>NC_141994.1:6186555-6895305 GCF_049901715.1 Pseudonaja textilis | reverse complement strand
TTTCAACTTCTAACTCTTCCCTATTAACCATTAGCTTTGTTCACAGAAATTTCATTGAAATATTCATAAATTGCCAAACGCTTCTGCTGATTTCAAACATTTTGAGGCGTTTCCCAATCCACTGAATGGTTTTTATAATCTATCCAAGCCATAAACAAAATTGTTCTTTTTTAAACAAATTCTTTGAAACCAATTTGTTCAGTTAATAACTGGTTCTTTGTTCCTCTTGAATTTTTGCAACACCCATTTTGTTCTACAGGGAATAAATCATTTCTTTTCCAATAGCTTTAAATTTGATTTGTTATCATAGCTTGTATGTTGTTGGCAAACAGGTTACGGGTCTCTAGTTTCCAGGCAAATCAGCATCAATTCTATAAAGCCCTTGAAAATGAGAAAGGATTGACCACAAATAATGAAAAGCCTGACAAACATAACACCCTAAAATTATGGAAATATTTGTGGGAAAACAACAGAAGTCACAACAAGAATGCAATATGGATCATTCTCCTTCTGAATTAGGAATGTCAACCAGTTGTTAGACATTTTTTCCTTTCCTGGTGCTTACAAAATCCTATTGATGTTATCTGCCAACTTCAAGTGTAGCTATGTTAATGATTTTAGCCAGAATCCATGAAGCTCATCTGATCCAGGAACTCACAAGCTTTTGTGCTTGTCTGATTGCTTTTGTACTATTTTTTCCAGTTACCCTAAAGTCTTTCCCACACAGTACTTTCACTATATTTTCAACTTGCTTGATCCATATTGCATTCTTGTTGTGACTTCTGTTGTTTTCCCACAAACATTTCCATAATTTTAGGGTGTTATGTTTGTCAGGCTTTTCATTATTTGTGGTCAATCCTTTCTCATTTTCAAGGGCTTTATAGAATTGATGCTGATTTGCTCTAAAGTACAAATTTTGCTGGAGCTGAATTATTTGATTGTCACATTGCCATAACTCTTTGTTTCATCTGTTTTATAGCTTCTGCAATTCCTTTACTTTCCAGGTTTTACTTCACTTGCAGATTTTTTTATTTTTCAAGTTTTTTGCCTCAAATTCTTCAAATTGTTCAAAGTTGTGGCAATTTTCTTTTTCTTCAGTT
Organism: Pseudonaja textilis; assembly: GCF_049901715.1. Classification (NCBI taxonomy): domain Eukaryota; kingdom Metazoa; phylum Chordata; class Lepidosauria; order Squamata; family Elapidae; genus Pseudonaja; species Pseudonaja textilis. The sequence continues at coordinate 6,894,205 of NC_141994.1, read as the reverse complement.
CCAATCATTTTCAAACACATTTTATGTTTTCTTAATAATTTCATTCCTTCGTATTTTAAGCCCCAATTCTTACGTGGTTACATACATTCTCTACTTTGTTTGGACCAATGTTGCAGATGGAATAATTTTAACACCTTCATTTTCACAGTTTTCACAGTTTTAATCAGAGTTATCTTGTTAATTCAATTCAATTTTCTTTCAGCTCTTTGATTTGGTCTTTAATTTCACTATTCTTGCTTAACTAATAGTACTGAATCTGCAGTTCTTTAACAAAGTCAGTGTTTTGTTGTTTGTTGCTTACTCTGTAAATTGTTGTTATTATTATTATTATTTCTGAATAACTTGGATTTTGAATTTTTCCCCACTTTCATTTCAGCATTGGTGAAATAGCCCCTTTAATCCATAAGTCTGGATAGCTTTCTTTCCAAAGCTAGTACATTCACTTTCGAAATCCACATTTCAGTGGCTTCTGATTGGTAGAAATATTCCATAATTGAGTTGTTTTCTTCTTTGACCAAGTTTTTCACTTGTGATTGCCTTCTAGTAGCCTATCAGATCCATGCACTAGATGCCTAGTAAAGAGAGCTGAGGACTGTACTGTTGCCTCCATTAATGCAACTCCTGTTAATGCAGGCAATAGTTGATTCAGCATGAAATTCAATTTCTCACCGTATTGTATAGGTTTTTGGCCTGACTCTTCAGGCAAGACCTGTGTGATATGATTGCACTTGTACAGTATAGCCCTTAGCATCATTAGAGCATGCAGGCCCCTCCACCACAATGAGGTACTGTTCCTTTGAAGGGGTAATATATTACAGTTGCATAGTCAGCCACATGTTTGGACTAGATATGGAATTTTTATCCACCTAACGAAGTCCTTCTTAAGGACCTGGGGTAGACGTTGAAATTTGATGGTGTTAAAGGTCATTTGTCACATAGTCAGCCAGATCTTTAGATTGGATTTGACATTTTTATTTTTATACGCTGCCTCTCAGAGATATTTTTTTGGGGGTGGTGGTGGTTCTAAATATGAGATTACTGCATAGCTATTTTAATTCAATCCAAAATAATATACCATGTTAGTTAAGAAATTCTAGTAAAATATCTTATAATGTAGAAGCCATTTAGCTATCTTTGTTGAATGTTATATCTCCTGGGTGACATACACCAAATGGATGGTCACCTTTTCCTGGTTCACTGAAGCCTTTGGTACATTTAGGACACGTGCTGGAGGAAAGTACCCAGATCACTTCAAAGAGATTAATCAGAGGAGCATAACAAGACTTACTTTGCTAACTGCTTTAAGTCTATCTTTGTCTACAAAGTACAGTGATCTCCTCTTTGATCCTACAAAGATAGAATCAAGTGCTCTATACATAGTACTACGATGCAAACTGAGGAGTGATTTGAAAGTGAAACATATCATAGAGTTATATAAGGCATCCCAACATTGCAGGAATGAGATGGATGCTTTCAACAATATCCTAGTAGACTGGCTTTTCATTTCACCACGGCTCAGATTCAAGGAAACTGTTAGCCTTAAAATGGCCTAAATAAAAAATGAACAATAAAGGCACGAGCAAACAACTCCCATCTTTCAAAGCCAAAACTCTTTGAACAAGAAATGCTACTATGGATCCTTCCCATGACCGTATTTTATCAGTCTATCAATTTATTCCCCAATAAGTCATTCATAGACCATAAATGTTCTGAACTTCTCAGGTGTTGTCTATGCAAAATCTTAATTTAAAATGAGAATCAAAAGACAGGAGAATTTTATCTTTCTGAACAAACACAAATAGCTACAAATGAAAAATGACAATAACTACATCAGGAACTTTATCGCTAATTGATATTTTTGCCCCCAAAATTTTAAATAAATATGGATTGAGAACCATCCCGAGGCTCCGAGCACCACGTCGGTGCTCAGACATTGTAAGGCCAGAGATGAGATAGTGAGATCCAATTGAATGTAATCCTCTATTTGTGTGCAAGTAATAGACAGAATCTTGCCAAGCTAAAGCCACTTAGCTATCAGCTACTAGATATATTCCGAGAAGTTATAGGGTTGGGTTTCCAGCTTGAGACCACACAATCTCTTGGGATTCTTTCTGGAAAGGTTCTTAGTTGTCCAAATCTTCCCCCTCTGCTACCAGGTACACACTACATCATAGTATTGAACTCAAGCATCAAATCAGATTGAAATGGATCTAGATAATTATCTTGTCCTCTATCTCCTGGAGTTCAGATGCCACCATATACTCAAACATGAATAATGGAAAATTGGACTCTTAATTACAAGATACAAAATGCAAACAAATACACAAATGCTTATAGATGGCCTGTACTATTTCTTTTCTAGTTTGTTTCTTGTTTTTTCAAATATTTTCTTAACAAATTTTAAAGTGGTACTCTTTTTCTTTAGAAATATCAATTTGGAAAGCTTCTTTCTTGTTACAAAAGCTCTTTCTGAGGAAGAGTAAGCGACATTACAGCACATTCTTTGCTTTTTTTGAGAATGTATCTTTCCAAATTTTGATGATATCGCTCTTTCACAAAAGTTGACACTTGAGTTGAATAGAAAACAACACTCCTGAGAGGCTTTCTCTTAAATCCTCTAAATTTGCCAAACATTCAGTTCTGAAACATTTTTTTTTACTGCTGGAAATGCTTGTTCATTATTTTTATCTAGTTCATTATTGAAACAGGAGTGAAATAATGGAATTATTTCAAAACACATTTGCAACTCTAAGTTAAAGCTGCAACTAAGGGTGTTGCTTTTGAGTAAACATGGTTAGGTATAAAACCTTGGATAAAAACCAAAAAAGGACTGTTGTACACATATTTGTGCGTGTGTATTCCAACCTTTGGCTATTTAACAAAGTTATAATCCTCATGGCTCTATGTAAACGAAATAAATCCAAAGGACAAGGGCAAAGAAATATCCTTTTAGCTATACAAATGGGAAAGAAAAGGTAGCTTTTATCTGGGTTATTTCATTAACTATAATTTTACTGGCCAGAAAACAAATATAAAGTTTTACAATTTATTAACTGATTAAAAGAAAGCATATTGTGGTTGATTTATATATTTTTCCATATGGAAACATAAATTATGTCTCAGAAAGAAGCTTCCATGTGTAACTACACAGATGATAAATTTCTTCCGGATTGAACTGTATATCATCTCTTCCTCCAATTCCTTTTCTTGTTTTTTATAGGTGCACAATTTTACATTCACCACCACTAAACCGAACTATAACAAAGTACCAAGTGAACAGGCATATCAAGTTGGAGTGCACTAAAAGAGTTCTAATCAAACCTCTTTTCCATCATATGATAGCATCCATCCATCACCATTCTTCTTTTCCCAGGCTCAGGTCAGGGGCTAAAAAGCAGAACATAACTCTTATGATTAGCTGATGCATTATATTCAATCACAAGTGCACCACAGTCATGTTGCATCAATTCCTCACTTCCTAATAAAGAAGTTTTTGTTCTAGCCAGCTAGTCACCATTTTTCCTTTGATAGGCCATTCCACTTCTTTCCTTCCCTTGGTTTCTCTTCTAGATGACTTGGTATTTCATACCTACAAAACATGCTCATTGGCCTGTTTTTATTCTTTTAAAGTTTGTTGCGTATCTTAGAACTTTTGAGTTCCCAGCCACATTCTGATACGCCTCACTTTGCTTCGGAGTGACCTTGTTTAGGTAGAATTTCATCAGCATTCCCCACATGACTTTGCTACGTAGGGGTGATACATGAAGAGTCTCTAAAGTTCACGTTTTTTGTTGTTGCCTGTCACAGCTTGTCAGTCTTCCTTAAATCATAAAAGTATATTCCTGAATCACTTAGAAATGATCACTCAATTTTAGTAACACAGACGTGTATAACGCAATGAGCGAAAACAACATCTAATTAAAGTCAGCAGCGAGCAGAATGCTTGCTGATTAGGATCGTGTCACTGAATTTTTTCCATCCATATATTACTAGTAAAATAAGCATAAGCATACATTTTTGTATAAAAAAAAATATTTGAAGTGAACTTGACTGAAGGCCCAAGCCTTTTTATGAACTTCTATCAAGAGGAAAAGACAGAAACAGAGACATTTAACTGATTCTTATGCTTCATGCACAGACAGGTGTACAAGCATTTTAATAAGTCAAGAATGGTCATGAAGGAGCCGTCCCATTTTTTTTGTTTCATTTCAATGGATAGGATAGAAAAATCAATTACATATGTACCTGCCCTGCTTTTATCAATAAATCAACCTTTACATCACTGCATGGATGTTGTCACGCTATGGAACTTTTCCCATTCACTCAACTAGAATGAACTTCTGAAAATGTATCCAAACGTACCACAAAGGAATCCTTTATTGAGATGAGACAATTCCTGTAGGAGTTCAAAGCAGCGTCTGAGGTCTCTCAGGCATACAGGGATAGATAAGGGAGTTTAGAACCCCTCCCCTTATCTCGATGTCTATTTAGTGAAATGAAAGCCAGTATGTTAATCCCTCCCCACCCCTCTTGTAAGGAACGATCTTTTCACAGTTTCCCAGGGCATACCTAATTCCCCCTCCCCCCTTTTCTAGAACAAACTATTCAAGAGATTCCCAAAGTACAATCTCACTGTGGAATTTTCATGACCTTCACATCTCCCGGTTGTGCCTCTCAGAGGTGATAGTTCTGGCCATCTGGCTTTTCTCCCTTCATCGTATCATGTGTGGGTTATACAAATTCGATATAAGATTAAATATATTCAGGTTACATCAAGAAAGGGTTTTTTTATCAGCCTCCCCCCCTTTTCTTCTTCCATTGAAGAAATGACAGATACACGGATCATATATGTGTTCATATATGTTTTCCAAGCAATATTGATTGGGTTTTTAAAAAATCTTTTGTCTATATTCTTGTCTACATTCGTCTCTTGTCTACATTCCTCAAGTGTTCTAGTGCATGGGTGTCAAACTCGCAGCGTCACGTTATTGTCACGTGATGTATCATGACTTTGGGCGTGACCAGCGTGTGACATCTCTGGCCCACAGACTGCAAGTTTGACCTCCCTGTTCTAATGGTATCCTCCCATGTAGAAATCAGGGTTAACCCTTATTACTTTTTGGAAATTAACCTAGCTGGAAGATTAGAATTCAGATTAGTTTTTTAAAAAATGATATTTCTAGTAATGGTTGCATTACTAGACAGACAGAATTCAAAACACACAAGGCTTTACCATAGAGTTTGAATTTATTATTGATAGATTATTTTAAATGTAGATCCCTTTTTTCAAATAACAGGAGACCTTTGGAATATAGCAGATTATCCACATTCCCAAGGGCTAACTGTATTTCAAGCATGCTTAGTGCAGCCTACTGTACTACTATTTACTGCAGACAAAATTATATGCCACTATTCTAAACTGGGGATTGCTGATTAAAGTAACCAACTCATGGACCTCTTGTGGGCCCCAATCTTTTATGTGTGTGTGTGTGTGTGTGTGTGTGTGTGTATAATATCATTAAAATATGGTGCAAGGGTGGTAATTTTGAGCAGTACTCTCGCAAAATAACAGCTTTATAAAATAAGTTAGTTCAGTCATGTCCCAGCGATGTTTTTGAATTAGTGGTCATTGTCCAGGTTGTCCTTAAGGGATGGATGGATGAACAGATAAAACGTTGCCAGTAAGAATCAGAATCAGACTATCATCAGGTAAATCGGACTTTAGCTGAATTGGGGAAACTGCATACAAAAACAAAACCCACACCCCATCTAACTGATTGTTATTACTGCATTTTTACTGCTAAAGAAAAATGATTGTATGTTCTGTCCCAAATCCTAAACAATTGGGGTGGCTTCAGATATGCATTTTATTGCATCTCTAGTGCATATCTTGCACAGGGATGAAGACTCTTTTAGCTGTTGCTCACACCAACAAATATCTTAGTTGGTTTTGATAGCTACTGCAAGCTACAGCTATGAAGTAAATGGGAAATATCTTTTGCTGAGCTATAGCTTATTCAGTTAACTATTTTTATCAGTTAAAAGAATCAGGCAGCAAGGAATGAGAATGGCTCTGCCTGGGATCCTAACTCTTAAACAGACCAGGACCATATTTGCAAGACCAGTAAGCTACATCTTTATTGTGATTTGGCTTAGCTTGCATTAATCCTTAAACTAGCTCCCCCTCTGTTTGTTTTGTTGAAGAAAGGGAAGAGTCTGGGAAAAGGTTAGCCTTCTTCCCCCAATACAATGACTCTTACCTGATCAGCCTTCTATGCACCTGCTTTCCTTGGGGTTTTGTAAAAAATCAAGAAATGCTGGCTGACCCCAGCCCAAAGGTTGTTCTCTTGTTTGCTCCATCAGCATTGATGAACACTTATTAATACAGAATACAGTAACAACCTAGGAAAGTCTTCTCTCTCCCAAATTTGTGTTGAGCTCATATAAAAATGTGGTTGGAAGAAGAAGAAGAAGAAGAAGAAGAAGAAGAAGAAGAAGAAGAAGAAGAAGAAGAAGAAGAAGAAGAAGAAGAAGAAGAAGAAGAAGAAGAAGAAGAAGAAGAAGAAGAAGAAGAAGAAGAAGAAGAAGAATTGTGGATCGTCAACAGTGCCATACCTGGTGACAGCAGAATCGACGAGAAACAACTTGAAAAAAATCACCAGATATCAGGACTTGAAAATCAAACTGCAGAGACTCTGGAATAAACCAGTGCGGGTGGTTCCAGTGGTACTGGGCACACTGGGTGCTGCTGTGCCTAAAGACCTAGGCAAGCACTTGAAAACAATTGGCGTTGACAAAATCACCATTGGTCAGCTGCAGAAGGCCACCTTACTGGGATGTGCTCGCATAATCCGCCGATACATTACACAGTCCTAAATGCTTGGGAAGTGTTCAACTAGTGATTTGTGATATGAAACCCAGCATGGTTATCTCATTTGCTGTGTACACTGTAATTTTTTTTGTGTATAATAATAAAATCAATAATTATGTGGACCCAAATTTTAATTCAGCTACTGTCAGCCTAATGCCGTATAGTTATCCAGAGTTCATCTCCTGGAATTTTCAGCCAATATTTGGCTCTCATCAGTCTATTACAGAAGATGCCCCCACATGAACATCTTAAATCTATCTACCTTCTAATTTGCCCAGGTAGAAATCTGTGTATTGGATCTCCAATGTTCTATCTTCCAGTGACCTGTCATCGATCTTCCCACTGCATGCTTGACAATTTTGAAGCTTCTTCCTTCCTGTGAATTTACACAGCTCTTCCTGATACATACCTGTTGATCTTCCCAGCACTTCCCCTCAACCATCCCAGATTGTTGTCTCAACTGGATACTATATTAGCTGATCATTTAAAAAAAGTAAAAAGTCCATATCTTCTTTGTGCTTTGGGACCTCTCATTTAGGGTTTAAGGACAAGCAAGTAGAAATGGGCAGGAGAAGCTCTGATTGCTTCATGTCCCAACTGGGTGGCAAATTTTGGCAAATGTTAAGCCTTAATTGTTTTTGCAGGATAGGTTTTGCAGGTAAATCAGCTCATGGAGCTCTCAAAAATTAATACTGTTGGGGGAAGCTTTCAACTTATATGAACTTAAATTTAAGGAAAGATAGCAGATAGATCAACCAAGACTAATAATTTTTATTTATTTATTTATTTATTTTGATTTGTCAATTGCTTACAAGGTAATAGGTATAAGTATAAACATAGTTATAAATACATGGATACATATAAGAAAAATAAAAGAAACAATAGGACCGGGACGGTAGGCACGTTGGTGCGCTTATGCATGGCCCCTACAGACCTCTTAGGAAAGGGTGAGGTCAATTAATTTTTTAATTAATTGAGTTGTCAATTAATATATTGAAATGGTGGAAGTCTCCCACTTTTTAGGAACAACCATCAACACTAAAGGAACCAGCAGTCAAGAAATACCCCTCAGACTAGAACTAAGTAGAGCAGCCACCAAGGTCTTGAAAAAGCTATTCAGACACCTTGATGTATCTGCACCTATAAAGATCAGAATTGTGAAGTCAGTGATTTCCCTTTGGTTTTCAGAAAGAGCATTGATGCTTTTAAACATTTGTATTGGAGAAGACTCCAGAGAATGACATGGTTCGCCAAGAAAACAAACCAAAAAGGAATTATCAGACAAATCAATCCAGAGTTTTCATTTGAGGCACAAATGACTACACTCAAATTATCATATTTTGGACATACAATATGAAGGCCCGGCTTTCTGGAAAAGGCTGTAATGCTATGAAGGGTGAACAGAAAGAGAAGGATGACCACCAGCAGGTAGATGGACTGAATTACATGCCTGTCCTAGTCCTTCATTAGCTAATAGCACGTAAGATTCTCAGGATACTACTAAACAAAGAGCCAAAGTTCTAGATCAGGGATCCTAAACTTAATTTTTTTAAAAAATGCATCTACATTTTTAACTCACATTTCCACTAAACAGTGCTCAAACAGTACATAAAAGAAACACCACATAGAAATCTAGTCAACAAAACAATAGATTAAAAAGGGTAAATGAAAAATATGGAGAAAATATAAATAAAATTGATGCAAATAAGCACCCTTTTTATAAGTTCATTTATGGAGCAAAAGCTTATTTAAAAATGTCTTTGTAATATTTCCTTATCTACACATTCAAGCAGAGCATAGATCAATGCAGACAGAATGCATTTCAGAGGCACATGGACATTTTCATGTGCATATGCACCATCTGTTATTTTTTTTACTGGAATGCTTCTCCCCAGCCCCTTCATCTTTGGAATCAACATGTCTCTCCGTTATATTTTTACTAACTGGGTTCCATCCATCTCCTCATTCTTTCTTCTGAATACCGTAGACATCAATCTTTTGAATAGGTAAACTATTCAGACACTGAGTGCTGGACATCATATTCACTTAAAGTTTTGGGATTGTGTTGGTACTTTATGGTGTCACAAAGATCCTAAGTTTTAACACAACGATTTCTGAGGGTGAACCTTAAATGAACTTAAATGAGGCTCTCATGAAGAAGTCATTTAAGTCAACAGTTGAAACTGCAGTAGATCAAATATTTGCTAATCAACTATGTGGAATAGCAGGGTTAAATTTTACAGTATTACCACATACATGACCGTCCAGAAGTTAAATCCTGTTGGACTCAGTTTGGCTTCTTAGACAAATATCTTCAGAACTGCAGATTTCATGTATTATTATTTATGCATATGAATATTTTTACACTTTCTCAATGGGATTTGAAAAAAAGCATTGCTTCTGTTTTCTATCAGCTGCACTGCTTCTCATCTCCTTCCTATGCTGTCTCTCTCCAGTAATCTGAAATTCATGACCATTATTACCATTTTAAAATCAAGTGATTAAAATCAGCAAACATTCTATGCATCCACATTCTGCCCCTGTCAAACTCTTATTTGTTTGATAGAAATGTGAAATCACCACTGTCAGTTCTTTAATAAACATCAAGGTACAGGTAGTCCTTGATTTATAACAGTTTGTTTAGTGAAGTTACAATGCCAGTGGAAAAAGGGACTTACATGTGATGGTCATGCAAAAAAGCAAAGGAATTTTGGCGATGGAGACAGACGTTGTTGGAAGAAATGGACAAAATTTAGAATTCAAACCAGAGCTATTCTTATTAGGAATTATAAAAGAGAGATATAGCAAAGGGTCAATATATTTAATATTACACATCATAACAGCAGCAAGAATGGTATAAACCCAACAATGGAAAAATGAAGACATTCCTTTAGAAAGAGAGATAATCTAGAAATATTGGTTTGCGCAGAAATAGGATAGGCTGACATTACAACTAAAAAATAAAAGAGAGACAGGAGTATCATATTTGGAATAGATTTTACCAATGGTTCGAACAGAGAGGTGGGAGTTGAAACAGAAAATAATTAGGATTTGCAGATTTGAAATTTGATGTTATATATGTAAATATAAATGAATAGAGTGGACAGAATAATTGTATAAAATTAGCAATGTATGATGTTTTATGCTGTAAGTATAAATGAATATACCGGATAGAATAATTGTATAAAATTTGGCAACGCGTGATGTGTATATATGTTATTTGTTTTATACTTTAATGTGTATGGTAGAGATAATGACAGGATGGTCACACTCTGTCCAATATTTTAATATGTAAGCAATATTTTTTTTTTTAAAGTGACTGATGACCATTTTTCATACTTGCAACATCCTTGTGGTCATGCAGTCAAAATTTGGATGCTTGGCAATATTTATATTATATTTATTATAAAAATATTTATATTTATTATAAAAATATTTATGACAGTTGCAGTGTCCTGGGGTCATATTACCCCCTTTTGCGACATTCTGACAAACACAGTCAGTGGGGAAGCCAGATTTACATAACAACCATGCTAGGAACTTAACAACTGCCGTGATTCACTTAACAAAGATGGCAAGAAAAGTCACAAACTGAGGCATACTCGCTTAACACATTTCTCACATAGCCACATACATTTTGGGCTCAATTGTGATCGTAAGTTGAGGACTACCTCTGTTAAAGTATCTACAATGTCATAATGTTGCATAAATGGATCCAAGCATAGCATTGGCCTTTTGTAATTGACAGATGGAAATTTTGTCAATGCCTAGATAGGAAATGACAACGTAAAGTGGTCTCCAAGATTTTTGGTATGGCACAGAGGGCGCTGATAATCACTGGGACCAGTTTATGCCATAATCTTTAAATTTTAATTTTCAGATCTTGATACTTAGTGATCTGGTGATAGTAGTTCTTTGCTAGTAGTTGCTAGTAGTTGCTAGTAGTTCTTTGATAGTAGTTCTATTTTGCTATCCCCTGGTATTGCCACATCCATTATCAACACTTTCTTCTTTTCAACCAATTATATCTGGCGTGTTATAAGCCTAGACTGTATTTGAAAAAAATCCCACAATATTTTAACTTGTCCCTTTTCAGCTATTTTTCAATTATACAAGTCCCACCAACTTTTCATTACTGGCACATAATTTTTACAGATACTCCAGGGAATCCTTTTGGCGACTGTGTTACGTCATTTTTCTACAATCCGTTTGCGCAAATCTTCTTGCTTCAACCAAATATATAAACTACCATTCCTGCTTCTTTGCACAATCTGCACTTTTAATCTTTTGATGATTTCTTCAGTTCTGGCCTCTTATGATGGTTGATGGCAGTCAGCCAATTGTTTATAGACTGGATGTGACCTTTTTATCCCACCCGTTGTGTCTTTTCCAAGGGTCTGGGATAGGCAGACGTCATTGTTTGACAGCGCTGAAGGTACCCTGGCAGGATGTGAGCTGTTCCAAGGAAAAGCTGCCTTTTTGCAATTCACTGATGGTGACTGTGCCTATTATCAGTAGTCATGGCATTGTAACCTTTGCATTATTATAGCTAGAGACAAGTTGCAAAGGGTCCAAAATAGGAAACAAAGTGTCCATTTGCCAGTTACTTCTGTTTAAAAACAAATGAAGCAAAATTAAATTAAAATAAAATAAAATATAAAATATAAAATATAAAATATAAAATATAAAATATAAAATATAAAATATAAAATATAAAATATAAAATATAAAATATAAAATATAAAATATAAAATATAATATAATATAATATAATATAATATAATATAATATAAAATAAAATAAAATAAAATATAAAATAATATAATATAATATAATATAATATAATATAATATAATATAATATAATATAATATAATATAATATAATATAATATAAAATATTATAAAATAATATAATATAAAATAATAAAATATAAAAAAATATAAAATAAAATAAAATAAAATAAAATAAAATAAAATAAGACTGAGGAAACGCCTGTCCAGCAGGCTCTAAGACCCGACAGACGAGGGGATTCTGGAGCATGCGTGGCAAACGATTTGTGCAGCTGGCGGCTGCCTTTCGAAGAGCCGCCACTCAGGGCTTGGCAAGGAGGTGGGAGTAAAGAAATAGTTTGCAAGTGAAGTTCTCGCCCTGCCCCAGCAGCCTTTTTTTCCCCCCCTGGCCGAGCTGGAAAGCGCTAAAAGCTTCGGAAAGCTTCGGATTTTAAACGGAAACTGCTTGTTGGGATTTGACTCCCGTTTACGGAGGAGGAGGAGGAGGACGAGGCGGTGTTTGCTCAGCCCGTGTGTGTGGCCAGCGTGGTAGGTTTCCTGGGCTTTTTCTTACATCCGCATTGTCTACTCAGGAGTAGAAGCTCGGCTAACATGCTAGCTCCGATTGGCGCTGGAGAGGCGGTGCAATCGCCGGACCGTTGCTGGCAATTGGGAAGGGAGAAGAGAAAGCATGGGTTGTGAGAGCCCTTAAGTCGAGGCGTCCCTTTTGAGTTAGCAGCATCTGCGGACACGGAGCCGAAAGCCCAAATAGCCCAAGCGAGTAACCCCGTTGCCCCAGCCCTGCATTGCACCGCACTGGGTCGGTCACCTTTTCTTTACTCGCTTCCGACAAGTTAACCTCGGTTTGTTTTGGTTTTTTTTTAACCTTTGACAGTCCAGCAGACCCGGGAAGCGCACCCTCCTGCATCGTATTAAATCCGATAAGCAAGGCGTTGTGTTTCACCCCCAACCCCCCCCGTCCTCCCTTTCCTTAGTTAAGAAAAAGACCTCTCTTTTTTTTTGGCCTCCCTCCCTGAAATTGGCCCATAGCGTGAAGATGGAGAACGAACTAACTACTTTGTCCTTGATCGCGCCAACTTTTTTCACCGTCCTCTCTCTTTTAACACGCGCGCGCTTATCCAGGTCGTCCGGGAGTAATAAAAGGACCAACTTTTTCACCTTCCAAAGCAGGTGTAGTTATGCCCAGCAACGTTTGAGTGCAGAGGTGAAATAGGCACAGGGGAAACAAACAAACAAAAGCCACAGTTCTGAGTAAATTTTAAGCACCGGTCAAGGCTGCCATCCAGGCTTCTATGAACGCACGTGAGTTGGTCTCAAATTCCATCATGGTGCCGATGTTGTTGTTGTTATTTTAATTATTTACCAGTGGAGGAGGGAGAGGGACTGATCTTTGCTGTGTTTCCAAACTTTCCAGATCTATTTCTGGCCCCGTGGAGGAGGCTGAAGTAAGTAACAGAAGGTCTGGTTAGCTTGCCGAGAGATATTGTTTCTTTCCCACAAGGCAACCTTGGGTTGATCTCGCATCCCCTTGTTTGCTTTCTTTCAGCCTTCACCCATGAGGACATCCTTTCTCTTCTTTCACCTCTCCTCCCTTTATCTATCTATCTGTCTATCTATCTATCTATCTATCTATCTATCTATCTATCTATCTATTTTTCAGATTGTGAAAAATCTGAAAAATTGCGGGAAGTTAAAAAGAGGATGTAGCCAGTCTGAGAATGGGGCTTTCCACCAAGAGGAGATCACCACAATGGCCAGAGAAGATTCAGTGAAGTGTTTGCGGTGCTTGCTTTATGCCCTCAATCTGCTGTTCTGGGTAAGTTCTCACATCCTCTGATAAGAGAGGCGGGTGGAGGGGGGACCAGCCTTGCTTAGATATACCTTCCCCCAATAAACAACTCCAGATTTTGCACCGGACAGACATAGTTGACTATCCCTGGGGTTATTTCACTCTTTTTCTCCCAGAGTGTTTGAAGAAAGCAGAGTGTATTTGGAGCGTATAGTCAAACAATCAAACCAATTTAATCCAAATCACAAGTAAAGGCTGCAGGACCTCTAGCAAAAGTGAAATGACATTAAACTGTATATTTTGGTGTTACAAAAATAAGGGCAGCTCTTGAGTTTGTGCGGGAAGAATCATTTCCTCTTTATTCCTGGGTGGATGATCCTTCAATGTGATTGAATAATATTCTCAAGATTATCCATTACAGCAGAAGTGGTCCTGTACTGTGGAACAGGGGACATGAACCTTTTGGACTTCAGGGACCACCAAACTCATAATTTTAAATCCCAGGGACCACTACCCAGTTCTGTGGGTGTGGCCTAATTTGTGGGCATGGCTTGGTGGTCATGTGATTGGCTGGGCATGGCTTGTATGTAAATTGTGTGTGTGTGTGTGTTCTTAAGTTTTCGTGGGTACTTACATGTATGGTATTCAGCTTTGTTTGGGTATTTTCCCACGTCATTGTAGTTGTGCTTTTTTTAAAAGCACAACTATAATGACGTGGGAAAATACCCGAACAAAGCTGAATACCATATATATAAATACCCGCGAAAACTTAAGAAAACAAATATATATACATACACACACACACACACATACATACATACATACATGTATGTATAAAATATTGATTTTTTTTCTAAAAAAAGAGCAATTTTTACCCAAAATCAGGCAAAGAAGGGAGGCAGATTGAGTTGCTCAAAGAATCGCAGAGTCATTCGGAGATCTATCTATCTGCCATTGGCTAGCTCAGTCTGTCACATAAAATTTGCTTGCAAGCAAACTCATAAAATTACCTCACAACACACCATGTAAGTAAATATTGAATTTTTTATTTTTTAAAAAGAGCAACTTTCACCTAAAATCAGGCAAAGCAGGCAGACAGATTGAGTCGCTCACAGAATCATTCAGTGATCTATCTATCTGCCATTGGCTACCTCGGTCTCACAAATTTGCTTGCCATGAGTCTGCACTGAATAATAGAAGCTTCAGCCCTAAGGGAGGTTTGGCTGTGCTTAAAAGCAGAGCCGAAGATCTAAAGACTAGCTAGAAAGCAAGAAATCCAACCATTTCCTGCTTCCTAGCTAATCTAAATCTCTCTGCACAGCAGAACAGATGATGGTTGGAAAAAGGAAAAAATAGCAATTTAGTAGACAAGTTTGCCAGGTAAGGAGTGAGTGAGCGGGGAGGATTCCTGCGGGCCATGTGAGCTGTGCAGCCTTGTGTTTCTGCACAGCTTGGATTAATTGCTTTGGGGGGTGCTCTGGGCGTGAGATTTCTCTGTGGCCCACCAAAATTTTCTCACGTCCCACCAGTGGGCCGCGGGCCACTGGTTGGTAACCGCTGCTGTAGAAAACATAACGTTGCACTGATAATAATTCAGTTTTGTTCCCAGACTACTTGCCAGAAGTTATTACTGCAAAATAGATGGTACAAGAGAGATATTTTTATGGATATACAACATGGACATTCACAATCAGCTTGAGGATTCTGAAGCTGTGTTTACAATATAGACACTTCTATTATTTTCATTAGCATTCTTTTTCATTAGATTTAGTAGACCTTGTGTATGTATTTATTATAATATGATGGGTTAGGTCTGAGAAAACTGGAGATCACTTCACATAGGACATTTTGCTCTTTTTGAGGAGGATGGGTGGTTCAGAAATGTGAAAAATAAACTAAAAATAATTCAGTTGGCATCGCCAACAAGAAGGGTATTTTAATTCCTTGGGGTGGGATATCAGTTACTGACATGGACTATATGGATCGTCTATTTCAAAATGCAGTGAGTTAATTCTATAGAGTTTAGATATTACCCCCAGTGATTATACTAAAATCTGTTTTTGTTCCTGGTACTTTTTAAAGTCAATTCAAAATGTGGGTTTAAATCCATAACTTTAAAAGATTGTAACCAAAATATTTCTGATTACAAAGAACTATATGATAGAAATTATATATAAGTCTCACCAACTTCCAAAATGATCTGGATAAAAATGGCTACTTCATTGCAGGATCTCAAAACTACCTCAGACCACAAATATAGATAAAGCCCAACTGGATCATGGAGTTATCTTAGCTAGGCAGCCTTTCAAATATGACACACTCTAAAGCAGGAGTCCCCAACCACCGGTCCGGGGACTGGTACCGGTCCGTGGAACAATTTCTACTGGGCCGCCGGTTTGCTGGGCGCTGCCATCTTGTTTTGATGAAAAAGTGCTTCCGGTGAGCTTTTCCGGGTAGAAAGCGGCGTTTGGGTGCTGAAAGAATCCTCGCGCCTTAGTTTCATTGGGGGGGGGGGCAGCTTCGAACAAAACTAAGGCGCGAGGATTCTTTCAGCATGCATGGCAAGGCGAGCCAAGCGACCATCCCGAAGCCATCCCGAAGCCCATCGACACAGGTACAAAGGAGGAGTTGAAGGTGGCGGGGAAAAGCGGCGGACGACTGGCTGGCCGGTCGCTCAGCTCGCCTTGCCATGCGGGCTGATGCTGGTACCGGGCCGCAGATGATTTTGTGATGCCGGTACCGGGCCGCGGCACAAAAAAGGTTGGGGACCACTGCTCTAAAGAACATTGATGGGATTTTTATTCCAGCTTTTACTATTTGGAAAGAAGATGGAACAGGCATGTACATAGGTTACCTGGTTCCATTTTTGTTATTATTTATAGTTTTACGTAAGTAAGCGTTAACTCCTTTATCAGTCAAAATGAAACAAATGTTCCATTTGGTATTATTAAACCTCCCATGTGGGCATTTGTATTGAATTGAATACTTCATTTGACCAAGTGTGATTATACACACAACAAATTTGTCTCTGGTACAAAAAACTTTAGATAAAACCCTGTATTTCTGTTAATATGACATTTTTTTCTGTGTTACTGTCTCCTGGCTTTTTTGGGGGAAAGTATGCCGGAATTGATATTTTAGTAATTCTAGTGTCAATTTTGTTGTGATTGCTCTATAGTCTGCTTTTATGATATCTGAAGAAAATGTTAATTTAAAAATTGCTGAGGCAGATCTCTGGCTAATAAATACATGAAAGTGTAATTAATACAAAGAGCAATTAGAAAATAAAATATTGTTCTTTTTAACTATGTGTGAAGGTCAGCAGCTGCTGCAGGATAGTTAATGAGCATTAATAAGCTTTGTGGTTTGGCAAAGGCACTCTTGTATTCATACTCTGCACCATACCATCAAAAATATTATGTAACTACAATTATATAGTTAAATTTGAGTTCACCAAATAACTGATGTTATTCTTGATGTTTTTATATCTGCTTGTTGCATCAATATATTCATTAAGATGATTGGCACAAGTTTATCCTGGTATAGTAAGTTACTTGTCCTAAAGCATTGTACTTTGTTTATATTTATGAACTGCTTTCAGAATATTTTATGTAGATTCAACTATTGAAATTAATGGCAAATATTCAAAGTATTTTTAAAGCATGCTGTGAGATTGACTTTCACCCTTACTTATTTCAGAGTTGAATATTATGGTATTAGCATTGAAAACATTTTGATATATCAGCTATACTTTTTTCCTTATAAAGAAACCAACACCCTACTAAAATGGTCTTCCCTTTAATAGAATACATTGGAAGTCAAGTTCTTCAGACCTTAATAGTTCTTCTACATAAGGTGCAAGATTTAGGTGGCTAGACAATAGTTATCCTAAAACTGGGCTGTCAAACTCCCTTGCCTGTCGGGCGGATGCATCACATGCTGGCTACGCCCATGCCCGGTTTAGCAAAGAGGGGAAAAGTCCCAATATGTCATGTGATGCCACCGTGACCATATGGGTTTGACAACCCTGCCCTAGAGACATTTATTTGACAAAGACATTTATTTGTTTGACCCTGATTATTCATGCCAATAAAAGAGGATGAAGAAACATTTTAAGGGCATAAAGAACATTGAAGGTCCTATTGCTAAAATCTCAGGTTTTGCATTAGAATAGGATCATGAAAATCTTTAAGGCCAAGAAACACTTTGGCCATTGGGTAAATAAATTAGCTATGAATAGCACAAAGAGATGGTTAAGTATGTTAAAGTTAGTTGTTTGCTAATAACATTTTGAATATTTCAATTTTAGGTTCTGTTAACTGGAAGAGAAGGTTGTCTTCGTCCCCATATAATTTTCCTCAGTAGCAGAGTGCAGGTTCACCTGAAACTTTAACTCAGAAGCGGTCAATTGTGGTCCCTTAACTTTTGTTTTACGTATCTTACATGGCTAGGTTGAGCAAAGGATTGAAGTTCACAGAAATTCCCATTTGGCTTCATTCAACATAGGGACGTTACACTTCTTAGTACTTAGTACTTCTTAGGTTCTTCTAGAAAAGGAGGCCCAGAGACTCCCGAAACCTGGGACCAGTCTGAAAAGCTCTAGACTACAAAACGAAAGAACAACACCGGCTTGCCACCAACAATATATGAGCTTCTAGAAGGCTTTGGTGTAATCCTAAAATGGCCCTGAAGTGATTAGGGTTAATTTTAACAATAGGAAGAGGAAAGGATCAAATAATTACCCTGTTTCTCCAACAATACGGCCTCCCACAATAGGAAGTCTCAGCATGTTTTATAGGCATGAAATGAAATTAAGCCCCTCCCCCCAAATTAAGGCCTATATTAAAACATGCAAAATGGGGGGAATGGTGGGGGGGCTTCCCATTAGGAAGTATTTTTGTTGCACACCCGGATATGGTGCTGCCTGCGTTGACCCCAATATGAAGTGCCCCACCAACGCCGAGGTCAACATCCAAGCCGTCGCCGCCCGCCTGAAGATGCAAGGGGGTGGAATTAAGTCACCCCCAAAAAGACGGCCTAGCCATTTTTTCGGGGCTCAAAAAAAAAAAAATAAGACCCAGGCTTATTATATGAGAAACATGGTATTACATGATTAAATGTACTAAATATTTAATATATTTTAGTTACAGTTAAATAAAAATAATAATAATTTACAGTTAAATTTCCATCTTAGTTTTGCCTAAAAAAAAACCCCACACCTTGGGAATACCTGCCAAAATGCCAAGTATTTCCTTTGGCCCAGAAAAAGGTCAATCCATTAACTAGAGATGGTAGCCAGAATCCAATCATCTGTAGATTACTTGTTCTATTGGGAAAGGCTTTTACGTGGGTGATTGTGTGTGTTCTGCTTGGCTTCAGTGAAAAAACAACAACAAGATAGCCAGAGATGAATCTGTTCAAGAAATTCCTTGTTCAGGGCAGGCCTGAACTTGATGTTTCAAACTAGTCTTATTTGCTTGCATGTTTTAACCCAGGCTTGTTACAGCAGGTTTTCAGAAGACAGTTGTTTTAGGATTCATTATAAAGGAAGGTTTGGTTTCTGATCTTCCCAAGCCTATAATATAGTATTTATAGACAATATAGGCAATTCTCAAATGTAAAATGTTTCAGAGCTGGACTTTGTTCAAGCAACACATTCAATTTTGATCTTAAAAGAAGATACTGGTAGACACAAAAGGGGCTTCCTATAACCAAGGCTGTAATTTTTTTCAGGCAGAAGCTCACAAAACCAACAGAAACTATCTGGTGTGTGTGTGTGTGTGTGTGTGTGAAAAGAGCAAGATAAAATGACATACAGTTTCATGCAATGCAGAAACAATAAAGATACCTTCAAAATGTGTCATGTCTATAAATGTGGAATTCGATCGTGGCAGGCAAGAAAAAAACCTGTGGCTTAAAGCTTAGAATATCTTGTACTAGTGATTGTCAAAAGCTAGAAATAAACAACCAAGCATGAGCAAGTTATGCTGAATAAATAATTGAGCTATGTCTGTAATCAGTTATACATTTCAGCATTTGGAACTATCCAGTGTCAGGGACAGGCTGGGCCAGGGATCTTGACCTCGCGTAATTATTTACTTAAGAGGATGTCCTGCCTTTCCTGGAAGGAAGGCCAATCATCCCTTCAGGAAAAGAGTCAGCATTTTTCAAAATAGCATTTATATTCACCTAGTTAAAAAAAAAAGTGCAATATACTGTCTCACTACTATCTTTAAGACTTATCACTGGATATATTTCTCAATCAGAATGTAATTCTATCTAATTGATTCATTTGCTATATCAGTGAACGTTCTCTCTATCAACTAATTACCAGTTGCTGTTATTTTAGGAACAGGCCACATAAAATCTCCTATGTAATCTTAGCATTCCAAGTGTCTTAACCAAGAATCTGAAACATTTCTGTCCTTTCTGAAAGGCTGTTGCTTAAGCTTTGGAAGTAGCTTTTAGTGTTAAATTATTTTCTTGTCATGCTAGTGTAAAACATTCATATATTAGATGTCCAAAAGGCTATAAATTTCCTTTAAGTTTTACTGTATGTTTCTGGGAAAGCATATAAATGCCATATTTTTTACAAGTCCCAGATCATGCACACTGTCAAGTCAACACCAAACACATTGATTGATTCTCTTGTTCCTCCTATGTTCAGTTCTTTGCCAGCTATGGAAGGAAAAACATAGGTGCTAAAAATGCCATTCTGTTTTCTGCTGTGGCAGCTCTGCAGAATAATGCATTTGAATTTGGCACAAAATTGCATATCCTTATATCCTCCAGATGTTTTGGCTGTGACTCTGATTATTCCTGCTTGTCAGATCATGTCCTTTATCTGTTCCTTATTTGTTTTCTTTGTGTTTGAATCTGTTGTGGTATTTTAATTTTATTATTACATTGTAGTCAGCTGGTCCCCAATTAAATTAAATTATGGGAACTTATATTCAAAACGTTTGGCAGATGCCAGGTTCAGGAAGGATTGAATTAACACACAAGGACATTAAGACTGAAGAAGACGCAATGTTCTGATACATCAAAGAAATACTTTGAAGTTGGAAGCTTGGGTGGCATATAATATTACTGAGGCATTTTCTGAATGTATTGTTACAGCAGAGATTAAAATTAATGGGATTGATACAATGGCTCAACAGGAACATTTCATTGTATATTTAAGCTATGGTACCCAGTTTAGAAAAATTCCACCTTATGTTTGGATTAAGCTACTTTGAGCGCAAAATTAGTTGCCTCACACACACGCAGAGATGTATCTTTTCGTCAGTAAAATCTAACATTTGACAAGCTTCATATACATCAGTCTATAAATAACACACATAAGCACATACACATGGCTGCAATGCATTTTTAATGTCCGAACAACTGTAACTTATGTAAAAGGGATGTTTAAAACTGGGTGGGAAGGAAAAGTGTCAGTGCTTCAGTGTTACAGTGGAACCATTTAGACACGGTGTTACCCAAAGTCAATCAAATGAATTGCATAGGTTTTGGAAAACTTACAAAATCTCAGTATAATTGACTGCATGCAGTTCAGTTCTATTTAAGTCAAGTTTGGCTTAATGTGAATAGATGGCTCCATTGAGAATGGAGAATGGAGATGTTTAAACCACTCAGACCTGACTTCCAGCAGAATTTGAAAAATCACCATTCCGATTGGTATCTTCCTTCCCTTTTCTCTCTCAAATGTAAGAAATAGAAACCTGCTTTCTTTATGAAATTTTCTGGCAATCAAATTGTCCACTTATTGACTGTTGGATTTGGTTTAGATAGATGGATAATTCAAATGAAGTATTAGAGTTTCAATGTTTTCTGTATGTCTTTTTTCAAACATACACGGCACACATACCTTTTTCTAGATGTAATTTCAGCACATCCATGAAACTCAGGGTTATAGTACAATTAAAAAGAACAACAGTGAAGTCACTGAAAGAAACAGGGTTAAAGATGGAATCGGAGACCATGGAGGATTGTAATCTGGGATAATTAAGTCCCATTTAGGCTAAACTGAATCAAAATGCTTTCATTAGCTATCTAAAAACAATTACCGTCTGGGTATTTTTTTATCAGATACAGTTGAGGTACAGTTCAAATTATGGTGTTTAAAAGAGAATTACTGATTTTTTTTAAAAAAATCATAAGTTCATGTGAGAAAAATAGCCTACTACTACTTAAATATCGTAGACTTCCTAATTGAAAATATTTCCCCCCAAGATTAATTATAATTGGGCTTATAGTTTGCCATACAAACTATATGATGCAAAAAAGCAGACACTAAAAATCCTGTGTGTTGGACTTTGCACCAATTAAAATGAAATTCCTTATTAGCAGTTCCATGCTGTGAAAAGCTTGGTTCCTACTAAGGTTTGGTAATGATGCCCTGATATGTGTCACTATGACCAGATCCAACTTACCTGAGAAAAAGGCAAGCTGGTTCACAAGTCAAAGCCAAGCAAAGAAGATTCTAACCACAGGAGAAAACCAAGCAGCAATCCAAGAACAAAGTCTAATCCCCACCATCATCTTTGTCTTGAATTAAATGGTCAATTGGCCATCAGTATAAATCACACTGAAACAATCCAGCCTTATAAAACAGCCTTCTCCAACATGGCATCCATGCTAAGATTTGAAGCTGAGTTATATTGAATTAAAACTTGGCAATTTACTATTGCTGGTGACCATTCAAAATTATGATGGATCTCCCCTGGACTAATTATGACTTGGACTTGAAATCCTGATGCCTCCCCAACCTATGGTCAGATGTGATTGCATTTTGGGTGCTATGTACAGCATCCTGTGGACAGGTGACCACTACAACTCTTTAGTTGGAAATTGGTGTATTCTTCCAATGGATTCGCTTAATGGCTGCAGGGGTCCTTTATGGGGGGTGCTTAATGAACATAGTGGTTACTTAATGACCACAGTGTTCTCTTAATAACTGCTATGATTCCCTTAATTATCACTGCAATTTTTTTTTTTGTAAAATTGGGTGTGGTCACTTGGTGACCCCCTTAACAACCAACATAATTTACAACCATAATTCTGGGTTCAATTATGGTTGTAACTCAAGGTCTACCTGAAAATTACACCATCCGTACAATTTCTAGTTGGGTTTATTTTTCTTCTTTAGGCACATAACATTTGTTTTTCTGCTTGAAAGGAGACTGGAATAAAGGTTCTGTGTAGAACATTTTTTTAATTTGAGGTAAGTTCATATTATTCCCTAAACAGAACAATCAATGTCCCAAAGCTTTCTCCAATTAAAGCAGAATTGAGAGTAATGTCTTAAGAAGTATTTCTTCATTAGAGCAACCTTAATCAGTTTTCCAAGTAGTAGACTTGGAAATTGACTAGATTGTTCCTCTGTTTTATTACTGGATTTAAATATGGGATTCTTGACATAACTTTTAAGTGGCCCTGACATAATGTGGAAGTCATATCTATGATCAGAATATTTGGGTTCCCAACACAGCAGGCTGGAAACATTGCTCTGTGCACTTAGCTGAAGTAATTGCTATTGCTACATGAATAAATTGCTGTAGGTTGTTCTCTGTGTAGTTGGCTGTGAATTACTTTAGAACACAGCAGCAAGAGAATTAAGAATTTTTTATTGTGGTATCCCTCACAACTATTGAAGGATGCCTCTGATTTATTTGTAACTGGTTTCAGGTGAGAGCCAGTTTGGTGTAGTGATGAAGGTGCTGGTCTAGAAACTAGGAGGCTGTGGGTTCTAGTCACATATGAGGCATGTAAGCTGGTTTGGTGACATTGGACCAGATACCCACTTTCAGGCCAACTCATCTCACAGGATAGTTGCTATGGGGAAATATGAATACAGGTCATTACTTCATTCCTTACTCATTCCTTCCTTCATTTTTCAGTAAGAGTCTCTCCCGTTTCCAATAGATTACTAAAGAGGTAACAAATGAATAAACGTTTTCTTAGAATTATTGACTTTCACCCATATTTGGCTATCTCCTTCCAGTAATTTTAGTGCAGTAGAAACTTCTGTCAATGGCAGATGTTTTCTCTGCAAAGTACTATAGCACTCTTCAAGGCCTCAAATCTTCTCAGTGCCATAGATTAAAGAAGAAAGTATAATTTTTAAAATTAAAGTTAAATGTTTCTGTAAAAGATATATGAATTAATAAGATTATAACTTTTATAATGCTGTGGTAATGGCTTTGTTAGGATACAATGTCAAATTAGGCAAGTGTCTGATTTAAATTGAGCAAATATAGCTTGAAAATCCATGGCTTCAGTTCTTCTTTCTAAGGCAGTTGTACTATTGGTACATCAAGCAAAAAATTAACAGTGTGATGGTGATGAATATGTATTGTTTTGATGGTTGAAATGAAACTAGAAGTTATTTGAGTAGTCATTTGTAACAAGTTAAAACATAATATTGACTACTGTTGTGTATAATATAACATAATGGAAATGTATAGAATATGTTTAGAACTTCACAGCCCTGAAATATTGACATTCTTAATAAAATGTGGCATTTGCAAAGAAAATGACAAACCATATTCTTCTTACCTTGATTGAATATGAATTTAATTTATTTTGTTAAGCTTAGTTCTATCTTGGATGTGATGAGAGACAACTAATTTTCTGATGTGGAAATACATAAGCCCAAAGCCACAAGCAAATTTTTGTTATCAAAATGAATTCCATTATAATGATTGTGATTCCTACATAATGAATGCAACACAAAGAAAGCTATTTATTTATATTCTAATATAAAGGCTTCTAAATGCAATAACTGTAAGTGTTGAACACAAAATGCTATGCAAAGCAATTTAATTGATTTCAGTGAAATTGTCCAACATAACAAATTGTTCAGAATTGTTCAGGTCGTTTCAAGATACAAAATGCTCAGTGTTGGTGATGAAAACTGAAGTTTTATAATATTTTCCATTTTAATAGCTATGATCCATTTGAAGTTCTTTTTTGCTTAACTATGGTCATGAAGGAGCTAGGCTTTAATCATTGCATTTTACTCTTATAATTAGGATTGGGGAAAAGATAATAGCAGAAACAGTTTGATCAGGTGCTCAGGTTCTGTAATATTTGAGATTGTTGTACATCAGTTCAGTTGTGCTCAAAGATACCAATTTTATCATGTGCACTTCAAAACAACTTAAATGTTTTTCTGCAACAGATTGACACATATTCCTCCCAAAATCAATTTTTCCTTTCTGTTGTAACAGTGGGGCTATGATTTGGAGTTCCAGCTACAAAACAATATATAACCATTTTTCTAACATCTGGAAAGGCCGCCCCCACTGTATCAAAAATGCATTTTAAAGAACTTTTAAAACTTAAATGTAATCTTAATTGTAGAAAGCTTGATAACCTAGGAATAATTCATCCTAACTTATCTTTATTTCTTAGACACTAGCTTCTTAACTGCAGTGTTTTTAAATTTTATTAATTTTGATAGGTGTGCTTCAATATGTGTCAAACTCACGGTGTCATATTGTCACCTGACGTATCGCGGCTTTCTTCCTCTTCACTAAAATGAGTGGGCGTGGCCAGTGCATGACACATCCGGCTCATGGACCATGAGTTTGACACCGCTGGTATAAATAGTCCTCAGTTAATGACTGCAATTGGGACTAGAATTTGCATGGCTAAGTGATGTGGTTGTAAAGTGTAAAGGCACATGACTGTGCTGTGTAGCAACAGCAGTTCTGGCTCTCCTGATTGCTGTCATTAAGTGAATCCTGTGCTGTTGTTAAGTGAGAATGTTAGGTGGTTTCCATTTGTGATCTTTTGCCAGCTTTCCCATTGTTTGTGAGAAACCGACAGTGAAGGTTACAAAGGACAATTACACGACTGGGAATGTTGCAACAGTGAAACTTTGAGGACCAGTTGTAAGTACCACTTGTTCAAAGCTGTCATAAACTGAAACAATTGTTAAACAAATGGTTGTAACGTGAGGACCATCTGTAACTGGTGCAACTCTAACATTCCATCATATATAATCCACCACCATCTGAGTTGATTTCTTTTTAAAAACTATATAGCTACCCATTTAAACCTGGTGTTTGTAGATGATTTACAAAACACCAAAATGTATTGTAGGACTCAGTGTTTTATATAAACAGGGCAATATTGCTATTATAACCAAGGATCCTGGAAATTATCACTCAATCATAATCCCATCCAAGATGAGGTCAACCAGTAATTTTACCAACACCTGGAGGAAAAGCCTGGTCTTCAGGACTTTTTGGAATGCTTACAGGATCAGGACCATCTGAGCTAAAACTTAAATTTCAGTTTGATCTGACTTGTCCTGGGGTATGATCATCCTGAAGTTTAGCTTAAACAAGTATTCCCTAAACTCTTCTATGATTGAAACATCTGGTGTTATTGAGGATTCCCTACTGTGTGAATAGTAGGTTCCTCTATGCATAGAAGAGAACCCGAAGACCCTAATTTATGCTGTACCACAATTTGTGACCTAATTTACTACACAAGATCTCTGGTATAGTTTGACTGAAGGTCATATCATATGGAATAAATTTGTACTGTATTTGAGAGACTAGGGGTTGTGGTTCTGTTTTATTGGCATTGTTTGAAAAGAGATCCCTGCGTGAAAAAGACATAATGTTATGAAGGCTATTTTTTTTTTTTACAAAGAGTTTTAGGCTCTCATTGTAACAAATGCCTGCTCTAATTTTAATTTAATGTTGATAAGGATGTGGCATGTGGCGATTAGGTTTTATCTTACACATTTACCAAACTCCTGGGCGATTGTAGAGTATGTAGTATTGGAATCCTTAGACGCAGACAAGACATTCATCTGGAAATCTTCAAAATTCAGTAGGAGGAAGTGTTGAGAAGAACAAATTATGTTGGAAGCACAGATGCTGTGTGGGCTGATACTCCCCCTTTTCCTTGCAGTCAAAAGCCAAAAGCGCATATTGAATATATAATCCAGATACCAGATGGCTTCCGTTAATATGTCATCTTCTGCTGGGTAATAACCAGATTTTTTTTTCTTTGGGGGAGGGGGTATTATCCAGAGTAATGTGTTTCTGGTGAGCCATAATAGTCATAGCTATCCTGATACTGTCAAATTTTAACAAAATCTCTTAAGTGAAATGACTGTGGCTTCGTGGTAGGCCACTGTGGTCTTAATTCCTATGTCCCCTTCTCTAATTCCTATGTTTCTGAATTGGCTGTTTCCTTAGTTCCTAATTAAACAATATCATAAAATAGTTACAATATTAAAATATATAAAATATGTATACATAATATAAAATATATAAACCCATAAAAGCATTTGTTATATATTTATTAGATGTATTTTACTAAATTTAAATGCTGCCCATCTCACGATCATCTAACTCTAGCAGATTATAACATTTATATAAGGTAGTTCTAGTTATGTGGATATTTTGTGGAGGTATTTATAAGCGTTTCTTGCAGAACACACATTATACCTCTCTTCCTCAAGCTTCATTGGTTACTGGGCTGTTTCCCGGTCCAATTCATGCTGCTGCTTTTGACCTCCTTGGCATGGGACTGGGTTATCTGAGGGATTCTTCCTGCTTGATTGCATCTGCCCACCCCACCACATCCAGTAGAGAGCTACATTGGCAGACTCTAGGCATTATGGGATGGCCTCCCCCTAAAGGGAGGCTTGCTTTATCACTTATCACCTTAAGGCTGATTGTGTTATCAGTCAGGGAACCCTGGCGGACTGGTGAGTCGATTTGGTGGCTCCATTTTTATTGACATCCCTTTATTTATTTTTTTATAGTTTTTAATATTTTATAAGAATTATAATACTGATTTGGTGTTTGTTTATAAACCATTTTTTAGCTTTGTTGCACATCGCCCAGAGTCACTTGCTTTCTGAGATAGGCAGCTATATAAATAAGTAAATAATAAAATACTCTGTGAAAATAACATGGCTAAATGAAGATTATTCTCATAAGATACTTGAATTATCTCCTTCACATTCTTTTTTTTAAAGATAAATTTTCCTCTGAGTTCTCCCTGTCCCAGTCTAATACTACATTTACCTTGGTTTTCCTCCCTTCCTTCTCTTCTTTCTACTTCCTAATAATATGCAACTTAAAGAAAAAAAAAACAATAGTCTTCCTTATTTCCCCAAATTCCCAAAAAAGATTTGGGGAGATTTTAAAACATATTTTCTGTGTGAAATGTCAACTCATAAAATATTTCTATGGTCTTTTGAGAGTTGCCAACAGAAAGGAAGGCAGGAAAGGGGTTTGAAAGAGCAGTGCGGCAGCTTGCAAATTGAAAGTGCATTCCATAAATAGTTTTCAAAGATAGTAAATAGGTGACTGAAGTTTCTGCTGTGCACAATCCTAGCTGGAGAACATGATTGATGACTCTATGGATGTATGTCATTGGAGAATATGAATTATGATACACCCAGGGGGTGGGGAAAAACCAGGGTCAAGGGTGACAATGTGTCTCACAGTCGGCTCCACCCAGGCAGGTCCGGACATGTTAACTCCCAATAAATCCTTTTGAAGTTTTGGAAGTTTCGCTTGAGACTCATGATTTAATTGGAGTAACTGCCGGAATCCTGACATGCAATTCAACTTGTGCATTGTTCATTGAGCAATAGGAATGTTTCTGTTACAGTCCTTTTTTTTAAGAAAAAGAAATCATTATTTATAATGAATGCCTATAAAAAATGACTCTTTTCATATAAAAAACTAAGAATCATCTATTGTTTAAACTGATGAAAACTACCTTATCTGGGAATGTTTAATTCCATCACTTTGATTAAAATGTCATTTTCTGAAATGATAGATAGATCCAGGCATAGACTGAATAGATCTCTTCGATTTACTCCGGTTTTATATTAGAACCTCAAGTTCAACTGTAGCAAAGATTACGAAGGAAGAACGGTCTTTCTCAGAACTTACTGTGTCCCCAGAGTCTGTCTGAAATAGCGCAACTGAACGGAGCTCTCACACTTATGATTGTCTCAAGCTATGGAATCTTGATCTAAACAGCCTAATTTAAATAGGGAAGGTAGGTTACCGTATTGTTAAGCAAATTGACTTAATACGTCCAGATGATTGAGATCTTATCAGTGGATCCCAGTCTATATTCTTCCTGATTTGAAAAGGAATATTTCCTTCTCAGCATGGGAAAGATTGCTAATATAGTAATAGAAAGATTACTCATATAGGTAGTCTGTGACTTAATGAATATTTGTTCAGCAACCGTTGAAAATTACAACAGGGATGAATGAAGGCACTTATGATCCATGGCCAAAGTTATCGCCATTGCAGCCCCTGTCACAGGATCAAGCTTTGGCAACTTTACTTACGGCCACAGGGGGCTGAAACCCTGCAGCTGGCTATCTCTATCCCCATAAGTGTCATGGAGTGGGATTCTACCGGTTCAGACTGGTTTGGGTGAACTGGATGTTGAAGTTCTAGCTGATTCGCTGAACTGGTATTTCAAATGACCGGTTGGCCCCTCCCCTCCTGCCCCTCGCCTCCCAGGAGTATCCACACGGCCCATTTTCGATGGAGGTAAGTGCAGAGTCTGTGCGGAAGCTCTGGGAGGGAGAAAAATGGTTCTTCTGGAAGTCCGGAAACAGGCGTGTTTCCGACTTCCAGAGTGCCTCCAGAGGCTGTGGGGGAGGCTGTTTTCATGCTCCCAGAGGCCCAGGGGAGGCTTCTGGACCCTTGGGAGGGTGAAAATGGTCTTCCTGGAAAAAACGGAAGTGGCAAAACAGGCCTCTTTCTGGCTTCAGTGAGCCTAGAGGCTGCTTTTGCACTCCCAGAGGCACGGGGGAGGCCTCTGGACCCTTGGAAGGGTGAAAACGGCCATCTCCCAGGCTCTGGAGGCCCACTGGAAGCCGGAAATGAGAAGTTCCGGTAGACCATGGCCATGCCCACCCAGCAACCGGGTAGCGAACCAGTTGCTGGGCTCTTTGAATCCCACCCCTGGCTGTGCCATCCTGCCTTGTGGGGTGGCAAGCAAAACCAAAATTATGCAGCGTACCTAGCTTTCTTCTCTCTACAGCAACCTTTTCGCGTCATTCTTTTTGCTGCCTCCTTTTTGTTGCATTTATCTACCACCTTTTAAGATCCAGTTTATCCCATAGCCTTAATAAAAGTGATGCTGGAATTGGATTCTTTGCAGAAAGCCTGTTTTCTGTTAGTCTTGTTTTTGATTAAATGAATCTAAAGTTAAAGATCAGGTGGACAAGAAACCTGGTGGGTGTAAAGATTAAGTAGGATTGTAGATAGAGGGCATGAGACCACACAGATCCATTACTGGTGTCGTCCATTTCTTCTACCAAAAAGGAATTCCCTTAGCTTATTATGGCCTACAAGCAGGAGAATGAGATGCATGGCTTTAATCTTGAAATTTTTTTTTTGTTCTACTTAGAGGACTGTACTTTAATGATACATGTTGTTGTAGAGCGGCGGTAATAACCTGAGGCAAAACTCGGAGCGAACTTCAACTGTAACTTTATTGCCACAATAACGGATTGCCGCGGCTGCCGTGCTAACAAGGCAGCCAGCTGGCGGCAACAGCTGATGCCGTTTGACAGCTCCTTTTATAGCCGGCTGTCAAATGGCGTCAGCCAATAGGAACGGTCCGTGTTCCCGCTAGAAACACGGACTGGAGTGAAAACTTCGGGTTAGTCCAGTACGAACGCTACACATGCGCTTTGCCGTTTAGAGAATTTTTAATGCAATAGAATGCTGCTTATAACATTGAATAAATAACTAAGCTTGTTCTATCTTGCATGTGCTAAACGAAAATCCTTATTTTATTTCAGTTGATGTCCATCACTGTGTTATGCGTCTCTGCTTGGATGAGAGACTACTTGAATAACGTTCTCACTTTAACTGCAGAAACAAGGTAGGCATGTCCGATCAGTTTAAATCGACTATCTGAGCAGAAGGATTCAGCAAAGATATGGATCGATTTCTCCAAAGAGGATTCCATACTGCCAATATTCCTCTGTCCTTTTTCCTGGATTCCTGCCAAGACTGACACCATTCCTGATAGTATTTTCAACATTTTATTTTTTAAAAATAAATAAACGGGAAACTTTGCATGCAAGAAAGCAAAATATCAACTCCAAGCATAACCTCTTACAGGAATGCTTCTGGGCCGTGCTGACATCTCAGAAGGCATTTTATAATGGCCGGTGAGATTGACTTGGGAGACAAAAGAAGAGCCACACACTGGGAAATTGACTTATAAAAGATACCTCCGTTCACAGAAGGTGGAAGGTGTGGGAAGAGTTTCGGAAGCTTCCCCCCACCCCCGGTTTTCTGGAGTGTAAAGGGAAGACAGGGGAATAGTAGATTGCCAGATTCTGTTAATGTGATCTTATAATAGAGCTTGAACTTCCACTTCTCATCTCATTAGCCTTTAAAGCCTAACACATTTCCAGGCACTGAAGAGTAATAGATGCTTAGCATTGTGCTCATTTCCTCCACACAGATAGTAATAAGATGAGATGGTAGAGAGCACCCTGAGATGGTAGATGGAGTGGTGAGTTAAGCTTTGATTGGCCATGCTGACTGCAACTGCCATGGACTACAGAAATCTGGAAAGACAGTAGATGGAATCAGAATAACACAGACTACTTCAACTCTTTTCTCCCATTTAATGACTGAAAAGTCAGACCTACTAATTTTGGAAGTCCCGCTGTACCTAGGATGTTTTTTTTTTTTTTTTGTAAAAATTTTTATTTGGATTTTCACAAAACATAATACAAATAAAATATCTTTTTTTTTGAGAATAGCATCATCCCGGGTTATCACTTCTCCATACAGACACAAACTCAATTTCATATTCATCTTTGTATTCTATTCCATATCTTATTACTATTCTAGCATTTTCTCAGTGATTTTTTCCCTTCCCTTAGTTTTCTCAACCTTATTTTTAATTATACCATTCCTTTCTAAATTCAATTATATATCTTTTTCTAAGTTTCAGTATCTTTCTAATCATTATGTTCATAGTTTTGTCTGTCCTGTTTCAATTTCATATTTTCTTTTCTCATTAAACAGGTTTTCCCCTGTAGTTACTGATTGGAGTACTGATGACACCTTTGTATCTTTTAATTTTTGTCCATTCAAATCTTATTTAAACTTCAGTTTATGCCTTTACAATTATAACATCCAATATCTAACCTCTATTTTATAACACATAACTTTTGTCAATCAAATTCTGCTTGGTACATTCTTAAAATACACACTAAGTTCTTAAAGAGAATATATATATATATATATATATATATATATATATATATATATATATATATATATATATATATATATATAATCATAATAATACATAAAATACTTATTCTATTCCAATTCAGCTCAACTATTAATTTTAGTTACAATCTTCCATTAATATTAATTAACATCTTTAACATTTCTTTTCAATTAAATATCATACTATACTTCCTTAGGAACACTTATAATATTTCCATATTTTTTTCATATTTCTCTTCACATATTTTTTTATAAATCATTAATAATAATTAAAATGTTACCATCCTTTCCTAATTTCATTTTCTCATTCTCTTTATTTCATTTATTAACAAACATTCCATTACATTACAATAAGTATTTTATCTATCACTTTAATCACACTTGTTTCATATTTTCTAAATTCATTTCTATTTCTAAAATAACAATGCTATCTTATATACCCTTGCAGAATCCTCTCTTTCAGTTAATTTTCACCCATTATCTCTATGTCGTCTAAATAGGCTTATACCTTTAATCCTTGCATGTTTTCCCTGTTTCTCTATATCCTGTTTCTGTCCTTTATAACTTCTTTTCTTTTCCTTCTTCCCCTTCTTCTTCTCCCTCCCCTTTTTGACCCCTTGTATCTCTAATTCTAATTCTCTCTTCTGTAATGCTTTCTTCTGTTTCTTCCTAATATCGTAATTGTTTTCAAACTGTTCTTTTTTTGGTTGTTTTTTCAGATCTTAAATTTTTCACTCTTTCCCCCCTTTCCTCCCCCACCACATAGAATTACTTGATCATTAAAGATGGCTTCTTCTTTGTCCCACCCTTCTTGTTCTTCAAGCATTTCTTGTTGTTTCTCATAGTTCAAGATCTCCATTTGTGCTGTCCCAGCCAGTCTATGGGAGCTGGATAGTGACATAGGAATTGTGAGCTGTCCCCTTAAGGGAATACATCATGGTAAATGTAGTTAAAGGTATCCTGGGAAATGTAGTTCATGTCACATGGCCACATCTGCAGTCCTGATTGGTCACTAAATTGACGCTTGAAGGGTTTAGGGAGGTTTCCTCCATTCTTGCCTGGACTCATGAACTGATAAGCAGCTTATCGCTACGAGATGGGTTAGGAAAATAACCATCTTTTATCTGCAAGGCTGATATACAAAGGATTGGTCATTATAGAAGAATTTCATCACAAATGTGAATCATGAAGATACCTGATGTACCAATAAATATACTTTGTTATGGATGTTTTGTGGAATTATCTATCTGCATCTGCACAGCTACAAATCCACCTCTGTGCATGAGACAGGAAACCATTTCTAAAAATTGAAATATGAAGCCAAAAAAATCTCTTCCTTCTTGTGCATTTTCTTTCTGTATTTTAAGTTCCATTTTTGGGTTCTTCCAAAGAGTGATGCCATTTTAAACACTTTTAAACAATCACCCGATTGATTTTAGTCATTTAAATCCAATAATCAAAAATCCAAAAATCACCAAGTAATCCAAATAATCCAAAGCTGTTTCTTCTTGTTTCTTGTTTCCACTTTCTCTTCCTGGGGTTCTGTTATCTTGTTATAAAGTTTCAGTTAAAAGGTATCTTTTAGGAATCTTGTTAAAGTTTCACTGCTAATTCCTTTTACTTCCAGGTGATCTCTATTTTTTCAGATCCCACCCTTCTGTTTTTTCCTTTTCTCTCCTTTCCATCTTTTAAAAGTTTTTGAATATCCAAAAATCTTTATTATCCCTTTGGCATTTTATTTTTAGCTTAAATGCCTATTAATGTCAAAGTGAATTTTTTCCAATTTCTTACTTAAGTCACTTAGCTGTCAATATGGGGAAGGAAAGAAAAAACCCCAAATCTTTTCCCTTCCCTCTCTCCTTCACCGCTTCAAAAATCTTCTTTGGGAACAATGTTATTCTTTATAGTTCAAATTCCAGGGTACGTTATGTTGTTGCTTTTTCAGTTCAACCCAGTCAGTCAAAACTTTCTCTTCTTATCTTCCTCCTGCACAATCTTTTCCGGTCGGGTTCTTCTTTGAGGTGGCCATTTCTGACCACCACTGCAACTGCCTTTGGGAAAGGGAGTAATGGCCAGCTGAGGAGGAGAGGTGCGGCTCTCCTCAACCCTGCTGGCAGTCTCCCTCCTCTTCACCTCTATGGGGTGGTTTTTGTCCTGAATCCAGCCAACTCGGGGCGCTCCAGCAGCGAGCATGGATCGAAACCGTGCACAATCGCAGATTTCAATCTGTTGCCAAAGAAGCCCAAAATCAGAAGCAAGCCAACCTCTTGTTCCTTACTGATATCATAAATGTCAGGATACTTTCAGATAAATGTTTCTTTATATTCCTACTTAAACCATGTTTAATTCTTTAATGAATAGGTTAAAGAGATTAAAACAAGGATTCAAGACAAAGATTTAGAAAAGACAACTTTAGAATAAAAGTTTCACTTACCATACAGTTATAACAGCAGAAGTTCCAAATAAATAAGAGTTGCTTAGTAGGTGGAACATGTCCTTTAAAAAAAACATATACCTGCAATAAAATTCTGCTTCATTCTGTCTGTGATGTATTTGGCACCCATCATAACCCTTTGATCTGTGATCTTCTGATTCTCTTCCTGCGTCATTTCAAATTGTTCAAGTCTTATTTTTGTCCTTTATGTGGGCATTCATTTACTCTGCTATAATTTGTTCTACCAAAACTGAGGAGAAGAATGTGTTTGCTGCACATAGGAGTAAAAAGTGTTGCATCCTTTATCATTAAAATAATGTGCAGTTTGACACCAAATCTTACCTAGTCCAATTTTCTAAATGTTGCTAGACAAATGTGTTGCAGAAGCATGCAGCATTGGCAAAAGTCATTCCTGAATGATTTATTTAGTGTGCTAATTAGAGAAATATACTACATCTAAACAGGGAAATTCTATTGTGACTGACTTGCAAAGAAAAAATTCAAGAAAATTAGCTCACTTTTCCCTCTGTCATCTGTGGACCAGAACTGCATTTCCAGAAGCAAACATTAAACTCTATTGTACACATTTCTGACAATTAACAAAGATGTGGTGAGAATTGGAACTGTTCTCAGAACAATTTCTCAGATTCTTTAATCTTCTGTTTCTTGGGAGATTTCATTGTAGCTTATACCTTACTCAGTTTACTTATCTCAAAGCAGTTTGATGTACACAGTGCATATTTCAAATTGATGTAGCAGTGTTAGTTGCTATTCCAAAGTTAATTACTAGATAATGAATGCAAGCAACTTTAGAGATAGATACTGTAGATAGATAGATAGATAGATAGATAGATAGATAGATAGATAGTTTCCATTTAGATTAAAAGGGCATTACCACCTGATAACACAATCTTTTTAATAAAAAAATAATTTCTGCATACTTTCCCCAGATGAATACTATTTTTTAAATTGCTTTGTAGGAAAGCTGGACTCCACTCTATAAACTTGATCTATGTTTCATTTGTTTTCAGAGTGGAGGAGGCAGTTGTGTCTACTTATTTTCCAGTTGTCCATCCAGTCATGATTGCAGTCTGCTGTTTTCTGATCATTATTGGAATGCTGGGGTATTGTGGAACAGTAAAAAGAAACCTTTTCTTGCTTGTATGGGTAAGATTTCTTTTTATTCATTGATGTGTCATTTAATGTTCAATTGAAGAAATGTTCTGTGTATGTGTGTGTATGTGTGTGTTTTAAAAAATAACTTGTTAATGGTCATTGCCATTAAAAACAAGTGCCCTAGTCTTAGAGGTTTTAGAGGTTCAAGGATCTGCCTAAGTTTCATAAAACATGCTAGGGGTATGCTCCAATAGCCAGAGGGTTCAAGATGTTTAATGTCTGAAAATCTACAACATTCAAAGCCCAACATTTTGCCCTTTCAAATCTTCTGGTCCCCACCTCCCATCTAAGAAGAGCCCAATGATTTGGTCTACGTGCATTGCAATGAGCTATGAAAGGCATGCTGATAGCCAACCTGTGGACTAAGCCAGTGGCCCCCAACCTTTTTTGTACCACAGCTTGGTACTGGCATCACAGAATGATCCATGGCCCGGTACCGGCATCAGCATGCATGATCAAGGCAAGGTGAGCCAAGCGACTGGCCAGCCAGCCGTCCCCCACTTCTCCCCGCCATCTTCAACTCCTCCTTTGTACCTTCTTGTGGTCGATGGGCTTTTCGGGCTCTTTCTTAATCTCCTCCTGAGTAACACGAGACTCCACCGCCATCAAAACGGCTCTTTGTTTGAAGCCGCCCCCCCCTTCGATGAAACTAAGGCGCAAGGATTCCTTCAGCACCCAAGCGGCGCTTTCCAACCGATGACCGGCAAGCTCACCCGGAAGCACTTTCTCAAGCGCCGTCGAAACAAGATGGCGGCGCCCAAGCAAAATAGGCGGCCCGGTACAAAATGATCCATGGACCGGTACTGGTCCGGGGCCCGGTGGTTGGGGACCACTGGACTAAGCCATGTTCTGTATTCACAATTCAGATTTTACCAAGGCAGGGACCAGCGTACAGGAATAAGATTTATTTATTTGTATTTATTTATATCTCCTTTAAAGAGGAACTCTGAGCGATGTACAACAAAATGTCAGAACACAAAAACAGTATGCAAAAATTAAAATGTTAGAATTACCATTTCAAGATTATTTTTTTTAGAAGGAGACAAGAATGATTAAGATCCGTTAGAAATTAATCAAACGGGCAAAGGGAGGGCTATCAGGCCACCAATCAATCCCACGACTGCATGCTTCTTTGGGTTTCCCATATGAAGCTACGGAGCATGTTTTAACTTCTTTTCAGGAGGTCAGAAGAGCGGGGGGCCTGCCTCACCTCCAGGGGGAGAATGCTCCACAGGGTGGTGGGGCAACAGATTATCAGACTGTTACCAGGGCCCATAAAGTCTGAGTGAGTTCATTGCTCAATCTCAAAATTCAGTTAGCCTCGCTTGCCCTCCATGTTCTTTAGCTGGGGCGCACTAAGCAAGAACAGTAATGAAACTAGAAAACAGCACCAATGTGCTTGCATTTGATTTACTCTTTTCTTTGGTCAGCAATGCATGCTGAAAAAGATCTTTAAAATAGTAGTTGATTACAAACAAAGTAAGAGTAAGAGGGTTTGCTGGCTGCAAAA
Organism: Pseudonaja textilis; assembly: GCF_049901715.1. Classification (NCBI taxonomy): domain Eukaryota; kingdom Metazoa; phylum Chordata; class Lepidosauria; order Squamata; family Elapidae; genus Pseudonaja; species Pseudonaja textilis. The sequence goes on along the minus strand of NC_141994.1, from coordinate 6,857,358 downwards.
GAAGGAGAAGAAGGAGGAGGAGGAGGAGGAGGAGGAGGAGAAGGAGAAGGAGAAGGAGAAGGAGAAGAAGAAGAAGAAGAAGAAGAAGAAGAAGAAGAAGAAGAAGAAGAAGAAGAAGAAGAAGGAAGAAGAAGAAGAAGAAGAAGAAGAAGAAGAAGAAGAAAGAAGAAGAAGAAGAAGAAGAAGAAGAAGAAGAAGAAGAAGAAGAAGAAGAAGAAGAAGAAGAAGAAGAAGAAGAAGAAGAAGAAGAAGAAGAAGAAGAAGAAGAAGAAGAAGAAGAAGAAGAAGAAGAAGAAGAAGAAGAAGAAGAAGAAGAAGAAGAAGAAGAAGAAGAAGAAATAGTTCCACATAATTCTGCAGCAGTCAGAATCCTATCCCTTCCATAACAAGCCCTTCAAAAATTTTAAGCCAGTGGGTTTTTCTGTTTTTGAAAGTCTCAGAATAATGTTTGTTATATAGTATTTTTGCAGGGCAATGAAAGAAACAACAAAATGAGCCAATGGAATGTAGTCCTTTCTATTTTTCCTCTTTTATTTGAAATGCCAGTGAAGAAGAAAACAAATATCCTAGTGATTGCTCTTTAACACAATCTGGAAATAAACACATGTACACTGTGTGTAGAGCAATCAAACTTCATTAAATCAAGCCTAGACATTCCTGAAGCTCTTAACCAACAATATTTCACTCCTAGGAGCCTAAAAAACAGCTCTTGTTGGCTCAACTGATAAGCAAAAAATAAATGATCTTTTCCTAAATACACTACATTTCTTGACTAATTGTTAAATGAGCTGTTTACTGTTGTAATGTGAAGATGCGCAAACAGGAATCAATAATTCATTCATCACACTAATAAAGAAAATGTAGTGGCTTAGACGATGAGCTTATAGTAAAACCAGATTAACTGAAGGATAAAGAAAACACAGTTGAAATGTTAAGATTTGTCTGCCCTTTTTATTTTCATTCTTGGTTTTTTGTTATTTTTTAGAACTGAGGAATTAGAGCACCTATGAAATTGGATTTACTCGAAAAGTTCAATCCTTCTCATTTAATTCAGTGTAAGATAAATGACATTCAGGTTTTTCTTTAAAAGATAATATTAATATATGCCAGTTATAATACAAATATAGGCCAAGCATGTCATATCAGGTATAAAGCAGTGTTCTCTGACCTACATAAGCCTCCTGTGAACCATATAGGAAACACAAGGTGAACAAATTCTACTTTATTTTAAAACTATATTAACAAAACCTTGCAAGAGATCTGAAGGCACTAACTTCCTGCCTCCACTTTTAACTGTTTGATCTATTAGGGTGAGCGCTTCCTAAGTTTCTTTCTTTGACTCTTAAGCAACCGAGGACTCGTACCTCTCTTGTCTGATTGTTTTCTCTTCCACCCTTTATGCAAGGTCATTGATGCATTCTGTTACAGTCATTGACTAATATTCACTTTAGTGATAAAAAGTGATGTACTACGGACAAGTAAAAAAGAGAGAGACACACACAGAGAGAAGGTAGTCCTTGGGTTATGATGGCAATTGGGATCAGAATTCCCACAGGTAAGCAACATGGTTGTAAAGCCCAATATCATATTATGACATTGCTCAGCCATAGCAAGCAGTCCCAGTTGCCATGGTTAAGCGAGGATGCTACGGGCTAAGCAAGGATCTTATGCAATCACAACGTATGCTTTCCCAACAGCTTCCCTTTGTGATTGCAACTTGCTGCAACAGTATAATTGCAATCAGCACCTGGCTCAGAGTCACATGACTGCAGGGATAGCGTGATAGTGGGAATTACAAGGACCGTCTAAGTGTCATTTGTTTCAGCCCTTTCATAACTGAACGGTTGTTGAACAAATTATGGTAGCTGGGAAAATTATATGTATGGTTGGAGAGATTGGGAAAATGCATGACGATACTTCAAGAAAAGCTCCACATTCTGAAGTGTAAGAGGAGAAGGCCAAAGAACACAAGGCAGACCCAAAAGAAGATGGAGACACAAAAATAAAGACACACTACAACATCAATTAACAATTGGTTGAGGCCACCAGAAGAGAAAGAGCCAGCACTTTGTATCTTCCTTAACACCTGAAATGATAAAAGAGGAAGCGAAGAAGAAGTTAAGAGGAATGATTCATTTAAGAAATGATAGTTTACAGTGGAAAAATCTGTTGCCTTTTCTAGTCCAGTGAAATCTGCAACATTACAATGGGAATATTTTTGAACATTGAAATCACATGGCTGATGCTGTTCATAGAATATCTAGTATGATTAAAAAAAACCCAGAAAATATAGCCACCGTAAAATATAAAACAATTATTAAAAGGCAAATTGATATATTTTCGCAATGTGCTAGTATCCAACTTATAATTGCCCTTTTTCTCTAGACAATCATATGCCATACAAAAACATATTTATTTTCTTGGGATATTTTTTATAAGTGTAAGGCTGTAAGTGGAGGCATAGTCTGAAATATGGTAGTACTTGCTTACTAATTGCCTCATGCTGCAACTATTCAAAGGTTTGGTACTAAAAGAACCCTCTGCAATCAATCTTCACCTTTACAGGAGTCACAGCGTCCAGCAGTCATGAGATAGTCATTTGTGAGCTTCATAACAGGCACACATTTATGACGGTTGATCATGTGATTGCCATTCACATACTTTGCAACCACCTTGCAACAAAGCACCTGTGCTTAGTGACTGAATTGGCAGTCCCAATTGTTGCTAGACTACCTAGTTGATTGCTCTGTGTCCGGGGTGTCAAGCTTGCATCGTCACGGCAGTGTCACGTGACATATCAGGACTTTCCCCCGCTTTGCTAAACCAGGCGGGGGCAGGGCCAGCATGTGAGGCATCCGGCCCGTGGGCCACGAGTTTGACACCCCTACTCTATGTCGAGTCTTTGCTTCATAATGTAGCAGCTCCAATATTTTCAGTAAAAAGTTACTAATGTCAGGCGGAATCTGTTTGCTAAAGGAGATAGTTTGGATTTCGCACATTGTCCTGGAGTGACCCTTGGCAGACAACGCATTGCACACAACCCCAAGAATATGAGATCACACCGATGTAATTTGGAGGCAAGATGACATGCCATAATTATTCTTAGGATGTGACTTCATAAATAAGGAAGGGTATTGAACCAGAAGGCCAATCTCTCCTATTTCCATACTGCTTACTTCCTACCCTAAATAATGTGAAATCATGCTACAATAATTTGGGTTTTTTTTGCCACTCAGTTTGAACGGATGTGATTTCAGCTTGTGTGGGGGAGCGTACGTGGAATTGAGGACAGTTATGAAAGTGGGTTGCCACCTCCTTGAAAATGAAAACAATGAGGAAAGGGGAGAAAAAAATTGGAGAGAGATTATAGTCCATTGGAAAACTAGTTAGCTAATACTTTCCAATTTAATGGAGTCAGAGTCCCAGGATTGTCATGTAGGGTCTAATATTGTCACAGTAATTATTGTGAAATTTGTGACATTAGAATTGGGATCCAATACTTTGGAGGCCGTACATATGAAATGTTCTACTGAAATGCTAGGTCAGATACTTGCAATGTTTATGGAAATATATTCAACATGTATGGTACTTGGTTATCTTTGTTTTGTGATTCTTTAAATCTATGAAACTAAAGCTGTGTAAGATCAAAAAAAAAGGAGGGAAGGAGTCTCACGTATAGCTTCCATAATACAGTCCTTTAGCACACATTTTCCAAGACTTTGGGAAGAAAAATCGCCACACAACCTTCTGAGAACGTTCCAATTTAAAACTAAGGGATTTTTTGGAGGCTGCATGCCTGGGTGTTTTTGTCTGCCATCTAATATTGTTCAAAATGACCAGGAGATCAGGAAAGAAATTAGGTGTTAATAAAATGGCTAACTGTAAACCTGGCCGTTTAGTTGAAGAAGTTAGCATACACTGAACATTAAGCTTTATGTCATAATTGTTAGATCTTTTTCTCGAAGGAAGCCATGCATTTGCCAAGGAAATTGTTGAGGAGTATAAATATCAGAGCAATAGCTTTGGGGAGCCTATTTTTTTTTTTAAAAAAATTCCCATTTACTTTTCTCTGAACTGTCTTTTCCATAAGCCCTTTGCAAAATACATTAAGTTGGAACCACTAATGTTTTGCCTGTTTAATGAATTTTTTTTTTGCATAAGCCTTGTTGATTTAATAGGAGAATGTGCTGAAGCAGTACAGTGAAGTATAGTTTAAATTGCTGACCGCATAATTAATAATTTCTTCCTTTCTGCAATGTTAAGCTTTATGAACACCTGTGAATTAATTTCACTATTGCTATGAAATTGAGCTAGTACAAAGAACAGGTTTATAGTTCTGCTTTCCTTTTTATTATTTTTAGCAGATCTAAAAATAAAAGCAAATGGGATAAGCAGGGTAATAATGGTAATTCCCTTCTTTTACAGGGACAATTTTGTGTTGTTTGTTTTTTCTCACTAAGATAGTCTGGTGTTTAACATAATGGCATTTCAGTAGAACATTAAAATCTCAGAGAGAAAAATAGGCTATCTGTGTTGGTGGGGGTCAGCCCTCCAAGCTTCAGTGAATGATTAAACTTCCATTTAATTCAATGAGAATATGGTCATGGGTGACTCTTTCAAGATTAGCTTATCTCAGAACAATCTCTTTTCCTGAATATTGAACATTATAGACAGCAATAACTGTTTTCTATTATATAGCAGCGATGTTCTGATAATAGCATGAAATCCTGCATGGTAAAGTGAGACAATCACATGAATATCATTACTAATTTCTTAGTCTTTTTCTGTGATTTGATTTATCTAATATAGGTACTTTTTTTGTAATCTTGAGCTCTTTTTGTATTGCACCAATGAAGTTCTTTTAAAATAATTTTTCTACCTTTCGTTCAATTCTATGGCTTCTTGTCTCTCACTCTTGCTATTTGTGTGATGATGATTTGTGAGCTATTTTAGCTCTCTTCCAAGGAAAGTACCACATTTTTACTTCTATATCTATACCCAGTTCCAGTACATTATTTATCACGATTGTAGAACCTTCATTTTATTTCTCTGAAATTTGCTATACAGCAATTGTTTGTATGCAACTCTAAATGGATTCAGTCTCAAACAATAATACTGTTATTGCAATAAAGGCTATTGCAAACCTTTAAAATCATTGATGTCACTTATGTCTAAAAATCTAATGAAATAAACTTCATCCTAACCTAATTGTCCTATGGATTTTGTCTTGTTGAATAAAAGCAGAAGTGCTAGAGCCATTTATGTGTTTATTTTTGCCATATTGGGCTAGATACTGACATTGAAAGTACCTTTATCCACAGAACTAAGTTACCAGTTAGAATGGAGAAAGAGATTAACTGTTTCCAAAGATGGACAGATTGGCTATACACAGCTCCCACTGATACAGTATTTTTTAAAAAAATGGCAAAAGCCAAATCTTGATGGAATCCATACTTCTGACTATGTTGGCTTGTTACAGATACAGAAATGGTCTATATCAGTCCATGTCAAACTCAGTCGTCATGGTGGCATCATGTGACATACTGGGATTTCTCCCCCTTTCGCTAACTGGGCGTGGGCATGGCCAGCATGTGACGCATCCGGCCCGTGGGCTGGGAGTTTGACAGCCCTGGTCTATATTCTTCAATGGAATGGAAAATGACATTTTTCATACGAAAGACATAATCTTTCTGTAGCCATTTGCTTTATACTACAGAGTTGAGCAGGGCTCCGATTAAGCTTTGAATGTGCTCTATATTCCACATTGTTGGGTGCTCTTGCTACTTTTAATGTTTTAATTAGGTAATAAAAGTAAGTATCATTGTGTGATAAAAACAGAATGTGTGTGAAAGTCTTACTGGAGTTTTTCTTAAAAAGCGACATAAGAAAGTAGGGTTTTATTGTACCCAACAGAATAGAATACAGAATAATCGAATTGAAAAGGACCCTAGAGGTCTTTTGGTCAAACTCCTTGCTCACGCAAAAGATCCTACACTATTTCAGACAAGTGGCTGTCCAGTCTCTTCTTAAAAGCCTCTACTGATTAAGCACCCACCATTTCTGAAGGCTTATTGTTCTCACTGTGAAGAAGTTTCTCTTTCATTCTCGGTCGCTTCTCTCCGTGATTAGTTTCCATCCATTGTTTTTTGTCTTACCTTCTAATGCTTTGAAAAATAGGTTTGGGCCTTCTTTGTGGCAGCCTCTCAAATATTGAAACACTGCTACCATGTCGCTTCAGTCATTTTCTCTAGATTAACCATACCCAATTCCCACAACTCTTTTTCATAGTCTCTAGGCCCCTAATCATCTTAGTTGCTCTCTCCACTCTTTCCAAAGTCTCAGCATCTTAAAAAAAAAATCTGTTAGGAAGAGATGATGATACAGATCTCTTCAATAATAACCTTTCTCAAGAAAATGGGTGAAAAATAAATGTTTGGCAAATAAGCACTGGCAGTCCCTTAATGGACAGGTGAAGGGTTTTTACTTTAGCCTTGGCCTAATCTTACCATTTTACAGTGAATATGTAAATTGACTTTCTTTTGTAATAAGCCAGACCAAAAATGTATAATAAATGTGTTGCTGTATTAATTTTTAGGCTCTCTTATGATTGGATGTGCAGACAGAGCCAAATATGTGAGGGCATCAGATAAAATCCAGAGATTTGTGTGTCTTGCAGCTAAGGCTTGCATTCATGCCATAAATTCTGGGTTGAATTGCCTCAGGGTCTTCTGAAAACCTCAATACTGAATAACTTTCTATAAAACCCTATTGAGTATATAGATTTGGGGTTGTTTTAGCAATCCCCTCTTTGCTTACAAAAGTGTTTTTCCACAAGACACGTTAGATTTGAGACAGATGAAAAGATGCTTCATTTCTGTTCAATTATGCAAGAATACATGGATAAATATTAGGAATTAGGCATGGCTGATTGAGTAACAATTATTCTTCCTTAACCCAACCCAACTTATTATAGGACTGTTGTGAGGAAAACAGGAGGAAGAAAGAATACTATGTATGTTCGTTGCCTGTAATTTTTTATAAAAATGAAAAAAGGCAGGTTTAAAATCTAAAATATAATAAAAAATTAAAAAAAATCATTAAGTTGAAAAATGATAAAGTATATAGTTTATATATAAGGCAGGCAAGGAAGCACCATACTTTTGTGGAAATATATGCATTTTTTTGTAAAATAACCTTTACTTTTAAAAAAGACACTCTGTAAATAAACAACTTGATTGTATCTGTGCTTATCTTAAATCTGAACAAATAATTCCAGAATGAGTGAAACATTTAGTTTGCCACTGATTTCCCTGAAGAGAAAAGCTACATTTCCTTTGTTGACCTAAGGTTGCAATTTCATTTATAGCTTATCTGTTGTGGAACAAATTTCTTTCTAAGGATCTGCTGACATTAATTTCTTCTCTGAATGGTTCCTCCTCCCTTCCCAGTTTGGGAAAACATATTTCACCAGGCATCTAAAAGAAACCAGATTTTGATTTGGCACTCAAGAATTCAAGTTTCAATTATTTTAATCAAATCTAAAATTAGTATCTTCCAGAGGGATCTGTGTGCAAGTTTCCTAGGCTTTATTAGATTTTAATTACAGTTGGAGTAATAGTAATCTTAGGCTAAAAAAGCAGGGCTGTTGGGAGGTTTTTGGCTCAACTTTTCCTTCCAAATTTGTTTTGGAAGTAAATAATTTTTGAGAATGCTGTGTGTTAAAAGAAATTGTTAGCTGGTGGGAAATCACAATTTTAAAAAATTGGGAATGTTTTGCATATCGTATATGTCAGTTTTTTTTATTTTATTTCTCTAAATATTTTATTCTGTACACTATAGCATCTCTAATCACTGCTGAAGTAGAGGACAACTGAATCCATACACTGCATTGCAATGTAAAAACAGAATCCAAATTGAATTATTCAACCTTATCACCATCATTACATTATCTCTAGTCCTTGAAATCTTTGTTACTGAGTTTAGGAAAAGCATGTGAAATATTTACAAATACGTTTTAGGTTGTTCTTCTGAATAGGAAGCTAGATATTCCAATCCATTCTCATTTTCTTCTGGCTTCTTTCTCGTTTGCCCAGTATTAACATTTGTCCAATTAACTTGTTTGGTTATCCTTGGATTATTTTAAAAATCTGCTACTAGGGATTTTAATACCTCATTAAACCCTCATGTTTATTTGCTAATGTCTGACTCCTGAGTATATTAACTATATAAATGTAAGTCTTTGAAAAATAGACTTAACTTCGTTCCCAGCTTGGTCCATTGGACTAAAAATTGTAAATGAACAAACATGTCCTTACCTTTATAAGCTGCAAGTATGAAGATGGAAGACAATGCGGAGAATTCTTTAGTCAGTATTTCTACGCTTCTTCCTTTCTTGAGAAACTGTGGGCACTCATAGACAATGAAATTCAAGGCCTTTCATGCCTTTCTGAGCTGAGGCTACAGCAACCACTGAGAGGGAGGTAATCATCCAGGCTGTGATATCAAAGCAGTTCATTCAGGAGTATGGGGAGAAATAGGGCAAGCAAATATGAGAGAGAAAGGAAAGAGATGGGGTAAGAATGTGAAAGTGAATATGATTCCTATGGTATCTGTGCGTGTGTATGTGTGTGTGTGTGCATCAGTGCCTGACTTCCAAGCAATCTTGGCCCCTGATGACCACATACATAAATCTAAGATAGAAATAGAACTCACAGTCTTCTGACTTCTATCCCAGTACCTTTAATTATTATTCTAAACTGGCTTTTTTCATACATTTTTTTGCCTTTCTAGAGTTTTTCTCACAAGTGCAGGGTTCCATATATTTTCAGGTCAACCAAGTATTGACACATTGGGCTACAGGAATTGACCAAACTGATTTGTCACCCAAATCTGACTTCATGACTGAGAGAGTATGACTGGTCCAAAATCAGCTAGCTGGGCAGATTAGACCTCCCAATCTCCTGGTTTTCTACCCTGGTACCTTAATGACTAGATCAAAACTGTCTCTCTTCATACAAATACTAATGATAACGAGTACTTTATGCTCAAGAATGTGTGCCTATGCATGTGTTGTATATTTAAATTGCTCTAGAATATCATGGGAATGATAGGCCCTGCATATATAGTATTGCTAAACTACAACTCTCAATTACACATAGTATGACCAAAGATATAAATGATGGTGAATCTTTCACCAATTCTCGAGGGCATAGATATCTTATCCTTGCTCTTTCATCTCCTCTAGAGAGGCCCATTATTTATTTATTCATTCTAGAAAACGGCAATTTTGCTGATAGAAATTTGTACGTATAATTGCATAGAACACACACTCATCATTCCTAACATCTATATCCTGTAAGTTTCTTATTTACCTTATACATGAGAATAATATACAGATAGTCTTTAGCTAATGTATATAATTGCGACTGGGATCTCTGTTACTAAGCAAAAACCACATGACCATTTTGACTTGAAACAGCAGTTTCGGTTCCAGTCATTAAGTGAATTGTGCATGGTCACTAAGCATTATATCATATGATCATGCTTTGCAACTTCCTGCTAGCTTCCCATTGACTTCACTTTTTGGCAGCTGGCAGAGAAGGTTGTAAATTATGACCATATGACACTGACCATTATAATTGTGTAATAGTTGCCAAGCACCCAAATAGCAATCACTTAACTTCAGGCTGTGATGGCTGCAACTTCAAGGATTGTCCCGAAGTCTTCTCAATCGGCTGTTGTAAGTTTGAATGAGTAGTTGCTAAGTGAGGACTATTTGTACATGCCCCAATCTATCCTGCCATGTAATACTGAGACCTTTTGCAACAGGAGCAGATTACTGGTAATTTCAGTCAATAAACCTATTGACACATCGCTCATTTTATGCAGATCTTCTTTTATTGGTTTAATACTTGCTGGTCAACAATGCATGACTATGATTGACAGAACCTTTCATTAGTTCATCACTGCCAAGCCATAATGAGCATGAGATTTTACACATTGTCATTTTTCCCTCACACAGATGCTCCAAAGATTCTAGGATTTGCCTATGGTCAAGACAATTCAATCTCAATCTATTATTTTTATTTGGAGGAAATTATTTGAATGATTTTGAGGCAATAACAAATGCTAAATAGTTGATGCTTTTGAGCTCCCCCCTTTTAATTAATGGTAGAGGCCTCACCCAATTAATTTGGTATAGTCCTAGAAACCACACTGATGAGACAGAATAATATTGTCAGTAGGGATTGTGGGTAAAATAAGAGAAGGCAGCTTTCATCATTTGTTCTTTATTTGTATATACAGTAACATTAGGTGGTCATGTAGGTTGGAGATAAGAACATATTGCCTTTGAGAAATGCTGATTAATTTGTTATGATGAATTTTCTCATTCTGCACATGGAGGAGGGGAGGGAAAGAAGGAACAAAGGGAAGGAAAGAAAGAAAAAAGAAAAGAAAGAAAAAGACACTGGAACTTAAGTTTTCTTGCTGTTAAGTGCTTTTATTTTGAAAGAAACAAGTGGTTTAAAAAACTCTTAGATCACTTCATAGTAGCACAAAGTTCTTGACTAAGTCTCACCATAGAAATTGCACAATGTTATATTTATGCAGCCTTCCTATAAGGCACAAAACCACCGAAATGAAGGATCTCGTTTTCTTCTCTCATTTAGCCATGAATCACATCAGCCAATATATTGAACATAAAAGGAATGACTGATTTTTTGCTTATGGGATGTTTTTTCACACTTCCCCTCTGGTAATGCTTGCTTGCTTGCCTCATATGTTATTGTGAAGTCAGCCTATGAGACATATTGCCCGCATGTTGATCACTGATCAGTGAAATAAAAAAGCAATAATAAAGTGCAAGGTGTGCCTTGGGAAATTAATTTCTAGTAATGCTGTTAACAGTGACAGAAAAGAGGAAGTACTAAAAATGTTTACTATAAGAAAGATTGTATATTTTGAGGAGGAAAAAAACCATTAAAAATGATTATGTGATGACTTTCCCCCATTTACTGCAAACAATTCTCCTAAGCTGATCTTGAAGATATAATGATTTCGCTCCCGTATTGCTTTTTTTTTCTAAATGATGGCTAGTTGTGGTCTTTGATTTAGTTCAGTTTACAAATCTGGCAGGGGGAAAGCTTCAGTCTGTTCTCCCATTTGTTTTGACCAATGCATTAATTCCACTGTGTACTCAGAAGGGCTGTATTGATAGGACACGCTCTTTTGCTGTAAATTTGTTTAGCTTTGTTCTATTCATATGTAGAAGAGTACGGGTAGTCCTCAAGTTGCAACCACTTGTTAGGCCACAGGTCAGAGTCACAATGGTGACGAATGAGGGGGATTTGTGATGGGTCCTCAGAGTTCACACCCTATGGTCATGGCAAATGATTACAATGTTACAGCAAGACATGATCATGTGATTGTTATTTCTAGCATTCCTTGTAGTTTCTTAGAAGCAAAGTCAGTGGGGAAGTTGGCAAGAAGACTCTGGCACTAAAAAACAAAGATACTTCACTATATTATGTTAGCTGGGAATGTTGGTATAATTGGATTGACCAAAGATAAATTATATTTTATAAGGCATAAGAGAAAAATATTAACCTACAACAATGAGGCAGCGATATAAGCAAAGAACAGGTGTGTGAACATGACACAAATTAAGGTTATGGAAAAAAGACCATGCAAACTGTAAAAAATAAGAATGCTTTTGACTTTCTTCCTTTCCTTTTTCTTTCTTTCTCTTCTTGTTCTTTTTCTCTCTATTTCCCTTTCTCTCTCTTCTCTAAATTTTTCTTTTTTTTGCTTTCCTTTCCCCTTTTCTTTCTTCAGCTTATTTGTGTATGTATTGTCGGTTGGTTTTAATTGTAAAATTAATAAACTATATTTTTTTTAAAAAAAGAAACAAAGTCAGTGGGGAAGCTGGCAGGAAGTTGCTCCTACTCTAATATTTTTTCACCAGCTCAAGGTTTCTAGCACCTATTAGCACTTGCCCCATGGCACTGTGCTCCGTAGTGCCTATTCTCCCATGATACCTGTACATCTTCTTGCATTCCCTAGTGCCTGTCCTCAGTACCCATCCATAACTCTGCGACTGACATGCACCCAGCTGCCCTCTCTCTAGTACCTGCTTATGGCATGTGCCCACTTTCCAATACTCCATAGCACCTCCCTACATGTTATTTTAACAAGCATACTTGGATACTAAGATAGAATTAAATTCTAGTAGGGGTAGATAAATATACAAACAAACTTAACCACAGTTAAATCAGGAGATTTAGGGACACGATGGCTCAGTGGCTAAGACTGTGGTTGATCAGAAAGGTCGTCAGTTTGGCGGTTCAAATCCCAAGCACTATGTAATGGAGTGAGCTCCCGTTACTTGTCCCAGCTTCTGTCAACCTAGCAGTAAAAGCATGTAGAAAAATAGGGACCACTTTGGTGGGAAGGTAACAGCGTTCCGTGCACCTTTGGCGTTTAGTCATGCTGGCCACATGATCATGGAGACATCTTTGGACAGCGCTGACTCTTCAGCTTTGTAGTGGAGATGAGCAATGCCCCCTAGAGCCTGAAACGACTAGCACATATGTGCAAAGGTAACTTTTATTTTTACCTCAGGAGTAGATAAATATACAAAAAATTTAACCGCTGTTAAATCAGGAAATAGAGAGAAAATATAAACAAAGGCAATGTTATCCAACAGATCAAAGTAGCATTGGGAAAAAAAAAACTTTCCCCAATGGCTATGTTTTCCCTGCCAACGTCACCATATGGTTTCCTTTCTCTCAGAGCTTTGGCAGCCAGTCAGAAAACCAGTTCCTATAGTGCCTACTACTCTGAGGACCTGCATCCCACATTGTCTTAAAGTGGCTTTAAGAACAATAGGGCTTTCTCCCAAAGCAACAGTAAAGTACTGTCATCCAGAACAGCTTGCTATCTTAAAGAAGTGTTGATTACACTGTCAAACCACATTATGTCTTGGCAATTCTCTTGTCATAAGAAATTGGAGAAGGAACGAGGTGGGGTGAGGAATGTTTCCTAGGGTGCCAGTAAGTGGCAGCAGAAGACCCAGAGGTCTTTACCAACACTTTCTCTGCTGGAGAACACATGGAATTGGGTTTGGAGTTGTGGAACCAAAGCAGCTGTCCCCCATTTCTTCCTCTTGACAAGGGAAAAAAATATGGAACTGGCTCTGTAGCCAGCAGCCCTAGAGTAAAGCTGTATTCCAGAAGACCACTAGATAAGTGTATACAAAAGCAGTTCTAAGATGGAAGGATGGGCATATGCGGACTGGAGAGCAGGTCAAACCTTGTGGGAATGGAAGTTGGGAAATTGGCTTTTCAACTGTGGAGAAGCAGCTTATTTTGGTGCCATGAGAACTGGTGCCGAAAAGACTTTCTCATTCTTCTTTTCCCACAACTGCTGCTAGCCGTGGGTTGGCAAGTGTGTGTGTGAGAGAGGGTTTGTTATCACTGTGGGAAAGCCCTGACTCTTGTCACTGCCAAAAGGAAGATGGTCTTACAAACCGATGACCAGGAATCATATTAGGTTGCCCACAGTCACTTTGGTTTGATGCACTTCGGAGGGACCAGTTGGTATCACTTAGGTAAGAGGAAGCTGGGAGGTACTTCTTTTGAACTGGAAGAAGAAGATGCCGATGGTGGCGGGTTAGGGATGGATTGGAGATGCTAAATGACTGTTGTTAGGGATACACCCTAGCAGGATCTGCAGGGCAGTCAGTCAGGCAGGCAAAATATGTGAGATAAACGTTTTTGTAGCTTACACTCAGTAAAACAGATACACAGTGCTAATTAAACAGTTTATTCTAGTAAGAGTTATAGCATAGTCAAACAGTCCATATATCATTCACTAGTTCAGTCCATCCAGGGATTATTCAGTTGCAAATTCCAGTGTCGAAAAAGAGAGGTCAGTAAACTTACAAATATCAGTCCAGTAATATATCTCCTCGCAGTAGAGATATGAAGAACTCAAAAAACTCCTCTCTTCCTTCAGCAACTCAGCAGTAGGGGAAACACGCAGTTAACAAACCATCAATCCATGCAATCCAGTAATTGTCAGGTTCTCTTGCTCCCTCTTATGGTGGTTTCACACCGCACCCAAAATTACATGCTTTGCAGTTTTAAAGTGACACACACTTAAACTTACAATCATAGTTTATATATATTATTTTACCCAAACTACATTAGGTAACCTATGTTATTCCTAACAACTGTAGGGCATTTTCACACCACTGCAAGCAAGAACAATAGATCAGCCCATAGTCATCAAATAGTCTGCATGCCCTTCAATCCACTACAATATATTTACTTGAACTTGTTATTCAAAATGCAATAAGTAATATAGGTAGTCCCCGACTTACAACAGTTTGTTTAGTCACCATTCAAAGATGCAACAGCACTGAAAAAAAAAAAGTGACTTATGATCAGTTTTCATACTTGCAACCATTGAAGGATTCCTGTGGCCATGTGATTAAAATTCAGATGCTTGGCAACTGGAATATATTTATGATGGTTGCGGTGTCCCGGAGCGTTTTGATCACTTAGGTTAGAAAATGAGGCAAAACTCAATGAAATGTCTTGCTTAGCAACATAAATTTTGAGCTCAATTGTGGTCATACGTTGAGGAATATCTCTATTTACTGGAGCTTGCTTCTATGTACTCAAGATTTTATGCAAGTTAAGGCTCTTTCTATTAGAATTTAATCTCTGTTCTATTACTCCTTGTATTCATAACAAGTGGGAGTAGTATATAAGAGAACAGTAAAGTTCCATGTACGTATTCTGGTGTTTGGACTTAAAAAGAGAAACTTAAAGAATATGCTAGTATTAGTGAAGTTTTGCAGCTCAATTTCCCTTCAGTTGGAAGCTAACAGAAATAATTTCTTATATCTATTCTGGAACTTGACCTAATCATCACATAGCTTAGGCTGACTTTTAAAAAGTCGAGACAGTATAATGACAATTTGGTATTGTAAGACACAGGCCCGTTGGTTCAATCTCATTAGCTCACAAAATGGCCTTAAATAAACTACTCTCTGTGATACGAATAATAATACTATATCCTTGCTGGTTGCTGCCATTCTGGAGGGAGCAGGTTGCTGGAGCTGAATTCATTGCATGCTTTCTCTTTTGTTGTAACTTTGGGCATTTTGGGGAGGGACTGGAAGGATGGGATTCTTCCCAGCCCCAGCCAGCTTAACCAAGGTTGCAATACCCCGAGATTGAACAACTATCAAGTTAACGCCTCAGAGTTTCTCAAAATGCCTTTGCGGCATATTATTGGCTCCTAGGGGATTGGGTGAGGCTTGAAGAGGAAAAAATAGCTTGATGTTTTGCATGGGCGTTTCAGATTCTGTAATCACTTTCTTTCAGTAAAAATTTCCTTTTGAACTGCTACCATTTGAAGAGTCACACTTTCTTGAGAAGATAGAGCTGTGGTAGGTCCTTATATTAGGCAGAATCTGCAAAGTGGTCAACGTGGAGAAGCACACAGCCCTACCATGGGGACCATGCAAACCATGTCCACCCAAGGCAGCATCCAAGAAGAAGCTGAATGTTGGGGGAAAGCCTCCAGTAAGACTCATCAAGGAACAAAGGCTGGAGGATGGACAGAGGAAGCTACAAGCCTGGGGAAATCAGCCAAGCCCAGATGGTCCATCGGCGGCAGGAAGAAAGATGACTTGGGAGGGGCGGACCAAGGGAGTCACCCTCATCCGAGGGAGCCGCCAATGTGACTGGAAAGAAGAATTGGAGGAAGAGGAGGAGGAGGTGGAAGGGGATGAACCCGATCATGCTGATCTCCTCATGAAGCAAGCCATGTGTTGCATGATGGATGCATTCGAGAACCTGAAAGCAGGGGAGGCATTGCTGCAGATGTCAAGTGATGGTGGCTTCTGGAGCCAAGCCAAGGAGTAGGAAGGGAGACTCTCATCCCTCAATATCACAGCCGTGGTGTCTGCCACCCCGGCCAAGACTGCTGCAGCTAAGGTATTTCAGCCAAGAGATGTCAAGGGCCCCAACGTTCAAAGGTGGAGCAAGGTCTCAGAGGCAGTTTGAAGCTGCCTTAGCTGGCCATAAAGCCAGAGACTGCATAAAGACTCCCCAGCAAGGGAACAGTCTGACGGCTGAATATACAGAGGAATTCCATAACCTGGTGTGCTGTCTCGACTGGCAGGAAGACATCCTCGTGAGCTGTTTCAAAGATGGGCTTAAGGATAACCTGTACGCCACATGGGTTGTGAGCTCCCCCCCCCGCCTCCACAACTGGTCTGTGCTGGCCAAGGAAGTGGAAATCGACCAGACTTGAAACAAGTATCGTTTGGCCACAAATCCTGAAAGAAATCACCCCCTAAGAGGAAGAAAGAGTCAAGCAAAGTGCAAATCCAGCTGGCATGCCCCACCGCTGACTTCAAGTATGGCAGAAAAGGCCACTAAGCTGCTGAGCAACTACACCAGCTGCCCAGTGAAGAGAGTGGACCAGACCCTACGAAGCCTACGAAGCTGCTACCTTATAGAAAAGAAATGGCTCTGAAAAGGATGGAGGTCATAAGAGTTCACCCCCTTGCCCAATAGAGAGGAAGGAACTTCGACCCCACCAAACAATGACATGAAATCTGACAACTACAGCTTAATGTGATGTCTCTTTCAGGGGGCAGCATGTCAGGTCCCCAATGGGATGCTGCCATTCTGCAGGTGGAAGGGGGCTGAATTCTTTGCATGCTTTCACTTTTGCTTAACCTGAGGGATTTTGGGAGGGGCTGGATGAATAGGCTGCTTCTCAGCCAGAGCCAGCTTACCCAAGGTCACAGTGCCCTGAGAGTGAACTACTATCAAGTTAACATCTCAGAGTTTCTCAAAATACCTTTGTGGCATATTATTGAGTACCGGTGAACTGGGGGATTGGGTGGGATTTGAAGAGGGAAAAAAGCTTGATGCTTTGTGCAGCTTTTCAGATTCCACCTGACTTCTTTGCAATCACTTTCTCTCACTTTCCTTTTGAACTGTTATCGTTTCAAGAGTCGTGCCTTCCTGAGAAGATAGCTGAGGCAGGACCTTACACATACTGTCTAAAACAATACTACCAGTTCCTGCTAAGTTCTCATTCAACTTTATTCATTACTACCACCTTCTTGGTGACAAGTGTTGCTATAGGTCCATAAACATTTTTGCAGCTCGATTAATTTAGCAGAACAGCTGATCTTTTGCATCGAGTTCACCTTTGTCCATTAATTTCAGTGGACTTCATTCCAGAGTAACTCAATAGACCAGCTAATTTTACTTGTCTGTGTTAGAAATTCAAAGTTCATACAAGGCGCCATGGTAGAAAAGAACATAATCCCTTGAGCGATATTGCCAGGTTGAGGTGAATGAAGTGAGTGGTATAGCAGTTCTTGTGCTTTTACATGGCCTTGTGCAAGTAATATATGGAATTTGATGTAATTTTGAAGCTGATCAGAGTCACCTGAACAGAGATGGACGGCAAATAATTTTGATAAACCGATAAAATCATTTTTCCATGTTGTATAAGGCATAGAATCATTCTTTTTTATGGATGGTCGGTTACGCACATAGAATGAAGTTTCTAATTTTTATGGCTATCATCTTATATTTTAGAAATCAAGACTGGCTTATTTAGAATTCTTACTGCATGATTATTTTTTAACATTCTGCAAAAATTATTTGTTTGCTTGTAAAATTTCCAGGGGCTTGAAGTAGCTTTTTGACTATTTTCATTTGTCCAGTCTGAAGCCAAACTAGAAGTGGACAAGTTGGATGGTTGCTGATAAACAGCAGTCTTATAATGTGGTTGATAACAGGATTAGATTTGCCAGGGCCAAAACGGTTGTAAGGCTATCCCTAGACATGCTATTTGCATATCTAATTGGGGAATTCTGAGAGTTCAAGTCCACATATCTTACAGTTAGCAAGGTTGAGAAACATTGGGTTGGCGGAAAATGTAACATGGCTTTGTGACCTTCGCATGGGGAGTCCAAGGGAGCACCCACCCTTCGCCTTTTCAGTTGATTTTTTAACAGGACTTAATTATTCGTGCCTCCTTCTAAAAATTGCTTAATGTTGACATGTTAATTCTAACATTTTAATTTTTATATATAGATTTTATATGCTGGCATTTAATTGTACACTGCCCAGTGTAAGAGATGGACAATTCAGAATTGTGAAAAATTAATAAATAAGTGGACTTGGGGAGAGTTTTCATTGGAATCATTGCACTCCATCCCTATTGCCTATTTCCTTAGTGCTATTCCACCTTACCCCCCGTTTTTCACGAGGCTGCTATTCAAGTAAAGAATAAAGATACTTTTGAGACAGATTCCACTCTTGTTGATTAAATGGAGCACTCCCTAATGCAGTCTTTCCCTTTCAAAAGTGCAAAATTTTTCTTTTTTCTTTTGTTCAAGGTTTTTTTTTTTAAATTACAGTCTAGTCTCCAGCTCCTCTTTGGGAATCTCGTCTATGGCTTAGCCAAGGCTAACCCTTCTTGGCTTCTAAATGTAGACAAGGGCAGTTTTCTACAACCACAACAAAAAAGAACATTTAGGAAATTAAGACCCAACTAGTTTGCTCAACAATACAGCCCAAATGTTTTAGATTTTTAAAATAGTCAAAATCATGCTTGCTTTGTGCTTTTGTTTAAAGGAGCTATATATTTGTTTCTTTGTGGGGTTGCATGGCTAGAAAAAACACCCTTCTAAGACTGACTGTGGTTTAAAATAATAAAAAATGGAATGCTTTTTTCTTTTTTTGTTCTGCAGTATTTTGGAAGTTTGCTTGTGATATTCTGCATTGAACTGGCGTGTGGTGTTTGGACCTATGAACAGGAAATTACAGTGAGTATGTGTATAGGAAAATTGATCATGTTTAGAGATTTGATTCTTTTAAATATTCAATTCTTGATATAATTCCTTTCTTCAAATATATGATGTTTTATTGAACATGAAAGTAAATTCTATGAAAATTACTTGGAGTGAGATTTAATGGGATCCAATTGGGATCGATCTTAGGTGCCTTATTATATAAATGGAAATTTTTGTTCCACATTAAAAAAACTAGCTATTTCTAGTTTAGATAAAAAAGAATTTCTGTTTATTATATTGTATTATTATATTATCGGATCAGATCAGATCATAATATTTTTATTACATGCTGTAGCAGTATATCCTTTTTTAAAAAAAATATGGACCTGATTCATATATTTAGATAATTTGTAATCAAGGTGAATAAATTAAGCTAGTGTATTAATAAAACTTGTTTTGTTTTATTAAGTCACAGTTGGCTTCATGTTGTTTCCGTATGATAGAGAAGAGCTATCTGTCGGCCGGTTAAGAGCTTTATTAATGTCTGCCTAATCATATCAACTGATCAATCCAGTTTTGCATATTTGTCAAAAATTCTTTGGGTTTAAAAACGTAATCTGTTTCAGTAGCACTTTCCATAATTGTTCAAGTGAGTTGTGTGTGGAAACAATATTCATTGTCATTATTGTACCATGCCTCTTCTTCCAATGCTCTGAAGAAGTTGAATCTTTATAATCTGCAGAAAATGACTAGGCACTCAATCTAATCCAGATAATATTTGCTGTTGGGTGCTATTGGAACCATAGCTAGCAAAATTATGTTGGTCTCCCAATATGAGAATTATACTATGGTGTTGTGACTGTTGTTGGACCAAGAGTGGGAAGACCCAGTTTAAAGTCCCGCTCAGCCCTGGGAAACTCACTGGGTGGCTTTGGATAGGTGCTCTTTCACAGCCCAACCCAACCCAACTAACTATTGAGGAAAAATGAGAAGAGGTAATGCTATTTACAATGCCCTGAGCTCCTGGAAAGAAGGTAGGGCATTAATTTGACAAAGGTGTGCAATAAATACCTACTGACTGAGATGTAAACCCTGGTGTGTTCATTAAATTTTATTTTCAGAAATGTGGCTGCAGAAAAACAGCCATCCTACTCATTCACATGCAAAATCTTAAAATCATACCTTTAAAAAAACCCTTACTCAACGTATTTAGGATTACTTATTAAAGTTCAAGCAAGATTGTATAGCATTATACATTCAGAAATGTAGGCAACCACATTTCTGAATGGATGTTTTTCTGTAAATATAGATGTTTGTGCTAAAACCACAGCTTTGTTAAAGAGGCAATTCTGTCCTTTCCCTTTTCAAGCTAGAAAAGTGATTCATTCTTGCAGACGAAAAGTATAATTAGAATGAAGAAAACAAATTGGCATGTTATTGTGCTAGCTGTTGAATTCTCCTGTCTTCTTTTTCCATGTGGTACTTATTTATGAAGAGAATGAAAAGAGCTTTGTGCAGAGTTGCTAAAATAGATCAAACAGCAGCAGTCATGTCCTTCCTTCCTTCCTTCCTTCCTTCCTTCCTTCCTTCCTTCCTTCCTTCCTTCCTTCCTTCCTTCCCTCCCCTGCCCTCCGCTGCCCTCCGCTCTCCTCCTTCCCTCCCACTGGAACAAAAGGGATTCCTGGCACTTCTTTCATCTGAAATATCCTGCTAATAGTTTTCATCAAAATTCATTCCCCTGCTATCTATGCATTCCACCGAGAGGCTATCATTCTAAATATAACTACAGTTAAAAATATTATTTTCTCTAAATGTCCGAATAAAAATGGAAGCATAGCCACGTGTGTTTCATTCACCCCATGAATTCTGCTGTCCTTGGAGAGTTTTATGGAGAAATGCTTCAAGAGAATTGAGGCTTCTTGCCAAGGTACAAGTTGAAAATGTTCACAAGGAATAGGCATTTCTTTAGAAGAGTTAGTAGCTGAAGAAAGAGCCTCCCCAGTGGGCCTTACTCTAACTGGCTAGATGAATGCCTGCACGAAGGAGAATCAATAAAACCCAGGGGTTGAAGGATGATAATAGCTCTTCTTTCTCTGGATGAGAGACTTGTACATTTCTCTTTTATTTGGGGTTCTTTAGCAGTTACTATCTGAATTAAGTCCCTATTTTCTTTCATTCGGCACATCTATAAAATGCTGTCAGTAGCTGGCAAAATCTGGAATTACTGGAATTCACTCACCTATTACTGGTATGTTTTGAAATAAGTATATTGATTTATCATATTTGTGTAACTGCCCATCTCACATGAAAGGAAGTATCTTTTAAACCAGACAACAGAAAATATTGCTTCATTTCAGTGTAACAGAACAAACAAGAACTTGTTATCCGATTGGTCAACCCAGCAATGTATCCGTTTTACCAGGAGTGGGATGCCAGGTGCTTTGCGCGGCACAGCTGAGGTTGAAAAATCAGGAATAAAGTGGCTTTCCAAACACCGCGCACCCGCACGCAGCGCTTTTCAGCTGTCCGGCGGCACAGCTTAATGGTTTTTATACATGCACGAAGCGCGCAAGCACATGCAAAACATAGTCATCAAATTGGTAGTAACACCGGTTGAATCCCACTGCTGCGTTTTCCTAATCTCATAAATGAACAAATAATCTTCAACTTAAAGCAGTTTTTTTAGTGACTGTTTAAAGTTACAGTGGCACTGAAAAAAGTCAATTATGACTGGTTTTCACCTTTATAGCATTCCCCATGATCATGTGATCAAAATTCAGATGCTTGGCAACTGGTTCATACTTATGACCATTGCTGTGTCCCAAAATCATGTACGATCCCCTTTTGTGAACTTTTGATGAACAAAAGCGACGGGAAAGCTAGATTCACTTAACAATTGTGTTACTAACTTGTCAACTGCAGTGATTCACTTAGCAATTATGGCAATAAAGGTTGTAAAATGGGGCAAACTCACAGATGTCTCACTTAAGAACAAAAATGTTGGGCTCAATTGTGGTCATAAGTCAAGGACTACTTGTATAAACCTGTGTACATTAAATCATTGCATTGCATTTTTTTAAGATGCCAACCTCTTCCTTCCTGCTCTTAGATATGCAATATTTTTGTTTTAAGTATATTTGTTCTATCATAAAAGATAAAATACAAAACAGAAAAACAAAACAAAACAAAACCATAGATTTTTTTTTGTATGAGCAATTTCCATGATATAAATTATTAACAGTTAATAATAATGGTCTGTCTGTCACTGCACTTGGATTCAAATTTTCATTTAAATCGAACAAAGTGTATTTTTAAAAATCGATGCAGACTTTTGGTTGAATGATTGGAAAAAGAGTTTAATTTGCAGAACTATCCATTCAGCAAATGGAATTCTTATCCTCTTGAATGCAAGGTTCTTCAGGGGGACAAAATTAAAACTAAGATAAAATATTTGGTTTTATTGTGTTTCACTAAGCTTTTTAAAAATGTTCATTCTTTTTAATCTTAGTTTGATCCTTTTTTTAAAAAAAGTAGCATTTTGCCATGAGCACATTACAGATGCATTTTCCATAATGCATATTTGTTTTATTTTTTGTCTTCAGTTGTATCATTAACTATCATTTCAGTCCTTTTAATAACTTTCAATATTTGAAGGAAAAGCAGATTCAAATATGAGATAATGTTTTTATACTACCTATCTCCATACATTGTCACATTGCAGTTTTCTATATTTGTTTATTACTGCGCAGATATTTGTTGTTTCAAGCACACTTCGTGTGTTTTTCCATTGACATTGGTTATACCTTTGGAACTTTCCTTTTTTTTTTTAGTATTTTCTTTTCTACTTACATTATACAGTATTTAATTTACACACCTTCATTGTCTTCATCTGTTGTAAAAGACAACACTTTGCCTTTGACACCTTAGTTAAATAAACATTCTTTGTTCTGCATATATAGCATACTGTATTCAGTATACTTATCTTGAAGCGATGTCATAACTTTCTCCAATTTAGCATCCTTCAGATGAACTGAAACCAAAACTTTCAGAAATCCTGCCAAATCTATCACATCTGCAGGACACTAGTTTGGGAGATTCTAGTTTAAATAAATATGTATGTAATTACTGATGATACACTGTCTTGTTTGCCTTTGTTTTTAAGCTATTATTGTTTTTATATTCCACCGTTGCAGATTTTTGGCAGAGTTAGTTTTATTGTTTTGATTTTTTTTTAATTCTTGTAAAACAACTTGAGTTGACTTGAATTCATTGGACAACCTATACGAATGTGTAATACATAAATGTTATCTCAAAATATTTGCAAGTTTTTTTCTGATATATTTTTCTGCACCCTGATTTGGTATTTTATTAAGGTAGGGGAATGAAACTTGAACTGAACATCCTGTTTCAATTTGTGTGAGCACCTTTCTTCTATCAGTAGACATAACTGAGAATCTCAGAAAGTCTTCTACTGCACTGAGTAAATGGTTTTATTTCAGGAAATATATTTGCCATTTGATTCCAGATTATGATTCATGGTTTAAATATGGGCCAGGAAAATATGATGCATGAAATATCTTGGAACTTAGTCTTTATCAGTCTTGGCCAACATGGCCAACAATCATGGATGATTTACATTGAATCCAGCTGTCAGGGTTCCGACCAATGCCCTAATAAAATTAAGAGTCTCAAGCCATTTAGCAAGAATAATCCAGTTGTTTATTAGGAGCTCCATGTCAACAGTACCTAGGTGAAGCCAACTCTGGCTTCACCCAATTCCTGCCTTGCCTCTGATCCTGTTTGCCCTCCCCCTAGAGTATGTTACAGTCACATTCCCCAACGAAGCAATTTCATGGGTCGTAGAAATCACTCCCTCCAGCTGTTGTGGGTTTCCGTGGAGATGGCCTTGACTTCGGCTGGCTTGGCTGTGTCTTGTTTTGACTGAGGTGTGAATTCCTTGGTGCATCTGTGAGATGCAATTCCCATCCTCCTGCCTATGGCAAATTAGGAGCAGGTCAGGAAAGCTTCGCGAGTTAACATTAGCTATATCCTGAGGGCTACAAGTTCTCCATCTCTGATTTAGAAGTTACTACATCTCCTTATCTCTTGTATGAATTGAATTATTTGTTATAAAGAAGAAAGTAGGCTCAAAGCGATTCCTCAGACCCGGAGAACAGTAAAAGTTTCTGCTATTTCTCATGAGGCATAAAAGAGAAGAGGAAAAATAAGGGAGGAAGATGGCCTTATTACAGTTTGTCATTATCGCAGGAAAACCTTGTTTCCTATTATCACAAAAGTGAACTGGTTCGTTTTTTTTTTGGGTCGAAAGTAATATAACATGTCTAACTGGGAAAATGTGCTGCTTCATTCACAGGGATTGTTATTCATAGCACAGATTTTGAGTCAATGCTGGGAAGAACATTACTTTTTCACTATTAGTTTTACTAGCGAAACAACTGAATCTAAACAAAATAACTGGCCAAAATCAATCTATACTGTATAACAATTTTATGTCAATTTAGTGGAAACCCAAATGCCTAAAGAAGAGCTTTTTAATGCAGGGATTAAAAATTTGTCTGGGATGATTTAAAGACTCCTGCCTTGGGGCGAAGGGTTGGACACCAAGGTCCCTTCTAGCTCTTACATTCTATGAGCCTTGTTTTTAACGGCGGGGTTGAGGTGGGAGAAAAGGACTGATTTGTTCCTTATTTGATAAATGATATTTTTCATGTAGAATGCATTTTTGCATTCAGTATATTCCAAGTATTAGCTCAGGGGGGCACGGATGGGGGGGCATGAAAAACAAGCTGGTGTAAGGTTAGGTCTGGGCATTTTTGGAAATAAATCTTATTTAGAAATCCGGAAATATTTTTATTTGCTTGATACAAAAACACTGATAATAGACAAATCATGCAGTTATCTTTATTCTGGAATCTCCGGACAGTTTGTTGCAGTGTGTTATTTGCTTTACACTAAAAGTGTGTGTGTGTTTGTGTGTGTGAGAGAGAGAGAGAGAGAGAGTATATATATGTGTGTGTGTGTGTGTATCGACCACATGCGGTTATCTTTTTATTGGAAGTGGGAAAATTATCTGGATTTGAAGGATGCCCCTGGCAAAGAAGGACTATAGCTGTATGTTCACAATTTCTTTCAATCACTTGCATTTACAGCTGAAATCAACAATGTCCACGCTATAAGTATGAACATTGATGTTACTGAACAGCAGCATTTTTACCTGAGATGCCAGCTGGTGGTTACAACAGTGTTGTGTAGATGATCAGACATTCCTGGAGATCTTCATTTAAACATTGAGACTGAAATTTTAGTTGTGTTCCTTAGAGAGTTAGGCTAGTTTAAGCACCTCTTTTTCAAGTTCATAATGTAAATTGAAAGGTTTCCAGGAAGATTGTAGAGCTAGCCGATTATTTCCAATTATGTACAGTGGTATCTTGGTACTTGGCATTAATTCATTCTGGGAGGTGCAATAAGTATTAAAAAGGTCAAGTCTCGAACAAATCACATGACTTGCCATGTAACCCATATAATTTTCTGTCTGTCCCTTTTCCTTATATCAATGACCTTCCCAAGCATGGCCAACTTCTGGCTATGTAGCCATCCTCACGCCTTTTGCAATGATCTTCCCAGCATGGATGACTTCCTCTCCATTGCTCACAGCTGTCCCCCTCTTCTTATAGCAGCACGTTGAGTACTAAACAAAAGTCGATTACTGGGACAATATTTTCATGTCAAATGCGTTGAAAATAGAATGTGTTTTGAAGCAGTTTTATATCCAGGTACCTCTGTAGTTGCAGCAGAATATCCTCAGGCAACCTAGCAGCTATTATTGAAAGGTAGTTTCCAGTTTTTCCCAAGCTTGCCATTCAACATGGTACTCAATATCATGGCATTGGGCCTGCCATCAGGCAATATAGAATAATCCACTTCTTCTATGCAACAATTGTTCAGCTTCTTTTGTAAACACTTCTTTTGTATGTTGTCTCAGTTATTTTTTTTTCTGTACCCATGTTTTTTTCAGCATAGGAGTTAATTTCCAGATTCCTCAACATCTTCATTGTTTTCCGCTACACTTGTTCCAATTTGTCCCTGTCCTTTTTAATCGTGGTGCTCAACGTACACACAATATTCCAAGTGATAGGATAAAGTGAGTTAATAACATCCCATAATCTGGATTCTGTAACCTCTGTTAAGAAGGTAGCATTTGCCTTTTTAGTGGCTACATCACACTGCTAACTTATGGTTAATAAAACACCTGGATATATATCTTAAATTGGTCCTTTTTGAAGTTGAAAAAAAATACTGTATTAGTCTCTAGTTAGCACAACTTGGAAATGTGAAAAAGAATGTTTTTAAGTATTAATGTTGCAAAGTATATAATTTACTTTTAAGAAAGCAATCAATGGAATAAACATAACGAAACTATACATCAACATATTGATGTATTTCAAAACATCAAAGCCAATTGATTATTTTATTGATTTATTCCTTTGATCAACTCTTGCATTGTCTATAAAAAACAATAGCTGGGTGTTTGAGGGTTTTATTTATTGAAGGGTCTACTTCCTGTAAAAGATAAATGAACCTGCTATGTATATTTGGTGCTGTAATCAATAATGTTAACATTGTAAATGATATTGGAACTGGAATTCATATGCTTTGAGGCTTTATTACAGAATAACTGAACATATGATGTAAAATTCTCTCACGAAGATAACCTTGAAAAGGAGATTAGTTTGAACAACACCAGAGGAATGCGTTATAAGTAATATGTAAACATATTTCCATTAATTTCATGGGTTATGGTCTGAGGATGGCAAATGTTCTCTCTTTGCACATACCCTACTTAGAAAATTGCTTCAGAAGTATATTTAACAAGCAATTTCTTCAGTTGCTAATGTGTTATGTTTACAGCTTCCTGTTGTGGCAGTTGACCATTCTTTTATTTTTTCCTCCCCCTCAGGTCCCTGTACAGTGGTCAGATATGGTAACTTTAAAAGCCAGAATGATCAATTACGGCTTACCGCGTTATCATTGGCTGACCCATGCTTGGAATTTCTTCCAGAGGGAGGTTAGTCAATAATCATGTCTGTGAATTATAAATTACATTTATATGTAGTCAAATTAAATGAGATAGATGTGATTTTTTCTTCTTCTTCTCCTAAGTCCTGTTACAGTTGTAAATGTGATGGAAAGGAATGCATAACTAATTCCAATAAATGAATCAATATAATGAATAATCTGCTCCCACCTCCTGTCCACATGATGGATAGGAAACTGCCACATAGTTAAGCTAAAGATAAACAGCAGGAGAAGGCAATTACTGATTTTGCCTTGATTTTGAGTATCTCTGAAGCTGGGCAAAAATTATAACCACGATTAGTAGTAACAATTTACCAGGCAATCCTGCTTCATTCAACTGTCCATGGTTAAAATTATGATTTTAATCTACATGAGCCATATAGTACTGGAGTTGATGGCGTTGAGCCTTCAACTCCAGTACTATATGATGGCAGGGTTACTTTTCATAGTAAAAGGGATGGTCTGCATAAATTATGGAAAGGAAAGAACTTAACATGTTCCTGATGAAAAGATCTTATATGCTTTGAAGGCCTTGATTTAAAATGTATTTGAAAACTTCAGTGTTTAAATTTAATCTCTGGAAGTAAAGTCGAAGAAAGCCTAATTATTTCCAGAGAATTACAAGCAGTGTTTCCATAGATTGTGTGACATGGTCCAGTTTTATTTCTTGCAATGTAACTGATGGTGAAACAGCACGAATTTGTACATTAATGGAAACAAGGGCACAGAAGAATATTAACAAGATGAATAGAAAGTTAATAAAATATTAACAAGAAAATAGAAAATACATGGAAGCATGAATAAAAAAGCCATTTGTTTTCAGATACTTCTTCCCGATCAGACACAGTTTTAAGTATTAGTCATTTTCTTGAAATCTGTACATTTAAAAATTTCTTGGCTGAATTGTTAAGTTTGTTTTAGAAACATTAAATAGGAAAGCAAATGCAATTAATGAACTGCATTCTTCAAAAGCTCTGAATCTATTGAGGAAAAATACAGAGCCATGGTTCATCTTTTTTGATGCAGCAGCGGGCGGCGTGGGGGGAAGACTTTTAAAACCCTTGGTTTAATTTTCCTGGGAGAAAAGGGCCTTATTCTCTTTGCACTTTGGTGTTCTGTTTTAAGAATTGTAACCTTAATGAGTGTTGGGCTTCTAAGTGCTGAAATTGTTACAGAGAGCACTTGTGGTGAGAAACAGTTATGGGTGCTAATTACAGACAGCTTTTTTCTGTTTCATTGGGCAAATGAGAAGATTATGACCCTCATTATTACACCAATCGCAGGAGAAAATGTGCAGTAATTTTAAAGAAAAAAAATTAAGAAATAAATAAACATTCCTTAGTGGCTTAGTTTAAAATTATCTTTCCGGAGAAGCTCTCTGGTGTAACCATAATATTGGTGCATTCACTGAATGATTCTGATTATTGTTAAACCTGTTATTGCTATGCTATGTTGTGAACTTTTTAAACTTTTAATATTTGTTTGCTGCCTGTTGAATTGAAGGGTTAGGATTGAACGGATTTGGCAGATTATACTGAATTGGCAGATAAATCTTGTAAATAAATAAAGGCTAACTATGGACATGCCAAAAACACTTACATGGACACACATGGAGATTGATAGAAGAGACAGATGTTGTTACAAACTGAGGGCCAGAGTCAGAAGTACAGAAATGCCACTGCTGTACTGAATAGAAATCTGAACAAGATTTCTTCAAAGTCATCTGGTTTGTGCAGAGACCAATTTCCAGTTGCCCTTTAACCAATGCTTTCCAAGTTACCTACAGAAATATTCTTAAACGAATCCATAAAACATAGCTAAGCTAAATAGAAGAGATGCAGATTAGATATATCAAAATACCAGACAGCAATGACCAGAGTAACAGAGTAAAAGAAATTTGCATTTTCATCCTGACACGTTTTATATCCCAATTGGATTCATGCATGCAGTTCTCAGTTCTATGAAGAGCCGTGTTGAATGTAATATTGGGCCTCTCACCACACATAGCATGTGTTGTTATAAAATATGGGTGCCAATGGGCTGTTTATCTAATATCTGGTTTGAGATATTTTACATAGATATTTGCTATGCGTGTCCATGACAAGGAACTTGGTGAAACCTTCCATATTTAAATCATTGTATCTAAATGCTCTAATTTCACTTGAGTATGTGCTCTCCTGAAATGCTCGCGGATTTTGCATTTACAGATAGTCCTTGCTTAGTGACCATTCAAAATTGTGATACCCACTGCCCCCCAAAGGTACTTAACCTGATTTTTGAAGTTCTGAAGGCCATAACCCCCACCCCCGCCCGTGGTCAGATGATAGCATTTTGGGTACCATGGCAACTAGCTTGCAGCTGTGGCCATTTGTAGCATCCCACAGACACATGTCTGTGATTTGTGATGTTTTTGCAAGTTCCCAGCATTTACTTCGAGGTTCTGGCAAAAAAACAACAACACTTTAGATAAAATGGATTTGCTTAATGACCTCCACATTTGCTTAACAACCACAACATTCACAGGAAAAAAGGTCATAAAATTTTATGCAATCATGAGGTGATTCACTTAATGACTGTAATGACTCACTACCACAATTCCTGGCTCAATTATATTTGTAAGTCAAGGACTACTTGTAGATATTTTTCCATTTTAAACGTGTGTTTATAGTAGCACTGCCATTTCAATATGCTGGCCTTACTAAAATGTACCTATCTTTCTTTGAACTTCTACATTTAAAAGTTTTGGATTTTAACCCTTTTTTAGACAGCTGAACAAGAAACATAAATGCTAGAATTCATCATATACTTTGCTTGTTGGACAACCTGAAGGATTTTAATCTGAAATTTAGTCTGTTCCATCAGTCATAGATTTGGGTGCCTTTGATATTCCATAAAAATATTATTCAGAAATCTGGGAATGGGCAATTTTGGTTTCCTGTAAATTTTCCATCTCAGCTTCCGCTCTCCCAAAGTAGCTCTCTCAAAACAAAATAAATATTTGTTTGTTAATTTATTTATATTTATCCCGCCTTTATTGTTTTTTTTTTGAATAACTTAAGGTGGCATGCATATCTCACACGCCTTTCTCCTCCAGTTTTCCTCATAACAACAACCCTATGAATTGGGTTAGGCTGAGGGAGGGTGACTGGCTTACAGTTATCCAACTGGCTTCCATGCCTAAGGCAGAATTAGAACTCACAGTCTCTTGGTTTCTAGCTTGATGCTTTAACCACTGACTAGACCAAGCTACGCTCTCATTTTTTATTTTTTATTCATTATTTTTTATTTATTTTACATTAGAAAACCGGTAAGATCATTAGTCCTTTGGCCAATTGTTATACATCATTTAGAAATCTAGATTCTGTCATGAGGATTAGAAACTTTTTCTGGGAAAATGAAAAAGTTTAAATTGTCAGAAAAACGGAATTATTTTATCCAGCCTTAATAGCACAGAAGTGACAGTTTATACGTTAGATATTTCTTGCTCTAAACTTCTGTAAATTATACCCAAATTCCAATCACATTCTCTTGCCAAATATGCAAATCTAACTTTTGAAACAGACATATTTGTGAAATGCATTCTAGGTAGGTCCACAGCAATTTTTGGGTGGCTTTAATTAGAAAAGCTGACTTATAGTTTTAGGAATAAAACTAATTTGGTGTATTTCCCATTTTAACATTATGCTAACTCTATCTGACCATTTACTGTTTAGCTTTTGAAAATATTTGGAATTTGCTTGCTTCCTACTTTAGTGAGTACCTGTCTTTTTATTTAACTAAGAACACATAATTTTATTTGGGAAACAATTTTTTAAAGCTAGGATACATTAATTTCCTAATAGGCATGCCACTTTGTTTTGTTTTTTTTCCATTTTAAAACAGAGGCTTTGCTTACTGAGATGAGTCACAAAGCAGAAAACAAAGGCCTTGAGGTTTGGACGATAATTTTCACATTTGTATTTTGAGAGGAATTTCATTTAGGCTCTCTTGAAGTTTACAAAACATCTATCTTCAGACACATAAGTGCTTTAGGTAGTTCAATCAAATGGAAGGATAAGATGGTGTTTGGCCTGGTCAATATTCCAAGCTGTTTTTCTTTATAGCTCTAAAGAGTCCTTGTTTTCTCCTTTGAAAAGAGGTCTCCAAACTTGGCAACTTTTAAGACTTGTGGACTTATGGAAGTTGCCAAGTTTGGGGACCCCTCTTCTAGAATATTGATATTCAAAATGAGGCTTCCTTTAGAGAAGTTGCGAGCTTGAATGCAACTCAGAATTGTTCACTGCATTCTGTGGTCCTACAAGCATCATACCAAGGTGACGGTTCTTTTGCAGTTTAAATGCTGCGGAGTGGTGTATTTCACGGATTGGCTGGAAATGACAGAGATGGATTGGCCTCCTGATTCCTGCTGCGTGAGGGAATTCCCAGGATGTTCTAAACAGGCACACCATGAAGATCTGAGTGACCTTTACCAGGAGGTAAGAATTTAAGCAAAACCTTCTTCTAAGCCTGTGGTGTGTTTTATTTGCTACAGCTGCTTTCCACTTACAGTATAAGCACATCAAACTAAAGTCTTCAGCTGCATGCCGACCTTGATAGCGGAATTTGGACTTTATTTTTTACTAGACAACGCGTACCCCATTTGCGTCATCATTTCAGAGTATTTCTTTAGCTGAACCAAGAAACAGAATGGGTGGGCGTAAAAGCAGTGGGAGTAGGAATGATTTCCTACTTCTTGGAAGCTTCCCCGTTGAGTTTCTTTGTCGGAATCCGACGACGGGTATCAAAAATGTTCCCTTCCTTTCCCTTCACAGATAAATGGCTGCTGCTGGGAGGAGAAGGAGTGAGAGATTGTGAGATTGATTGGGAAATTGTCATAGAACATTGAAAATGAATGTCACATGACTTCAGCAGCAGCAGCCAGTAGTACTGAAGCAGGCACAGCTTCCCCAAATTTCATTCCCACAGGTCCTAGAATTTGAATGCATTCTGGAAATTGAGGTACCTTGGTTTAAAAATTGCTTCCCTGTGATGCACTGTTTCACACAGTTGAAGGTCATGATAATGAGAATTTTTAGTATTGGTGTTCGTATTAGAAGTACTACTAGTGTGTGTATGTGTGTGTGTATTAAAACAGGGATGAGCATCCATAAGAAGTGGGGTACATGTAGTCCACCAGCACTCTCTTGGAAATATTCAGAGCCCCCCTAGAAAAGGTAGAAAAATTATTGAGTTTGGGACAGTTTTAAAAGAGTCAATCCAGCCTTAACCCCTCCAATTCTAATTCCTTCTAGAGAAAGGGTCATAAAAGTTGGCTCTTCTTACTTTGATGGTGTCAAAGTATGTTTCTAACATGTCCCTTGTGACTTTCAGGAGCCAAAAAAAATTAAAAGTCTAATCCCGGGCCATTTTCTATAAGGAAATGAGTTCTTTTTTTTTTTTTCCTATGGGAATTTCTCTTAAACCATAACAAAATTCTTGATTTTGTTCTGATCCAGGAAGACCCAAAACAAGGCACAAGTCTTATTCCCATGTAGCAATATTTAGATGCAAACCCTTTAGGAACTTGGAGATAGAATTGCTACCATGGCCCACAGATTCTTGGTGAATCTGAACATTCAAATCAAAGGTTTCATAGGCAGCCCATCCAGAGCTAGTTTTTTTCTGAAATAGAGATCAGTCGTCAAAAGACAAATTTGGCATGACTCTCTATATTTTTTCATTCTCTTCTTCCAGCAGGAAATTATTGAATGTTCTTATTGGTGTCCCTGTTAATCCAGCCAAAAATAAAAGTTCTTTTTAAAGGAATTTAAAACATTAAGATATATTTAAAATCCAATGCAATACCTTCATGAATGGGAAGTTTGGAAGCCAAATGGTCTAACCCAGCGATGGCGAACCTTTTTGGCACTGAGTGCCCAAGGCATGCACACACACACCCCAAAATGCACATGCGTGCCTTCTAGTAACATATCTGATTACTTACATCTGTGTTTATTTAACAGTTATATCTATCCCATGTCCAGGATAGCAGAATGTTGCTGAAGTCTAATAAAAAGATGCCTTCAAAAATCCAGAATTAGCATGGGGATTTTACTCTAATATTGAAAAGTCACAAGAACATTCGCAAGGCAAAGGCCAATCTAAGTGAACAGAATGTTTCTTGGACGAAACATAACAATTGAGAAGATTTTTCTCATCACATCGCTGGGTAAATAGATCTAGAGAAAGTCAGTTGGAAAAAGATACAGGTAATCCTTAGTTAATGACTGCTTGTTGATTGGCTGAAGTTATAACAACAAAGAAACTTGTCACCAATCTTGTTGACTCCATCACAACGCCCCCCCAAAATCACACGATTGTGATTTGGGAACTGGGCACCTGGTTTACAATTATGACAGTCACAGCATCTGGCAACCACTTGATCCCATTTGCAATCTTCTCTGCTGGCTTCCAACAAACAAGTCAATAGGGAAGTTGCAAATGGTGATGTTGACACGCTTAAAAACCGCATAGGATCCACTGAACAAACGCAAGTGGAATTGCCCGATTGCTGTTGTAAGTTGGCAATGTCACACGGTGTCAAA
Source organism: Pseudonaja textilis (assembly GCF_049901715.1). Classification (NCBI taxonomy): domain Eukaryota; kingdom Metazoa; phylum Chordata; class Lepidosauria; order Squamata; family Elapidae; genus Pseudonaja; species Pseudonaja textilis. Next base: position 6,823,839 of record NC_141994.1, on the reverse strand, counting down.
TTTTACAACAGCATCACATAGCAACACAGTTGCTGGTCTCAATTACTATCCTTAAGTGAGGGCTATCTGTATTGGCATACTGATGGAAAGTCCTTTACATGCCAGAATCCCAAATTGAATATAGATTTGCGAGAAAAGCCCTTGGAATTGAAACGGAAAATGGAGCAACCTTTTGTCACAAATATTAGAATTTGTCAGAACATTGTCATTCATAGGCCCTTAATTGTTACAGCATTCATACGATCTACAGGCCTGGGTTGCCTGTATGTACACTTTTGGGGGGGGGGTCTGTCCCTCTTTCTATAATGTGTCTTTCTTGTTTTGTATCTTCACAAAATCTTTTGTGCAACCACATTGCCAGCTTGTAGTCTGCTTCGTTCCTGGATCTTCACTGAAATTGCTTGCGATTGTTCAGTGCTACCTTTTTAAGAACTTCTATTCTATCCATATTCCTTTCTCATAAATGTCTCCCTACAACTTGCTATTGCTCTACATTGTTTAATGTACCCTATAACTATCATTAAGTATTGTACCTGATGATTTTTGACTCTTGATGAATGTATCTTTTCTTTTATGTATACTGAGAGCGTTTGCACCAAGACAAATTCCTTGTGTATCCAATCACACTTGGCCAATAAAGAATCCTATATTCTATATTCTATTCTATTCTATTCTATTCTATTCTATTCTATTCTATTCTATTCTATTCTATTCTACTCTACTCTACATTTATTAAAACGGGCACAGATTCTGGGGTAACTAAAACCCCTCTTTTGCTTTAATTTTATCTTTCCTTTTTATTTGGATTTTCTTTTGGAAAAGCTTTTCCTTTGTACAACAGCCAGTAATAAATAGTAGCAATAGTAATGCTTTTATTTGTTCTTTGATTTATTTTATCACAGATGCTCTGTACAGTGTTGCCAAATTCATTTGCATTGATTTATGAGCAGGTGTAGGTACTTTTAACAGTGGAACTTTTCCTCCTTTTTTTGTTCTTTTGAACAAAACCTATTCTCTCATTGATGTATTTCAATCATTGGCATCATTGCTCCCTTCATATACTTTATACCTATTAGATGATACAATTTTTATGCTAGGAGTTCAAGCTTATTTTGTTCTCTTCCCATACCCGGAACACTAATATATAGACAATGAAGGCCACGCACATCTAAATGCTCTATGCGATTTCTTTAAAGAGCTTTAAAGAACGTGGCTGTCATTTTACTCCAGCTTTCCTTTGCTTTACAGCTCCTCAAATATATTTTAAATGTTTTATATATTTTTCTTCTTAATAATGAATTTTTAAAAATATTTTATAAGGATTGTTTTTCAGTACCTGTAGTTTTGCTTGCCCAGAGTTGCTTTTAGTGAAATGAACGGCTATATAAATAGAGAAAACAGAAAGAAAAAAAAATATCACTCCAAACAGCCAGGTGAGCCAATCTTTGAGGAAGGTTTCTGGGACCCCCACTCGGAAGGAAGCTGAGTAAATGGGCTAATTTTACAATCCTAATTTTACAGTTCCCCCGCTCCGCTACTCTTTCGAATGCTCATCCTTGTGCTGGGAAAAGTAGCAAGAAGGGAAGTGATGTCCGTATTTTCATTCGTTGGAGGGAAAAAGTTTAAGCAGAAACACAATAGGGAATACACATGGAAAGGAATGCACTAGCATCAGCTGTTTGTCTAGCCCATTTGCAGCTGCCAGTTAAGGAAAAAGGAAGGCTGTTAGCATGAAACGGATTATAGTCTGGTTCATTACAAGGCAACAGTGCAGGCTGGCTAGAGAGTTCTAATTAAGGTCAGAGAGTTCACCTTGTTAACTTGTAGTTAGCATTTTTTTTAAGGATACGTGTCACCTCAGGAAGGCGACCTCTCCACAGCGCTAGCGGGAGGAAAACAAAACCCCGCTCAGGCACAGGATAGTACTGGCTGTAATGATGAGCAAGTGGTTGAGAGAAAGAGAGAGGTGGATACTGTGAAGGTCATAAACGCATCATTAGTTGCAAAATTTCTTTTTCATTTCTGTTTCACTGCAAATGGTTGCTGAAAAGGTAGTCACTAAACAAGGACTGCCTGTGCATTTTTACCAGTCTTTGTAAAAAATGCAATATGTGCCCACAATCTGTCATTCCAAAAACTTTAGCCATAGTCCTAGAAATAAAATCTGCACTAGCCAGTCATTCATTTGTAATACTTTTCTTTCCCTTTTTTTTTTGTCTAATTCAGTGGAAGACCATTTGAACTCACAAGGTTTTCCTTCCTTGACAGGCTAATATATAATATCTAGGAAAAGGGTTTTAATAAATATAAAGTAGGTAGCTGAATCTGATAAAACTGTTTTTTGTGTAGATACAGAAAATTGGAGTTGGAAGGGACCTTGTAGGTCATCTAGTCCAACCCCCTGCCCAAGCGGGAGACCCTACACCATTTCTTACAAATGGCAGTCCAATCTCTTCTTGAAAGTCTGAAGTGATGGCACTCCCACAACTTCAGAGGGCAAGTTGTTCCATGGGTTGATTGTTCTCACTGTCAGAAAGTTTCCCTTATTTCCAGGTTGAATCTCTCCTTGTTCAGTTTCCATCCATTATTCCTTGTCTGGCCTACAGGCACTTTAGAAAATAGCTTGACCCCTTCCTCCCTGTGGCAGCCCCTCAAATATTGGAAGACTGCTATCATGTCTCCCCTGATCCTTCTCTTTACTAGACTAGCCAGGCCCAGTTCCTGCAACTGTTCGTTGTATATTTTAGCCTCCTTTAGTCCCCTAATCATTCCTGGTTGCTCTTCTCTGTAGACTAGATTATGACTCTACTCTGAGTCAGTTGGTCAGAATTAGAGAGTAGCTGCTCCATTTGAGGTACTCAGATTTTCTGATTTCAAGCATCTCTGGGCACAGTATAGATATGCTGAATTTTCTTTTCTTGCTCCATAGGGTTGTGACAAAAAGATGTACACATTCCTGAGAGGAACTAAGCAGCTGCAGGTGCTTCGATTTCTAGGAATCTCCATAGGGGTTACCCAAATTTTGGCTATGATCCTTACAATTACTTTGGTGTGGGCTCTGTATTATGACCGCCAGGATCCACGCACAGACCAAATGCTGTCTTTGAAGAATGATGCTACTCAACACCTGTCATGTCATTCTGTGGAGTTATTAAAACCCAGCCTGACAAGGATCTTTGAGCATACCACAATGGCAAACAGCTTTAACACACACTTTGAAATGGAGGAACTATAGCGCAATCTGCCAGGCTGTGATTTCTACAATTTAAATATAGCCATTATTTTGGATCCTGGACACTGTATTTTAAGCTGTCATGGAAAAGAGGCCACGGATTGAAGATTCTCTTAAGGACAATTGTTTTTCTTTTCTCATAAAATTTGTTAGAGTTATGTAATGCTAAAAATAATTGTTTTACAAAATAAGGACAATTTGTCATTTTTCACAAGATTATATGCACCATGTAAAAAGTAGATCACTAGTCTCATTATATTGAGTGAAAAAAAAATAGGCAGGAATAGTTTCAGGGATGTCACCTATTCAAAGTTTTCACTTCAATAATTCTGTTAGATTGAGGATGGAAGTCTTCAGTGCTGAAAGCCCCACAGATGATAGAGGGTGATAGATAATCAGTGTTCAACAATTACATATAATTTAAGTGATTTTTCCATTTCATTTTCAAGGAACGGAAATTAGCAAGACACAATTATTGAACGTGTTGCATTCAGATCTGATTCCTTGCAGTTGTTAATCACAGCTGAGAAAACCCTGAACTTGGGATCTTAAAAAAAAGACACCCTCTGAAAATATGGCAATCTTATCAGTTTAATCCATACATAGAACTGCATGTGAGAAAAATCATTCACAGTAGCACTGTGGTCATGAATGTACTGATGGGAGAGCCCTATGATACAGCAGATGTATGATTTGCATTTGGAATGTAGCTGTCAGTGACATCCAGGCATGAAATCCAGTTACTTAACAGTACGTCACTTCTCAACATACAAGTATAAACCCTGGATCTTCCCTCTTTTGTTTGTGCATTGCAATACCAACATCAATGGATTTTTTTTAAATATCATAGTCTCATATCCTGCAAGCAAGCAAATAGTTGGCTTATCCCACAATAAAGGCACAAAGAACAGCTTAAGGAGAAACCATGACAACTGTTATTATTAAATAATGGTGGTAATTGCCACTAAAAGAATCAGGGATAGATATGTATATAGTAAAGTGTGTATATGTGTAATAGAACTGCTATCAACATGGAAATTTGGATTTTTGTAAAAAGGATAATCTTATTGTAGAATCATTTTGTTTAGTTTAAGGAAATATGTGAATCATTTAATTTTTAATGATTGTTAATTTTCAAATTAAATTATGTGGACTGAAGGAAAAAACATATTTAATACTTAAGTGTATTTGTTATATGTGGATTGCTTGTGTGAATGTGCGTGAGTGTGTGAACGTTCACCTTAAGGAGATAATTCTATTCATATGTTTATTTGCTGAAACTTAAGTTAAAGAGGCAATCTATATTGTCTCCAACGAAAAGCTCCTTGTAAAAGTATTCCAACTTTTCCCCTACCCTACTTATTTTTCAGTAAGAAATTTGGAGGATGATTTACCCAGTAAACCACTGAAATAAATGAGAATAAGGCTCACTTAACTTTGCTTAAACTTTGTACTTAGTGTTGTGGAAATATATATTCATGGATGATTTAGCTCATTTGAATACCACGGAACTATCTCTTTTGCAGGAATTTTTCTCTAGATCACCTGCTATCTGTCACATATTTTCATTTGAATGTGCATATTTGATGGGGGGTGGAGACTAGTAGATGCCTAGCGGTATATAATTTGTATGGATATTCATTTCCATTTTGTAATCAGGACAGTCATAATGCTGCTTAGAGAAACCATGATTTGTTACAGTATAACCAGACAACAGCTACATATGTATCTTCATCTTAGCCTTCTTCTCTACATTAATTAATGTATTAATTAATTAATTAATGCAGTAGCTTAAAAGAGAACCTCATAGTTTGTTGAGTTTTTCAGTCTCCAAGAAAGAAGATGTGATTTAAATACAGCCTACAAATTAGGATTGTAAATGACAGTTTCAACTATAATTTGCAAAACAAGATTCTAGGGAGTATGCAAAAAACATTTTGCACTTTGATCATCATGGGAAATTGTAACTGAATAAAACTGATTTATTAAACCCAGAGGTTTCCTTGAAAGCTGAGCATACAAAGAGGCAGAAGGGGGAAACAAAGAACCAAAGATTGATCTCATGACAGTACTTGTATCTGCACTTTTGATTTTGTAAGTACACAACATGGATTAGCTGATCAATAGGCTAAACAACAGGTTATTTTGGAGGAAAAAAAACTATGCTTTTTTTCCTTCTACTTAGAGAATATGCATGGGAGCCAATCCAAATTGGGATTCTGATGTAGGAGAGAAAAGAGATTAAACTATTTGCTCATGCAATATTCTGATTTGAACATCTTGAGCTCAAAAAAGAAGTTCAATAGATAACTTTAATAAATTATCTTTTGGCAATTGGGAAGAATGAGAAACAATTTTGAACCACAGCAGAAATCAAAAGCTCCTTCTATAGAGATATCTTGATTCCAATTAGGTTCCTTGTGCATAGTCCACATAAATCTACTAATTTAATTTTAAAGGAATGTCTAAGTTTGTCCTTGTTTATGCAATTAAAGATATCATCTTTATAGATTGCAAGAAAAAAAAAGTTGCAACTATTTTTCATGTTGAATACTGGGGTGGCTTAAATTCCCACAAGACAACTTACTTATTGAATTCTAAAAAGTGTATCTTACTGTATTTTATATGTACTGTAGAATTAATTTTCAACTAGTATTCCTTTTCTGCATTTTATAAGGAGGCAGTTGAAATTATTGTGTCTCCTGAGAGATACTGTATGGGTGTCAAAATTAGTTATCCCCCCATTGTTCTTTGCAAGCTGAACATAGCAAAAGGACTGGGCTGAAGCAAACGTTTGGAAACTAGCTTTTAAGTGATTGACCATGTGCCTTATCTCTCAAGCATGATGCATTGAACTTGTGAAGTTTTTATTCTTACACAATTCCCATCAGTAGCAGCGAAGGATGAAAATGCCAGGGATCAATGGAAGCTTGTACTCTTGTGATTTTAAATGGTTCCCGCTTGCCTTGGTCTTCATTTGGGGCAAGGAAAACGAAGCCATTACTGTCATATATTTTATATTGTGGTGTTCATTCATTGATTCATTAACTATTTGATTCATTCACTAATTTCCTTTTGTCTTTTAATGGGATTTAGCTGTAAGGGTTTTTTTTCTTCTAACCAGGGATTTATTACGAACCTAGAGCTACCTGCAGCATATTTCTTGGACACTGCTTTGCTAGTCTTTAGGTAAAAGATGTTTGTTTCCTTAGGTAGCTGAGTGGATTCTACCTTTTTGAACTTCTTGAAGATCCCAAGAATCACAGCCTGTCATACTGAAATTACTGATATCAAAGATGACTAGTCAGGCCAACATGTCATCTAAAGGCATTTTCACTTTGCTTATAAAGAGCAATCAAGGAGAAAGTTGATAAGAGCTTGACCACAGCTCCAATTTCCTGTTTGGCTACACTAACATACAGTTTCATTGCACCCACTGAAAAGTGCAAATAGATGTAGGTTTAGATTATGCATAAGTACAGTTGAAACTCGAAAAATTAGAACATTGTGCAAAAGTTCATTTATTTCAGTAATGCAACTTAAAAGGTGAACCTAATATATGAAATTGACTCATTACATGCAAAGCAAGATAGTTCAAGCCATGATTTGTCATAATTAAGATGATTACGGCTTACAGCTCATGAAAACCCCAAATCCACAATCTCAGAAAATTAGAATATTGTGAAAAGGTTCAATATTCTAGGCTCAAAGTGTCCCATTCTAATCAGCTAATTAAGCCATAACACCTGCAAAGGGTTCCTGAGCCTTTAAATGGTCTCTCAGTCTGGTTCAGTCGGAATCACAATCATGGGAAAGACTGCTGACCTGACAGTTGTGCAGAAAACCATCATTGACATCCTCCATAAAGAGGGAAAGCCTCAAAAGGTAATTGCAAAAGAACTTGGATGTTCCCAAAGTGCTGTATCAAAGCACATTAATAGAAAGTTATTTGGAAGGGAAAAGTGTGGAAGAAAATGGTGCACAAGCAGCAGGGATGACCGCAGCCTGGAGAGGATGGTCAGGAAAAGGCCATTCAAAAGTGTTGGGGACTTTCACGAGGAGTGGACTGAGGCTGGAGTCAGTGCATCAAGAGCCACCACACACAGACGGATCTTGGACATGGGCTTCAAATGTCGTAGTCCTCTTGTCAAGCTGCTCCTGAACAACCAACAACATCAGAAGCGTCTTACCTGGGCTAAAGGAAAACAGAACTGGTCTGTTACTCAGTGGTCCAAAGTCCCCTTTTCTGATGAGAGCAACTTTTGCATCTCATTTGGAAACCAAGGACCCAGAGTCTGGAGGAAGAATGGAGAGGCACACACTGCAAGATGCTTGAAGTCCAGTGTGAAGTTTCCACAGCCTGTGTTGATTTGGGGAGCCATGTCATCTGCTGGTGTTGGTCCACTGTGCTTCATTAAGTCCAGGGTCAATGCAGCTGTCTACCAGGAGATTTTGGAGCATTTCATGCTTTCCTCCACAGACGAGCTTTATGGGGATGTTGACTTCATTTTCCAGCAGGACTTGACACCTGGCCACACTGGCAAAAGCACCAAAACCCGGTTCAATGTTTGTGGGATTACTGTGCTTGATTGGCCAGCAAACTTGCCTGACCTGAACCCCATAGAGAATCTATGGGGCATTGCCAAGAGAAAGATGAGAGACATGAGACAGAACAATGCAGAGGAGCTGAAGGCCACTATTGAAGCATCCTGGTCTTCCATAATACCTCAGCAGGGCCACAGGCTGATAGCTTCCATGACACGCCGCATTGAGGCAGTCATTGCTGCAAAAGGGGCCCAAACCAAGTACTGAATACATATGCATGCTTATACTTTTCAGAGGTCCGATATTGTTCTATGTACAATCCTTGTTTTATTGATTGCATGTAATATTCTAATTTTCTGAGATTGTGGATTTGGGGGTTTCATGAGCTGTAAACCATAATCATCACAATTATGACAAATCACGGCTTGAACTATCTTGCTTTGCATGTAATGAGTCTTATCTCATATATAAGGTTCACCTTTTAAGTTGCATTACTGGAATAAACGAACTTTTGCACGATATTCTAATTTTTCAAGTTTCACCTGTATTGTACTGAGCAGAAAGTTTCTATTTAAATGTTCTTAGGTTCAAAAAACTAACATGCTTTGGAGTATGTGAGGATATGAATATATTTTCCCTAACTCTTTAAAGCATCAGTGTCTTTTCTCAGGATCATATAAAATTATGCGCTATCATGCTTCAAAGTATTTTTGTGTAAATGATCAGTTATTTTGATTGCCCAGAACAGAATTTACTCTTGAGTTCCAAAGTTTCGAAGATACGGTACTATGTAACTATATATATGAAGAATAACATTGAATTTCAAGATAAATTTTACTCAAGGGTTTTCTGCATTCATTCAAGATCATTTGACATATAAGCAGGAACAAAATTCTCTGTGAATGAGGTTATTGCAAAACCAGTTTCCCATTCAAGCATGCAGATGTTTTATTTAAGTACTCCTTGGACCTCTGATTTATTTAGAAAAACACATCTTGTTATACTGTTCTTCTGAAACACAAGACAAATTTCACCTCCCCCATAGTAGAAGAAGAACAACACCTTGAAGTTTTTTGTGTGACACACAGAAATAATTACATTTAATTTACAGTACAGATGCATTTTACACAGTCGCAAGTCATTCACTACAAAAAAACAGCATTTAAATCACCTAGAACACTGAAAGAATGCTTAACTTCTGCATTTCAGAGAAAACAGTAGTAGCTGTGTGATGGATGGCTAGCATTATGCAAAATTTTATTGAACACAAGAGCAGAGAAGTCAAAACAAACATACTTCTAGACTGTATCTGTCCTCTAAGTACCAGTGTTCCAGCTTTCCCATTTATGATCTCAAATAGAGCATTGTCCAAGACGAACTTTTTAAATCCCAGAATGTCAGAACTGGTTTATAAAGCTCCTAATTTAGAACAGAGTTGGCCTTGACTTGAAAAAAAAAAAAAACATGGGAAAAGAAAGAGGTAGTAGAAAGGCTGTGGTAGCCATAAATCAATAATAACTTATGCACAAGCTAGGGGGGATAGGTGGATTTCTGTGAGATATGAAGTTTGGACATGACTTCATTGCTATTTGTGGACTGAATTCTGCAGGTCAGTGATAAAATCTGTTTCTGCATACAGCTCATCAGGAGCTGTCTGTGGCTGTCAGCGAAGTAGAATCCACAAATGTAATTAATGTACCCCGTGATATTTCAAGAGAAGAAACTGGTGAAAATTATATTTAGTATTTGGGTATTACTAAAACCCAAAATTCCTATGGCATAAAGTATAAAAGATTGAGTTAGTAATAAAAAATATAGCTGTGAGTAGAGATTTTGAATTATTGTTTTCCTCTTTATTAACATCCAACTGCATCTGTGCACGCCTTGCATTGTGAACTCAAGGACTCCACCGTGTAGCAAGCCTTATACAAAATGTCAGCACAAAATGCTACCAGACTCGAAATTCTAGATCTAGAAAACCTAGAACTACGCTGCCTTCGATCCGATCTAAGTATAGTATATAAAATCATACATTGCAATGTCCTACCTGTCAACTTCAGCTTCAACCATAACAACACAAGAGCAAACAATAGATACAAACTCAAGGTTAATCGCACCAAACTAGATTGCAGGAAATACAACTTCACCAACAGAGTGGTCAATGTCTGGAATACTCTACCTGACTCTGTGGTTTCTTCTCCAAACTCCAAAAACTTTAACCTTAGACTGTCTACTATGGACCTCACCCCTTTCCTAAGAGGTCAGTAGGGGGCATGCATAAGCGCACCAACATGCCTACCATCCCTGTCCTATTGTTTCTTTTATTTTTTATTTTTCTTATATGTATCCATGTATTCATAACTATGTTTTTACTTATACCTATTATCTTTTACGCAATTGACAAAATAAATTTAAAAAATTAAAAATAAATAAATCAGCAGGAGCAGAGATCAAAATGGGGAAAACTGCTGTGGAAAAACGGTTAAACAGTAACTTAAAATATTTGTTTACGGAAGAATAAAATAGTCCTGGGGTTTTGAGAGAATAGGGAATTGCACTGCAAAACAGAACATTCAATAGAATCACTGTGTGGCAAGGGCCTCAAATGCAAATCGATATTAAAATAGTGATTATAATAATTTTTATTCTTTAGTAAGAATAAATAACTAGAAGATGGAAAGGGAAGATAAAAAATGATTTTTTTTCACCTTGAACCTACCTTGTGGCTACAGTTTTATAGGAAGTTGGCATGGAATATATTAACCAATTTTAGAGCCAGATGCAGTAAAAAGTGTCAATGTAATAAAAATAATTGCATGGGTGCTTCTATACTGCTGTGGCAATGTAGCATTAAATATTATGTTTATATTTCCTCTGAAGCAGTCCAACTGAAAGCCATACTGCTCAAAGGGAGAGAGGTTAATTGCTATTGCTATAAGATGTTGCATCCATTTGTATTAGTTCTTGTTTGGGCTGGTCTCTGAGAAAGCCACTGCAGATTCTATTGCAGTTTCGCCTGTTCACCTACCCGCTGGTTTCCTAGAAGAAAATCACCCCTAAATAATGCAACTAGACCTAGCAAGTCTGTTCATAGTTATAATCTTACCCCAAGGCCTGCTCCAGTACACTGTAGAAATGAAATCCTTTGGGTTGTATCACTGGTCACCTAATAATACAAGTGTTGCAGATAATTTAAACTAGATTGTTTAGAAACAGAGTGGTCTGATCACCCACATCCAATGTATGGGTAGTCCTCAACCTATGGCCACAATTTGGACCACAACTTCTATTGTTAAGCGAGATGCTTGATAAGTGAGTTGTGCTCAATGTTTTGGTCTTGTTTGTCACAATTGTTAAGCAAATCAATGTGGTTGTTTAAGTGACATGGTGAATCTGGTGTCCCCCATTGGCTTTGCTTATCAAAAGTCAGCTGGGAAGATCATGGGGAAATTACCTGACCATTATGAATTCATGACAGTGGGGTGACTTTGGAACAGTCACTTTCTCTCAGTCCAATCCATCTCACAGGTTGTTATGGGGAAAATAGGAGGAGGAAAGAGCATAAGGTATGTTCTCCATCTTGAACTATTTATTTAAAAAATAATATGGGAGAAAAATAAATAAATAAAAACAACAAATTAAAAATAAATAAATGGTGGTTGCCAAGTCCACATACTGTATTTTGATCACATGACCACAGGGACTGTGTGCCAGTTGCAAGTGCGACAATCAGTTGTAACGTCATTTTTTTCAGCACCATAACTTTGAATGGCGATTAAATGAATTATTGTAAGTTGAGGACTATCTGTATAATTTTTAGTATTACATCAGTGAAGACATTTATAGACATTCTTCCATACCTCAGGTAAAGACACTTAGGTTAAATACAATTTCATACTGGCCCATAGATCAATTTCTCTAGAAAGTATTTCTAGATTTGGTTATATTTTGTCAACTGCTTTGTTTAATAAGGTGAAATAATAAGAAACTATCACATTCCTAAACAGACAACAATAAGTGAAGAAACAGTTGAAGAAAGTTGGGTTTTTGAAACTGGGTTTTTGAAAAATCAGCGTTTTAAAAATCCTTTAGATAGTGAAACAAAAAGATTACGTGATAAAATATATGTACTGATCATATGGTAATACATTCTTGTAGTTCTGATCTAAAGCTTTAATTTCAACTGTAATCCATTTTAGGTTATTGGACATCCATGAAGGGAGATACTTTAAAAAGTAAAGATGGGGCTAATCTTGCAATGGTGTCTCATGCAAAAAAGGGGCAGGCCTTGATGATGCACTCGTGGTGGCCATCTTGATTTTTTCAAACTCCACTTCACTGTGAATGCCCGTTAAGCTATCTGATCCAGTGTTTCAGAACAGATTTGACAAACAGATTTATGTAATCTTCAGCAAATCTTATTTGCATGACTTTCAGCGCTTAGTTTATCCAACATCGTTACATAGCAGTTTTAGAGGACTTTACTGCTACACCATGTTCGTTTCATATCAGATGTCAGCTACATTGTAACATCACATTAGGAAGACTTAATTAGTTCAGAAACACACTATAGAATGGTGCTTTTAGATCAACCACATATAGGAAAACTGCATTCAAAGGAGAACAAAACGAAGAAAGAAAAGAAAAGATTGGCTTTAAAAACAAAAAAGGTTGACAGAATTATTGTTGGCCTTAAATGATTAAAACATTAAACTTTCTTATGTTACATAATGTATTGATAATCAGCGTGGGATTTTATTTTATAGCTGACTTTGTGCAGTTACATAAATAAAAGACTGATACAACAGATGTATATTGAATTATTGCAGTTGTAACAGTACTGAGGAAGCAAGGGAAAACAATCATAAATACTAAACTAACTGAACACCTCAAGTTCACTAATGTGTGTTTTGAGTATGACATTTCTCTCTTCCCCATCCCACCCTCTCCAGCAAATTATTTGTACACCATGGAACATTAACAATCAGTTTTTATAAGTGCACAGAAATGCTCCTTTTTTTTACAGTAAAATGTTATCATGCCTAATCTGAAGTAAACAACAGAAGAAAATTCAGATCACAGCTCCAAAGAATTTTCACATGCATATGAGTTGTTTCTTTCAATCTGTATACATACTGGATGAGCCACTTCTCTCTTTTCTGAACTTAGCTGATTGATGAGTTCATGGTTTATCAACAGGAAAAAAGAGAACACGTTATCAAAACTGGGTCCATCCTTAATTTTGCATTTGGCTGGAAAATAAACTGTCTGAATGGTGGTACGTGTCTTTGTTTTTTTTTTAAAGGTATTTTATTAAAAAGATTCTTTTCTACATCCCCATGGTAAGAAGAAATTTTAATGGGAGACATGTTATTGTGCTCATACAGTAAATGAAAAGAGTCACATAAGAGTTTATTCCAGAAAAGGTCCAGTTCATATAGAAATTCCATTTGGTTGTTCACTGCACACAGTTCAATATTGAAAACTTCGAATACTTTGTATCTCTGGAATCCTTCCATTATCTGCGTTTAATCAGAGATTTATCCTTCCTTCTTCTGAATCTTGACAGCTACTCAATGGTCTTTATTCTACCTGTTTTATAAAGCAGATACTCGGACGATGTTTCCTCCTGAATACTCTGGAGAATCCTGTCTATTGTCTCCTTCCGGGGTAGTCACAGGTGGTGTTGGAATGCTGATTATTGCTGTGGTTACGTAAGGCTGCTCACAGTTTAGTTTTACACACTCTTCCATTTTGGCATTTAAACTGGATCGACTAGAGATGAGGAACAATAAATAGAAACAAATCATGTAAACATTCCCTCTGTTTTAGGGTTTTATTCAATTCTAGTATGTCAGAAAATAATCCAAGTTGCATGTTGGTCAGGTCACATTTACAGAAGACTTTATATTACTTGTTTATTTAGATTCTGCCTTTATTATTTTTAGAAATAATTCAAGGCAGCGAACATACCTAATACTTCTTCATCCTCTATTTTCCTGTAACTTGAGTTGGGCTGAGAGAAAGTGGTTGTTCCAAGGGCAACCAGCTTTCATGCCTAAAGTGGGACTAGAACTCAGAATCTCCTGGTTTCTAGCTTAGTGCCTTAACTCCTAGATCAAACTTTGGATGCTTACCATTTCTGAATATCCTTTTCTTACATCTTCCACATTTATCTAGCTCAAGTGAATAGATCTGGAAATGTTAAATGAGTTTAGTCTATTGTTTTGGAATGGTTTACACTTAAAAAAAAAACTACTCATATATAATATTGATCCATAATGATATTAAGAAACTCATATGTTAGCTTCAACAGCTTACACAACAGCTTACACAGCTTACACAACAGCTTATAAACCAACATAGCTTTGAATAAAGCTAGACATCATATTTAGAGACTGAAACTCAGGTGGACATGTACTTAGATAAAATGAAAGTTGGACAGGTTAATAAGTTGAACTAACAGTTGTAGGAAGAAGTCTGACTATATAAACATTGAGATGCATATTTAAATTATTTATAAACTCACTTCTACTAGTTGGATTGTCGGAATTTAATTCCCAGCCTGTAACGACAAACTAAATCATTCTCATTTTCATTAGATTCAAGGAACATTTTCCCACATAAGATTTTCTCACTACAGTATTTGCTCTGCCCTGAGTATTGTCACCTGAGGAACACAATACATTTCCGTCTTTTTGAAAATCATCTTATCCCTGTGAAGTTCATGGTGATTTGCCCCAATGAAATCATCAAATTTCATTTATAATAAAATATAAATTGGGTGGTCTAATGAAAAAAAAGTACTGCCAGAAAGGCTCACCATTTTACACAAAAGAATCATGTAATGAATATTCATATTAAAGAAATTCATTCACTTCTATCCTATAATTTAAGCATGAAAAGGCTTTTTCTAGAATGCTTTAGGCATAGCTTGACAATTTAGCAGGGGTGGGCTGCTGGAGGTTCGTAGGGGTTCGGGGGAGCCCCTATCTAAGATTTTGCACAGTTCAGAGAACCCCCCCCCCCCAAATCCCACTCCTGGCTGGCCCATTCATCCCTCCCCTCCCCTCCCCTCCCCTCCCCGGAGTCCCCATGTGGCTCCTTTTGGATGCAGGTAAGCGGCGAGGCTGAAAAACGGGCCTTCCAGAAGTTTGGGAAGGCTGGAAACAGGCCCATTTCTGGCTTCCAGGGAGCCTCCTGAGTCTGGGGAGGCTGTTTTCACCCTGTCAGAGGCTCATGGAAAGCCTCCAGAGCCAGAGGAGGGGGAAAAAAACACCTCCTCCCCGCTGTGGTGCAGGAGGTCGACTAGGCCATGCCCACCATGCCCATGTCCAGCCAGCAACCGGGCAGAGAACCCGTTGCTAAAAATTTTGAAGTCCACTCCTGCACCAGCAATTTAAAAAGTACCCATCGAATTCCTAGATTAAATACATTTTCAGCCACTTTCTTAATTTTTAAAAATTATGCTTTACCTTTATTTGGAGGGACCCGTATCATTACATGAGCACAACGGAAGATGGTTTCCCACATAGTAGAGGTTATTATTTGAAACACAGCAAGCGCAAACTCTCATGTATACATATCGCTAATTTTTGCCCTGGCCAATTTGAACGTTTTATCAACTAACCCCTATCTAGGAGCCCTTTTACAACGGAAGTACCTGTTTGACAGAGGTGTTCTTTCCATGCACCTGATCTGAATAGTGCTGAGTTCTTGGACACTACTTGGATGGCTACTGATTATATTGGTGTTTGGGATGCGGAATGTCTTTTTATGTCGTCGGGAACAGCAAGAGCTTGTCACTCCTTGTTGAGATGAAAGAGAAGGACTGTGGCCAGCTTGCCGGTTGACTGTAGAAACCTCCATACAGCTTTCTTCATAGGTTTGCTCATCCACAAAGTCATGATTCTGGGCCACAGACATAGACAGAAAAAGCAGCATGAATGACATGGTAGCAGTGACCTATGCAAGGTGCTCTTATTTCACTAGCAGCAGCTTTTAACTGTAGTTATTTTTTTAAATTTAATTCTTGCAAGGCCACTCTTAACAAGAAGTCAGAGACCAAATACTACTGAGTAAAAGTGTATGGCATTTCAGGTTAATGAATGGAATTTCCTTCCAAAGCATAACAACCCTCTCATAGCTACTAACTGGATTTAAGCAAATATTAGGGTTTGAATTTCTTAAACTTAACACTTAGAGCAGGGGTATCAAACTTGTGGCCCATGGGCCAGATGCGCCGTACGCTGGCCATGCCCACTTTAGCAAAGTTGCAATACGTCACATGATGATGCCATGACAATGCGAGTTTGACTCCCCTGACTTAGAGCAAACAAAGCAATTACTTTTAAAATAAACTGAGTCTCAGAGATGGCCTGAGATATGTAGAATTGCTATTAAAAATTACCAATACCAATATATTACCCACAATAATGCCAATTTAAGTCCTGTAGTTCACACCAAGCAGCATATTTTGGATCCTGATGACTTGCCTGAGATATTGTAGATAATTAAAACAATAAAGTAATGTATCTGTGCTAATCATGCTTGATCTCAAAGGTGAAGGGGAGAAATTAGGAGATAAAAAAAGAATATTTGAAAAGAAAAACAATACTTTCTTTTGTGTTTTACTCTAATAAAACAAAAATAAAAGGATCAGAGGTATTTTTTGAACTTATAGAATGATGAAATTTAGCACCATGAAGATATATTAAGGTCTGATCATCACCAACCCACAATTCTACAAAAGAGCAGGTGATATCTCAACAGAGGTAGCCACTTGACCTAATTTCAAAGAGCAAATGGAATCCATAACACTCAAAATAATATAAAAACTAAACAAAGGGCCAATGTAGATAGGATCTAGTGTTTTAATCTGCTACAGATAAAAATGAATGGTACAAATATTAGAAACATATAATTGATTTTAAAGTTTACCTCCCTTCAGTTGAAGAAAACTTCTTTTAGATGAACAGGATGTTGAAACCAACCCAACAATTTGTCACCATAACTGGCAGAAAGAGTCTGAGCAGTTCAAGATTCCCACTCCTGATGTGACATTCCCAATAATCAACACAACTGCAACAGTGCCTACACTGATCTGTTCTTGAATCTGTTCTCTCTCTTTTGGCATTTCTTCCAGATATCAGAACCAAGGAATATGAAAAGGACCAAGATGCAATATATACTTTTGACTGCTAAACAATGACTGTTGGTGAAGCTCAGCGATAAAAACTATGGTTTCTCCTTGGCTGCCCATGTAAAAATGGAAAAATCAGCATAGCATAACCAAAACATGGAGCAGCTCTTAAAGCAATAAGATCAACCAACATAATTTTTGTTTGTTTTTACAGATCACAAGGAGGCTGTCAGTTTATCATCTTACCGTAGTTTTTTCCAGACAGTGAAGCAGATGGTGGTGCTGGATTTCAAAGGAAGAACCAGATTTGCTAACAAAGGCCTCTTGTTCTTCACCACATAGCTGTTGATATATTGAATAATACATTAGTCTCATTTGTGAAGGAATGGGCTTTAAACTGAATTCTTGACTTTAAAAAGAGAGAACCACTACAATGGTCTAACATGGAAATATTAAATAGCATAAACTTTCTTTTCTAAAAAAAAAATCTGATTTAGAATTTACTTCTAACTAACTTGATATAAAAGTTGAGACAAGTAAGTCACTGTTCACTGAATATTTCAACACGACATTGACCATCTCAAATCAATCCTTAGTGGTTTTTAGACAAGCGAACTTTCCCCAATCTGATGTCCTCCAGATTGTGGGAATCAACCTCCTACGCCATCTGGGAGTTTTGGAAGTGAACTCCCTGAGGAAAAAAATTAATAAACATTATTGCACTTGTAAGTTTATATCAATGGGGCCAACAAATGCAGGACGAAAGCACTGATGTGAAAGATCCAGAAGAAAACCAGCCATTCAGTGAAAAGTTGGACATGATTAATGTCAGTGCTCTACAGAATAGAACTCTCTAGAATAATCCTGGGGAAGTTCATAGTATTTCAATGAATAACAATAACACTAAAATGTTAATTCTAATTAACTATTGAAAATATCCTGCCACAGTTTAAATGTGTGAAGTAATCAAGTCTTGTTTTCCTTTTTTCCTTCTTCTAGGCTGTCCTTCCATTTGAATGTTCTTGTCAATAGGAGTGATTGTTTGTCATTTGGATTGCCTTAGTTTTCTATGCTGCATTATAGAAGAAAAAGACATTTCTGCCACTCAACACCAAACCCATCTCAATTTTGCCACTATCTGCCAAAGAGCATCTTAGAAAGTGTACAAAAATCAGTATAGCAGCAACAAGCAATAAAATCTTGTTATATAAATGAATTCCTGAAGGTGGGGAAACAACTGAGCCACACTTAGTGAAGGAAATCATTCTAAGAATAGTGCTAATAAAGGACTGGTGTTTGAGTGTTGTTGTTATTGTTGGTTATTGCTGCTGCTACTTCTGCAGTCAGCTAAAACTCTAATATTTATTTCTTAGGCAGCCTAAGAGGGTGGTTTAGTTAACTAGTTAACCAACTTTTGGATTTCTGCTACAGACTGCTTACTATGGGAAGTCCTCAATTTATAATCACTCTCTTTTTTTAAGCAAGTGAGTCACAACCAATTTTAGAACTTTTTGCCACAGTTGTTAAGTGAATCACTAAAGATGTTAAGTGAATCATGAAGTTGTTAAGTGAACCCAGCTTCCCCAATTGACTTTGCTTGTCAGAAGCTAGCTGGACAGGTCACAATTAGCAATTGCCTGGCCCCAGGGTGTTGCAACCATCCTAAAAATCTGCCAGTGGCCAAGTGTACAAATTTTGAACATGTGACCAAATGGATTCTGTGATGGTCAGAAGGACACAAGACCAGTCAAAAGTCACTGTTTTCAAGGTTGTTTTAACTTGGAACAGTCACTAAATGAATATGATTGTAAGTCAACGACTACCTGTGGTCTTTATTATTTCCTGTTCCATGGATGTACTGAACAAAACCCCCGGCCATTCACAGAGTATGAAATAAAAGCCAGAGATGATCCATTAAGGGATCAAGAGGCAAAGAGAGTTTGAGCTGAACATTCCTCCAGTATTAGAAGTTACTTAGTCAAAATTTGAAATCTCTTTGAAATTGAAACCAGAAGTGATTTATGGTGGAGGACAGAACATTATGTGAATTTTGTGTGTGTGTGCGGGCCTATATCTTTGAATAGACATATATGCGTGGCAAGGTGAATAGCCCTCGGAGGACAATTTTAGACCTATAGGAACTACATGACAAACTCACATTCTCCATCATGTATTAATTTAACTTGGCAAGTCCCAGAAACTCATCTGGGACATCTTGCCTGAACTGGACTTGCAAAGTTCTTGCTGGTTAAGAGCAATTGCTCCTTCTTCTGCCTGAGGGTGACTGTCATGGTATATTGGAAGGCAGCCTGACATTGTCCGATATGAAACAGATGAAAGATTGCTGGGCTATGATTAAATAAATGATGTTTCTGGATATAGAACACAGATGCTCATTACCTGCAACTGGTTACTGAGGAAGCCATTTCGTTTGCTCTGCATATAAGCATTTGCACTCCCGCTCTTTGCTGCACGGATCCTTGCAAGCCGGGCTTTCTGGAGGAAAAAAGAAAGAAGTGTCACTTGCTTTAATAGCCCTCATATTGTTTTCAAAGAAAGGTAGTACAGCTAATTGAAAAGATTTCTTGTGAATACCCAAGCTCTCTAATCACCAAAGGGTCTCTTTCAACTGGCTCTCCAGGTGCAGCGTTTCACATTTCCAATGCAAATGATCAAGAAGCATTCGTTTCTCAGCAGGCAACAGCCTGCAAGAACAAATGCACGGGCTTTGAGTCCGTTTACACCTTTTCACATTAGACAGATTGTTTCCCCATTTCTACTGTCAAGGTGATTGTGTCACCGCTGATACCCGGAGAAGAGGAACCCTTGCTGTCCTATCATTTTACTTGCAACCATTTCTGAAACCACCCTTCGAAAAAAAAAAAAAAGGTGGAGAAGATGAGAAGGACCTGGAGCGGTTCAACTGCAGAGAAGTGTCATATGTGGTGATTCAGGAAAGTCTGCTTTGTACAACCCAGTGAGAACCAAACCGATCGCTCTCTGTTTATCTGCCGGGAGGGGAAATTTTGAAAGCAGTATGTAGCATAGAGTGGTTTAAGTTACTTTTTTTGGATGTACTCCAGGGTACTAAAGAATTTGAACAAAGACTTCTCAAGTCATCTCCTTTGATTTGCCACTATCAAGGGAGCCCAGTAATTTCCATCTTGAAGCAGAAACAACAGTTATAATTAATACATGGAAAATATGCTCTCTTCTCATTAGGCCAGAGAACACCATGAAGAAATAAAAAGCCTGTGGACTGAGAAACGGCAATCTAAGGAAGTCATGTTTAATTAAACGCCCAAGTTCTCTCTTTTTACTTCATTTTCTTTAAAAAAATAAAAAAGACTCTAATGCCACAACTGAATTTGTATTTTGTCTTAGGTACTGAAACCTTATGAAAAAAAAATCCTTCTAGAGCAGTGATGGCGAACTTTTTTGTTGTGGTGTGCTGAAAGCGCATGCATACCGACACCCACAATACAATGTGGCCTGCCCCCCACTGCGCATGTGCACGCAACACCCCGCCCGCCCCCCCTACCTGCACTCACATGCCTCCCAGCTGATTTTTGGCCCATTTGAAGACATTTTCCTTCCCGAGGCTCAAGGGAAGCCTCTGCAGCCTTGGGAGGCCGAAAAATGGGCCTTCTGGAAATATCGGAAGTGCCTGTTTTCAGCCTTTAGAGGGTCTCTGGAGCTCAGGGGAGGCTGTTTTTGCCCTCCTGAGGACCCAGATTGTTGGGGCAATATGCTGACTCTGTTAAGTACTTAGAGAGAGCTGTAAAGTATTATGAAGTGGTATATAAGTCTAAATACTAGTGCAATTGCTATTAATTGAATTGTATCACCAGAATAAGCAACAGTCTGGGTTCTTTGCTACTTGACCCCTGAATTCTCACATCATCTTGGAAGGTGAGGCTCCTTAAGTGAGATATGTTTTAGGATATGGAACTCCTAAGGACTGTGTTGCATGATAGTTCAAAAGAAATCTTAGTGAGATGCAGTAATGCTATGTTCCTTCTTATATCACTATATCAATTCCCTGACTAGTGGAAGTTATAAATAAAAACACAAGTTAAATTAATTTTAAATGAGAATTCACAAAGCAATGAATGCTGGGAAGTGTTTTGAATCTTCATTTCAGGTGCTTTGCCAGGCATGTTACCAAAGCTACAAACTTTCAAGCAGTTTATAACTTCAGGAAAAACAAAAAATGAAAAAGGCAGAAGAAACAACTGGCACTGTTTATTCTGGCACCAACTGTATACTCCATTACACTCTTCCTAAACAGTAAAAAGTTTGTGTTTCTGATGGGTTGGGAATGCAATTTTTAGGTTGGATATTTGTCCCCTTCTCTAGCTGGCACAGCATGTGAACAAGAGTAATTTAGAAGGCAAGGAAAATAATAAGAAGGTGAACAAAGAAGACAGCACAAAGTTTGAAGTAAAAAAAAATGCTTCAGCTTCTAAGATCTGTAAATTGAACAGCAGGATTCAACACTGAAGATCACAAGCTCCATTAGAAAGGGTCATTTTCTTGGGATCAAAACAAGGGCAAGCAATAGAACAGCATCTCCTA
This sequence comes from Pseudonaja textilis, assembly GCF_049901715.1. Lineage (NCBI taxonomy): Eukaryota > Metazoa > Chordata > Lepidosauria > Squamata > Elapidae > Pseudonaja > Pseudonaja textilis. The sequence goes on along the minus strand of NC_141994.1, from coordinate 6,802,342 downwards.
GGCTCCTAAAATGTGAAAAGTTATTAACTTCTGCTAGTCAGTTTTTGTAGCAAAATCCCTACACAGGGTGCAGCTATTCTAAATTTGTATTCCATTTCAAGCCAGATGCTTTTGATATCTGAAGCCAAATACAGAGGTGTAGTTCGAAGTATTCAATCTAGGATAGCTTAAGATGTAAAATGAGGAGATCTAACTGATTTTTTTTTTCAGATTCTTTTTAATGAATACTTTACTTAGTTCCCATGGTCAATTTTTTTTTTTTGCTAAGGATGCCATAGAATCAAATAAATCACACCAACTAAGTGTGTTAGTTCTTTAATTCAGTGGATCCACAGAATATAATCTTAGGCAAGAAGAAGTGGGAGATATCCCCAAACTCTTCTAAACTATATATCAGAAAAGTGGCTTCTGAACTTTTATTAGCTTAATGAGCAAAGACTAACTGTCACTTAAGTGGACTAAATACTAATACTGGAAACAATTGTGGCTTAGGACATGTTCTGTAGTCAAAGTTCCCAAGCTTAATTTCCAGCAACTCCTGAAAGAGTCGGAAATTTTTCAGCCTGAAACCCAAAATACAACTACCTAGTCTCAAGTAAATCATTGCTATACTTAGGGAACTGTTTTTTTCTCGAGAATACCTGCCTGCCTCGCTTGCTCCCACAGGGAGAGCAGATTCCCTCAGATTCTCTCTTTTATATCTTGTCAGATTATGGGTCCTAGGAAGTATCCCTTCTCTGGAATGAAGTCTCTACTGCCTTCCCCCTCCCTCAGGGGTGGGATTCTACCAGTTCACACCTATTCGCTAGAACCGGTTGTTAACTTTCTAAGCAGTTCAGAGAACCGATTGTTAGAAGAAATTACTGGGCTAATCCTGTAAGGAAGGCAGGAAGGAAACATTCTGGTGTTGCTTACAGAAACTGCCTCTCCGTTAACCCTTATTACATTCTTGGCAGGACTAGACTTCCTGTCTCAGGAACTTCTCTGGAATTTTTTCCCCTCCTTTGCTGGTTCTTTGCTTGTGTGGAGTGACCATTCAAAGTTACAATGGCACTGAAAAAAGTGACTTATGACCATTTTTCACACTTACGACTGTTGCAGCATCCCCACAGTCGTTGTTGAGGTAATTCCCCGTTAGGAGAATGAGCGCATAAAGGGAGACGTATAGAGAGTAGTGTTTGAATAATACACACACAGCACACAGATACACTGTACAGTAAATGTAGTTTTTTACTTCTAGAAAGGTTTAAGCAAAGTTCAAAATAAGCAGTCCAAAGTCATTCGCACGTAAGATCAGTCAGTTTTTAGTCCAGGGATAATTCCAATATCAGAATCCAGAATCAAGAACAGTTCAGTATCAGACTTACATCAAATCCAGTAATATCAGTCAATTAGAAAAAATGGAGGAACGGCAAAACAAAAAAAAAATTCTTTCAGTTTCCCAATCCCAATCCCCCTGACTAGTTCACCAGCAGCCAGTGTGATACTGAGAAGATGCTGTGGTGCTAGGCAAATAACAGTTCACACTCAGGGTGTGGACCTGCGTGGAACCTGGCGAAAACCAGCTGAGAAGGAGTCTGTCCTGTCTCCAAAGATAATCCACCTCCCTAATTCTCAAGCATACAGCAGAAGCGGAAAAATCCCAAGCATGCCATCATCTCCTCACAGCACAATGGCAGGACACAATGGTCGACCTGACACTTTTATTTTCATCTTCATATATTGTATCAGTTTTAATGTTAAGTGTTTTATTTATGGTTTGCTTTTTATGTTTGTCTGCCACCCAGAGCCAGATCACTGAGTTGGGCAGCTTTATAGATCTGATCATAAATTAACAAATACTTTCAAAATATGTTCTCTGCAGTGTTTCTAAACCTCAAAATCAGATTAGGTATAAAGGGCTGCAAGAAAAAGGAGAGGAAGAGAAAGTTCCACTTCAGTTATGGAAACTAATATTTAACTCTGCTAATGGTGTTTATATCAAATGAAGCAATAATTCAATTCTAATTAACTCAGTTCAGGTAGCATTATATCTAGTATTGGCTGTCACAATTCAAGAAGGGACAAACTGGGAGTAGATCTAGAGGACAGTAACTAGCTTATTGAGAGATCTGAAATATATGTCCTTTGAGAAACAATTAAAAGTCCTGGTATGCTGAGTTTAAAGAGTGGATGAGTAATGGCAGTTTTCAATTATCTTGAGGGCTGTCATGCTGAAAATGGAGCAGGTCTTTTGGATGTCACTCTAGAGATTAGTACTAAAGCCAGTGATGATGAATTGCAGACAAATTGGCTAAACGCAAATTAAACTTTCTAAGTTTTTTATTTCTTAACTAATTGGGACATTCAAGTCTATCCAGTTCTGAAAACCTTAAATGATTCAGTTATTTAAGCAAAGGTTAGATCAGTGGTTCCCAAAGTGAATGGTACCACTCCCTGGGGCGGGGTGGGATGCCGTAGAGGGGCAGTAATAGGCAAGGGTGCCGGCAGGGGAGCGCTGGAGGTGCGTCCTCGCAGGACACAATTCAGGGGTGAGGAAAAAATCCTGCCACCGCCGTGACTTGCATGCTCCAGTGCAAGGGGCTCAATGGGGTGATCCTGTGGGGCCTCACCCCGAACACAGCATTGGGAAAGGAGAGCAAAGCCAGAGTGCCTTTGTTGTCCTTTTCAAACATCCCGTCGCCACCGCGTTTGGGGCGAGGCCCCGCAGGTCCACCCCATTGAGCCCCTTACAATGGAGCGGGAGCGGTGCACAAAATCAATGGGGTGAACCTGAGAGAGGGAAAGAGAGATGAAAGAGAGAGAGAAAGAAGAAGAGAAAGAAAAAAAGGGAAAGAAAGAAAAAAGGACAAAGAAAGGGGGAGATGGAAGGAAGGGACAGAAAAAAAAAGAAATAAAGAAGGAGGGAGGGAGGAGAAAGATAATGAGATATCTATTCTAGTCCAATCACCTGCTCCAGCAGGGTTAGAAGGGAGTACGTGTGTTTGTGTGTGTTCTCCTTGTAATTTACCAGTATATTTTGGTTGTGCCTTCTTCAGAATTGGCACAGTAATACATTGGGGAAAAGTAATTTTTTAGGGTGGAGATCTGGTCCAATGGATCCTGTTTAATGCCTCAACAAAATGTGGGAGCTGATAGTTTTGGCCATGTTTTGTCCACAAAACCTTTAATTAATAGAAGCCAAAGATGTTTCAATGTGGAAAAGGGCCTCTAAACTAGGCCTCAATTCAATCTGATGCATCAGGTCTTTCTCTCTCTCTCCCTCCCCCCTCTTTCTTTGTTCCTTTTTCTCTCTTTCCCTTTTCTCTTTCTTTTCGTCCTTCTCTATTTCTCTCTTTTCTCTCTCTCTCTTTTCCTCTCCCCTGCCCACTCCATTGATTTGGTGCACCGCTCCACTTGGACTTGCTTGGGCAGGTCCCTCCAGTGCAGCAGGCTCAATGGGGTGGACCTGCGGGGCCGGCACCTAGAACACAGCAGTGCCGGCACGGCACGTTTGAAAAGTAGAGCAAAGCCAGAGGTCGGTAATTTTTGCTGCAAAGAATCACAAAAGCTTCTGGGCTGTGCACAAGAAGGGACACACATGTCAATGCAATTCAGCAACATAAAATAAAGAAATACAAATAAAACAAAACAACAAGAATCGGCAAAGCATCTCTGATTAGATTTTATTCACCACTAGAACCTAAATCAGAGTTGCTTTGCTGATTCTAGTCCAATGACCTGCTCCAGCAGGGTTAGAAGGGAGTGTGTGTGTATGTGTGTGCATGGCTGTCAAACTTCCAAAAACAGGTCAAGTAATTCTGGGGAGGCCAGTCATAAATTAGAACACTTGCTAAGCAACCGGCCATTAAGTGAGGACCACTTGTATTTGGTTTGCCAGTCACCAAACCATGCCCACCCAGTCACCTGACCAGCAAGCCACACCCACCCAGTCATATTACCAGCAAGCCACACCCTCAAATTAGGTCATGCCCACAGAAATTTGAATGCCGCCCCTGGGTGGGGGGCTTTGAGGATGAATTTGTAGCACCAAGGGGGCGGTGGACTGAAAAGGTTTGGGAACCACTGGGTTAGATGATTATCATGAATGCAATCGCTGTACACTGCAACTCCCCAGAGTTTAATGATATCCAAGCCTGTGAATCTATAAAAACTTTTTACACAGTCCAATATAAGATGTGGCAAGACATGTTGGCATTTGAGGTTACTTGCGTATCGGGTAATGTATTCATTCTCTGTCTTTCAGTGAATACATATATGTCCCACTGCATACTGCTATTAAGAAACGTTCAACAGCATCTCCTGTTTCATAATAATCTCGATCCATCTGGATATACTTAACCCATTGTGAACTGGAGGCATTAAATATAAGACAGGTCTTACCAGACAACATAACACGCTGGAAGTTTTTGCCCGGTTTGTGGCAGCTGGATGTTTTATTGAATGTCTTATTTATTTATTGAATTCCTAGATTCAATAACTTCAAAACAACTCCGGGCAACTCTGAGTGTTTTTGCAAGTTAGAAACAAAGAATATTATATAAAAACAATCATAATCAGAGGGACAATATAATTTCCAACCACATCCAACCACAGCCTACCAACACACCAATCCAAGGCCTGGGAAAACAAAAATACAGCTGTTAAAAATCTGCAAGCAGGCTGTTCCAGTGCTGACTGCTGGGATGGCGAAGGCTTGCTTCTTGCATCCTACTAGATGGCATTGTTTAATTGATTGATGGGACCTGAAACAAGCCAACTTTGTCAGAATGCACAGGACTGTCTGCCACTACAGAACAGACAGTCCGTTAAATAGCCAGATCCTGTCATGGAGGAGCTATGTCTTCTCCAAATCAGGTAGTTTTGCCTCAACCTGTTTCCCCTGCCCAAACCAAACCATCTTCATACAAAGTCAAGTTTTGATCACCCCACTGTTTATAGGAGGATGTGTGCACACAGGTGTTCAAAAGAGGAAGGTGTCAATGATCAATGACATCACCAAAGAGAATATGATTCAGTTTGGGAAAAATGGTTTTCTTTTGTTTGTAAACCAACTGCATGTATGTAAAACAATTCTGAAAGCTTACACATCTTTCCCTCCTGAGAAGTGATAGCAAATTGCATCTCTCTCTCTGTTTTGGTGGTTTGCTAGTAAAATTTAGAAGTGCAATTTGGGGATATAAAACAGGATTTAGCAACCATGTGCTGTCCATATGCTGCATTCAAAAGTGTGTATGCAAAATCAGGCAGACAGAAAACCACGTATTTTCTAATAGACCCTCTAGCGCTTTATGGTAGGGAGCAGAGGTGGTATTGATCAGGTTCTGACCCGTTCTGGAGAACCGGCAGAAGAAATTTTGAGTAGTTCAAAGAACTGGTCAATCCCACCTCTGACTGGCCCTGCCCCCATCTATTCTCTGCCTCCCGAGTCCCAGCTGATCGGCTGGGTCTTCTTTTGTTGCCCTGCACAGGACAACAGAGCTGGAGAGCAGGTTAGTGGGGTGGGGAGGGAATGGGATTTTGCAGTAACCTTCCCCTGCCACACCCATCAAGCCATGCCTACAGAATTAGTAGTAAAAATTTTTGAATCCCACCACTGGTAGAGAGCCCTACGCAATATGCAATTTTTGCAATGTAATATTATTGGTGGGTGCAATCTGTGGGCAATTTGTTCTAAGCAAATTTCCAAACAAATTTATGCTTAGTAAATATCACTTAGTTTCTGCTGAAATTATTCCTCCTATTGGTCTTTTTGTGTGCTGCCACTACCCAACTAATCATAGGACTGATTGCCAAATTGGCCTTATCAGTTAATGTTCATATTCAGCTGCTTTTGACAGAATTTACTAGGGGTGATTTAATATGCTTAGTGCTCAAGAGTTGCCAGCTGGAGAATGGATAGTTTTGGTATATAGTCTGAGAATGAAAATAACTTCATTATTTCTTCATTAGCATCTGCCACCTTGGTCTTTTTGTCAGGGGCACTGAAAGGGTTTAAGCTTCGATGTAAAAATGCTTTTCCCAGATAGCACACACACACTCTCCTCTCTCCCTCTCTCTCTCTCTCCTCTCTCTCCCTCTCCTCTCTCTCTCCCCCTCTCCCTTTCTCTCCTCCCTCCCTCCCTCTCTCTCCCCCTCTGTTTCTCTGTCTCTCCCTCTCTCTCGCCCACTCTCTCCCTTCCTCCCTCTCTTCCACTCTCTCCTGCTTTCTCTTTCCCTTCCCCCCTCTGTATTTTCAGTCATATGTAGAACATGGGGTGGAAATGCTACCGGACAAACCATTTATTTTTGCCATGATGGACTCCCTTAATCAGAATAATGTTGATTCTGTATGAAGGTGGCTAATCTTATTGCTTCTGGATGAAAGACCTAAGATTGCGTACCTTTGTGAACCTTTGATCATATCAAAAATGCCAAAACTAACTTCTCTTTAAAACAGAAAAGCAGCTCCTTCATGGAGCAGTCACTATATTTTTACTTTTAACTATGCATGTGAAGTTGGCCCTGTTGCTAAGGATTACACACAGTTAGCTTTACTTGGTTGCTCAGAAAATGCAAAAAGATAATTTCACTCAACACAGTGAAAATTTAAATCAATCAATACACACTGATATCTCAGGTATCAGTGCATTTTTATACATTGTAATTGGATATTTTAAGTCAGAAGATTACGCTATTGATTATTCCGGACATTAAAAACCAAGAAGGAATTGCATTACTTTCATAATTAGGAAGGATATGACAAGAATATTTGACTACAGTGCAATCAATGACAGAGTTCACAGACAACTCTTAAATGTGACAATTGTCCAAAATTATGCTCCAGCCAATTCTATAGAAAAAGAGGAGTTTTATGTACAATTTCTGAATGTGTTACTTGTGCCTGGAGACAGGAATGCCAACACTGGAAATATTAATGAGAAAAAAATGCACCAGGAAACCAAAATGAAACCAGAGAATGACTGATCCATTTTTATACATCAGTGCTTTCTTCATTGTTAACGCAGTCTTTCAAAAACAAAACAATTTATACATCTTTAAATGGAGTATCCAGAGATCAATTTGACTATATTACTGGCACAAGGAAGTGAAAAAACTCACTTATTTCAGCAAGTACATGGCTGACTTTGGAGCAGATCATAAACTGCTTATGGGAAAATTCCAGTTCAAGGTAAAGTGGAAGAACAAAGCCAACCACTTTCCATGTTGTGATCTTGAACATAAACTCATAATTTTGAAGGAGCACATCAGAATCCTGAACCTTGTTGATAGAGAACTAGAAAAAGTGGATAAACTAAAGAAGTCGTTAAGTATGAATGTGAAAAGAAACTGCCAAGGATCACGAAATACAAGATTGGATGTCAGAAGTAATGGAAATTGTCAAGTAAGCAAAGATAATAGATGTAGTTAATGAAGAATTTCAGAGAAGCTTGTTCCTTTCTACAAGTGTTTTGGTCTCACTTCCTTCATGCATGACTGGTTTTCTCTCCAGTCTCCAGTGCAGTCTTCTTTCTCTTTTCCATAAATATCCATATTCCTAGCATTTGAAATGCCTTCAGTATTTCTCTTTTATTGATCTGCAAGCAAGTGTGGTTCTTTTTTTCCTTAAGGTCTTAGGGAACATCCATAAGGAAGAAAGACAGTTCATAAGGAGATAACTCAGATCAGCAACCCTGAATCTTTCCTTCCATAATACTCTAGAGTCTAGATCTAGAAGATATTCCTTACTTACAAGAACTTCTAGTACTAGAAGATGGCTAGATCAGTACTCTAATTGGAAGGTACAGGGATTGATGGAATATCTTCAGAAAAATGGCAGCAAGAAGAATCAATAAAGGTTATAACTAATCTATGCCAGCAATTCTGGAAAATAGTACAATGATCAAAAGATTGGAAGATCTCAGACTAAATAGCAATGAGAGAGAGAGAGAGAGAAAGAGAGAGAGAGAGAGAGAGAGAGAGAGAGAAAGAACTAGTGTGCTACCTACAAACACAATATCCCTAATTTCACATCCCAGTAAAATAATCATGTGTAGGATTAATGTAATCAGAATTTCTTTTACTTATGTCCTCATACACGTAGAAGCTTTGATAAGTGTTCTTAAAAGAGTTCTTGAAAGAATAGCTATGTAAACATGAGCTGCACTCAGCTTTTTCTTTATAACAAAATGTCAACCAAGCTCCTTACTTATTACTATTACAAAGTTGTTCTTTTTACACTGTATTTGAGAGTGCACAGCCATTACAGAGCTGCTTAGGAAATTCTAACCATGAATTACATCTTCATATCTTGCTTAAGGGAGATACGTTTTTGGAAATGCATAGACTGCATTTTTCTTATCAAATATTGAATGCAATAGGCCAGTGGGTCTCAATCTTTTCTTCATCACATACCCCTTTAAATACTTTTTGTGGCCATTGATCACGGCCACAAACCCCCAAGGTTTAACTCAAGATTTAAATCATGACATTTTTCAAGCTTTCACGGACCCCTGTGATGACATCACAGCTCCCCAGGGGTCCACGAACCACAGGTTGAGAACCACTTTAACAGGCAATATATTTTCATATTCCAGGTTGGCCAAAGAACAACCATAGCAAGATACAGTAGTTTGGGGTTTTAAGGCTTTGGTGTTCTGGGAACTTATCATCTTTGCATTTTGATGGGTGGCACCAGACGGTCCCTGTGCATAATCTGGGTGTCCTTTGGACTCATAATTCCTGCTTGGAAAGCAGCTACAGTTGTAGCCAGGACAGCTTTTCTTCAGTTTTGTGTGATGTGTCAGATGGGCATGTTCATGGACTGGGAGGCTCTACTCTCTTTAGGAGGTGTTTTGGCACCTCCTAAATGGATTTCTGTAACACACTCTAAAATGGAGTTACCTTTGGAAAGCATCCAGAAGCTTCATATAGCGGAAAATGCAATGGTGAAGGAAGTCATGCATGCTCCTTGTTCAGCAAACATTGTAACTCTTGTCTGTGAAGAGCATCAGTTGCGAGTTTGCTTCCAAATTAAACTCAAGGTGCTGGTAATAATCTATAAAGTCTTACACAGGACTGCATTATTTAGACGGCTGCCTCTTCCTAGTGTCCCAGGTCTGGCAGGAAGGGAATGTTATAGAACCTTTTGATCAAGAGGTGTCATCTGATGACCCAAGGGAAAAACATTTTCTGCCATAGCACCCTCAGGCTGGCTCCAACACTGCTTGTCTTTTGAAAGGGTCTAAACACATATTTGTGTCAATGGGCCTGGGGATCTGGATTATGATTTGGAGCCGGCTAGATTCACTAGTTAATCTACAACTTGCCTTTGCCTGATTTTTATATATTTTTTTGTTTTAATTTTTCTTTCAGTTAGGTTTTCCCTTTTGTTTTAGGAGTTATTTTTGTATTTTGTTTATTTTTTGTGTTATTTAGGTTTTTTTTTAACTCTATGAGCTGCCCAGCATCACAAATGTGAGATATAAATTGAATAAATTAATGAATGAACAAGGAAATCTTCCTGCCCCTAAAATTAAAAAAGTGAAGTGAGTAATACATGAAAGCAATATCTTATGGAACTAATATATTATTTTAAATAAATCATATTTATATAAAAATCTGCTTTAATCATACAATTAAGTCATCTTTTCCTCAAGTTTCTAGTCTCTTCTTTTCTATTAAAATATCCCTGTCAGACTTTTCTACTGCACCAAAGCACAGAGTCTGAAAACTGCCGGTTTATACTATGGTTTCATTGAATCCTTCAATCAATTTAATATAACATTTAATCATTATGAGTCAGATTCTAAATTGCCCTTCTACTAGTATACAGTTCATAGCAAGTAAAGGTGGATAATCAAGCCTCAAATTCATAATGCCATCTGTCCAATCTCTCACACAGATTAAGACATTCAGCAATTTGCTAGAACAGATTTCTAGAACATTCACCCAAACCAACTCCTTCTTAACCTGCTGTGGAATCCCACTCAAAGACATTCTGAATCACAACACATGCAGAAGTATTTTCACCCACAAATTTCGGATGTTGTGTTTTAAAATTAATTGTCAAATGAATTAACTAGCCCAGGGGTCTCCAACCTTAGCAAATTTAAGACTTAAGGACTTCAACTCCCAGAATTTGCTGGCTGAGGAATTCTGGAAGTTGAAGTCCACAAATCTTAAAGTTGCAAAGATTGGAGACCTCAGAACTAGCCAATCAACTTAACCAGTTAATTCTTTGGGAAGAGAATCTTAAAAATGGTTTCAGATACATAGTTTGCATAGAAACAATATACATTCCATATCTACAATGGACAGAAGGAGCGCACCTTTTGTGCCCTGCGCTTATCAGCTCGTTGGTTCTGATGATAGATGCGACTGAAGTTGGAGACAATGACTGGAACTGGAAGAGCAATGACTAAGACCCCGCTGAGAGAACAAATGGAACCAAATATCTTCCCAGCTATTGTCTTCGGCACCATGTCACCATACCTGGGGTAAAAAACAAAAGTCTGCTTAAACATACAAACTATAATTTGCCATTTAAGGACTTAACAGTATCATTCCACTATGTGAACAAGCCTTGTATTGTTTTTGAGAAGAGATCCTAGTATTGCTAGTCCACACATCAATTTATATACATTCAGTGTGTCTTTAATGGTAAGGAAGGGGAGGATATTGAAAAATATGGTGATCACATTTCACTTATTGAGATCTGGTTGCATCTAAGCCTTGGAGCGATGCATATGGTGAATCAGTCCTTTTTCTTTTTAATCTTCTAGAACAGTGGTTCTCAACCTGTGGTCTGCAGATTATGGGGTGCTGCGAGATTGTCACAGGGGGTCCACAAAGGCTTGAAGAAATCTTATGATTTAAATCTTGAGTTAAGTCTTGGGGGTCCTCCGTCATGGTCCATGGACACAAAACTATTTGGGGGTAGAGGAATCCATGGTGAAGAAAAGGTTGAGAACCACTGTTCTAGAACAGTTGTTCTGAGGGCATTGGAAGCTGGATTAAATTGGAGCATCTTGTTAAAAATCTGTTCCCTTGCCGTCTAGAAGCAGAAATATTTTTTCCCTACAAAAAGTTACCGTTGAATGCAACTCTTTGAAAATAAATAAGGGCTTCCTATAAATAAAGGAAGGCTGATGCAGATAAATGGGTAAAGGAAACATGTTTTCTCTCATTCATTAACCCCAAAAATGGATCATACAGTTGTATTAACTGAAACAAAATTCAAGGAAAACAAACAAAATTCATTTTCTTTGTGAAAAAGTAATGAAGGGACAGGAATGCTGCGCACCGTATGATGCCAGCAACGAACTCTGTGACTTTAGAATGGAAATATCTGCATAATGGTAAATTAGAGTGTCATAAACTGCTGATAACTAAACAGAGCATTTTTATTCAAAATAATAAGTGGATTGGGTAGGTCTGTTCCATTTTCTATTTTGAAAAGTTTTAGTCTAGCTTTTTAAATTCATGAGATGCAATCTGTAAAAAGATGTTTGAAGTGATCAAGAGATTTCTTCGTTCTATCATGATCATCATCATCTTTCTTACATCAGCAACTAGCTCTTCATAAATTGGAGATTCACCTCAATGATTCCTAATATACCTAAGAAGGCTGGAAAAGACCTTCATTTCAAACCCTGGAGAAATGTTTAGTTAACATGAACATTACTGAACTATAGCTAAACCAACAGTATGACTCAGTATAAAACATCACTGTAAAATATCTGTATCTAATTCCATTTATTACTGTTATGTATCACTTGTACAAAATAAAAACAGAACTCAAACAAGCAGGCTTGCAGGCGAGGTAGTAGATGCTCAAGATTATCCCATGAACATTACAGTTTGGTTGAATTTCAATGCTACCTTAATTAAATTTGGGACTCTTCAAATTACTGCATGCAAAGAATAAAATGTCATGTGAAAAATCATCAGCCGCGTTCTTCTTCTACCCTTTATTATTTTGAAATATTTTGAATCATATTATTAGTGCCATCCTTCTTCCCAAAAATCTATTGATGCTCTTGAAGTGTAGCAGCATGTTGCTTAATTGACTAAAATGTATTTCACGACAATAATAATTTGTGTCATTGCAATAACAATTCAGGATAATACAACATATCAGTTCTATACTCTAATTAAGATAAATTTCTGTACAGATCCCAAATAAAGGCAGATATTCCAATCTGACAAGGGAGAAACCCACATGGAAATAGCCTCTCCAATTGCATAGGAGGAAGGTGCCCTATAGCATTGCGGATATAATGGTCATCTTTTGATGCCATAACTGAACTTATGCCAAACTTATGCCTTGCCTTAGTGCTAAGCTAATGACATTTTTGTTTTCTAGTTCAGTTTGAAGAATAACAACTATATTGTTAATACAGGTATCAGGCCCCAAACCTAAGACAGACACATGAAAATTATTCCAAGCTGAGTTATTTATTGTTCTATATTAATTGACAAAATCTTTCCAGACTGAAAACTCAACTACCTCCATCCACAGTTATTCTGAATTACTAGGGACGAGATGTTTTCACCTTCTTGCTCTCACACATAATATCTGAGCAGAGTTGCCCCTTTACTCCTCGGGAAATCTGGGGATCCACCTCCTCACAAATCACTATGTTCCTTCAGAACACTGAAAATACTTTATAGAGAGGATTTTGTTTCTACTCAGGCACAGTTCTTTTCACAGAAGTAAAACTTCATTTTCATTGAACACAAAAAAAAATATTCTTAAACGCCTCTGATGAGCAGTGATTTAAAAAGTCAAAGTGGCAGCTGAGTGAAACCCATCCCTTTTTTATGTGTGTGTCACATGTTGCTCACATGTAAAAAAATAAGATTTTTTTCTTTATTTTGAAAGTTAAATATGTCTGTCATGAATGCCACAAACACACATTTAAATTTCTGCTGAATAGGTGTTAAGAATGAATTTGAAAAGTCATACCGATAAAGCACAGAATTAACAAATTGCAGTAATCAGGAATTCCACCAGGGGACATAAAGTACCACTAGAAGATAACTAAAGCAAGAAAATGAATATTTTGTGTTTAATACCACATGACACAAATGTAGTCATACTTAAAAAATATCCTCCATTCTAATTCAATTATACTTTCTTCATGAAAGCTATATGCATGTCAAAGAAAAAAAAAGATGATTCAATATTTTTTCTTGTTTATCACATATAAAAAAGGGATTACAGAGATTGGAAAAATAAAATAAATACAAGGCCATTTAACCTGACAGTACTCCTTTTGAAAAACAAGGTCATTTCTTATTAATGCATACAAAAGATGAAAACTGTAGGTGGTTATAATCAAGTCCCTGATAAATGAATGAGAATGGGAAAAATCAGATAGTGGAAGAAAATGAAAAGAGAGAACAAATAACTAATCAGAATTACTCTTCTCTGAAAATAAAGCACTTACTATTTGAAGAATTCACAAAGGTTATCTCAGGGCTTGGTAACTATAGCCAATTGTGATGTGTCTTGTGGTAATTTAAGCAGCAAAATGAATTGGACTTGTGCTGTTCGCAAGAAGGGCAAAAAATTCAAATGTTTGTCATAATTATGTGACTGAAGTCATGTCCCTTTATATATATATAAAAGTGGTGAGGCTTTGACCACATATTTGAAACTGTGATTTTGATGACACTATGGCTGGTTTCAGATGTCTTTGATGTCATTTAACTTTTGGTGTGCAAATGCTGTAGTACAGGGGTGTCAAACTCGATTTCATTACAGGTTCTGTTGATCTCAGGGGGCCACGTGTAGGCATGCTCATGGTGGACATGGCTGGTGTGGTCATGGTCATGGTGGTCGTGGTCATGGTGGCATTTGACATGGGCTCAAGATGCATTTTTCCCCTTTTTTCTTTCCACACTTCTTTATTGTAACTGTTAGGGATACACCCTAGCAGAATCGGCACGGCAGTCAGGCAGGCAGGCAAAATATGTGAGATAAACGTTTTTGTAGCTTGCACTCAGTAAAACAGATACACTGTGCTAGTTAAATAGTTTATTCCAGTAATAGTTTTAGCATATTCAAAACAGTGCATATATCATTCACTAATTCAGTCCGTCCGGGGATTATTCAGTTGCAAATTCCAGTGTCGAAAAAGAGAGGTCAGTAAACTTACAAATATCAGTCCAGTAATATATCTCCTCGTAGTAGAGATATGAAGAAGTCACACCTCCTTTCTTCCTTCAGCAACTCAGCAGTAGGGAAAACACGCAGTTAGCAAACCATCAATCCATGAAACCAGCAATCGTCAGGAATCGTCAGCAATCGTCAGGTTCTCTTGCTCCCTCTTATGGTGGTTTCACACCGCACCCAAAATTACATGCTTTGCAGTTTAAAGTGACACACACTTAAACTTACTATCATAGTTTATATATATTATTTTACCCAAACTACGTTAGGTACCCTTGTTATTCCTAACAATACCCACTAAATGTATGAGACAAATGGTTCTCTAGTCTCTTTTTGAAAGCCTGGTTTCGGCAGGTAAGTAAATATCCCATTACATTACTGATAACTTATAATGAGTTTCTTTTTCTTTATGTATCCATTACACTGTTAGCATTAGTGTCTATATAGTTCTGTACACAAAGGTAAGCAAGGATGGTGTAAGCACATGTGCATGCCTTGGATTCCTGTAAGACTGCCTTGTCTATTTTGTGATTAGGAAAAATTATAGTGTAGGAAGTATTTTCCCCCTACGTCCAATAAGTTATTTCCCAGATTTCTTGGGTCATTGTTTCAGTGGCCATATTGGTCATCTGTTGTGATAATCTCTGCAATAACTCATAAATACTATGGCAATGAACATGAGAAAAAGGTCTGGCTGGTTCATTATTGACAGACCCATAATACTTGTATAAAACCTAACAATCTTCTGAATGGTGTTTCCCCTGAGGCTTTTGCTGCCCTGCAGTAATCATGTGGGACTAGTTTACTTCTATTCTGCACAGATCAAAGAGAAATAAGTCAAGAAACAGCTGACACAAATGATCAGAGAAGGCTGTGTATCATCTTGCTTTCCTTCATTATCTCCTTAATGGAAAAACGTCCAAGAGGCCTTGCTTATAGAAATTGTTCATTGCGTAGACACACCACTAATCTTCAAAAAGGTTGTGGGACAACATTAGATTGGTTGACTCAATGGGGACTCTTTGGGGAGTCAGAAAAGAAGCATCAATATGGTTAGGAAGTGCTTTAGGGCCTTTTGGCCATAAATAAAATTGAATTGAATTAATTAGGAAGAATGTATTATGTTTCCCCGTGGCATCTTGCAAAATCAGACATTATGGTGAAGGCTCTAGTTCCAGCTCAGAACAGAATGTCGCAAGATGCATTGAAGGTACTTGATATAAGATATTAAAGTGGGAGTTTGTATAGTTTATAACCACAGTGATTTTTCACTGTTCAGTTAAAATGCAGAATCCATATTTCTTTGTTTTTCATAGCTGATATGTCTGTTGTAGTGGGATGTTGGCAAATGCAAAGACAGTAGCTGGTGGAATCCCAGTCAAGATCACAAACTGAGAGACTGAATTGTTTTACAAGCACCAGGTGAGTTGGCTGTTTAAAATGGCGCTGTGTATCAGTTCAAATGTGAAACACATAAACAATATTTATTTTGTCTCCTTTCACTTCACCAGGCTTTATATCTGCTTCTCTGTTTTTGATATATGAGAAGAGAATTACAAGGCAAAACAACCCTCATGATTTTATGACTTTGGTTCAAACCAACAACTACAACAACACAAATCACACACACACACACACACACACAAGACCTCCATTCTTGCCAAATAGTTGTTAAATGACAAAGAATGTCATTGCAGTGATTTACTTCATTGTATAATCGTGTCATGGTATCGGTGATGAAAATTGATGCAAACCATAGCCATTTTATGTGAGTGGCTTATTCTGTATTTTTGCAGTGCTGTGTCTAGGAAGTAGTGGACATGCCTTTTTGGGGGGTGGTATGTCCAGAAGAAAATTTTATATGTTACACCCAAAGTCCACTAAACAATGTTCCAACACAAGGTTTATGAGAAAAATATTGTTTAAAGGTGAAATAATAAAACATTCATGACTCTACCAAGCTTGATACTTTCTGATTACACAAAACAGAAGAGAAGATACCACCACATCAGATTCATACTGTCACCAGTGTATAATGCTGTCCTGTACTTGATTAGATTCAACCCATTGGCCCTACTGTCAATACATCCAGTTTATAAACAAATAGATTGCAATTTGATGGTGACTGAAAAAAGACCTCCACACATCAGCTGCACTACTCTCTTCTCCTGAATAACTCTTATCTCAGGCAATAGCTATGTATAATCTATTTTTATTTTCTGGGGAGGAGTTTTATTAATATTCAGGAAAACAGACTGAAAGGGTCTTGCCCAGGCTGATAAACTTCACTTTGTATTATTCTAAACTTTAAAATAACAGAGTTGGAAGGGATCTTGCAGCCCAACGCCCTGCGTGGTATTCAGCAGGTTCCGACCAGTTCTGGAAAACCAGTAGCGAAAGTTTGGAGAAGTTTGGAGAATTGGCAAATATCACCTCTGACTGGCCCCACCCTCATCTATTCGCTGCCTCCTGAGTCCCAGCTGATCGGCCAGGTCTTCTTTTGTTGTCCTGCAGAGGAGAATGGAACTGGAATGCATGTTAGTGGGATGGAGAGGGAATGGGGATTTTACAGTATCCTTCCGCCAGGAAAGGGATGAGAATGGAGATTTTACAGTATCCTTCCCCTGCTACGCCCACCAAGGCACAGCACACTGACCAAGCCACAGCACGCCCACCAAGGCATGCCCACAGAACCAGTAGTAAACTTTTTTGAATCCCACCACTGTGTTGTTCCATGTCTAGTCTTTGGGTGTTTTGGAAAATAGGTTGTTCCCCTCTTCTCTGTGATAGCCCCTAAATATTGGAACACTGCTATCATGTCACCCCCAGTCCTTCTCTTCACTAGACGAGCCATGCCCAGTTCTTATAACTGTTATTCATATGTTTTAGCCTTCCAGGCCCCTAATAATTTTTGTTGCTCTTCTCTGCATTCTTGCTAGAGTTTCAACATCTTTTTTATTATGTGGTAACCAAAACTGGATGTGTTAAGTATGGTTGGTGGGCCCCATGAATAGACGAGGCTTGAGTAGTGAACAACAGCTCTTTATTTAATAGATAGATTCTGAGACTGGAAAACCCTAGCGCGCAGCAGCTCTTCTTACAGAGCTGGCCACAGCTAGGCAGCCAATGACAACTCTTTGAGTTTGCTGCGCTTGGTTTCAGCCAATCGCGGCAAACCCTGTATGAGCCAATCAGGAACGTTCAAGCCATCCAATCATGATCCGGCTTTTCTAGACCAATAGGAACACAGGGTTTCAAGCCTACTAATATGGAACTGGATGCAACATTCTAGGGCCTTACTAACTCTTTCTAGAGCAGTACTAGTACCTCAAGTGATCTTGATTCAGTCCCTCTGTTTATGCAAGTAAGGATTGCATTGGCCTTTTTGGTTGCTACCACACACTGGTGGCTTATATTTAACTGATTGTCCACTAGGACTCCAAGAACCCTTTCAGAGTTAAGCCAGGTTTCACCTAATCTGTACTGTACATGTTTTGGTTTTTCTTGCCTAAGTGTAAGGCTTTTTTTCTATGCTGAATTTCATATTGTTAGATAGGGCCTAATATTCAAGTCTGTTTCTTTCATTTGAAAATGCAAACTTAAATCAAGAGAACAGCTGCAAACAAATCCATTGTACAATTTTACAGATTTCTATTAAAGCTGAGGTAATGTTTCTAGATATATAATCTCTGCTCCAGGCATGACAAGGAACTCACATAACCGGTTGCTGAAAAAGGGATTGAGCCTGGTTGATTTCTGGTGAAATTCTGCTGTTTTGGTTTTTGGATGAATTTACTTTTTCCCCTCTGTTTTCCTTTCAACTAATGACGCCCTCAATCTTCCCTGCTCTAATTCTAGATAAATGTGTTGCTTGTAAAAGTGTGAAGGTCTTCATAGGTACTCAAGGAGAGAAAAAAACATCCTTGCCAAAGTTGCCATTTTTAAAATGGCCAGATTATCTCTGAACTTAGTAGCTGCACTGGGACCAATAAATAAATAGGTTGGACTGACCCCCACTGGTGCAATATTGAAAAAAATGTTTCCCAAACTGTATTTCTATCTTAGAAAAATCTTGGCAGGGCTGGAATCTGTCTATAAAAGCTAGACCTAGCTAACGCTACTCATTTGTATCACACGGAGTGGAAGCGAGTTAAATGCTTTGTTTATTAAGTTAAGGGTAGCTTGAGACTGTTGATTTCATAGCTTCATGTTCTTCATTACAGCTCAAGGAGGGATGGATTATAAAAGCAAAAATGCTATTGACTGATTGTTCAACTGATTTCAGTGAGCTAGACTTTAGACTAACAATGTCACCTAATTTCATTTGGAACTTGATCTTTAGGCTACTTATTCTATGAAATCCAATTCCTAAGAGACCTGAAAAGTGCACTGAGAGGTTCTACCTCAAGGCACCAAGCACAATTATTTTTCTCTTTCTTCAAATCTCTGTCTTAACTGAATCATTGTCCCTGAGGTGGTAAGTTCAATTTCTAATTATTGGGAGCCTTAGTCATCCAATTCATCATTTTTCATAAGTGTTGTAATGTCACCAAATATAAACTTGCTCACCCAGGCATTTTCAGTGTTACTGCTCCTCCAAGGTCATTGTGCTGCTTAAAAACAAACATTTAAAATATGTTTTTTTTCTTTTTTCATTCTCTTGTTTTAGGAAGGTGGCTTTATATTTAATTAATTGTCTGCTACCAAATAAGGTTGGATTCTTTTTGTATATGGCTGTGATCTTTCTCAAAATAATAACATTGGTAAACCATAAAATATATAATAACATACCCTTTTCCCACAACACTAAGTTCTGACCTGTCTTTCAACTGTTTGAGACGTTCTTTATGCCTTTCAATGTCTTCTGCTTTTTGTACATTAAAGGGACAGCATTATTTTAAATTTGAACAAGTTGTCCCCTTACTTTGGTTTTTGATATGATAATCAAATGACATTGCTAACTCTTACAATATGCCTCATGGTCTTACTTAATAGAGATAACAACATTTAATTAACATTTAATCATTAACACAGATATTTCACCAGGAACTCTTATATCATCATGGACTTTTTTCTTGTTCCTATTTATGACAAAAAGGGGCACAAAGAAGTACAAAAGAGTTTGTTTGATATACTTCCTCTGGGGAGCCTTGATACATTTAAACTACAGCTTTAAATTAGTTTCATAGACATTATCTTCTCAAGGAATTGTCTGAGTAGGAAGATAAATATAGGCAAAAGACAAGTGCAGCCTATAAGAAGGACTGCACAATCTATTCATAGTACTTTGAATTTACCTTATCACTCAGATGAGCAGTATATGAATCTGCTAAGCTGTCAGCCTTGGCCCTCCCTCCAGCAAGTTATTTATTTATTTGATTTGTCAATAGCTTACAAGATAATAAGATATAAGCATATGAGTAAGAATACAGGAAATAGGTACAAATAAATGGGGACAATAGGACAGGGACGGGAGGCACGATGGTGCACCTATGCACACCCCTTAGATATTAGATATTAGTTAGAGGTGGGGAATGGGAGATGGCATGTACAGTTCAATTGTATGCATTTTTATTTTAAGTCAATATATCGTATTCTAGGTAGGAGGCCTAGAATTACAGTCTCAGTCACTTTATCAATCTTCAAAAGATGAATTAGAGGCTGCTGAGTAATAGACAGAATCATCAGCCTGAATATCCATTAGGAAAAGGAAGACAAATAGAGAGGTGACATTATATGCTAGCATGTTCATCTTTTATTTTAGAAGTACGAACCTGAAAAATGTATGCTGAGATTCTTATATTTTTATTGCTTTGGTTTTCTTCTAAAAAGGAGAGCATGATCATTATTTTAAGGGGGAACAATGGAAACTGAATTGGTGAAACAACAAACTCCAGAAGATGAATATATTACTTCATCACATAATTATAAGTCAGATCGGTTGAAAAGAACTTTAGATACTGTAGTCACGGCCCCTACCCAATCTACTACTACAGAACAGCATCCCTGAAAAATGGCCATCAAAGTTCTGTTTAAACATCTCCAATGAAGAAAAGTCCAGTCTTTTGCAGCAGTCTTTTTCATCATGGACTAGCTCTAATCAAAATCTTCCTTCTTGTGATTTAAACCTATTATTTCTTATCTTGTTTACTGAAACAATACTGAAGAAATCTACCATGTCATTTAGCCCTTCAGATCTAGTAGACTTAAGACAGCTATCATGTTTTCCTGCAGTCTTTCCCGTCCTAAAATAATATAAACAATGTCTCCAACTATTATACATAAGGTTTTTCTTCTTGGCTTCTTATCATCTTGATTCCTATCTTTTAGACATTCCAAAACGAGACCAGAACTAGATGCAATATTCAGAGGTATCTTCTGTGATCAACACAACAGAGAGAGAACAATTCCATCTCTTGATCTTGACTGTATTCTATGTTGCTAAGGTAGATGATTTTTATAGATTCTTCTTCTTCTTCTTCTTCTTCTTCTTCTTCTTCTTCTTCTTCTTCTTCTTCTTCTTCTTCTTCTTCTTCTTCTTCTTCTTCTTCTTCTTCTTCTTCTTCTTCTTCTTCATCTTCATCTTCATCTTCATCTTCATCTTCATCTTCATCATCATTGCTTATACTAGCCAGAGCATAGAACAACTCAAAGAAGTACCATAGTGCCAGATTGAAAGATGTGGAGAGACCTGGCCAAGAATTGCTAAGAGTCAGACATAACAGAATGCATAACAGCAGCAGCAGCAGCTTCATCACACTATTGGCTCATATTCAGCTTGTGATTTATCAAGATACTTAGATCCTTTCTACATTCACTGCTTTCTATTTATGGTTTCCCCCATATTGTACTTTTCCTACCCAAATGAAAGTCTTCAGTTTTACTATTGAAGATAATCTTCGTTTGACCCATACTTCCAGCCTGTCAATATCTTCATGCTGTCCTCCCATAACCTATTTCTATGTGCTGTCTATGTATTTGATAGGTTTTTTTTTCTAGCTTCTTGAAAAATGGGTTCAACCCACATTTGTCTATGTTTTACTTTTTCCCATCCCATTACCAACATAGTCAAGATAGTCTGTTTTATTGTTCTTACCTTCTCTTGTTCATCTAAGTTCAATTTATATACTTTAGCTTTTCTGTTTTGTTTTGTTCTTCACCATGAAGGTATTATCTACTTTCTGGTAAGCTTTTTTTTTGGTAATTATGCCCATCTTGCATTTCCTATATATCTTCTTCTAACGCTTAGCTCAATTAAAAAATCCCCTTACAACCACAATGGTGTTCTATGTTGCCACTGCATTTTTTCAGGCAAATAGTTTGCAACTGAACTTCCATACTGCATTTTTTATAAGTTCCGAATCAAGCTATGTTCATTTTGACCAGAAGTACTTTGTCAACTATTACATCTTTTAACTTGTTCAAATTGGTTTCCCTGAAATCTGGTATGCATGTACAACTATACTCCAGTTTTAATTTCTGTGATATCCTACACTCCAATTTTTATTCTTACTTCTTCCCAAGGTTGTTGATGCTTTTTACCTGTTCAATCAGTCTCTGGTCTATGACTGTAATAAACTGAATTGAATTGACCTGTTCAATTTCTTCTCTTCTGGTTAGGAACAGATTTGGGAAAAAGTTCCCTTGTCTCTTTTTAAGCCTTTTAGAAAATGAAACAAGGAACAATACCACTGAAGTATTTTTCAGTTTTTGCAAGCGTAGCCAAGTTGGTTTCAACAAATATTGAGATAGTTGGAAGAATAACAGTTTTTGGTATCTCTCTGTGTTATTCAGTTATCATTTTTATTTTTGTAGCCTAGAGAGATAGCAGCCGTATCATTTGCTATCTATATCTTAAAATTGTCATTGCCCTCAATCCCCCCAGAATAAATCACTATCTTTAGTCTGTAACACAAGTGCCTAGATCTCATCAAAGATTCTGTGCTAAAAAATATAAACCTTTTTATGAAAATAACTGTGTAATGCATAATGATTTTTTGTGCTGCCTTTTTGCCCCTTATTGTTTCACTACCAATAGTAAATTGCATATCAATGGCGAATTAAGCTTTCAGCTTTGGGAGGAATAATTATGCTTTCTCTTACAACTTTTTATCCAGTGCCTGTGCTTAAAATTGGGTTGCAGGATACAAAGCGTTCGCTATTTTCATTTCACTATCCAATAGATTTCAAATTTTGGTGTAGACAGTCAGCTTATAGAAAAAAAAAACTTCTGTTGAAAATAACTCACTTTTCCAAATGTAAATTTGCACATTCACATGATTACCGATGGTTGCATGATAAAGCTATCACTATAATATTAAACCTATTTTTATTCCTTGTGCATCCCCAACAGAGACATTATGCATTAAGCACACATATCAGCAGTGAATGAACTGCGCAGTCTCTCTGATGAACAGGAATAGCTAAGAAATTATAGATGGATTTGTCAATATCATGTGTGCATATACTATATGTGAATGTGAGGTAAGGTAAGAACTATCTCTAATCCATGATACCTTTGAACTAGGTTACATTTATTTATTTATTTGATTTGTCAATTGCTTACAAGATAATAGGTATAAGTATATACATAGTTATGAATACATGAAATGGGTACATATAAGAAAAATAAAAGAAACAATAGAACAGGGACGGTAGGCACATTGGTGCGCTTATGCACACCCCCTACAGACCTCTTAGGAAAGGGGTGAGGTCCATAGTAGACAGTCTAAGGTTAAAGTTTTTGGGGTTTGGGGAAGAAACCACAGAGTCAGGTAGAGTATTCCAGACATTGACCACTCTGTTGGTGAAGTCGTATTTCCTGCAATCAAGTTTGGTGCGGTGAACCTTGAGTTTGTATCTATTGTGTGCTCTTGTGTTGTTATGGTTGAAGCTGAAGTATTCATTGACAGGTAGGACATTGCAATGTATGATTTTATATGCCATACTTAGATCAGATTGAAGATGGTGTAATTCAAGGTTTTCTAGGTCTACAATTTCAAGTCTGGTGGCATAAGGTATTCTACAATGAGTACAGGAGTGGAGAACTCTACTTGTGAAATAGTTCTGGACTTTCTCAACTGTGATAATATCAGAAACGTAATGTGGCTTCCAGACTGATGAGCTGTATTCGAATATTGGTCTAGCAAATATTTTGTATGCTCTAGTTAGTAGTGTGATATCACCAGAGAAAAAGCTACGTAGGATGAGGTTAACAACTCTTAATGCCTTTTTGGCTATGTAGTTACAGTGGGCTCTAGCACTTAGATCATTAGAGATGAGTATTCCAAGGTCTTTTACAGAGCTTGGATCATCAATAAGATCTTGACTATTCAGCTTGTATTTTATTTTATGATTTTTTTTTTGCCAATATGTAAGACAGAGCATTTTTGTTGAGATTTGAAGTTGCCACTTTTTTGACCATTCTGATACATAGTCGAGGTCTTTTTGAAGGGTAGCAGTATTGTCTGTGGTATTGAACAGCTTTACATCATCAGTGAAAAGAATGCAGTTGCTCTGAATATGAACACAGAGGTCATTTATGTAGAGTATGAAGAGAGTTGGTCCTAGAACACTGCCCTGGGGGACGCCCCTGTTGACAGGTACAGAATTTGATAGGACGCTCCCAATTTTGACCGTTTGTTGTCTGTTTGACAGGAATGCTTCTATCCAATCATGCAGGTGTCCAGAGATACTGTAAGATTTTAGTTTTAGGAGTAGTTTGTCATGTACGACTGAATCAAAAGCTTTACAGAAGTCTATGTAGATTGCGTCTATTGCTTTGCCCTGATTGAGTTGTGTAGTCCATATGTTTTTGCAGTGTAAGTGTTGCAGATTCCAGGATAGTTTTTTCCTGAAACCAAATTGTTTATTGGAGAGTAGGTTGTTTGTCTCTAAGTGGAGGATAATGGATTGGTTAACAATTGATTCCAAGACTTTACAGGTGACGCAGCATAAGGAGATTGGTCTGTAATTTTCAACTAGGCTGGGGTCTCCCTTTTTGAAGATGGGGATGACCGTGGCTTGTGACCATAGGTTAGGCAAGAAGCTGGTCCTGAAAGATTTTTCAAAGATTATGCTTAGAGGTTCGGCTATGGCAGTGGACAGCTTTTTTAAGAAGTAGGCACATATTCCGTCCGGTCCAATAGAGAGAGATGGTTTTAGATTGTGTAGCGCTTTTTCAACATTGTCTTCTGTAAAATCGATATGTATTAGATCATTGTAGTTGTCTGTGGTTCGGCTAGAAAAAACTGGGCATGATCCATTGCTGTTTACAAATACTGAGCCGAAGAATGTGTTAAAGATGTTGGGTTTAATTGTGTCGTCGTTGCAGTCTTTACCATTAGGTCCTTTCAGGGGTGGGATGGACCTTGAGTCTTTTAGTTTGTTGTTTACAAAATTGTAGAAAGTGCGGGTGGAATTGGTGCATAGAAGGTTTTCCACTTGTTTAATGTGATAATTGGTACATTTAGTCTTTATCTAGTGGCATAAAGTTTTGTATCGGCTTTTGAAAGTGGCAACATGACCAGATTTGTTTTTCTGCCAAATTTGGATTGAAGTTTCCTTATTATTATGGGTAATCTCTTTTTTTTCTTGTCTTGGGAGTTGTTGTTGGTACATATAGTTTGATGACTCTTTTGACTTCAAGTAAAAATATGTTGTAATGGTCTTCAACAGTATTGCATCCAGTGAATAGAGATTGCCAATCAAGGAATGAGAGATTGTTGTCTATAAGATCATAGTTGCCTTTTTTGAAGTTATAATTGGAGATTACGTCATTGTGATGATTTTTGTGTGGGCGTATGTTGAGACAAAAGTCAATCATATTGTGGTCACTGCTGGAAAAGGGTTCTTTAGTTTGTATTCAGTAAATTAAATTCAAACTATTGCAGAAGATGAGATTGAAGCAGTTGTTTAGTCTAGTGTTATTGGTTAGTAGTCGTTCCAGTCCCAGATTTGTAACAGCATTGTAGAAGGTTGCGTGTATGGGTTCAGTTGTACATTTATTTAGGTTCCAGTCAATGTGAGGTAGATTGAAGTCACCAAGAAAGATAAAAGTGTGTGGGCAGGATGTTGCCCATGTTAGTAGTGAATTTAGCTTGTTTACATGTTCGATGGCATAATCAGGTGCTCTGTAACATAGTAAGAATCAAAATGTGATATTGAAGGATAGTTCACCGATAAAGGTCTCAGGAAGAGCAAGTTCCTGGGTAACGGATGTTTTTTTAGATGCAAGGACTTTTTATAGAAGATAGCAACACCACCTCCTCTACAGATTTCACGATCTGATCAGTAAACATGATAGTCTCTTACTGTGGTAATGGCATACTGTAATACATGCAACACATGCAATACATGTAATACTGCATGTCATTACTGTGACATGTGGTAATGACATGCAGTATGTCAGATGTGCATGGGAAAACTCTGTTGAATATAGGTAGTCCTTGATTTACAATGATTAATTTAGTGAACATTTACAGTTACAAAGGCACTTAAAAAGTGACTTATGACCATTTCCCACACTTATGGCAGATGCAGCATCCCCTGATCATCTGATCAGAATTCCAGTGCTTGGCAACTGGCATGTATTTATGACAGTTCCAGTGTCCTAGGGTCATGTGATCACAATTTGCAACTTCCCAGCTGGCTTCCAACAAGCAAGTCAATGGAAGAAGTCAGATTAGCTTTATGGCCACATGAGTTGCTGAACAACTAGAGTGATTCACTTCACAACTGTGGTAAAAAGTTATTAAATGGGTAAAATTCACTTAGCAACTGCCATGGGCTCAATTGTATTTGTAAGTTGAGGATTGTTCCAAATCTTGTGGAACTAGAGAAAGGTTCTGCTTTCCAACAAATGAAAAATATTTTAAACACTCCTTTTTTTAAAAAACAAATTTTATTCAGTTTTTCACATTAAAAACAAAAATCTCTTTTTAATGGACAACATTTTTCTGGGTCATCACCTTTACATACAAATATGACAGCAATTATACATTCATATATGCATACTTAATTCTATTATTACCTTTTCCATTCCAAATTTTCAGTAAGGAGAGAAACAAACACATTAATTCTAGCCTCTTTCATTAATCTCAATCGAAACATCTTTTTGTTTCATTTCAATTATTTCAAATATAATCCTTTAATATTTATTTTAAA
This sequence comes from Pseudonaja textilis, assembly GCF_049901715.1. Classification (NCBI taxonomy): domain Eukaryota; kingdom Metazoa; phylum Chordata; class Lepidosauria; order Squamata; family Elapidae; genus Pseudonaja; species Pseudonaja textilis. Next base: position 6,776,019 of record NC_141994.1, on the reverse strand, counting down.
AATAAAGATAAACAATATGTGTTTGCCTAATAATAATAATAATAATAATAATAATAATAATAATAATAATAATAATAAAGGTTACCAATGTCTCTCCTTGCTTTTAATAGTCTATATTAACTTATTAATTTAGTTGGTTCTTTAGTCTGTCATATTCCCTTTCCATTACACATTCTTTTTATAAATTCTAAATTAATACAAATTTTAACACTAAAGAAAAAAAGCAAGTATAGGTTTCCCCCCTTTTACTGCTTTACTGCTTTGACTGTTTTGCACCTCAATGATTAAAATATACCTTTATTCCCTCATCTTGATTCCTAATAAACCATTATTTTTAAGAAGTTACAATAATAATCATTTCATCTTTTCATTTGGATTCCGCAGCGTATTTCCCCCCCTTAATTTTTAATAAAAGTTATCAGTATCTATATTACCCTATTTTCTAAATATTTTTTTATTACCCCTTGTCACCCTGAAGAATCCCCTTTTTAATTCATTAACCATTATTTCTGAAAAAAACAATTTCTTTTCAACGTTTTACTATTTCCATATTTCTTTATTTCATACACCTGTTTCTTACTGCTTCTCCTCCCCCTCTTTTCCTCATATCTTTTCTCATTCCAGTTTATATCCCTCTCTTTCTCAATATCTTCCTTTCCTCTTTTCTGCTGGGTCTTTCTGCCTTTCCTGACTTCACAGGTATTTCCCCTTTTGATCACCTTCTTAAATCTCAACTTTTTAACCTTCCTTCTTTCCCCACTTCTTTGCAGCGTTCTTTGTGTTAATTATCTATTTAAAATGTCTTCTCCTTGAGTCGACTCCTCCTCCTCTGAAGCTCTTTCTTCTTGTTCTTCAATCGTCATTTCTATTTTTTCTAACACAGAGCAAAGTGATTCGCCTCTTTCCTGTAGTAATTCTCTTGTATTTTTAAGTTCCATTTTTAATTCTCGAAGAGATATCATCATTACACACTCTTATATTTTATGATCGTTAAAGTCCACAAAAAAACCACTTTTACTTTCTTCTTTCAATTTTCTAAAGTTCTCAGTTATTCCAACCCAGGGTCTATACCAAAAACATTAATCAATCCTACTAGTCAGTCTTTCCTTGCTTTTTTCTTTATTCTGGTTCTGCTTTCACTTTCTAAGATTCTTACTTTGTTTCAATATTTCTTTAGTGTTATATCCACACAAGTTCATTCAGAAACAGGATGCTTTCCTTTTTATTCGAGCTCAAGTTTTTGTCAAAAGGTGGCACTCTCCATTATACAAAGTCTTCACCTTTTTCCCCTATTTTTTTGTTTAGGGTTTTTCAAACCTCAATATTCCAGCACAGTCCAGTCTCCAATTGTAAACTTTATTATTATTTGACAATCTTAAGTCCAGCTTTATTTTATGCCTGTTTATTGCCAAAATATTTTAGTTTAATTTAGTTAAATCTTTAGTTCCGGCTTCTTCCTTTCCCGGTTCGAAGACCTGCTTAGCTGTCAAAAACATTTTCTTATTTTTTTTCCTGCCCCTTTGTAATTTCACTGCTCACTTTTCTTTTCTTAAAAATTCCATGTTACCTTAATCCCGGGGTACTTGTGTTTAGTTGTATCACTCAATTCTCCCGGTTCAGATGTTATCCACCTCTTTCTTCCCTCCTGCACAAATCTTAATCCAGCTGAGTCCTCCTCTTTAGGGTGGCCATTTTAAATCACTGCTGCAGTCATCTTCAGGGGGGAAAAGACCAAGCCCAGGAGGGGAGACGGGGCTCCCCTCAACCTGGCTTGTGGCTTCTCCTTACTCTACTGCCCCTCCAAGGCAGCTTCAACCCCTAATCGTAATGATCGGGGCTCTCCAACGAAAGAGCACAGATCATAGCTGCAGAGAGTCGCAATCTATGGTCTGTCAGCGAGGAGGCTCCAAATATTTTAAACACTCCTAATTGAAGGATTATGTCTTCCTAGAACTGTTTTGGACCCATTGTATTGTACACATATAATAACCATGATGCATATTTTGCCTTTTAGTCACCATTTCCCTATATGCTCTAAACTGAACCTGAGCTTATGTAGGGCAACACAGTTAGTGAACTATTTTTGCCAATACTTTAACTGAGCTATATAACATATAAAGTGTACCTGAAACCAGAATAGGAGCTCAACAAAACAGGTGATGAATTTATTCCCTGTCCTAATGAAAGGAGGCAGATAAAGTTGTACTATTACTAAAGGTAATATAAGGATAAAAACATTGATAGGAAGACAACTCATATGAAATTCAAGCCCTGATCTTTCTTAGCCATTATCTTATACATTGTGTTTCTTAAATCTATGTGGGACTAAACCTAAAATATTTTATATGCAAGGCATTGGTTCAATTATCAGGATAGATCCATGCTTCACTAGCTCCTCTTGATAGCAAAGGAAAGGAGAATTTCAGTCTTTGAAAAAAAAAAACGCTATAAGAATGTATTTCTTTATTCTCTTTTTGGCAGAAGCAATGAAGAAAACAAAACAGTCTGCAGTGTCAATCTGGGAATGTATATAAATACAGAAAAGATCAGTGGGTGTTTAAGGAGTCTTGCTGGCAAATATTTAAACAATACAAAGATATAAACATGTTCGTTTTAAACGCTCTGCAAACCTCCCCCATAGCGCAGTAGACAAAGTGCTTAGCAACTTGCAAATAAAAGTATTTATGACAATTGGACTGTTCCAGAGCCATGTGGTCACCATTTTTAATCTTCCCTACTGGCTTCTGTCAAACAAAGTTAATGGAGAAAGGGAGACTCACCTAACGACTGCATAATTCACTTAACAACTGCAGTGAATCATTCAACAAATTATGGCAAAAATGTCATAAAATGGGCCAAAACTCATTTAACAACTGCCTTGCTTAGCAACAGACATTTTGGGCTCAATTGTGGTCATACGTCTAGTACCTGCACTGATAAAAGTTGTCATAACCTTTAACTGCTAAAAGTTGACATAACTTTTAACTGGGCAACAATTTTTGAATGTGATCTTCATTTTCCATAGTTTCCCAGCCAGTTTTGCAATTCTGTCTCCTTCCCTCAACCAGCTGCGACCACTTACCTGTCTGTTGGGAAGGGAAAACAAGTCAAGAATTACGTGGACGGTACATAATAAAAATAGCAGGCAAAGCAGATAAATAGCAAGATCTGGCAATGCCTAAGAGCAGAAAAACTGAAGAAAGAGACAGGAGGACATTAGACCAAGCCTTAAGAACATCAGACCAAGCCAAATAACAACAGAGAGCAAACACCTCCTGTGCAAAGAAGCTGAAGAAGCACCTCATTGGTTGCTGCAAGAAGACTGCACAAACTGATTACAACCAATGGCAAAACAAAGTAGCAAAACTGGTGCATTGGAATATTGGCAAGAAATACTATTTGCCTGCAAGCAAGAACCGTGGAACCATAAAATAGACAAGATAGTAGCAAATGAAGAAAGTAAAGTGCTCTGGGATTTCAGAATTCAGAAAGACAAGCACCTGCCATATAACACAGCAGACTTAACAATTGTTGATAAGAAAGACAAGACAGTCTGGTTAGTGGATGTTGCAGTACCTGAAGATAGCAGAAGAGAAGAGAAAGAATTGGAGAAAACAACAAAATACAAGATCTGCAAATAGAAGTTTCCATTTCTTTGAATACTATGGTTCCCCATAGGGCTGTGTCTTCAGTCCATTACTGTTCACCTTGATGACTCCCGACTGCTGTGCAAATCTGCTACAAATCATATTGTGAAATATGTAGATGACACAGTAGTGATGGATCTTATCTGGGATGATAATGAAGATTCTTGTATGGAAGAGGTGAAGGTTTTGGTGGACTCGTGCAATAAAAATAACTTGGTTTTGAATGGTAACAAAACAAAGGAGATCACTGTTGGTTTCAGAAAGAGCTGGAACAGTCATACTACATTTTGTATCATGGCTTCAGCTGCGGAGGTGTAAGTATCTGAGGGAGCAGATAACTAACAATCTGACTTGCTCTCTTCATACGTTATCTTTAATGAAGCATGCAAAACAGCATTTGCATTTCCTGCGTTGGATGAGAGCACATCTTTCTCCTTCTGTCCTGGCTATTTTTTTACAGAGACATGATTGAGAGCGTTTTAACAAACTGCACCACTGTTTGGTTTGGTGGCAGCAGGGCCTCAGATAGAAGGTCCATTCAGAAAGTGGTAAGGACAGTGGAGAAGATTATAGGAAGCTCGCTTCCTGTTATTGAAGATACTGTTTATATGGGGCTATGTGTTTAGAGCTCGAAGCATTGTTAAAGACCCCACACACCCAGTTCATGGTCTATTTCTGTTGCTCCTCTCTGGGAGGAGGTTTCAAATTATCTATAGCAGGACTACTAGATTCTATAACTAGTCTAAATCCTGAGCTGACTATACCACCTAGCATGAGCCCTTCACTTTCTGGATTGAATGGAGCTCTACACACAGCCAGTGGCAAGGTCTTTAAATCAAACATGGAATCTGTTCAATATTCGTAGCTGAATGGATTTAAAGGACAAAAAAACATCAACAACTGAAGTAGGGCTGAAAGAAAATGCAACTTTAGAACTGATGTGAGAGCACTACTGGATGACTCAGGTAAGATTGTTAAAACCAACTTAAAAATGCACCTTGCAACAAGAATTTCTCAGTGGAGCTGACAACAGCCCCACCAAGTGGAACTTCGTTGTTCAAGTGGATTGCTGTCCTTCAAGTTGCTACTTTGCTCTTAATAAAATCTCAAAAATCATTCAGTGATAACTTTTCTGTTGGAATAATAGTCATACTCAACTATAAAATCAGATAAATATTATCTGATTCTTTGTGCCTCTGCTTCTATTCTTCTGCAAAATGCTCAGGCTCTGTGAAAGTCGGGATCTTTGGATGGAAAGAAATGACATCCACTTATCTCTTCATTATCTCCCCAGGGTGAATTATAAATTCCTGACCTGCTAATATTCGCTTATCCTGCCTCTGATAGCTTCATATTGCTGATGTTTATAATATAATGCTTATACAGATAGTGATATTTTAAAATCAAGGAATAAAATAAGGAATCAAAATCTTCCCACCATTTCTTCTTGATCCAACAAGTTACTGTCTATAAATACCTGATCAGTGGGGTTATATCAGAGACCACCTGATTGGAAAAGATTTTCTGTCCTATAAGAGTATTGAAGGATGGTTGGCTCGAAGTCTCATCACTGTGAGAACTGAAAGGGATGACGGCCAAAAGATTGGTTTTCTCTGTGGTTGCCTCAACTTCTTCTCTCTCAGATCTTTGTTCTGGGATTCTGAAAGTCTCGAAAGGCTTACCTTGATATGCCATTACTGGATTTGAAAGGACATATATCAAAAATCAGGAAATGTAATCACATTGTCATGGCCCCCATTTTTTCTTAACCATATCCTGTGGACATTCCTACCTAAATGGCAAGGGAACATTTGTCATCAATGACATATTAAAATCTGGATAGGAAGCAACTTCAAAATGGCTACTCATTGTAGCTGTTTTGTCCAGAGAATGTCCAAATGTGCTTATTGATCCTGCCCCCTCTCACGAAAAATGTCAACCTCATATAAGTAAACACTGAAATAGGGATAAATATTACAGAGAGCTGGAGCATTAAAATAATTTTTTTTTGTTTTTCAAAATAGGAGACATTGTAAACAAGGTTCTAATGTTGAGATAAACCTAAATGCTGAAATGTAAATGAAAGATTAAAGCATTTGTTGATGAATGTAACAGCTCAATTATGCCTGTCCTGCTGGATATAACTAAGATGTGTGACCAAATAATGCAGGCATGTACCCAAGATAAGCAGATGTATCTTATGATCTAAAAGGATTATGTTAAGCTTTGGATCCGCTCAGTTAATACTTATATGTGACTTGAAATGGGGTGAAAATGGGTGAAAATGACATTGAGTAACTGAATGCTAAATTAGCCCATTTTAAGAAGCCATCCCTAATAGCATTCTTTAATCTACAAAACATACCCAATTGAAATGAGCAGTGGAAAGTCACTATTCTCTCCTCCTAGATTTGAGATCAAAGTCAGCAGCAAAGGGGTGTGCATAAGCGCACTAATGTGCCTACCATCCCTGTCCTATTGTTTTTTTTTATTTTTCTTATATGTATCCATTTCATGTATTCATAACTATGTTTATACTTATACCTGTTATCTTGTAAGCAATTGACAAATCAAATAAATAAAAAATAAATAAATAAAGGACAGGAGAACACACATATTTGTAACTGTTTAAAGAAGAGAGAACAAAAAGCTGGAATAATTGGAAAAATGTTCAGAGTGGGCTTCCCTAACAGTTTTTTATCGGGACCTCTACTGTATTCTTAAAACATTTTGAAGTTATAGATCAGCAGTCAAACAATGAAGTTGGCTGATGATGTTCAACTGCCCAAGTCCCCAAAAGATCTTTCCAAACTGGATGAATGAACAGCAAAATATAGTACAGTGTAAAAAAAAGCCTGAGGTTTTGCACATTGGCATAAAATATCCAGACTTCAAATATGTATTAATGGAAATTTGGGCTCACTGCGCATGGCCAGGAAAGGGCTCTTCGTATAACTATTTAAAAAGGTAAATACCATGCTTGGATTATTAAAAAAAAAAAAAAAAAACTCAGGAGGAAAATGAGAAATACTCTGTAGAAGCCATGATATGTTGCTGACCACCAGTTTAGATGGGTTTAAAACAGTGGTGGGATTCAAATTTTTTTACTACCGGTTCTGTGGGCGTGGCTTGGTGGCCATGGTGTTGCTTGATGGGCATGGCTTGATAGGCGTGGCAGGGGAAGGATACTGTAAAATCCCCATTCCTTCCCACCCCACTAACCTGCTGTCCAGCTCCTGTGCAGGGCAACAAAAGAAGACCCAGCCGATCAGCTGGGACTCGGGAGGAAGAGAATAGATGGGGGCAGGGCCAGTCCGAAGTGGTATTTTGAACTACTGAAAATTTCTGTTACCGGTTCTTCAAACTACTCAAAATTTCTGCTGCTGGTTCTCCAGAACTGGTCAGAACCTGCTGAATACCACCTTTAGTTTAAAAAGGAAACCAAATAAATGAGTGGAGGACAAAGCTATTCTATATTTAACAACTATTTCTTCTTCAAGAGTCATGGGTAGTATGACATGAATAAAAGATATTGCCTTCTTGTCAATGTGAGCATAATAAAATATTGGCTAGCTACTACTTGATCTAGAAAGTTGGGGTGAATAGACCATCACCTGATAGTACAGCATTTATATATTTTTGTTAGTCAATTCTTTATATCCCGTTAAAAACTGTACGAACTTTTGGGTGCTTTTGTCAAGCTTTCAGTGGCCTTAATGCAACCTAGTCTAGATTGCTGACTGTTGCTACCTCAACAATAAATAAAATGAATTTATCTTTAATTCTAACTCCTACTTTTGGCATTAGAGAAAGGTCAAGATAAACTCAAAAGCACTCATTAGATCTTGTTTACAGTTTAATTATTTTGGAGACAAAAAAAGAAATCTTAATTCAATTGTGAATGCCAGCCTTAGAATATGAAGTAATCCAAGGGTAGCGTATGCAATGCAAAGATCAGGACCTGAGATCGATCTATCCTTCCTTCCTTCCTTCCTTCCTTCCTTCCTTCCTTCCTTCCTTCCTTCCTTCCTTCCTTCCTTCCTTCTCCCCTCTCACTTTTATTTTTGTTAAATGCCTGACTGCTAGTTGTTCCTTTTATACTTGCTTGTGTGTGTGTGTGTGTGTGTGTGTGTGTGTGAAACAGTATTAGCTTTTTACAGTAGTGACTCTCTTCTTACCGCATTTGGATGGCATTTACCATAATGGAAGCTTAATCTTGTTTAAGACCTTCAGGCACTATTTCTAAAACAAATATTAAACAACAATAAAAAAAGATTAATGCGATACAGTAATCCTCCCCTTTTATCTCTACAAAACTGCAATTCTTCCCATGAAATATCTCATTCACATCCATCAAAGTCAACAGAATCCTTAACTGACAAAATGCATGTCCCACGATTTTGCTTCTGTCAGTGACACACCAGCAACTTTCCAAAAATAAGTAAATGTAGATTGTGACTTTTAGCCCAAGGCTATGGAAATACTGATTGGCTGACAGCATTTTTGAATTCTTGCCTCATTGATTCTGCTCCGGGCTCCTTCCCTAGCAGGATTATTAAATCAAGACAGGTATGTGCCACGGTACTCTAAGTAGTGGTGCTTCCTTTTCAAAGGCTCAGTTGATTCTCTTGCTTTCTATCGGATCTTAGCTTAGAGCAATAAAGTGTACAAAATAAACTATCTGCCTAGTATAACACCACACAACTTGTTATTTAAAACTTTTGCAAAAATATTGATTATTTTTTCTACTGTTCTACAGTTTGTTATTATGGTGTCTCTAAATTGGGTCTCAAGGTTTTAGTCAGAAAAAGCAACCAGCTTAAAGCTGTAAATTATACAGAGTGAATTTCTGAGCAGTTACACTATTACTACACTATTAAAACATGGTGATTCTTCAGTCATATTTTTCTATGTATACTTGCACTCTAATTCTATTATTTTCCAGCCTAATTAATCAGATAGCTAGGATTTCCTTCCTCACTTTGCCGGAATTTTTCAGCATCACCTTTCTCTTATCTTATTTTGAATACACCTTCAATTCCCACTGTGTTATTTGTTGTCTTCATTTTGGATCTTAAAATTAGGGCTTCCACAACTGGGTGCAAAAATCTAGATAACCACTAAATGGTGGCAACCCCCCCCCCCCCAATAATTTCTGGAACCATGTTATGATATCCTTCCTCCCTCCTTCCCTCCCTCCCATTATTTAATAAAATAGTGTCCTATACTTTCTTTTTCCTATTCATTTAAAACTAAAAAATAGCTGTTTAGGAATAATGTCTAAAGGGCAAGGCCAGGACTGTACACAATGCATAGTAGAAAAAGTCAAGACAGCACCCACAATTTATTTATTTATTCAATTTTTATACCACCTCCTTATTGATATAGCAACTTTATGGCTTACAGTATAACAAAAAGTCAAAAAAAAAATACTATAGAACAATTAAAATTAGAAGAATTAAATAGGAAAACTAAAAACCAAGATGATGGGTGACCTTGAGGTGGGGATCTTTTCTACCCGGTTAGCTATCTCCCCACCCCCCATGTAGAAAGCCGCAGTTGGGCCCAGGCCAAAGGACAGAGACAAGAAGAAGGCCAGGAGTGTGGGGCTGACTTCACTCCAAACGGAGAATATTACGGAGAGAGCAGGGTCTACAACAGAAAAGGCTGTTCTCAGTGCAGCTCATATAACAGTGGTGTCCCATGTGCTACCAGAGGGGGCTTCAGAATTGTCTGTGCCACTGCATTCTGTACCAATGGTAGCTTCTGAATATTCTGAATACCAGTTCTGGAGAACCAGTAGCGGAAATTTTGAGGAGTTCTGAGAACTGGCAAATTACTACCTCTGACTGGAGATTTTACAGTATCCTTCCCCTGCCATGCCCACCAAGCCACGCCCACAGAACCAGTAGTAAAAAATATTGAATCCCACCACTGAACCCTCTATAGAACATGTTGCAGTGATCCAAACAGGATAATGGATATGGTAGATTTCAGTGATGGAATCCAAGCTCCACCTCAACCCTTATGTTTGTCTTTTTTTGATCATAACCTGGGCAAGGCAGAGATTGTAGCTAGCCAGGCAGTCTAGTGCTTGGGGTGTCAAACTCGTGGCTCGCAGGCTGGATGCATCACATGCTGGTCACCTTCATTTTAGCAGGGGGAAGAAGTCATGGTACGTCACGTGATGACAACGTGATGCCACAAATCTGACACACCTGGTCTACTGGGAACAGTAGGTAGGGTCACATGCATTTCATTTTTTCCCTTATTCCTGCTCAAAGGTCATTTGATGGAAATACACAATGCTTTATTAGTGAAACACTTTTTTTTGTAGATGAGTGAGCAGAATATGGGGACTGGAGACTAAAATATATGAAGAACGGTTACAGGAACTGGGCATGGCTAGTCTAGTGAAGAGAAGGACCAGGGGAGACATGATATCAGTCTTCCAATATTTGAGGGGCTGCCAGAGAGAGGAAGGGGTTAAGCTATTTTCTTTTTTTCTTTTTTAATTTTTATTGGTTTTTAAAACAAACATAAACAAACAAAACATAAAAACATCAGGCCATCTTCCATATATGTACATACAGTGTGCCGGTTGGTTTACAAATTGTTTTGTGCTTCCATTTCGTAGTCTTCAATTAAATTACCTTGTATATGATCTCATATTTTCAATCCAATATTAAATACATTGGTATCATTATTAAACAATCATTTGACTATATTTTTATTCATTCATGCTTTGGAAAATAATCCTATTTTACTTAATTTGGTTTGTGACAATTCATATTATCATCCCAAATCTATCCTAAAATCATTTTGTAGATATAATAAGAAAAAAATACATCTTTATATATTTAGTATTTTCTAAAAGTCTACATATTTCGTTACTATACTTTATTGTCTAACCATTGATAGAATAGATCCCAAACTTTATAAAATTGTTTATCATCCTGTTCTCTAATTTCAGATGTCAATCTGCTCATTTCAGCACATTCCAATATTTTCTTAATAATTTCCTCCTGTGATGGTATTTTCTCATTTTTCCAGTTTGTAGCAAATACAATCCTAGCCACTGTTAATACATTTAAAATCAAGTATTTCAAATCTTTACTATATATTTCAGGTAAAATTCCCAATTAAAAAAAAAAATCTCTGGTTTCAAGTCTATATGCTTTTTTGTCATTTTTTCCAACCACGTGTGGATTTTAGTCCAATATTTTTTAGCATCCGCACAAGTCCACCACATATGGTAATATAAGCCAGGTGTCTGATGACATTTGCAACATTTTTCGGATTTATTCTTGAACATTCTTGCTATTCTTGTTGTGGGAAAATGCCACCTGTAAAACATCTTACATAAATTTTCTTTATATGCTGTTGACATTGTCATTTTATAATTTTGAGACCACAATTTTTGCCATTTCTCTAGATCAATCCCATATCCAAAATTCTTCCCCCAAGCAATCATAGTTTCTATAAATAGTCAAGCTATTTTCTAAAGCACCCGAAGGCCAGACAAGGAATAATGGATGGAAACTGAACAAGGAGAGATTTAACCTGGAAATGAGGAGAAACTTTACGACAGTAAGAACAATCAACCAATGGAACAGAAGTTGCCATCACTTGAGACTTTCAAGAAGAGATTGGACTGCCATTTGTCAGAAATGGTGTAGGGTCTCCTGCTTGGGTGGGGGGAGGGTGTTGGACTAGATGACCTACAAGGTCCCTTCCAACTCTGATTATCTGTTATCTGTTATGAGCATGACCAAATTTAACCAGCTCTAATGTACTCGTTTTCGTTCGTAAGCTGTTAAATGCATGTTTCTTCACAGAATTCTGAAAAATGGAATAGGATGAAATTAAACGAGCAACACTACAATGTAATAACCTCCAACAACGATTTGGCTGTTATATTTTTCACTCTTTGTTTGAAAGCAGTTCTGATCCCAGAAATGGCTTAAAGCATAAATATGTAGATGAAAACTCTTGATCATGTCCTTCAAGTTTCTTGCAGGGAGCCCAATTTTATATGGATGCTGGTTTGGATGACACACTATTTATGTCAAGTCTGAAGATTCTCCAAAGAGTGCATTCTTTCAAAGGCAGAGGATATCTTTGCCACTATATATTTTATGTATGCATGAACATTTTCATTTTCATGCTTGGTTAGCGGCTTACTGAGATATCAGTGACAGCATGTTTTCCTCTTTGCACGCTCATGTGGACTCACACATATTTTTGGGCAGCCTGAAACATCCCCTATTCTGGCAAGATGAAAGTTTATACTGAGGAATCCAAAAAGAACTAAATACTGTTAGTAAAAGGTGTTTTATTTTTTTGTAATTTTAATTCAGTTTTACATTTATAATTATTGAATGTTTGTTCCCTCTTGATGTAAGTTGCTCAGAGTCACCTGAACCATGAGATGAGCAGTAAATAAATTTTATTAAAAAATAAAAATAAATAAACAACCTGTCCTTCATTAATTTTAATATGGAAGATTCATTTCTCTTCTTTTATTTTTTTGGATAAATGGTATGTGATCAGCAATAACAACAAGAAAAAATAGTCCGATGGCGGAGTAGAATAGAATAGAATAAAATAGAGCAGAGAAGAATTCTTTATTGTCCAAATGTGATTGAACATACAAGGAATTTTTGTCCAGTACTTCTCCAAGCTGTTTGAGCAAAAGAATTCCAGGAGGACCTCCAAATCATTACCATTCCTTCTGGGAAGCATAACCCTATATAGACCAACTGAGACAGGTTTTCTTGGAGAACCAAATTTGTAATACATGAATAGCATCTCAGTTATCCTAGGGTTTAATCTGAGCTTGTCTTGTTGCCCTCATTTCCTGACAGTCTCCAGACAAAAATAAAAACTTCTATAGCATCACCACTGCATTTTCATATGTTGATATGTAATTGAGTGGCACCCATTACTAATTACACTTCACTTCATAGCGACTGATAACCTCTGTAAGCAGTTCCTTAGGAGCTGTGGTAGCACAGTGGTTGCAATGCAGTATTGCAGGCTAATTCTGCCAAGTCAGCAGTTACCAGCTCAAGCTTGACTCAGACTTCCATCCTTCTGAAGTCGGTAAAATGGGGACCCAAATTTTTGGGGGGCAATATGCTGACTGTGAAAACTGCTTTAGAGTGGAGTGTAAAGCACTAGGAAGAGGTATATAAGACTAAGTGCTATTGCTATTTTTAATCTAATATTGAAACATACTGCTGAAATGATTTCTATCCTTAGTGGAACTGGAAGCTGGAACCATATTTTAAATAATTAACATTAAATAATTATATATGCAAGAGGAAACCAAGTTCTGCTGGACTTTGTCAGACCTAGTCACTTTCCCCATTTCATTATGACTGTAACTGTCTATTCATGTAGAGACACAAAATAATGGCTCCAGGTTCCATATCTTGGTGATAATTGAGAAGGTACTACGGTTGCTGCTATTGCATAATGCCAAAAGGTGCCATAACCTGGAAGGTGAAGCTCCTTTCATCCACATCCAGCAAAGATCCTCTATCACAGGGGTCCCCAACCTTTTGGACCTCAGGGACCACCAAACTCATAATTTTAAATCCCAGGGACCACTAATATGAATTTTGACTGATGGTGGCTTGCTGACATTGATGGGAGAGAGAGAGAGAGAGAGAGAGAGAGAGAGAGAGAGAGAGAGAGAGAGAGAGATCTGATCTAACCTCTCTCACTCCCTCCCTCCCTCTCTCATACACACAAACACACAAACACACAGAGACAGGGGTGGGTTCAAATTTCTTAACAACCAGTTCTGTGGGTGTGGCCTAATTTGTGGGTATGGCTTGGTGGTCATATGACTGGGTGGGCATGGCTTATAAATATTTATGTAAATATTGAATATTTTACTTAAAAAAGAGCAACTTTTACCCAAAATCAGGCAAAGCAGGCAGTCAGATTGAGTTGTTCACAGAATCACAGATTCACTTAGAGATCTATGATTTTGCAATTGGCTACCTGAGTCTGTCACATAAAATTTGCTTGTTGCAAGCAAACTCACAAAATTAACTCACAACACATTATGTATGTAAATATTGAATTTTTTATAAAAAAGAGCAACTTTTAACCAAAATCAGGCAAAACAGGCAGGCAGATTGAGTTGCTCACAGAGTCACAGATTCACTTAGAGATCTATGATTCTGCAATTGGCTACCTGCACTGAATAATAGAAGCTTCAGTCCTAAAGAAGTTTCGGCTCTGCTTAAAAGCAAAGCTGAAGATCAAAAGATTAGCTAGAAAGCAAGAAATTCAACAATTTCCTGCTTTCTAGCTAATCTAAATCTCCTGGCACAGCAGAACAGCTGATGGTCAAAATGCTTCATCAGAAACTCCTTTTAAAAATATTTGTTGAAATATTAGGTTACTTGAAAAAGATAGAAGAAATGTCACCGACAGTTACCAAGGTTACAGGAACAAAAGGTTTTGTTTTATTTTTTTTCTAATAATGCACTTAGATTTGTTAGATACATAGAACAGAGCAAGTACCTCCTAAAGGATTTTACAACAAAGGAAGAAATACATAAAATGACAGGTAAAAATTATAGTAAGAATTTCTTTTTCAACTTACATTCAGAAACCAATTCAACATTCATAAATGATCTGTTTAGTATGCATCAACCAGCATTGCAGCATATATGGCACAGATGTTGTTGGCTGGGCTTCATGAGAACCCGGATTAAGGATTACAATAAATAATCCTTGTGGAAGTACATTTTGATATTTTGCTCCCACAGGATTCTGAATGGGAGGACAGCTAGCTAGCCTGACCTTTTAAAAAATCTTTCCCTATAGAAATAATCAGGGGTGGGATTCCACTGGTATAAAAACTGGTTTGGTGATCGCACGCTTTTTGCATGTGCGCTCTGCATTTAGAAAAGCTCTAATACTTACCTTCTACAGCAGTCCCTGTGAATAAAACAGCTGAGGCACGGCAAATTGCTCTGCTGCACGAATCAGCTGTGCCCTAAACAGAGGACATAAAGCACAGGAAAGAACAGGGGTAGGCGGGGGCCCCATATGCTCATCGCAGTGAACTGGTTCGCTGCCAGCAAGGGGTTCATGCAAACTGGTCCAAACCAGTAGAATCCCACTCCTGGAAATAATCTATTGAGGGGCTAGAAATATGGACTTTCCTTAAATGCTTTATCACAGACATTCATGCAAATCTATTAAATATTCTCTTTGGGTTGGAGTTAAACATTATGCAAATAGCAGAAACAAAGTAATACTAAACAAAAAATAAAATAAAATAAAAGCTGGAGATGAAAGAAATGAAATCTAGCTACATAAGTGAAAAAAAGGAGATCTAACTAAATAGCTTTTAAATATCTATTAATATCGTTCTATCTTTTGTAAACATTCCCCCATCAACTCACACATTGCCTTTTGTCCTAGATGCCTCCTCTGTGAAGATTTCATGTACAACTACAATTTTTTCAGTCTTTCCTTTTCCCCCCCCCCCCCCCATTCTCCTCTTTCTGCCTTCCAAAATGCGTTTTGCAATTTGTTTGGCATTCGTTCTTTTTATAAAACCAAATTTTCTCAACTTACTTCTATGGTACTGGTCACTTTTGTATTCAGCTCATATTCTTTCAAAAATATATCCATTTTTTCTTTCTTTTTTTATTTCTTTGCTGCAATTCATAGGACATAGAATAATAGGATTGGAAGGGATCTTAGAAGAAGTATTCTAGTTCAACTTCCTGCTCACGAAGGAGACCCTATACCATTCTGGACAAACGGCTGTTCAGTCTCTTCTTGGTATTCACTTGGTTCCCCAAAAACATTCAGGTTATCTGAGGAACCATCTTACCCAAATGAGATTAACATGCTCACTTGTTCTTCTCTCCAGTGGAAGAGTCTTAATTTAGGTCCCATGACATTTGGTTGTCAGGGCCCAGGAGAACAGCCTTTTTTTTATTGTGGCCCCGACCCTCTGGAATATTCTCCCAGTGGAGGTGGTCACCCCCACACTCCTGGCTCTCCAGAAGAGCCTGAAAACCTGACTGTGCTGGCTGTCCTGGTACTCTGATGAGGACATGATACATTGGGGGTGGGGGGGTAGCTTCTCCCTACCATCACTTAGCTCATCCTGTTGGTTTTTTACTTTCATATTCAATCTTCTTAATTGTAATCATTTTGTATTTCCTCTTTTACTTTTTTTTTATCATATTGCAAGATGCCCAGAATTTCTGTAAGATTGGCAGCATGCAAATTAAATAAATAAACAGGTTTACCAAACAATGCACCTGTACCAATATTTTAAATATCCCATATACTTGTATGCATAAATACTTTGAAAAACCACAAAAACAACATTTTTTTGTCAGTGTGTAGAATTATTCACTAACCATTCCATTATTCTTATGTGTTTTAATCTACCATATACTCTTCTTACTGAATTCATAAGGCAACCTTCAATATTATCTTTCCATATTAATGCAAAACCTTCTGCGATTTAAATCAATTCACTTTATCATATGTTTTATGTAAATTATAAACTTAACCGATTCAGCTATGAGGACATACTGGAATGCAAAATACAAGAGAATAATAAGACCATATGTACTAAAGCAGCAAAACTAAAAGAAAATACAATTCATATTTCTGCATCATTCCTGCAATTGATCCTAATCAGATCTACGTATACAATTCTTAGTTGTGCTATTGCATTCAGATGAAAAGCTGCATTGTATGTAATGTTGTAATAGGGTATGAGAATAACCTTGAGAAATAACCTTGAGAAACAAGAGGAAGAGATATAGCCTAGACAAAGGGGAGATAAATAAAATCTGAGTCCAAAGCAGGAATGGAATTTGAGAAAGCCTCTCAGGGTTGATCCTCCCTATTTTTCTAAAATAGCCAGATATCGCAGAGGTACATTCCGATTTGCAAGATTACTGTAACTTTATAATAAAAATAGCATTAGAATATATAAGGTTGGTTTCCTGGTCTGGATTACCTGAAAGGGCTGACAATTATTTGGCTTCTGAGCATACATAAAATATATTATAGTATATGAATCCCAATGAGCGGTTCATCTGATGTTCAGTATATTGTACCCTTTCTTTACTATAAGCCAGTTTTCTCTAAACCAATAAACAAAAACACACTCCAGACAGGTCCCAGAAATCTGATCTGTACAATTTCTGGCCACCATTTGCTCTTCCCCAATCTTGCTCAAAGCCACCTGTTTCCTTTTTTTAGCCAGAATTTTGTTAAACTCCTCACAGAATAGGCATCTATTTGTTTTGTAATCATTCAAAATATTGTACGATTTTCCCCAAATCTAATGTCCAGTTATTACCATTCACTGATGATGAAAAGCTGTATGCAACTGTCACCAGCCTATGAAATTATGAACCCACAACTAGATTCATAGGCAACTAACTACAAGCATATGGTACATACTTTCTGGCAAAAAATTTTAACTTTTTGAATCATACTAACTTTAAGCCTTTACTTCCATGCACGTATTTGATAAGACTGGATTACCATCTTTCATATTGGTTACATCCTTCCACTTTTCTCCTAATGTCCTTTCTTTCCTTTCTCTCCCTTTTTATGATACGTACACACACTTTATATCATGTCACAAAAATAACAAGTTCCATTCTTTTTACTTCATTCATACTTTGACTTTATTCCAGACTTCACTTACATTCAAGTGTCAATCTTTTATACCCTGTGGTTATTAACAGATGAACTCATGGATAGTGAGGTTCTACTTTGGTCAATACACACTTTTGCATTATCCTTTTTAGTAAGAAGGAGAAATAAACTAGATTATCATCCTTATACGTGTCTATGCCATTTTCACAAAGCATGTTAAAATAATGGCAAAATATCCATTTGGTACATTTTGGCGAATATCGATAAGCCCAATCAAAGCCCAGTTTTATCCTGAGTGCAATCATGACAACTGGGAACTCTAATGTAAATGCTACCTTGCAAATTGGCATGCTACTGCCTGCATCTATCATCTTAAATGAAATAACTGGATGGAATAAAACTGATCAATCACTTGCTTCACCAAGAGTTAACAATTTCCATCCTCAGTGTGTTTGAACTGTTGGCAGTTGTGGCAAATTAAATTTAATAACACGGTAGTTTGCTTTCAGTCAGTTGGTTTCAGACTAAGTGGCTGCAAATCCATTGACTAAGAAGAGAAAGCAGTTCCTGATGTCTAACTGGCCACCCAGGAGCAATTAACAACTTCTGTCCTTCCCCATAGTTTGATTTTGTTTAGTCCTTCAGGATGACCAACTTGTTTGGGCACCCAAGGTAGTCTTTGCAGCAAGACTAAAAATAACAAATTAAATAACCAGGAAATCTATTCTTTCCTAAAATACAGATGCAACCTCTCTTGCAGAACATTAAGCAGCTTTGCCTGAAAGTCTCATTGTGTTCACTCCTAAGGAAAGGTTGGAAGTATTTCTACCTGAATCATGGAAGTTTTGACTTTAGCCATTTTAGCTGCCCTCTGATTTTAACACTATTATTTAGTCCGAGCACTCTGTGAAATAAATAGATGCCTCACCTGCAAATAAAATGTTAAGTCAGGAAGTGCATGAAAGCCACCTCTCTCTTAATAAAAGACATTTGCTGATCTTTACTTTCTCCCCATTCATATGCTATAGATCAGAGGTCTCCATCCTGGCTTTGCTGGCTGGGGAATTCTGGGAATTGAAATCTGCCAGGCTGAGAGTTGCCAAGGTTGGAGACCTCTGCTATAGACGCAGGAATGCAAGCAAGATGAACCTAAAGCCAAACAAATTTAAAATATTATTCAACACAACAAACTTCATTTTTTTTTTCAAAATTTGACACGAAAGTGTGGGTGCACAAGATCATTACTACTCCTTTGTTTCAGTCTATGGAACACCCAGCCCTGCCACACAGACACACTAAACATCGTTGTTCACACCTCAGAATATCCAAGTCATTTTTGAATGTGTGATACCAATCATTTTGGTTTCCAATATGTTTTATGAAGTTTAGGGAATTTAGAATGGTCTTGCTAAAGGTTGCTTAGTAGGATCCCCATGAGAAGTGTGGGTGACATAGACACTTTCAAGTTCTCCAGCCAGCCTGAAATGCTGAGAGTGTGTCAATTCACCGTATGGAACTAGATATACCAGAGTTCCCAAGATGGATTAGTTCAATTTCTAGAGCTCCTGGTGAATCATTATTAGCCACCTGTGGATGTATTGGTATATGAGAATGTGCCAGGGAGATAAGGAGGAGAGGACAACAAGATAATGGTCAGATATAATGCAGCTTAACCCAAAAAGGAATGTGGGAATTGGAAACATCTCCAAAGGGACATCTCCTTAGTTTCTTGGGCTGTAAAGGCAACAGGGAAGAAATCTATCTTTAGATTTTGTTAATATAACCTTAGTAGTAATATAACCTAGTAGAATTAGTTCAGTTAGCTATGTTTCCTGTTTCTTCTTTAGATTACCTCAGTAGATTCAGTAGACATTTCAGAGAGATCATCAAGATTTGCCCAGTAAGGAAAAAAAAAAAAATAATCCACTGATTATTCTACCAACCCTTTGCCTGGGTTGCAGCTTCAGGGAATCTCCTGAAAGCCAACATGACATCACCATTTTTCTCTTTCTAATGAGTGTTCAATATATTAAAGACGGCGTCCAATATATTAAAGATGTCTCATTTTCAAAGAGTGGCATCAATGAAGCTTTGATTCATTGGGTTTCCAAATGACTTGAGACAAAAAGAGTAAACATTTGAGATGAAGAATAAAAACTAGGTCCAGTTAGCTTGGCCAATGTGGACACTGGCATGGTCAACAGCGGGGCCTGTCAAACTTGCAGCATCACGTTGTCATCATGTGATGTGTTGTGACTTCCCCCCCGCTTTGTTAAACCGGGGTGGGTGTGACTGGTGCGTGACGCATCTGGCCCATGGGCCACAAGTTTGACACCCTTGCCCTACAGAATTGTCAACAATTCGTTTGAATTTGAATTACTTTAAATTTGCCCATTCAAATTAGATCATGCCTTCAAATAAAGTAAAATAAACTTACAGACTTTTAAAAGATTATTACATACACACAGGTCTCTGGGGGCAGTGTTTTCTTAAAAGCACAACTGCTTATTTTTTAAAAAATTCAAAATGCCTTTCCATAAAAGATAAGGGAAAGCACTTATCTAGTAACATAATGGAGAGGCATTTTAAATAATATATTACAAAGTAAAATACACAGATTTGAAACTTACCTACAATAAAAAAAAACTGTCTAGAAGTTGTTAGATAATAAATAAGTTGTAGCAAAAAAGCTGCATTAAATCAGTCGCAGTGTAAGGAGATCCAAAAAAACCTAAAGGCACTATAATTATTATTATTTTCGTTTACAGTTTTGACCAGTCACCAACAGTAAAAGAATATATTTTAAATTAGATTTTAGAAGCATGATTTTGCATACAATGATATCAAGGTACAAAGACATTGACTGTTTTTTTGAGGGGGAAGTTACTATTCACAGAATACAAAGATTAGATGTAGAAATCCTTCCTCCTCCCAAGGTTTGGATAACTTGATAGTAGAAAAATCCAGAAACAGGAGTCTGCTGACTGAGAGCCTTTTAATATGCAACTGGTCAACTTTCAATAGTTTGGAATGACAAAGGAGCTGCAGCTTAGAAATTTAGAAAATGGCTTATCATGAACAAAGTTCCCCAATTCCATCCCCAAAGTATCTAGCAAGTGTCTTCTGTATAGTCCTGATACAGTCCTTGACAACAGGATAGGTTTGGATAAGTTATATCTAAAACAACTGCAGGCTATAAATTCCTACTGTACACAATTACTTTGGTTGCAACAAGAAGGTGGGAAATAATTTTGTAAAAGGGAAACAACTTGATTCTGTTAAATTTTCTTGCTGCTTGAAATGCAGCTTTATATTATAACGAGACTTTCTACCATCTGCATAGGATTTATCAGCTCAGTATAGACTTTGACAATTTTTCTGTTTTTCAGAAGTGTATCACTTTTTTTTTTTGAAAACATGATCAACAAAAACAAATCAAAACAACATAACTAGAACCAACTAAATCCAGAATCTACACAATAGTAAATATTTAAAAATACTGTAAGTGGGAAAATATATATTCATGGTTTTAAAGAGAAAAACACAGTTTATATTAAAAAGTATCAATGGAACAGTCCATCATGAATTACTTTATCAACATACTGTATATACTCATGAATAAGCCAACCATTACAGGTTCCAAAACACACACCTCAAAATTTGGTTTAGCTTATTTATGGATTGATAAAATCTTATCAGCTAAAGAAGTCATGACTGTCTCATATGAACTAGATCGGTAATGGTAAGGAATTATAGAATCTATGGAACAAAAATTTATACCCATTAATAATAGAGTTTATAAATCATACAAATTCTTTTTCTTTAATTGACTCTATTTATTAACATATTTACCACTTAGTAGAGTTAGTTCAGTCCTAAATATTTACATCAACCTTGGCTAATATGCAGTACAGTAGATTCTATTGCAATTGTTTTATCAATGTTGACTAACATAGAATGCAATGCATCAAATATATGCCTTGTTAAAAAGGCTTCTGGGCTACCATTACTGATGTTAGGGCTTACACTAACAGTCAGAGAGTGTTGTTGGTCCAGCTTGTCAACATGATTTATACTTTCTGAAAGCAGATAACTAGAGTTCAAACTGAAAGCTTTTACAAACAGTCCCTGGAGATGCCTGGGATTAAAACTAGGACTTCCTCGCTCACAAAACAAAAGATGCTTGTCTTCCACATTGCCTGCCTGCCACTGAGCTATAGCCATCACTTGTGTAAAAATCAGTTTTCAGATACAATGCTGGAGATAGTTTGGCTTTCTAGTGTTGCTTTTCTTCTTCTCAGAATGCATGTTCAAATCACAAACCCTATTGAGTTAATAATTGTGTAGAGTTGATAGCAAATACCCTGAGAACTGTAGAAAAAGCCAAGTTATACTAGTTTTTTCAAGGTCTTCATGCCCTATTGAAAGTAATTCCTGTCTTTGATAGTACAAGTAAAATCAGATTGCCTCTAGCAGCTCAGCTGCTATCATCCCATATCAACAAAAAACAGTAGGAAAGAGTAACAGTCATTAAACTTTTTTATGTCCCTTTCAGTTTCTTTTTACAACAATGATGTTTGATTGCCATACATCCCCAGCTTGGGAGTTGTATAAATTGTGGAATCTTTTAATATATACTGAAGGTAGCAGATCTATTAGATTATTAAATAAAAGTTGCTGGGCAAAGATACTATGTGTGTGATTTGTAGCCTTTGAAGCAAAAGATTTAGAATGAGAACTATTAACAAGACTAATCAGTTTTTTCATGCTTTGACCCAAGGTTTTTTTTATATAGCCTTTCACTGTAGAAATAGAAAAATGGGCTGCTGGAACAGAAATGACTTTAAAAACCAAACATCAATCGCACCAGAAACTTAAATATATTATTTTGTAAGAATCTAAGGTACATAATTTTTCAAATCGTAGACAGAAAAATGGTAAAACAAAACTGCTCTGCAAATAATAAAAATCCAAGAAAGTAATCCTTGTAGATGATTATTAATAATCTGTAAGTCTATTTTATTAGTTTTCGTTCCTGAATCTTAAAATATCCAAAGAAAGATTGCTCATGATTCATACAGGCTTTATAGCATCACAGGGGAAGAAATGTAATGATCCTATGCTGTTTGACTATAAGTCAGCAGAAGTGAAACAACTGACATTTATTTGTACAAGTTTTAATATTTATTTACTTATCATGTAATTCATGGAACAACACTTTAAAAAAATAAACTTTATTGATTTTACAATTAAAATTAAAATAAATGAACAAACACGTACACAACATAGAAAAATGAAGAAAAATAAGAAAAACGAATAAAAGACAGTTCCATTATTGACAATTTGTATTATTATTGGTGTCATATTTACAATTAAAGCTTAATACGAGTATATAGTTACTACAGTTATAGCTTAGCCTCCTTTACAGTTTATTGTTGTTTATTATTATATTATCTATCTTCATTCTATCCAATCATACCAACAGTTATGGAACAACACTTTAAAGAGAAAATGTACGATAAGGCTCCAACATGATGGATTATATAATATTACTCCAGTAATAAAACCGGATATGAAAGATGAACTGAATGTAGGTCCAGAAATGAGTTGAGCGATTTCTTCAGTGTGAGCCTTTCATAATAACTCTAGTTGCTGGGATTTCACTTGGAGGGCGGGGGGAAGAAAAGGTCAAATCACATAAGCAACATTTTAATGTTGGGATGCAAGCCTCCCTCTTTTACATGTGTTGCAATGTACATGCACACCCAAAGGGGGCAGAGCTTATGCATGATTCCACAGTGCTACTTTCCCTCATTTTGGTAAAAGGAATGAGTTAGTCTGCGTGCTGTTCTGAGCCTGTCTTGTACCAGACGTTTCTAGTTTCTGTATGGGAAAGGGAATAAAAGAATAACTGATGGAAAAATGAAGCATTCCATTAATTGGGCTCCCTGGAATCTACTTTGCAAACTATGTCTCTGTGTGCATATCTTTTTGATAAGAAGTGGAATGGAAAATGTCATTCAAAATGTCTCCCGCTTAAAGCCATTAAATTGTGAGACACCAAGACACTTTATTCTGTATCATCTTCAAAAGTCATGAAAGCATGCTGTCAACCTTGTGAGGTAGTCTGGACAAGAGGCATACCCAGAAGTGCTAAGCTCTGACTTTATTATAAGGTTACATTGACAGATTCTGGCCAGTCTGAAAGTACATTTCCTCCATCTTCACAAAAAACTAGGGATGGTTCATTCTGAGAAGTTTTCACCCCATTCTTCTTTCTGCAGGCTCATCTGCCTCCTACCTGACTGTGTTAAGTCTGCAAACTATCCTTCGTGGCCCAAGGTTATGTTTACATACCACTACAAGTGCTTAATGGTTTGGGACAGGAGTATTACATCCAAGCCTTACTGATTGGGCTTCACTGTTGCTACAGGATATCTCTGGTAAGTTAATCTCTGCTCCTACTTAGGTGTCATCTTTTGTTATTGCTTTTTTTTTTGGGCAATGAATGGCTGAGAGAAATTCTTCATGTATTCTAAACTGGAAAATAAATCACAGAATTCGTTGAATGAAGTTCTTCAAGAATTTTTGGAAGAATTTCAAAACAATTTGGAAGAATTTTTGATTTTGAAAGAAAAAAGCCTGGGCAGATCAAGCACCACTACACTTGTGATTATAATGAAAGAGGTTTAAATTCTAATCGGCAAAGTTTGTGATTCCAGCTGGGCCTAAAGTAGCCTGACTTTTGCCTAATCATTTTCCCCAGGATCAGAAGCATGTCCTGCATTAAGAACGTTTTAGTAATTGATTCAAAAACATCCATCTATGAAGAAAACATTTTCCTCTTTCTTTGTTTCACTTCAGCTATATCACTAAACAGACACACCAGATTAGCTACCACCAAAGCATTTTTTGCATCATAGCTAAGCTTGTCTATGCCTGATAAAGGAACAAGAATTGGAAGCACGAATTAATGAAAACAATTCTAGTAAACGGGACAAAAATAGGAACATTTTAAAACAAATAGAATTTGGAGAAACTATATCAGGCCTGAAACCAAGAATGATAACGTGGTGATTCTTCCAGGCTAAGTTCTATATTGTTTCACACCTATGGATAAAATTCTTGCCAGACTCTATTATCTTCATCTATGATATACTCTGTGGGCTATTAAGAGAAGGATTTGTCTTCACCTTTTTTTATCTCATACATAACATGTGTGATGTTACCTTTCTCTTGTCTGAAAATGCATCTCCTCCCTTCTGGGAATCCATCTTCTCACTACATTCTGTCATAATGCCCCTTTGCCCAAACTCAAAGTAGGAGAACACAGATAGCCATTTTAATATTGGAAAGATATTTGAAGGTTTTGCACTGAAAAAGTGCATAGAACCAAATTCACATTAATTGTCCTAATTAGCTAGAGATCGGAAAGAAGCTGGTAAATAGCCAGGGATTCTACAGATAATGTTTATGTGGTGGGAGAAAAAAAAACAAAAGCCCTTAAGACAATAAAGTAAGTTCATTTTTCTTCAAGAAAATCTAAAGCATCCTGAGAATGAGTCAGGGAAAGAGAATTTAGGAAGACAAATTTTGACAGCGTCTTTTTTCTTGTTTGTTACCATAATTTGATCCATATGCTCTTAGTTGCCCAGACTTCTAATGTTTAATCTGATTTTAATGGTGCCCACTTTTTAAGAACAGGATACATTGCCGTTTTTTTCAAATGGGTCAGTATAGCACTATTAAATACTGATTGTGATCTTTTTAGTTAAGCGTACAATAAGAATAAGCTTTGCTGAACTATAATTGTCTAAAAGTATACTAAAGCTCGTTTTAGATTATAACTATAGCTTGACTTTGCCTACATACTTTACCCAAAGACATACAGTAAAATATATCTTCCATTACCCTTGTGAATATTTTTATAGATTAGAGGAAAATGCTGACGGTAATTGATGTTATTCTGGTCACATTGATATTACAAATTACTTAGTTACTGGATGCATTTGAACTGAGATCCAAAGTAGTGTGAACACAATTCTCAGATGAAAGTTAGTTGTCCCAAATAAATTTGGATGGTTTACAACAGAAATCTGCATTGCCTACTCAAATTCCAGCAAATGAAAAAAAAAATGAAACAAATAAATAAAATATCTTGCGAATTGTGATCAGATTTTCTCTTAAAATCAAATTATACTTGAACTGATTTAGTTAATTTACTATTTCTGTTTATTTTCATAACATTAAGGTTACCAGCATAATCCTAAAGAAAGAACATTTAAAAAGTCATTTCTAAAGCTTCAGGTCTCACAAAGTATTTTTTTGAGATAAACACTTTTGTGAGGGTCAACAACAACCATGGCAAGATGAGGAGTTGACAAATAGGACAATGCCTCAAAACTCTTTTCCAGGTAAAAACAAGGACCTGGTGTTCCATACAGATGTTCCCTGTAACAAGAACATAAAACAGTGGTCTCTGGCAGGCTTTAGAGATCAGGAACTAAAAAAATCACCTTTGCCCAAGCTGTAGCTCGAGTTCTTAAAAATGGACATTCAGTTCACCTACTCTTTCCGTTAATCACTTCAGGAGGTTTCCTGTAAATTGCTTTTTTAATAACAAAACCCTTCAGATCAAGTTTCATTAAACTGGTTGATTCTTCGATCCTCGTTGAAAAAAGTTTCATCTAAGTTTAAGAACACAAAAATTGTTTAAAGTCAGAAATAAGCAGCAAAAGTCTGATTAGAATGTTGATTCTGGAAAGTGATGAACTGACTAAGAAGCTAGATTGATTTAGAAATAAGATTTTGGAACTATTTATAAGAATTCCTCCTGTAGTATGTTTCAAATCTGTATGTATGTATGAGAATTTATAATCTGGGTGTAAGAAATCTTTTCTTGGGAAAACACTGTGGATTAGAAAAAATGCAGTAAGAGGATACTTCGAAGGCTGGTTACTAAAGGCAACCAGAAATAACTGAAGATTACATAAAAGGAGAATGCCAACTAATATAGAATGGAGAAAAATATTTCAGAATGGAAGAATTCAAGGATTTCTGGCACCAATCTACTCAGAACTTTCTCTGAAGATTGTCTGCTACTGTAGAAATTGAGTTTAAAAGAGGAAATAGAAGATCACATCTGAGAATCAGGCTGCTTCGGATAAAAATTTAAAAAGAATAGACTATAAACATGATATTGATAAAAATGTTAGACAGGCTTTACAATGAAATTAGCTGATGTTTTAATAGGTAAAAAGGACACAGAGATAATAAATCAGAAGAGTAATTGAATGTGTGGATTTCAACAGTTGTCTAGGACAACTTTCTTAATTTGGACTTGCAAAATGGATGCGTTACGCTTAAGGAGTTCTTGAGAAAAGATAAAAAGAGAATAAAAAAAATCAAGTTTGTTATTACTTAAAAGGAATATACACCAAGAGTTTGAAAAGCAAATAGAAGGAATTATACAATTAGGGTTAAAATATGTCTTTTCCTAGTAGCTTTTAACAGGTTTTTTTCTTGATCAATGATGAAGTGTTAAAGATTTGATTATAAATGAGATATGGGAAGAAGTTTTCTTTTTTCTTTAGAGAAAGTGAAATGGTGTTAAAATTGAAGGAAAGTGTTAAACTAGTGAGAGAAATCTGAGAGGAGATAAAGATAAAATGGGAAGAAAGTCATTTCTGGGATATTATTTGAAGGGATTAAAGACCAAGATTTTCAATATGTTGTTCCTGGTATTTCTTAACAGAATTTTTCTTGATTAAATTTGAATGATAATGCCTTAAGTATTTGTTTATAGATAAGATAGATAAGATAATTAAGATATGGAAAGAAGAAGGTTTTTTGTACATTTAGAGAAAGTGATAAGTTACTGTGTAAAGTAAAGGAAAAGAATATGAAATCGATTTATTACATATATAAACTCTTAATGACTTGGTGATTAAAAGCGAATGATGAGGCTTTATTATTTACTTATAGATTAAAAAATAAAATATGAGATGAAGACAGTTATGGTTGAAATGAGAGAATGTGAAGAGTTATTGGAAATTGTAGTTGTCTTAAAGGAGGAAGTTCATATATTTTTCTTTATATTTCTCCCTTTTGTTGTCTGCATTTGTTTTTGTTAATATTCTTTTAAGTTTGTATTAGCTTTAACTTCAATAAAATTATTTTAGCAAAATATTTTTGAGATAAGAAGGTCAGGCTTCACTACAGAACATGATGGATAAACTGTACAGAACAGAAAATAAAATAGAATGATGAGGCATCACTATTATTCTTTATTTCGAAAAACTTCCTTCTTTTGAACATAGTGGAACTGACTCTTTAATTTCACTGATTTTCTATGCCTGTTCAATTTGTATTCAAATTACAAATTCATATTCATATTAAAATATCATTTAAAGAAAAATAATACATTCTTACAGGAACTAGATGTTGCTGGGCCGGATGATTTAAACAAAGTAAAGCAGAAGTACTATGAAAACAACAGTTAAAAGTCCCACAGTTCTAAAGTAAAAATGACAAACTTGTAGTGTTTCAGATGTTGATGAGCTATATCGATCAAGGAAATTCTGAATTGGCAACATTTGAAAGACCACAAGCGCTCCACTTCTAAGTCCCAAAGTACTAGCTCAATAACATTTTATATTTTTTCAGCATAAATCATTGGAAAAATGTAATACCATACAAAATAGTTAATATGTATTTTCATGTATTACATTAAAAATAGACAGTGGTAATAAATTTAAATTTAACAGCGTCTCCAATACAGTTCCAGAATAGTTACTCAGTATATTCCAATAGTAGATATTTAAAGTCATGAATTATATCTTTTTGCTCAGTTTACTGAAAAAAAAAACAAGGCTTTTCTGATTAACTATCCACTTTGAGAAAAATGCATTATGAATTCTGGGCAACATACAAAATGCTTCAAGATTTTTATTGTAAATGCAAAATATATACTTTGCTAAAACCCTCAGTATTATCTTGCATGATGCAGTCACAAGATCAAATCTAACTGTAGAATGTTTTGTTTCTCTTTATATTTTAAAATCTCTGGACTTCAGAAATCTGATTTATATAGTTGAAAGGGCATGAATTGATAATCCAGGTACAGAGAAAATACATTCTGCACATTTATCATAGCTTCTTGTATCACAGTATTGAGTGCTTCTGTAGCAATACATGAACAGAGGACCAGAGGTGGTATTCAGCAGGTTCTGACCAGTTCTGGAGAAACAGTAGCGGAAATTCTGAGTATTTTGGAAAACCGGCAAATACCACCTCTGATTGGCCCTGCCCCCATCTATTCTCTGCCTCCCGAGTCCCAGATGATCGGCTGTGTCTTCTTTTGTTGCCCTGCACAGGAGAACGGAGCTGGAAAGCAGGTTAGTGGGGTGGGGAGGGAATGGGATTTTGCAGTAACCTTCCCCCAGGAGTGGGGAGGGAATGGAGATTTTGCAGTATCCTTGCCCTGCCACGCCCAGCAAGCCATGTCATGCTCAGCAAGCCACACCCACAGAACCAGTAGTAACATTTTTTGAATCCCACCACTGCAGAGGACAACTTTTGTGAATGTCTTAATGCTATACAGGTAATCCTCAGCTTACAGGAGCAATTAAGACCTGTCATAAAGCAACACAAAAAATGGGGCATCATGTCACACGTGAGGGTCTGAAGTTTAGTTATAATGCAAATGTAGAAGTAATTCTTGCTTAATGATCAGTCACTTAGTAACTGTTTGAAATTACAACAGACCTCCCCAGGGTCCCCATCTTTCTGATGACTGCACACAACCTCATAGTCATGTGGTTGTATTTTCGACACCTGGCAAACAGCTTATATTTATGGCTCTCTGTATCATCCCGTGGTCATATGACCACAATTTTTGGAATTTTTAAAAAATCAGTTTCATTTTCCCACTGGTTTCTGGCAAAAACCACAATTAAGGAAAACAGATTCATAAATGATCATGACAGTCAGTAAGAACCACAGTGTCCACTTAACTTCTGTGGCATTTGCTTAATAACTTCTGCAAAGAAGACTGCAAAATCAATTGCAGGCTCAATTATAGCAATAAATCAAGGACTACCTGTAATATATGTTAATTACCATTTTTAGACGTGCTTGTCAACAGACAAGAAAATGGAAGCACAGAAACCACAATTTATCGCAGGGCAATCAACACATTCTGAATGTCAACAGCAACTATCCACTGTCACACAAAAAGAGATGCCAAACCCAACAAGCCAAACAGCTGGAGGTAGGTACCTACTGTATGTGAATAATTCAGGTAGAATAGATGCCCACAATGATTTGTTATAAGATGCCTGCACAAGATGATGGGGAGAAAGAAGAGAAGAAGCCAAGTACAAAACCAACTACATGGCACACCTTGCCATACCTCAAAAACATTTCAGAAAGAGTAGAATGCCGCTTCTGAGATCTGTTTGTGGGCATCACACACTCCCCAGAGGCTATCATACGAGGACAAATTATGCACTGTAAAGATTGCTTTGAGGTGGCAGATACTTCCAGTGTAATTTACCAGATCCCTTGCATGGATTACCCATTACTATGTAGGACAGATACGGAGGAATCTAATGACCAGATTTCAAGAACACAAGCGAGTGGTCAGAAAAGAAAGACACAAACTTATTGGTAGCCTCACATTGCAATAAATAAGGATGTACATTCAATTTTGCAGCTCTAAGATTGTTGGACAAGAAGGCACAAAAACAGCCAGGAGTGAAGCCTGAGAAACAGGCCTCTCGTCAATCAACAGGAATGCTGACTTAACCCCAACTTATTAAGATTTCCCAGCACAAGGAAACAACAGCCAACAATTTAATAGCTAACTATCAATTCCACAATTTACATCTAAAACGTTACACATATGAGGCATCATATAAATACCACACACAAAACACTCAAAGCACACAGAAAAACACAGGAGTCTGTACAGTCTGGTACATGGAATAGGTGCTAACAACAAGGCTCCTTTTTAAATTAACAAGTTCTTTTTTTTTTAAATCAATGAAGCCAATTTTCTAGATAAGTAAACGAAGTTTACCAGAAAAGAGATATGAGATAAGGCCAAAATCACAAGTACAGAACTCCAAATAAAATCAATACAGACAGTCTAACTAAACCTTATAGGAAGAGAACCGTATAAGTCTATGAGAGAGAGAGAGGGGGAGAGGGTACCTGGTAGCCCCTTTTCAAAATAACTACTTTTATTAGAAAGCAACAGCTTTCAAAAGCTGAGTTGCACTTCATGAAGGCACTGAGTGGCTAAAATATAAACTGGGTGAGACTGGAGAAAGGGAAAAGAAGCCATGATAGTTATCTGATAACTTCCCTTTCTTGTAAATTGAGTGCTCCTCACTTCACTAAAATATGGAAGATTATTAAAAGTAAATCTCTCTTAATTGCCTTGCTCCATAAAAGAAAATACTCTCTCATAGCCTGGGTATAGCCAGAACATCTAACATGATCTATTGGCTATCCCTACTTGCCCAATGGCCTTTTGTGGAATGATAAATAAAGATCCAGCCTAGAATTGTGCTATTACTGAATTCCACCTATTCTAGCTTTTCAGCAAGGAGTCAATATATGAGATGCTTTAAGGGATTCTACCATGCATACTAAAAGTGAGACTATTATATATGTCTACGGGCATTACTAAATAAAACCACAACTTTGGTTAATGAGTATGGAATTAACACAAGTATCCGTGAGCCCTTTCAAATATATCAGGACAAGAATGACTAATGCAGGGAAGGCTCCAGAAATGCTTGTCTCTCTCCTGTTGATTTTGCAGATATTCAATTATTTTGGCAATTGATGTTGACTCTAATCATGATTAATGGCTACTTGGTATTGACTCTGCAGCATAGCAGATTGGACAAAATCATCATGAAACAGGATCTGCATTTTGAGATGCTTGAGCTATTCTCAACTGTTGAGCATTTCAGGGCATGACCGTATGAAAAATAGGAGCGGCGATGGATGTCCGCAGGACAGTTCAAGTGGCAATCATCTTGTAAGTGAAGAATGAGTACTTAGCTAACTTGAGGATCTCCCAAAAAAGGAAATAATCTATTGCTGCTGCCTTAAGAACAGATGATCAGACAGAATTTTGTTGCTGTTTTCTACAATCTTTGTTATTGGACTTCCTATTTTGTTAAACTTTGCTATTACCCATGAGAACTATGTTTCTTATAGTGCCCAAATCTGACATCCTTGAAGCTTTCCAAATGATGTTACTATAGAGCTATCTTTTCAATACTAAGATTTATTAAGCATGCTGTTCTATGCTTAGAGACAAGTAAGGATGCTTATGGTTTGGGGTTATCATTTTAATCTTTGGCTGAATTTATTTTTTTTCCTCAATGGGTTTGGCTACACTTGTTCTTGGAGTCCATTCTAAGTTAAGATGGCTTTAAAAACTTATTGGCAAGCTTCACTTCATCTCAGTGGGGAGCTTCTGGCTACTAGGTTTGGAAAATTCCAGAAGTACTTCTAAGCAGCCTATCTGGAACACTGATCTTCAAATCAGTTAAGTCTGTAGCCTAACCTTAAAGCTTGTTTTTTTTTCTTCCAGATGGGTATTAGCCAGCTTCCTATCTCTCCTCCATCTCATTTCTGAAATTTCACTGGACCTTCATTATGGCCAGGTGGATGCACTGCCCTTTTCTATTGAAATGGAAAATTCATATGAAAATACTTCTCTATGCCAGGGAATATATTCCTGAGGAGTTGGCTCAGGAAAATCTTTGAGCCATATCCTTCTTTTTTGCTATTTCTGTAGAGAATCCTGGATGATTTTCACCTATCCTACACTGAAAAATTTAACTGGTAGAGAGCATCATGTCTATTGTTTTTCCAGTCCAGCTGTATTTTCCAAGGTGCTTGTGCTTCCGTATACACCATCCATCCTCCTTTCTGATGGAAGAATTGTATTAGTTCTTTCTCCTTTTCCTTAATATTTGTATTTGACTACTAGCCTTACAGCCATAATAAAAATTTGATTTGATAGTTTCCAAATACAAATTTCTATCTTTCAAAAAGACCTGGAGTGATAGAAGTGGGAAGTTTAATTATCCTGATATTTCTCAGGAGACAATTCTGCAAAGCAGAGCCCTTCCAGGAAATTTTTGACCTGCTTGCTGAAGTTTTCAGAAAATAGAAGATAGCATAAAACAAGCAGCCATCCCAGACTTTTTCTCAACCAGAACTGAAGATTTAATAGATGAAGTAGAAGTCACAGGTACTTGAGTAGAACAGAATCATACAAAGCTGGGTAATTTTAAGGATATATAGGATATATCATTAAATATATATATATATTCTAGTCTTCCAAAAAAGGAAACAGAGAAAGTTCCCTTAGTTGAAGAGCATGGATTTTAATAAACTGAAGGCATTTATAGAAGAAACCAACTTAAAAAGGAACTTAAGATGAGTGGGAGGTTTTTTTAAAAAAAGGAATGTTAAAAAATGGAAATGGAACACAGTATAGGAAGGCGAGGATAGCAGTACAAAAAGCCTTAGCAAAAGCAAAGCCTTAAGAAAAGCAAAACAAAAATGGTACATATAAAAGGCAGATAGTAATCACTAAATACAGAATTAGTTGATGTTGATAAATGACATTAAGATTAAAAAAAAGAGGCTTTCAGATACCTTAAAAATAAGTTGCTCAACAAAGTCAGCACAATCTTAAGAGAGTTAACAAGGAGCAGCTCTGGTGCCCTAGTAGAGGTGGAGTTCTCACCTCACAATCAGGAGGCTGTGAGTTCAAACCTAGGTAAAGGTTCATATTTGGAATAGACTCTCCTGCTTGAGCAGTCTGTTGGACTAGATGACCTCCAAGGTACCTTCCAACTCTCTTATTCTATAGGAGATTTGCTCAACTCAAATATTTTTGGTTTAGTTATCTGTGAAAAGTGATGTTCCACTGGAGAATTGCAAATTGTAGAATGAAGAGGCAGGACTCAAGATTCAGGTGGAAACATAATCAGGGCATTATCTGTTTACTCTGAACTGGTTTAAATGGCAACTTAAAGTGATTATTCAGAGGTTATCTCATGTATAATACCCCAGTATATATCAGGACATTTAGGACGCAAAGAAACAAATGCAGGTTTATAATTTTTACTGATATTTTCTGAATATCAATAAAGTACACATATTTATTCATACACAAAGATATAAATATTTACCAGATTTAAAATGTAGCTGGCCTGTCCAGGTCTAAATTCTAATAATCAAGGTGAGAAAACCACCATATATATTCCAGGTTACAGCTTCCAAGTGTTACAGTTCCCATTTATTTTTGTAACTTCCAGAAAGACTGGGACAGTGTCAGTTTGGTCTAATCTCCTATGTCCTGTTATTTTTCTATTTAGTATTATTACCTCATCCACTTCACCTGGGAACTGCTTATGTTTTGAAAACCATTTCTTATTTAATCCCCTTATTTTTAATACCATTGTATTTGTTCCAAGCTCCTGGAAATGATTTCTTCTGGAACAAATCCTCCAACCTCCATGGCTTGCTTTGGATGGGTCTCATTTCACATCCTCCATCTACTATATATGAATATTTATACTACAACACAACTGAATGGCACAAATGATATAAATACATATAGGAACCAAATAAACTATACATTAGTATTCAGCATATGATAACCACATAGGAATGCTAGTAATAATATGGTCACAAGAATTTTCTGTCTTTGAGAAATCCTTGAGAATCAAGGGGAGACAGTTTACCAACACTTCATTAATTAATAACTGCTCCTTTACATTTACAAATAAATGTACGTGTCATTTTCACTGCTTAATCTGCATGCCTTCCTTCCTTTGTTCTTCTGTCTCATTCCAGTTTAAACCCTACATTACACTACTCATTCTGTGCATCTGATGGCATGGGTTGCAGCTCATAAACACGCATGCCTTTTAATAAAAAGTGCTAATCAGAACAAGTGCTACTAGATACCTGATTTGTAGCAATTTTTGAGTATCTTGAGCCAAATCTTCCATTATTGAGCCCTAGAGTGTCATGTTGGTGGCTTCTGAGCCACATGCATTATCTCAGGTTTCTGTTATAGCTTGTTCTGGTGCTAAACAGCCCCAGGGCTTATATCAATCTCCTGACTTATATTGCTCATGCAGTCAATTTCTCAAAAAAAAAAAATGTTTCTGCAAAGTTTATTAATTGTAGGACCCTCTTAAGAATAGAATCCAAAATATCAGGCAATCTGGCTTTCTTTCGTACCTAATAATTATTGTTGCATCAAGATC
Source organism: Pseudonaja textilis (assembly GCF_049901715.1). Lineage (NCBI taxonomy): Eukaryota > Metazoa > Chordata > Lepidosauria > Squamata > Elapidae > Pseudonaja > Pseudonaja textilis. The sequence continues at coordinate 6,741,389 of NC_141994.1, read as the reverse complement.
GTTGATGAAGGAGAAAAAAAATCCAGGTACGTGAATGGTTTTGCACATGTGTAAGCACTATTTATTTATTATTTGTCAATTGCTTACATGATAATAGGTATAAGTAAAAATATAGTTATGAATATATGGATACATATAAGAATTTTTTTAAAAAAATATAAAAGAAACAATAGGACAGGGATGGTAGGCACGTTGGTGTGCTTATGCACGCCCCATACTATGTACAGCTTTAGAGCTGAACCTTCCCTTCAGAGTTTGGCACGACATAATAGATGGTTTCACTGGATATTTTGGCTTGATATTTGTTGGGTCTTTTTACTGAGATAATTATTTTAGCCCAACAGATTGGAGAAATGTGAAAACACTGCATTTTAAAACCCAGAATTACAGACGGAAAGCTTGTTTTATCCTTATGTGTTTATTACAGGGATTGAAACTAGATATCTGCCTAGCTTAATTTCATAGTTTATGGAAATGTCAGAATAATAATTTTTTGCTGTATGAAAACCTTATAATATTGGCATGGATTGCGCGTATATCCATTATTATTTTTTTGTAAAAAAAAATATGGAATTAAGTCAATCTTATTAAATAAAAAGTTGGGATATACATTTTCATTATACAATAAAATAATTCTACCTCTAAGATTATTATCGTACTAAAACACAAAGAATCTTTCTCTGCTACCTTTTTTCTTTACCTTGCATATGGTTAATCTCTTTTTCCCATTTGTTCTGAATTACTTACAGGGGATCAATTTTCTTGTGTTCTACACTATTTAATCTAGGGCAGAACTGGATAAAAACAAACATAAGACTGCCACTTTTTCTTTTCCTTCGGGAAATTCTTTCCCACTTTTTGAATGGGAGACATTTTGAAAATTATTAATTTGTGTACTCCTTAATAGGCACCTCCCACACACAAAGGTTTTCCAATGTAGGAAAGCTAAGTAGAAGGCAAATGAATTGCAATTGCTTTGAATAATATAGAGAAATCTGGAAAATTGAAAAAATATTGTTTTTCTGTACCTACATAAACACGTCCTTGCATGCGCACACACACAGTTTTCAGAATATTTTTTCCAGAAATAATATAGTAGAGATATTGAAATACGTTAGACATATATTTACATAATTCCACTAAATCATATGGCCATGAGCTCAGCACTGGATTAATTGGGGGAAGTATGTCTGAAACCATATTTTTAAATAGCTTTTATCTTTAAGCTTTGTAATAGCACTTTGATTTCTTCTCTTTAATGTAGTCTTAAAGAGACAGATTATAGCACTGTGATCCTGTCAGCTATTGTACCCTTATTCAAGAACATTATAATACTTCCTCATTCAGTACATAGGGACACAAAATTCTATCTATAAGATATTGAATATTGAATATTCACAAAAAGAAAATTCAGTCTTGTGATCCCTGGAATTAAGTCTGAGGTGTGTTCATTCCTTGATCCAAACCAGTATTTCACAACTGAGCAACACAGACAATTCCAGATTGGGAAGGGGTAGCTTGTCTATGACTGCTGTCATGGGAAGAACTGTAAAATAAAATCTGTATTTTTAAGACTTTAGCTTCCAAACGTAATCATATAGAACAAGTCCCTGGACCACAGTATTTTTAAACTTCATCTATCAGATATTGATAGTGCTATGAACTCAAAAGGAAAATCTAACAATGGAACTTCTGTCAGGAATTTTTTAGGTCAATTCTTTCCAAACTCAGATTTGGCAAAGCACAAAGGCCACAACCAGCCCCAGTCCAGCCCCCATGTTGTCCTTCTAGACAGAATTGTAAGAGTACCAGAGTACTACAGATTCTATTTATGGAATTACTTTTATTAAAAAATTAAAAAGTAGTTTAGGATTATGGAAACCATCAACTCAAAATATGCAGTATACTTAAAAATAAAAGGCCACTTAAGCCTATACAAAGATCATTTAACATAATTATTTACATAATTGCAGCCATTATCTGTGTGCATTGTCCTGAAAATTATTCCTGTTTCAATATACAGGAATTTATTTGGGCATTAAAAGGGAATCATTTTTAATTTAATTTTATGCAGGTTGAGAATGGTCAGGTTAGAATTAAAGTCACACCATATGTGATGATACTACTTTAAATAGAATAAATGGGCAATAATCATTATACTTTCCTAATGCATGTATATTGAGAGCTTATACACTGGAGACAAATTCCTTGTGTGTCCAATCACATTTGACCAATAAAGAAAATTCTAATTCTAATACAAATACAAATTCTAATTGAGAAAAGCTACAGCAAGGATAATTATATATTATGCAGAGGAGGAAGAGAAAGGAACTAAAGTTTGTTGTTATATTTCAACTAGCCTTTTTCAATAGATTTACTGAGGGGGAAATTCTCAATGTTGTTGCCCAAATACCAGGTTGGGAAATGGAACTTTAAAGGAAAATTATTGTTATTCTGTTTTCCAATAGTTTTTTTTTCCAAGCCTACACAGCCTTTTTAGTTAAAGAACTGTGAGTGCCCTTTCAAAATGTCTGTTTGGGTGCTATGCACAAATCTGTTGACCAGAAGCAAACTCCCTGTAACTGAGCTTACACTCTGCCTCCGATGCCCCCATCCTTTTTAAAAATTTGCCCCTTTTTTTTCCTACCCAGTGGGTCCATGTCCAAATAAGGCATTAAGTTGCAAGCATACTATGTTTATATTTTCTACAATGCATAGGTGCCCTATGGCGGCCATAAGCATTGTTATAAATAAAGATGACGCTAGAGACTAAGGCTGTGTACCAAAATCCCATTTTTAAATTAAAACAGTGTTTTAAATCCCACCAACATGTCAGATAACAAAGGGAAACCTCATGAAGGTTAAGACCATGTTTATAAGTAGGCATATTATATATTTGTTCTATCTGATCCATGTTGGGATGGGTAAAATAATACAGAATATAATTTTTTTCATGAAAAGCAATCAACCTGATTTAACACCAGAGATTATAGTATTCTAATTATCTTGCCAATAACTATAATTTATAATGAAACTCCTATAACTGTTATGACTTTTTCATTTAAGTCTACTCTTAGTTAATTCCCTATATAATTAATAAATACAATATCTTTGATGACTGTGGTAATTAACTGGTTTTAAACTGCTTCTGCACAAATGTATTGGGTCATAAATTCATAAATATGTAAGGAAGTTACGGACAGGTTACAGGCACATTGATGAGTATAATATAATAAAATCTTAATTAAGATGAAATTTCATTTTTTCAACACATTGATCTAATTCAGCAAATAGTGTTTCTGCTTCCTGCTCTCTCCAGTGAAAATACAGCACCATGGAAAAGAGAAAGGAGTTCCACTGTGAAGTACATTTTAAGTTGAAAATTTAGATCAACATTGTTTTTATCTGTGGTGAAGGAAGCAATCACTATGGTATAATAATTATCATTACCAAGGGATAATTAGCAATGCAAGTGTGAGAAAGTAATGGTGTGAAAATTACTACAGTCCCAAGAATCCAGGACAATGATTCTTTTGCAAAAGTTTGCACTTTGATTAGCACGCCTCATTTATGCCATCAAAATTGGAAATCTTTATGTCTTAAAAAATAAGGCTGGCTTTAACGGCTTCTGACCAAGTAAATGAATTAATTGCCAAGGTTAAAAACAGGAGTTAATTTGGAAAATGAAAAGTATTCATGTGCTTAGAAGAAGATTTTGACCTAGATCCAAATTTTGGTGGGAGCCAATGGGGTGGGGTAGATGCAACTATTCTCCAGTCAAATTTAAAGGGGAAAAGTAATCCAAACAATTTAATGGTGAATACTACAGCCCCTTATTGTTTAAACTCATCTGATTCAAATAAGTAGGAATACTCAACAAATTTGAGAGACCCTTGGAAGTTCTGTACCACCCTGATCTCTCATCCATACTGCCAACCTGTCTTCTTAGACACTAGGAAGGTCATATGTGTAGGTAACTATGGAGATAGAGGGAAGTCAAAATGTGTGTTGTGATGCACATACTTGTGTTCGCTGTTGGAATTCAAATACAAAAAGAGGAGGTTGCTTCATAACAGCACAACACATATTTCCATTCTTTTCCCTCCAGGTTTTTCCTTTTCTCCTCTTTTCATTAGCTTGCAATTGATGCCTTTAGTTATAGGTATCTTTCTCTGTTTTTCTTTCAAAGCATAATTGAGAACTAAAAACTATTTCTGACATTTCAACCATTTAATGTCTGGTTACTGGAACCAGATAGTTAAAATACAATAGTTTAACCTCCTCCTTGCAGATGGGAAAGAGAAGAGGGAAAAGACCCAGCCATGTATCTATGGGCATGTTCTTAAGGAATGTACAGACGAGTTGGCTTGTGTTCTCACAGATATTTTCAATCTTTCATTGCACCAGGCAGTGGTCCCAATGTATATTAAGACTACAATTACAGATCTTAATGATTATCATCCAGTTGAATTTACATTATGAAACATTTTGAGAAGCTGATAAAGGACATTATTGTATCCAGCCTCGCTCCAATATTTGACTCACTTCAGTTCGTTTACCATCCAAATGGTTTTAAATAGAATGCTATTTCTTCTTTTCTCCATCTGAGCTTGGCACACTTTGAGGAAACTCTCATGTGTGAATGCAGTTTGTTGACTTCAGTTCGGCATTTAATACATTTATACCTCAGCATTTAGTAAACAAATTGGGCCTTTTAATCTTTAATACTCCTTTCTGAAATTGGATTCTTGATTTTCTTATTGATAGGGCCTAGTATGTGCAAATACTAATGGGACTAATATTTCTAACACCATTTTCTTGAGCATAGTTTCTCCTCAGGGCTGTGGACTAAGTCCACCGTTGTTCACCCTGTTGATCTATGATTGTTGTGCAAAGTTTGCTTCCAACCATATTTTGAAGTATGTGGATGATACAACAGTTGTGGGCCTTATTCAGGAAGACAATAAGGGTGATTGCCGAAAGGAGATAGAGGGTTTGATGAATTGGTGTAATAAAAACACCTTTGTCTTAAACATAGGAAAAACTAAAGAGATCATTGTTTACTTCAGAAAAGGCAGCCATAACCACACACCTCTGTTTATTAATGATTCACCTTTGGAAGTGATTAGCAGCATCAAGTTTTTGGGTGTGCAGCTAGCTTGATTGCTCAACTGTGAGACACTGGTGAAGCAAGCACAGCAGCGCCTGTACTTTCTGCATCACACAAGAAAAGTACATTTTCCTTCCCCTGTCCTTATCACTTTCTATACAGGTACGATAGAGAGCATCCTATCAAATTGCATTACTGTCTAGTTTGGAAGCATTACTGCTTCAGTCAGGAAGGCAGTGCAGAGCGTGTTGAGCATGGTAGAAAAGATTATTGGTAGTTCACTTCCTTCTATCCAGGAAATAATATATAAGCGATGCTTGAGCGGGATCTGCAGTATTGTCTGAAATGCTATACATCCTCTTCATGACCTATTTTCCTTGTTACCTTCTGGGAGGAGGCTTCATGGTATCCAAGGCAGAATACCTAGATTCAGTCACAGTTTTGTTTTATATAATATCAACCTTAGGAACTCTCAAGTTTCCTCTTTTCTCTATGCCAGGGGTATCAAACTTGATTTCATTGAGGGTGAATCAGGGTTGTGTTTAACCTTGGAGGTGCTGGGGGAGTGTGGTCAGGACAGGCATGGCCAACATGATGTCATTTGTGTTGGGAGGGCATCCGTGGTGGCCTGAGTGCTCTGCCAGTGAAAACAGGATCCCAAGCTCTGTTTTTCGCTGTGACGGCCTCCTGCAACCCTCTCCCAGCAAAAATGGAGCTGGGGGGAGGCATTCACAACCCTCATGAGCTCTGATTTCAGCTGAAACAGCCTCCTGCAACCCTTTGCCAGTGAAAATGGAGCTTCAGAGGGCTGCATGTGGCCCTACTGAGCTCCATTTTCACTGGCAGAAGCATCATGGGCTGGTCCTTCGCTATTTCCAGGGTGGCCCCACAGACCAGATCTAAGCACCCCATGGGGTGGATCAGGGCCTTGAGTTTGACACCCCTGCTCTATGTGTTCAAAATGGACAGTGATTAATATGTATGTACATATATGTATGTGAATAGGTATATATGTGAATCTATATAGATGTATATCTGTGTTATATGGGTAGATATACAGTATACTTTCTTTCAAGAGCAAGCAACAGAATTTCATTTTTTAATTTTTGCCAGTCTGCTCATAGTAAAAAAATGACAATAAAGGTTATCTTATTTTATCTTATTATCTAACAAATAATTCATTTTCCAAATAAACAGGATTATCAAAATATATTTTTATTCTCGTATATCTAAAAGTGACTACAAATGTGGTTAGCATCAGTATACTAGTCAGTTTAGGGAAGTCCCTTTTCTATATAAGATCTGATTGCACAGTTAATTTTTGAATAAAATAAAATGTATAATATCTTTTTTTTACTGTAGCCTTATTGTCAAAAGCAAGAGCTAGCACAATTATTCTGAAGTAGCCATCTTCTTCAGAACCGCCAAATCCCCAAACCGCCAAAGCAAAGCCACCAACTGTGCAGACTGTAAAATTGATTGATCTGGAGCTATGTCTCTGAATCATCGTGAAACCTTCATGACCAAGAACAGTTCTGCTTTGTATGAATTATTACATTTTTCTATTTATTTTTAACTCCCACCCAGTCAATTACTGCTAGCAAGCATTAATAACCTTCCTTGGTAATAGGTGAAGATGAGAAAAAACAGTTATAACTCATCCAAATATGGTTGACAGCCCAAATTTCTCGACTGACTTAATATTGTTATTAGATAATATGGGCAACAAAACCGAAACACCATATCCCACCATGTAAATGCCAGAACGTAAATCCTCAAGCACTGTTGTCTGAAAATTACCCCTTGGAAAATATTGGATAATAAGAATGTACATCTGAGGGTCATTTCTTAAAAGCAGTTCAGAACATTATTATGGCCAATGGGACCTCTGAGATATCCAGCACAATCAATATAGACAGACTACCCTTAAACATTATACTGTAGTTTCCAACACACACTTGCCCTGAACTTTGTGCTAATCGTTATGGTTAGTGTTAGCAATTAGCATTGGCTCTTTGAATTAATCAACTTTTCTTTTGCTGATTAACCCACTGATTAAAGCCTCACAGTCCTACAATGATCACACTGGCTTTTTTAAACATTAAAACTGCAAACTAACTGATTATTTCAGAAAATTCTATAAAGCATTATAAATCTCTTCATGACACAGAAAACTACTTAATGTTAACAGATAAGATCTACACCTCCCTGAAATTTAAGGTGCCTTTTCATACTGCACAGTTAAAGCGTTCAGCTGAACTAACTATAGTTTAGTGTTCCCTTCCCTATCTATTTATTAAAGTCACATACCAAATTCACATTAACATCAAGCATACATAAAATATAAAACTGCTAGAGAGAACACAAGATAAATTTTAAATTTTGATGTTGATGCCAAAGTTTTGTTTAAGATATTTATGTTACATAAAAAAGATAATAAATTTCACAGAAGCCTCACTATGCTACTAGTTTTCCATCAACCAAGTCTACAGGGGAGGCTAAAAGTGCCAAAAGGGAAAAATTAAAGCAAACAGAAATACTGCTGGATAATAAATCTTCAAAAGCACTAAATGTTATTAAAATATGTTTTAAGATATCCATAATTTTAAATCATACACACAGAGAGAGAGAGATTCCAGTTTTTGTATTTATATAAATTGGAATTGTATCTATATTGATTCTAGGACAGGCATAAGAAATCATTCATATAACTTCCTTTCTGTCTTTATCTGACATCTGCTTTAAAAGTATTAACAATAATTCTCCTAGCAAGGATTTTGAACAGAGTAGTTAATATGAAGAATGATATGATTTAGGAATGCTTAGCTTGGATCACTGACAAATAGAGGTGAAGATGATTCCCTTGTGAACTGCTTGCCAATAAGTACTTACTGCTGGGTAGACCAACATAAATCTTTCTCTAGATTTGTAGCATGCACAGGAAATAGTTTCAGAAGAGAAGAAAAGAAGTTCTATGAATCCAATCTAATCCATTCACCCATAAATCTACTGAGTTCTTTGGTTTTCCAAAATAAAAAGATGGATATGTATGGATTGATTATATAAAAATTGAGCTCTGGGTAGCCTAAAATAAATGATTACATAAGCAGCAAGAAGCAAAATGTTGGAATCCAAACCCTCTCCCTTGGACAAATGGGAGTTTTAAAATATATTTCATCAGTGCAGACAACATACTGAAAACCTCTCAAAAGTACAGTGGAAGCTAAGTTTTGGTCTCAGTTGCAGGTCAACAAAGGGGCATAGCATTGATTATGAGAAGCCTTGAAAGTTTCAACAGGGTACTTTAATTCAACATGAATCAATCAGAGTAGATTTTCAAATTAAAGTGGAACCCTGTTCAATACAGCAAATTCAATTAGGTGGCTTTAACTGCAGATTTGATTGCTATCCTGCTCCTTTGGGAGTGTCACAGACAAAAATACAGAATTACAGCTTCACTTTCACAGATGGCAGCTGTTGGTGGGTATATAGGTGGATTGGGGAGTGTGAACCTTTCTCTAATGATGAAAGGAATCATTGGCTAGCAAATTTTATCACCTCACCTTATCAAACGTTTGTTTACAGCCAAGGCTAACATCTCTTACTCAGGTTTCTGATGTTAAAATTTCTATCATTCCTTTTATCCAGCACTTCGAGGGGGTGTATATATTGCTCTCTGTGAGGTAGATTGGATTGAAACAAGTAATTAATCCAGCGTTTTTTAAACTGCGAGTTAAAGTTTAAAACTTTGAAACTCAGCCAGTTCCCATAGCTAAAGATGACCTTGTATCTGGGTGATCCAGATTCCAAGTCTCATGTTTTAATCTTTACCTCACGCTGTCTCTTTTTTATGCACTAGTAGACTCAAGTGCTTATTAAAATTAGTAATAGATAGACTAGCTTGCTCTTAATTTGTAATTAGACTGTCATTTATTATTTTTAAATTTACAAATTATATCCCTGTGTGTACTACTATACCCCATGGTACAGCATGTATAATTAAAATACGATTATTATTTTTTTCATAAAAAGCCACATTTAACAGAAATGGAGGAATAAAGTATTATGCCAAAAGCAACCCCAGTGAACTCTAAGGAAGCCGTACAGTCAAAAGAGAATTAAATAATAATGGAAAACATACTGAAAGTTAGGAAAGAATCCTTTTCTAACTACCACATTTTGCTGTAATTACTGTTTTGAGGCACATAACAAGGAAAGCACTTTAATAATGTGAGGGCAGTTCTGAATCCATAAGTAGAATCCTGGAAGTTATTGAGCATGAAATAACATTCTGAAGTTTTTTATGTGCATGTCAACAAAGTGTAATATGTAATAGATTGACAATTTTTCTATTTCTCCTCACATGTCCTTTGTTCACAGCTTGACCTGAACCCACCAGAGGCAAAGAAACAAAGCAGTTACAATGTTATATGCTATTGTAGTGGAAGGACTTCTGTATTAATTGGTTCCTGTGGCAGAGCAATAAACGAACTGAAATAAAATCAATGCACATATGTGCATTTATTAGAAAGTGTATTTTTCTTGTTAAAAATTAAGGCACCTGACATCTGAACCTGTATAAGGACTGAGAGTCTTAACTACACACAGTTGTTCAAATAGCCTCCCTATCCCATTGCACCCCTTCCCTGTTATTACTTGCATCCTTGCATCTGCTATCTGAGGTATACAGCCCAAAAGTAGAACAGCCATACAATTATCTTTCCTTTCTAGATATAGATCTTCTCCGGGGAGTCAATATTTTCTATTTTAGCTTCCAAGCAAAATTGCAATAGCATTCTCATATCTCATATGTATTCCTGGGCAGAAGAAAATATATATTTTTGGTTCAAGGCAACAGCAACAATGAAGTTGGGTATCTGTTCATTATACTGTACATATCTTTTTAAGGATGTCTTGGCAAATAATACAGCATTCCCAATTGATCTGTGCAGAATTGCATTGAACAATGGAAGTTATACCCCATTCCATCAAAATATTTCTTTTCAAATGTCAGTGAGTTTTGCACTACAGTGTGATGGCTTCTTCGCATGTTAAGTACTCTTAAGTTAGAAAGAACGATAATATGCACCAGCATGTTGCAAATGAATAATCCTCTTTCAGTTGGCCCTGGGATAAAGAATAAATTCTTAGATGAGGAATCTAAAATATTTAAATATGCACACAGAGAGAGAGAGTTTTACAATGACCTACACTTGATTTAAACCCACCAGCCCAAGTGCTTTAAGGTATTACTTTGATCAGATATGCAGACTGAACCTGACTATAATAGCTATGAAATAACTTTTGTCAATAGCTATAGAAACTTTGCTGAGGCAATATGTGCAGTCACTTTCAAACAGCAGCTTCTGAAGTCTGATAGCAGCAGCAAGCCACAGTATTTCCCATCATTTTTATATTTAAGTTATTACATGTAGTTAGATGTAAGGCTCTCATAGCATTAACAGGCATATATGCCAAATTCAAGTTTCACATTATTGTATATTAAAGACTGCTCTTAACACACTAAAATAGAGATTATTTTGTATTTTAAAAGGGGGCATAGAGGATGTAAACAGATTGCTCAAGACTTCTAATCTATGATTTAGATCATCAGAAAAGCAAAACATGCATAACAACTAATACAGCTGTCAAAAATTGAACTTGATTTTGAACAGCCAGAAGTTGGTTGTTTTGTGCGAGTTATCTGTGTAAATAATGTGGGTTGTTTTACTTAACAGGACAGGTAATATAACTTTAAAGTGTTACCAAATATAACCTGTACTGCAAACACTGGGTATGCTGATAGCTGCTTAAACAGAGCATCCTAGACTCTGGAATAATAAACACACATTTGAAGTCAGTCTCAATCCAATGCAGGTAATCCCAAATGTCAGCTCAACAGAGTAACTAGCACTGAAGATAATATAAGTGACTTCTAGAAATATACTGTAACTGAAGTACTTTTTTTAAAGGGGTATGCATAAGTGCCTGTCCTATTGTCCCCACTTATTTGTACCCATTTCCTGTATTCTTACTTATGTTTATACTTATACCTATTATCTTGTAAGCGATTGACAAATCAAATAAATGCATAAATAAACATGTTTGCATATCTGAAGGACTACATTCACACTATTTGCAATTAAATTATTTCAACTATAGGTGCTCAGATTTCCTGCTAAAATAAGTTTAGAAATCTCCAATAATGGTTAACAGCAGTTAGCATAAAATTGTTTCATATATCTGGCTGCACTAGTCATTCTGAAATTCATCTTATCAGAACATTAAGTGAATATCCACCACATTTTTATATTACAGTGGGAAGAGAAAAAATTATAAGCAAGAAAAGATATAATTAGGAATCTTTGCATACACTTGCCAAGGCATTTCCAGTAGGATATTGAATAGGGAGTCAGAAATCAGATTTATGGTAGTAATTTATCCTGATACTTTGTTTTGGGACATAGGCAGATGCCATTCAACAGCTGGAAACATTCAGGAGATATTGTGTTTGAGGTCAAATTATTTGAAGAGGGACTGAGATGTTAGGCTGAGTAATCTTTGCTGAGATATATTTAATTAAACTATTAAACTTTGCTATTAGTAGCCATTGCCTTTCTATGCTGTTTTGCTAAGTGTTTCTTCAATTATTTAGTTTGCTTGATTGACTCTAAGTGATCAGATGCACTAAATTACTATACTTTCTGCTGGGCACTAAACATTGAGGTCACTGGGAAGATCCTATAATTAATTCTGCATCAGTAATAGGAGAAATGTGAACACACTTGTTGAGGTAATTCCCCGTTAGGAGAATGAGCGCATACAGGGAGACGTATTTGAGAGTAGTGTTTGAATAATACACACACAGCACACAGATACACTGTACAGTAAATGTAGGTTTTTACTTTCAGAAACGTTAAGCAAAGTTCAAACACGGTCCAAAGTCACTCACAGGTAAGATCAGTCAGTTTTTAGTACAGGGATAATCCAATAACAAAGTCCAGTGTCAAAAACAGTTCAGTATCAGACTTACATCAAATCCAAGAATATCAGTCAATTAGAAGAAAGGCAATACTTTCCAACAGAAGGAAACAGAGATTCACTGAGACACACTCTCTTCTGAGACTAAGACTAAGACAACCCAGGTTTCTGGCTCCATCTTATGACCATTTGAGTAACCACACCCAATTGCAGTTTTTAGCATTCTTTTAAAGATACAGTATTAAAATGTCTATCCTGGTTTATATATTTCCGACCCAAATACCTGTTAGGTGACTTATATTCCTAACAACACTGATGCCACTATGTAGGAAGGTAGCTGTGTTAAGTCTATGATGGCCAGAAGTCAGGAGTCTGGAAACATCTTTTCTGATGAACCCATCTGATTAAAAGTCAGATTCTGAAGGCCTGTTCTTTTTAATCAAATGCATTTGTCAAAAAAGATGCTACCAGACTCCTGATTGATTCCATTACAAAGGTTTTCTTATTCCCTAAACAAAAGGTTCCTTTGATATATGAATATTAAAAGCAATCTGAGTTTAGTTTGTAAAATAACAAGCATTTTTTGCCTCTTTGTATATTGTTCATTAAAATTAATAAAAGCGGTACTTCAAATCCAATAAGAATAACCAGAAATTTGAATAATTTAAAAATATTGTTTTGAGAAAATTATCTAACAGAACTCCCCAGGCTGATTCAAACTATAAGCACAGGAAAAAGTCCTAGCGAAATAATAATCTTAAGGAAATGGAAGAATGGTTCGAAACATGAATACAAGGTTGAGGCTGAAATTAGAACCCAAAAACTGAATGATGGAACTAAACATATTGTTTATTCTGTTTCAGTCAGGTTTACCTAAAGCTCACTTTTCTTTCCAAAATTGATTGCTGAAGTAATATATAGAGAAAACTACTTTTATATAATTAGTCTGATGCTCTAATAATCACATTACATATGTCTGGTGAGAAATAAGTAATATATTGCAGAAAGCTATGAAATATTTTTGCTCTCAGATAGAAATATAAATGATTAAATAACATAGTACTGTATATTCTGGCTTTGCTAAGATTCCACTGTGGCGTGTTACAGATTTTTCTACAGATCTAACTTTTGAGAAGGAAACACCTGGTGTAACACTGCCTCCCAACCTATTTCTAACCCTTTTGAAGAGATTCTTAAGCCTTAAAGCAACTGAAACTGTTCCTAAGAAACTATGAGCATCCTTCTGAAATAGTCTGTGTTTATTTTTGAATAATATTTTATTTTGGTTGCAATTGTTTTCTCTCCATGCACAAACGGATATTATGAACTGCAGCTTTTGAAAAACAATTCCCTGTGTAACTAAACTGCAGTTGTTTGCAAAGCTATTCTCCTCAGAGGCATCTTTGGGGAAGAATTCCCCCACCCCCCCAAATCATGATAGTACCTGCAATTAAAGTTTTGACCCATTTTTACAGGCATCAGAAATAAGACATACATTAAAAACGGATAGGCTTTGATGTTATGGTTGCAGCTACATCCTGACTTTTTGTGACATTTCCACTTCTTTATTGCTACAATAGACTCAGTAGCACAGCATAACAAGCATGTTTCTTTCATATTATTTTCAGTGTTAACAAATTAACAGAAATGATCAAGTCTGCCAAGAACCCCCACATAACATCAGGGTTACTGCAATAATCGAAGACCTGCCCCAAATAGGAAAAAAAATACTACAAATATCTTCTATACTGTGCCATAATACTTTGACCATAAATACTTCCAAAAATATAAGAAAAGGACTTCAAATCATTCCTAAATCTATGTCATCAACTCTTAGTGCAATATGCATAATTTACATTATCTTATTCACAGGACTTTTTAAAAATGATGTAACATTGGTATATGTTACCAAGGAAATTGTCTAGAATGTATAAAGATGTTAGCAATCTGAACCACAAGAAGGAATATTTTATCATGCTTGATGGATATGTAAAAAAGCTAGAAAATTTTTGATTCAAATACAGATTGAATTTGATTCAGAGAATTTTAAAAATGAATATGCGTTTGAGGGGAGAAATAATCTCTTGAGACTGATGGACAAATAGTTGAAAAAAAATCACGGAACTTTGTTTTTGTATATGATAACTGCAGCAAGACTATTGTATGCACAATGATGAAAAGATTTGACAATGCCTACAATGCATGGATATTTGGTGATGAACATGTGCTGAGAGTTATGAAGTAACTTTAGAGAATAAGGTAAATTTATAATTGTACTTGTATAGAAGATTGAAAAGCATTTCTTTATAATTCCCCTTTCTTCTATTTTTCTTTCCCTTTTGTTTTTTCTTCCTTGCTCTATATTACTCCATATTTGTGTTAGAGGACAGACTACCTACAAAATGACCAGCACTTGTCTTGTCCTTTTAGGCTAGGAGAGTAATTATTGGCCCTTACAGAAGTTAAGGCTACTACCTTGGACAGCTCTATTATGCGTTTATATTTATTTCTATCCCCTTCTATGTATATGGGCAAGTAATCTGTTTTATGTAAAGACACCAGTCTTGATAAAAGAAGATTAGCTGAGAAGTCTTCTAACTTATTATCCTTGCCAGTGCTGAATCAGCAATATATAAAAAGTGGAAACTTATTAGAAGAACATAAATATATTTTAAGCATATTTCTTTTCTCTGTATTTCTATCTTTACATGAGGGTGCACTATATCTTTACAAGCAACACTTTTCTAGAAATACCTCAGAAATAAACTTGGTGACCCAATTGTATTTTTCCTCATGAACATGCCAGAAAGTTCCCTTGCTTTTAGTTCTGATGGAGAATGCTATTTTAGTCCATCTCATTCTTCCTCAACTGCCATTTTAATTGAAGGAAAGAGTTAAGGGCCTACAGACAAATTGTGACAAAATATTGACTTAATAAGGGAAAGCTGGAGGGAACTGAATTTTTTCCTGTGGCTGTTCAGATTGAGACTTGAATATAACTTTCTGCCACAGGCACAATACCATGTACCATTGCTTGCTAGGGCTGTTTAGGTGGCCTTGGCTGAGGTGACACTCCTCTATCTTAAATCCTGTACATCTTTTTGGGATTCCCAACTGTATAAGCTAATATTTTCTTTTATTCCATTTCTATCTATTTTTATGGGAACATCTTTGTCATATTACAGTTATTCAAATTTTGACCTTTTGTAGGTACTTTCTTTCAGGTATGATAATAAACAACTTATGACTTACACTGTCTTATGATTTCTTCCTGTATGTCTATGCCCTTTACCTTTTCCCTGAACAGAAACAAGAATCCCTAAATTATACATATGAATGCTACAAAATAAACCATTACTTTCTTTCTTAGAAGAAATATTTTCTTCATAAATAAGATCTCGTATTCTGAATGTAGTGCCGAGTAAACAGAAGCAGCAGTCCAGACTTGGCTGATCTCAGAAAGCTAAACAGGGTTGGCCCCAGTTAGTTTTTGGAAGGGAAAAACCAGGTCATTTGAGAGCTATTGTCTAGACTTGGAAATTGAAAAAAAAAAAAGTTATCCCTGAAAAAGGCAATGGTCAATTTCTTGTGAGAACTAGTTTGATGTAACAATTAAGGTGCCAGGCTAGAAACTGGGAGACCCTGAGTTTTAATTCTAGTGCCACTCTCAATTTACCCTCTCTGTCTGTCTCAGTTCTAGGAAGCAGACAGTGATAAGCTACTTCCAAAATCTTGCTGCGAAAACTGCAGAGACCATCCAGACGGTTGACAGGAGTCAACAATGATGTGAAGGACACATGTATGCACTCACATTCTCTCTTTCACACACAATTCTGTACTGTTGTGAATAAGACATAAGACATAAGACATAAGAATTTATTTGTCATTACACTCGCAAGCGGGTGCAACGAAATGAGGTGCTCTTCCATAAGTAAAACTGGACAACACCATTGAAAGAAAAATAAAATTAAACACAACAGACCATACAATAATCTCTATACAATTTAAAAATGTAAATACCTTATTACTCTCAGCCATTAAATTCCACAAAAATCTTATGACCCTGCATTCAAACTCAAAACTGCCCTTGGATAAAAACTGTTCTTAAATCTAGTTGTCCTTGTTCTTAGTACCCTGAATCTCCTTCTCGATGGTAATAGTTCAAAGAGCTGATGTCCCGGATGAGAGGAGTCATTCAATATATTAAATATCTTCCTCTTACATCTATTCCTATACCGTTCTTCCAAAGAGGGGAGTGAGCAGCCAATGATGTTTTGGGCCATCTTAATCACCCTCTGAATTGCCTTTTTCTCTGCCACTGTGCAAAAGTAAAAGTAAAAGTAAAAGTACTTGACCATGTCCATGAAGCCATCAGTAAACTGAGTCCAATAAAGAATATTGGTTAAATTCCACCCTACAACAGCAACTTTCCTTTTTTCCTTAACTTTGGCCCTGAAATAGTATTTTCCTAGCCTAAGGGATGGAATAAAGTAACCTCATCTTCTGTTCATCTCGCATATTCTTTCCTCCACGTTCTGTTGCACAGATGATTATCAAATGAACATCATTCCCTAAGGATGTTACTGCAATTCTTGCAAGACAAAATTCCCAAAGCAACAGTTGAACATTCAGCCTAATGACACTTGGGATAATGTAAGAATAGTTACATTTCACTTTTCTTCTTTATCCCTATTGAGAAATAATTTATCTAAGTTATATCATCTTCTACATGTCCCCTTAACAACCTTTAAGCTTATAATAATCAATTCTGGGGGAAAATGTAACTCTTACAGTAAAATATTTCTCAAAAATGGGTCAGAAAGTTTAAGTAGAATTAAGAGAAGGAAGAAGGTACATTCCTTCTGTAGTTGGCCAGCTATTTCAGATTTCATTTTAACTTTTTAGCCTGTTGAATGGAGGCAATTTTTTAGGACTTACAATTTATCACTCACTCACAGCAATATTTAGTCTTTTATATAGCTCCTAATGCATGTGACTTCCACTCTATCTGTTTTCTAGCGGGGGGAAATGAGATAACTCTCCCTGAAGCCAGATATTTTCCAAACAGCTTCCACCTTATTCAGTGGGCATTAAGTTCTCATTAAGTTCTCATTCCTCCCAAATATAGACTAGTTCTGCCAGGTATATCAGTTAAAATAAATTAAATAAAAAGCAAAGAGAAACATACAAAGATAATGTTTATAACTGCAGTACAAATCTAAGGCTCCTTAAGTGCTTAAGCTTCCTTAAGCAGTTGTTGCTCTTCAATCTCACATATGTCTATACCTAATATTTCCCAACCTGGGCAACTTTGAGAAGTGTAGATTTCAGCTCTTAAATTTTTTATATCCATAGCCATGCTGGCTGGGGAATTCTGGTGCTCAACTCATCTACTACGCAGATGATTATTATATATTTCTGCATGCAGAGAATATAATGCTAGTTTAAAGTAAATAATTCACATGAAAGTTTTAAGAACTAAGTTTTAGTTCAATATTCATTTTGCATGATTTGAAATAGTGACTTTCATAAATAAAAATGATTGACGTGGCCCTTGTCATAGAATTCTTTATTGGCCAAGTGTGATTGGATACACAAGGAATTTGTTTTGGTGCAAATGCTCTCAGCATACATAAAATAAAAGATACATTCATCAAGAGTCAAGAATCATAAGGTTTATGATAATAATAATAGTCATACAATAATAAGCAATCAAATCATACCAGGAAACAGTCAACATAGTTGATAATGTAAGAAAATTGATTTTAGCTATATTTTGTTCCACTTGAGAAAAGCAACAGTCATATCTTTCAGGCATTACCTTTGCTGTTAGATATTAATAACTTATCTTTATTTATGCATATAAAATTATTTTGGAGCCTTCATTTAGGTTGAATGTTTTCTTCTACTCAATATTTATAGGATGACTTCAATTTGAATATGGTTTCTTTAACATACACATATACATATACATACATATATATATACATATACATATACATATGGCATTCAGCTTTGTTCGGGTATTTTCCCACGTCATTGTAGTTGTGCTTTTAAAGTTGTAGCAACGTTTCAGCAGAATCTGATCTGCCATCATCATCTGATGAACACTATACAGATGAACACTATACAGAAGCCTGATGATGGAAGATGAGATTCTGCCGAAATGTTGCTACAACTTTAAAAGCACAACTACAATGATGTGGGAAAATACCCGAACAAAGCTGAATGCCATACGTGTAGTACCGCTAAAACTTAAGAAAACACACACACACACACACACACACACACACACACACATATTGGTGGTGGTGTCCCCGGTTGTTTTGGGTCTGGTGTTGGTTTTTGTGGCTGGGACTCATTTGTTGGTGAGGGCTAGCTTCCAGATGCCTGGTAGGTGGGAGGTATTGTCCCATCTATTCATGTTATAGGGGTATTTCTCTATCTCGATGGCTTCCCTGATTATTCTCTTGCTGGAGTGTTCAGTGTTGGATATTAATTTGGTTCCTTCGAAAGTCCCAGTTCTGTTTTACTCAGAGCCAAGCTGCACTAAAAGCCTCCAATACAGGAACACAATTTTGCCAGCCAACCAAGACAAAAAAAGCCATAAAACAGACAGAAGATATTAGAAACACCAAAGAAGGAAAACACAGAAAACTCCAAGACCAATAAACACAGACCAAGACTACCAACCAATCAGGATGAAGAAAAAAACATTCTGGCACAGCAGTAGGCCAGACCCAAATTTAAAACTGAAACAACTGTAAAAGTCTGACTCATAGACGAACACAATACAGAAGCCTGATGATGGCAGATGAGATTCTGCCGAAACGTTGCTACAACTTTAAAAGCACAACTATAATCACACACACACACACACACTTTCTCAAAACATCCACACAATTTGTAATCATGGTTCAGATACAATATTTTCAACTGTAGTATCTCCATTGGAATAATCCTAAAAAATTGGAGTCCTTTTGGGCAAGTGCCAAAAGGCATTATTTTGTATTCTCACAATTTGAGAAATGTATGATTTCTAGTGTTGTGATATGTCTCCATACTTTCTTCATTTAAAAGAGGGTATTAATATACTTTCTCTAGCTAAGCCATATGAATTTCTTTTAACAGTAGCTTTTATGTATTATTTAATTGCATTTATAGTCATTATTATAGTATCTTAATTCGTTTTATTGTTTTGGAATAGGCTTTGAATTTTTATTCAGTAATAATGTCATCATAACAATAACAATAATAGCTTAAGCAAAAAGCAGCATCTGTCAACTTGATGCCTGCAAAATGTCCTGGAATTATAATTCCAGATTCACCAGCCAATTTTACTATTACGATGGCACAATGCTGTGTTATTATTTTCATTTGGACATTTTTAATTTTGAATTCTGTAGAACTGGTACTTTAATAAAACATGGATACTTTAATAAATCCTTAGTTGTAATGAGCATGGATGCAAATTATATATGGCCATATGTTTGCAGAGAAGCAAGGAAGAAAACAAGAAACAACTTGTTCTGTGCTACAAGTTCCTGAAATAGAAAACAACAGAAATAAAAATGCTTCTCAGCTGTGTTGTGTGCTTAATCATTTGCCACTAGAAGATCCTTTTAAAACCCCTGCAATAACTGGCTTCACAGATATTGCAGTTTGACCAAAGTATCAATCAATTCACCACTACTCTCCTATAGAAAATCTTACAGCAAATCCAATTAATTTCTTTTGAGAATTGTTTTTGAAGCTCCCACAACTGATTTTGCAGTCCTTCCTAAATCTCAGATCACCTGTCTAACACATATACATGAGATCCAAGGAGAAAATGACTGTTAAACAAAAGGTAGTGATGTTTTAAATCTGCCTTGAGGCAAATTATTTCTTCGAAAACTTGTATTATGTAGAGTTTTTAATATACAGTATATGCCTACTAAGCAAGTGAAATACAGTTTGGCTTCTTTTGAAATTTTCGGTCTTATAAACTTAACATCTAATCAAGAGTTTAAGTGATAAAAGGAAGTTATTACTTATGTTAAAATAGGTTTGTCATACCGATGACCTTCACTGATCCTATTTATCTCTTGGTTATAAGGAAAATATTCTTAATGAATTGTAAAAATGAACTTTGATGGTTTTTGATTCAGGGATTATTTTCTGAACCAGATTTTCCATACGAAGTTTAACATTTATTATTTTAATACGTAGAAAATGCATGATATGTAATAAAATTTGTCATCAGTTTGGAGTCACTGCATTCCCACAACATATCTGAGTCCAGCCCCCAATGAATTCCATTGACCTTTATCTAGTGCCAATTTGGTTTGACTATTAGATCAGACTCCTGTATATAGATAGTATATAATAATAAATTAATATGATAATGCTTTGAATTCAACTCCTGTTCTTAGTTACTTGCACCTGATAGGTAAATGTGCATAAAGAATTTCAAACAATCCAGACATTAACTTGTGCTTTTTAGATCAGGACATTGAAGCAGAATCTAACATCAATTAAAAAAAACAGGTAAGCATTCTTTTAAAAAGTTATTTCAGGTTGCAAAATAATGATTAAATTAAAATTATGTATGTATCTAATTTTGAAACCCAAATAACTGTTTAAAATAACAATATAAATAATTGATTATATTAATGTAATTTAGTAACATTTAATACAATTTAATAACAGAGCTATAATACTTATGTATTTACAGTAGAAAAATAAATTGAGAATAAATCCAAAAAATGGTATTGAAGTGTTTTGAAAATATGGTTACCAATCTTCTGGAAAAATATTTGTCTAGGCCAGGCTTCTCTTCACAAATAGGTGAAAATCAATTTTCCTTTTCTCATCTCTCATATGAAGGGCATTTGTTTCATAATTCCAAAAATGGAAGCGTCTCTGTGTGTGATTCGCAACAAAAATAGCACATTCTACGCTCAATGGATGATTGAGATATCTTTGTAAGGAATGGTGATCCTTTGTCTGGTTCTGGTGAAGCTAATTTGGGAGGATTGAGGCAAATGTGTAAGAGATGCCCAGGCTAGTCTTTTCATAAAATAAATTGGTTTTTATGCCAGTTATCAATGTAACTCGCCATCAGACGAGGGAATAGAACAAGCTGTTTGTGCAATTGAAAACAACTAAAAAGAGTGAAAATTGTGCTGTCTGATGTATCAGTCCAGAACTGTTACACCCTGAAGAAATGAATTCGTTGTATTCATCAGAGAAACTGATCTCTAAAACAATTCTGCTAGTGGGATTTTCAGGATCCAAATAAGCTAAGTAAGCATTTACAATATTTATCACACCTTAGTAAATCTTATGCCTACAAATATACTTCAGGGAATCCGAAGGCTAAGGAGATTAAAACAAAAATAAATAGAATAGAATAGAATTCTTTATTGGCCAAGTGTGATTGGACACATAAGGAATTTGTCTTGGTGTAAATACTCTCAACATACATAAAGAAAAGATACATTCATTAAGAATCAAGAATCATAACGTACAACACTTAATGATAGTCATATGGTACAATCAGCAATCAAATCATACTAGGAAACAGTCCATATAAATCGTAAGGATACAAGCAACAAAGTTACAGTCCTACAATCACAAGGGGATGGGTGATAAGGAGTGATGAGAAGTTTAACAGTAATAGTAGTGTACACTTTGTAAACAGTTGGACAGTGTTGAGGGAATTATTTGTTTAGTAGAGTGATGGCATTCGGGAAAAAAACTGTTCTTGTGTCTGGTTGTTCTGGTGTGCAGTCCTCTGTAGTGTCATTTTGAGGGAAATTACTTAAAATAGCTAAATTCCAGCAATCAAGTCTCTAATTTTTTGAAATAAACATGACATTTCTATATTTTGGCTCAGGTCATAGATTAATAAATGAAGTGGATGGAGGAAAACAAGTTAGTGCAGAGACTGTGTCTGTGGCTTGATGAAATAATGTTACCAGGTGTATCAACATGAATGTTCAAGCTTAATGCTTTCAGAAGATAATTAAGTCATAACAGCATTAGTGTGAACATGCTAAGAAAAATCTGCACAAAACATGGGACAGAGGAGCTCTTACATTGTCTTTTTCAAACTGCTTATGATCTAAGAACATAAATATGATAGATTCAACTTTATGGACCTTTTGTATACTATCTGCATTGTGGTAAAAATGGAAAAACGCATGTGTTCTATCAAATATGAACCTGTAAGGGAAACTGGCCTTAGTAAAAATACTTAACTACATAGGTGTCAATAGGAATTTGCTGCTTCCATCAAAACAACAAAAGTAGCGACCCAACAGGGTGCTGCAAGCATTGTCTTTTTTGTATGGTTGTGTGATATCACAATGCAGATTCAGAAGGGATAGGCTTTGTGTTATGATCCTGCTTTTATCCTCTTGTCACCCCACAGAAGCTGTTGTTGGCTCTACAAATTTAAGGCCAGAAATAAATCTTTCAGTTGATTTGGTCTACTTATGTTTTCAATTACATGGATTCATTAAGAGACAGCTAATGAATTGATTGGTGTATTTAACATATGGCAACAGCTAATGAAATCCAAATGTCAACAAGATGGTAACAAAAAAGCAAACCAGAGAGAGAGAGAGAGAAAAAAAAAAAGGAACAGGAGGGGAGAGAAATGGAGATTTAAGTAAGCATTCATGAGTTCAAACTGTGATATATATGTAGACAGGATCTATGTTCTAAATTTATATTGGCTTTGGTTTTGAATAAATACATTCTATGGGAGGGGTCAGAAGGACGGGATAGATAAATCATAATTATATGTTATTTATTTATTTTTCTTTAATAATCCTATTTTCCTCTATCCTTGAATATATCATAGGCTGTATGCTCTGTTTTCCAGTCCATTTGCATTGTATTTTATATATACTTACTTCCAATTACCGTATAACTTTAGACAAACATTTGTTCTTAATTTTATGGAACACTTTGGTTACTTTAGCTCAAATTTGGTGAAATTGAATTTGGCTCTAGGATGAAATATATGACCTGTTCCTGCCATTTTAGGTTACCATAGTTAGTGTCTCTATGTGTCCTTCCTTAGTGAGGTTTAAATTATATTAGAACAGCTGCTTGATCTCTATAGTTAAGGGCATTCATTGCTATTGAAATCCCAGCTATTTCTGAACTCTTGCATGCTAATTATGCAACAGCATCTCTAGTCAAGTGTTTGTATAGAGGTCAGGAAATATCACACCTATGTATATTATGATATCTGTTTTCTGCTTTGTGGTTTTTCTACAATTGCCCAGAGTCATTGTGAATCAGGCAGCTAATTAATTGAATAAATAAGAACAATTTTCTTTCTCCTGCAAACTACTCTCTCTTCAGGTCCATTTTCACTTTTCTTTCCTTTGATGATTTTTTTTATTTGTGCTGATCACTGGATTTATTTTACAAAGAAGAGGATGAACTTGTTTATACAGAAATGTGCAATGGCTCAAAGTTCTCATAGTCATTTTCTTACAGTGCCTCATTGAGTTTTATCTTATACAAATTATGTAATAATTCAACAAGGATCAGCAACCTCTTCAGGTGCTAACTACCATTACTCTAAATACAAATTATACATGTTTAAATAACTTAAATATTTCAAGATCATTAATGCTTATGAATTGCTGGCAATTCTACTCTCAACTTCTTGCAGAATTTCATAAGAGAATAATAAAATCATATGTATTCCTGTTTTAGATTTTATGAGATCTCATCCAAGAACAATGGATGCTTATAAAATGTAGTTAATTTTTAGATTGGGGACAGTATTTAAAATTTTAAATAGTTGATAAAAGAATATTGAATTTTGAGTTTCCCAGGAGCCACACTGCAATTCTTCAGTATTGATGTATTTGAAAAGCATTTTTCCCCCTTTCCCCTCTCTTTACAATAGTTTTGCAGCAACAAAACGTAAGAAGGCCAACTGTTGGGTAATAAATCCTGCTGTTTTAGTATGGTTTACTGTGATGTCTGATCTTTTGTAAAAGGGAGAAGATATACAGAAAAGTAAAAATCAGACAAAATGATTCATTATTTTGCTTGCATTGGCATAATTGACAAAAATTCTTATTTGCTCTTTCAACAGAAGATTGTTAAAAAAAAAATCCTGGCTTAACAGTAAATTTATACATAGCCTGTATACTTTTTTCCTACTCATAGTAAGTAAGTTTGTTCCTAATATGGATAGGAACAAATTAATATAGCCATTCCTTGAAATAAAAACAAACACCAAAACATTGATGCCAATTAAGAATTTTTAATATATCATAATACTCAGAAATATTCAAATGCAAATGCTTGTTGGTCAACTTTAGTTTGGCTTTTAATATGATCATTCCTCAGCATTTAGTAGACAAAATAGGCCTTTTCAGTTTCAGCATTTGTTTATGCAGCTGGATTCTTGGTTTGCTCACTAATGGGCCCCGGTATGTGTGAGTTGGAACTAATATTTCTAACACCATTTTCTTGAGCACAGGTTTGGTCAGCTGTTCACTTTGTTGATCCATGATTGCTGTGCAAGGTTTTTGAAGTATGCAGATGATAGTCATGGGCCTTATTTAGGATGATAATGACAGTGCTTACTGGGAGAAAGTAGAGGGTTTGGTGAACTGGTATAATAAAAACAGCCTGGTTTTAAATATAGGAAAAACAAGGGAGCATTATCAATTTCAGAAAAGGTAGTCTCAGCTATACAGCTATGTGTATTAATGATTCAACTGTGGAAGTGGTTAGTAGTACCAAGTTTCTGGGCGTGCAGCTGATGAGCAAGTTTGCTTTGTTGCTCAACAGTGAGACACTGGTGAAGTGAGCACAACAAGGGTGACATTTTCTGCAACATATAAGAGTGCCTCTTCCTTCCCCTTTCCTTACCACTTTCTATGGAGGGACAACTGAAAGCATGCACCCTGTCATACTATATCATTGTGTGGTTTGGATGTAGTACTGTTAATAGGAAGGCTGTGCTGAGGGTGGTGAGGACAGCAGAAAATCATGTTCACTTTCTTTTATTTAGGACATGGCATAGAAGTGCTGCTTGACCAGCGTCCACAGGGTCCACAGGGTCCACCTGGGATGCTACACATCCTCTCCATGACTGGTTTTCTTTGTTATCTTCTAAGAGGAGGCTTAGCATAAACACATAATTAATATAGCATAATTGATTCACACACATTAATTTGATATTTTAAGAGACATTTCAAAGTGTCTGAAGCAGAACAACTAGATTCTGTAATAGCTTTCTACCATATAGTATCAACCTTGTTAACTCTCAACTCTTTTTTCTGCTATGTATTCAAAATGGATTGTGATTAATATATGTGTGTGTGTGTGTGTGTGTGTGTGTGTGTGTAAAGCACATGTATATGTGTGGGGATGTATGTGTATGGGTACATATTTATTTTGAGACCGGGCATCAGAATTTCATTTTGTAATTTGTGCCAGTGTGTTCACACAAAAAAAGTGGCAATAAAGGTTATCTTATCTTATAAAAGAGGAATTTTTTGGAGCAAAGTTACATTTGAAGAGGGGAAACTAGAATTACTCATATAGTGTGGTCCCTTGGTTGATCAGCCTGCATAGATAGATCAGCCTGGATAGATCAACCTTCAATTTGAATAAGCAAAATTATATAAAGCTATATCAATATAATTTTTTTGGTCATGAAGTCTTTCATTTGAGCTTCAAGATTGCTTAAAATGGCTGTCAAAATGTCAAACTGCTTCACTAGATGTACGCAGAGAAGCATTAATTTTTTTATTAAACCGAACAAGATGAAATACCTCTGTTCTAAAGAACAGTCAGCTGTTATGGTGATGCCACGTGAATCCCAGCAATTCATATAGTTAAAAACATAATGAGTGGCAAAACATATCAAGTTTGTGTGGAATCCAAAAGCACTTCTAAAAGCTAAAATACTGAGTGTTTGCTATTTCCTTTCACAGAAGACCTTTCTCTTCTGAGGGAAAGTAAACATTATAAAGTTAGTTGAGGGAAGGCATAAACAACTTGTTCCTGAATGTATTAGTAACTATTAGCATCACATCTGAGGACAATGTTTCATGATGAAGTCAAACAACTCTAATGAGGGTTTCTGGAAAGGGAAATAGACATATGAGCTGGCAGTTGTCATTCGGAGCAACATAATATGAGTGGGTTTTACTCCTACTTGAGGCTTTTGTACCTTAATCTGGTCTCATAGTTATGGATGTGTCTGTGAAATTTTCATTTGGATGAGTAACAATTCTGACACTGTGGAATTCAGGAGAAAAGTTGCAGGTTACTATTTAATAGCTAACAACTTATCTCGAATTTATGTGATGCAAAATATTTTACCTTTGAAATGTCTCTTAAAATATCAAATTAATGTGTGTGAATCAATTATGCTATATTAATTATGTGTCTATACATCTAATACACACAAATACACACACACACAATGTATTTATACAGACATTACTGTTATGTGATTTGTAGCATTATTTCAGCTAAAAGGAAATTTAATAACTTTTATAGATTACAAAAGTATATTAAATGCACTTATTCATCCAGTGTAGGCAACATGAAAAGATTTGAAAATCTGTCATTATATTTAGCAGAATTTCATTTGTATTGTTTCAATACCTGGGCAGCTGTTAATAGAACAATGGTGGATTTCCATGTCCCTAAATTAGTTGAGTTCCATTAAAGCTGCCCTGTGCTCAACACACACCATTTTATAGAGTCATGAAATTGTGATACATTACATTGCCAAGTAGGCAATTTAAGTACTACAAAAACAGAAATAAAAAGGTTCATTTTGATAGCTCTCAACTAGAAAATCTAACATGTTCAGAGATTCAAAAATGTAGATTCAAGACACAATTTGTATTTATTTGGTATTTAGCAAATTCCCTACTTTTGCCATGAGGAATTTGTAAATACTTTCTTTTGTTTCTCCTAGATCTAAGCCAATTTAAATAGATGCCTTTTAAAAGCCTAGGGCATTTATAACATATAAGTTGTTTGATGAGCCAAGAATTTATCAGATATCTCAATATTCCTATTCTTCAGTCTTCAGTTTGTCTCTCATGAAATATCAAAACAGCCAGTGCAATCAGCTGGCTCATTCTGGGTTCTCTAATAGTGCTGCCTTGCATACTCTTATGGCCAGACAGTTAATTTATGTGAAGGAGAAGCATAAGTTACTGTAGCGATACAGCAATTAAACTTATAGTTGTCATTTGCCAACTATATGCACATTTTACTCCTGGGCTGGTGATTTTGATCCATGGCACAAAGAAAAGCAGGATCACTAGCAATTTATGAGAAAGTGAGCCTGCGGTAGGATATCTCAAGGGAGATGATTATGTCAGTGGTCTTTTGTTTTACTGTTTTACTGCTTTTGTTGTTTTATTATTGTTTTATTTATAGGTTTTATTGTTATTCTGAGTTGCCCAGAATAAATGAGTGGCTATATAAATCTTTTAAACAACAAATAAATAAATACATGTAGAATCAGTAAGTAATGATCCCCAAAAAGTTTCTACGGTACTTAAGGCTTATCAAACCAAGGAATCCTGAATTAATTTAAAAAATAACTGCTTTATCTATCAATTTATTCAATCAATTTGAATAGTAGCCCAAATTGTAGTTTCAACTTTGGGCAGCCAACAGAGGTTCAAAAACAATAAAGGCTAACAAAGTTAAAAGAAAAAGAAAGGAAAAATATCTGAGGTAAGCAATCTCTTAAACCATGCAGAATGGGTTCATTTAATATTCTGGCCCCATGGTCTGAAGGAATTGCCTGATTTTCAATGAGTTGCAGAAAACCAGCAGAATTGGGGCCACCTAATTTTTCAGGATGTTTGTAATGCCATACAGTGCAACAGATATGCCCATCCTGCCAGATCTTGTGAGGGAAGCTGAAATACTTTTATAGTTGACAGTTAGCATTTTGAGCTGCACTGGAAGCCTATTGATAGCCTGCACCATGTTGTGTCCATAACTTCTCACTGCATTCTGAACTAGTTATACTTTCCAAGGAATCTTCAAGAGCAACCCCATAAAAAGCACATTGCAAAAATTCCGATGGGAGGTGATAAAGGAATCAGTGATAATAAGCAGGGTTTTCCAATTCAGGGTACAAGCCCAAGTTTCTTCTAAATCTAACTGAGTTTATCAGGCACCCTGAGATGGACTGGTTGAACAGGTTCTCCCATCCTGTGGTAGAGTGTGGTTTCAGAAGACTCCAAGATAACAGAAAGTCATTTGACCTTGACAAAGATTTGTTAATAATAACTGCCATCATGTTGAGATAAAAACCAAACGTAATATACAACCTTCTCTGTCTCTCGGATCTTCAGTCATTTAGGTCAGGGCTACGGCTGACACCATATCTAGGGAAGACACTTGAAGTTTCCTTCCTCAGTGTAAAAAAACTTCACCACCTGCCTAGTCACAGTAATGAGCAAGTCAGGTATAGAAGCTATTATATAGCAGGGATAGTGGATACTCCTGATCGTTTGATACCTGAGTCCAACTTCACAAAAGAAGTTGCACATGTGGTTATCTCATATGGTTATCTGAGAAGTGTTGTCTTTGAAACTCACCAGAATCTTGTCAAATAAACAAAACCGCAACCTGTCCCTGTCCTAGAGACATAGCATTCAAAGCCTATATAAGCAAATAGCCAACAGGGAACCAGTCCTCTGCGCCCAAAGCAAATCATGGTGATACACACCTTGTCAACTTTCATCAATGATGTTATTTTTTTCTACAGGCTTGTTGCCAATTATCTCTGTAGAGTACTGTGGCAGGTCACAATTCATTGTTTGACAATTCAAGTTATTTTTATTTTATACAAAATATGGCATGTGTGGTTATCTTATGTGGTTGCACATACGGTTATCTGATTTGAGCTCAAAAACTCCAATGCCAACTAAGAAATACAAGAAACAAACTCATTGTTGCCATCTAATGGTGTGGTAGTCTATATCACAGTTCAAATGAACCTAAATATTTCAAAATGTAATATGAGTAAATGTTTTGGATAGCTTACTAGACATGTTGAGTTAAGTGATGCACTATCCTGTCATAGGAAGCTGAATAATGTAGACAGATGTTTCATTTTTATATTTTTAAGAGCACACAAAGATGCCATTGAGAAGAAAACCATGTTCAAATTAAATTATATTTCAACAGCATATGGCCATTAAAAATCACTCTCTCAGTTACGTGTGCGTTTTCTTTTTAAATCATTGAATAACTGGAAACATGAAAAGAGCTACATTTTCAACTGAACAAAAATATACTGGGTCAATATTTTCTTGTATTTTTTTTTTAAAAAGAGGATATGGAATCTAATCTTCAAAATACCTGCACTCCTAATTGTCTGTTGGATTTAATGTGATCTGGATGAACAATGATTGTATGTCAATGATCCTTGTTAAGTGGCATACTGCAAGACTTCATTGTAGATCCTTGAACCTTGGATAAAAATATAATTATTAAATGGGTAACAGACATAAAGATGTAGATTAGTAAACAGGTTACAAAACACTACCTAGTATCAGGAGGACCTTGGTAACCTGAAACAATGGAAAAAACAACAAATTTAATTTTTGTAAGAGCAAATTGTTCTGATCCAGGTTGAATAGGATCATGAAACAGACTCCTTGTTCCCCCGAAACCCCACTTTTTAATTGGTTATAATGTGAATTCCTGACATTCACACCCAGAAAAGTTCCGGCAATAAGCCTTCCAGGGTTTAATTGCACAAACAGACCTTATCAGTCCTTGGTTAGTTGCCAGGCTGACAGTTTCCAGTCACAATGCTGTATAAAAGGAAACACATGGCAAGGAGTCTCTGTGAGGCACAAACTCAGATCAGCAAATCTTCACAATAATTAAGCAAACTAATTGTCTCCTGCAAACAAATTGTCTCCTTTTTGCTCCTATTTATTCCCTTTGGGAAGGGCCATTCAATGTCCACTTGTGCCTTTTCCTCTGAGTTGACCCCTGTTCCTTAGTTGTTCCCTTCTCCTGACAGCTCTGCACATGTGCACATCTGGAACAGGCTGCAGCTGTTCTTCTTCCCCACTGATCTCTGACTCCGAAGGCAGCTGATAAATGTTGGATGGCCCTGGCCCCCTCTATGCCTCCGATGCAGAGCACCCATCAGAACCTTCCCCAGACTCCAGGACTGGACCAAGTTCCTCCCCAACCTTCTCACTTTCCGAGTCTGCCACCAGCTCCACTTGCAGCTGGTGGGCTGCAACACAAATGATTCATATATGTAGAAACAATCAAAGACATGTGTAAAGCATGGAGAGAACATACTGGCTATCATATATTATGAGAGTATACAGAAAGAGAACCAGCACTGGAGAACTTCAAAGGTCTATGTTATTTGTCTAGACTCTAGCCCATTATGTAAAACAGCAGAATTTTATAGCAGAATATTATGTATCTCTACTCGGTGCAAAACAGAATTGAACGAGACTTTTCTTGAAAGAACTATGCATTATTTTGTAGACATAATACTTACATAATATATCTTAGAATGAGCTTCCTCTATGTTTAATTCAAACTAAAATGAGGAATGTAATCAATCAATCAATTAGCCATCATTATTATACATTTTGTTTCCCCTCCCTTGTTTTTTCTGTCAAAATATATTGTGCTTGGAAAAATGAATATGTGCTGCATAGTGTAACAGTAATATATCTAGAACAGGACTGAAAATCACACTGATTTTTCTTCAGATGTTTTTATTCAGACCTATGAAAAAGGAATGACTTTAAAAAGCTTTTCAAAAGTTCACGAAACTTTACTGGCATTTTCAGAGATATGAGTATAAGTTGGGCATTTATTTTGGTGACCATGAGGGTAATAGAAGTGTATGAATGTCCTGACTTTCATCATCTATTCTCCAGTGACATGCAGCCTCCCTGATTTTTCACATTTCTATTACATTCCATGGGAAGATATTAGAAAAGAACCTGTCCTATGGGACTTTGTTTTGATTGGGAAACAAAGAGACATCGGGGACATGAACACTCACTGAGAAATGTCTGAGGGAAAAACAGCAACATCAATTCACTCATCTCACACCAGCTGAAAACCACCAGAGAAAAGTACTTTGAAGTGTATTTCAGGTATAACCAAGAAAAGAGGTTCAGAGGAAGAAAAATTCTGGAAAATCAAAGGAAAGATTTTTATACAAAATCTATTTATCCATGCATATGGTGGTATACAGATAAATAAGAACAGCAATTATAATATGAAGCTCCAAGGAAGCCCTGGATTTATTGCTTAAAATGCTCTAAATATGCTTTATTAAACATGTCCATACTTCTGTCAAATCTGTTTTCCATGATTTTATTTATTTAGAACAGTATAAAAATGCCATCCATCCATCCACAGCTTGTTCCTGTTGTCTCATAATGAGGGTACCTGTTGCACATTTGACTAAAAGCACAGGAGAATAATACAAACATTAGAACCAGCAAGAGGACTGTATCAATATCTGAATACGACTAAGGAACAGCAGTCTGGAATATTACTGATACGTTTTTAAGTTTTGCTATGTTTTCAATTTGTGCTGATTTTTAAATTTGTTCTTCTAAACTACCTTGGCATTGCATAAATATTTTTATATGCACCACTACTAAAACTCTCATTCCTATAATCTTTAACTGGACAAAAGAGTGCAAAAGATTTTTGGACTAATTTACAGAATACATACAAAATGTGAGAGCTATGAAACCTGAGAAATGATTTTTGGGAAAGTTGTGGCTGCTTCAGAAGTCACTTCCATTCCCACTGGTTTTTTTGCCCACCCATGGCCATTCTGTTTCTCTGTTCAGAAATATCTCTGAAACAACAGCCCAACAAGCCATGGGTTTTCTATTAAAGTTATAAGTTTGGGTTACACAAAGGGCATATAAAATGAACAATCAAGTTCCCACTGTGCTGTAGTAAAGCTGAGAGATTTCCTTGGGCCAGGAAATGTAATTGTACAATAAATGTAATTGTACAATATCCAATAACTTGATTGCTATGAAGATACAAGTGGAAAATGTTTATCCAGGGTTTTATTATATGCATGTTTTTATGGCCTTTATTCAAGATAATAGCCTTGGGATAGGCCCCAAGCCAATTTCTCTCAAGGCAGAGGTGGTATTCAGCAGGTTCTGACCAGTTGTGGAGAACCGGTAGTGGAAATTTTGAGTAGTTCAGAGAACTGGCAAATCCCACCCCTGACTGGAGATTTTACAGTATCCTTCCCCTGCCAAGCCCAACAAGCCACGTCCACAGAACCGGTGGTAAGAAAAGTTGAATTCCACCACTGAGGTGCACCTTGCTGGAGAAACTGGGAATGTCTTAACTGAGCAGCCTGAATTGTTTCCATTTTTCCCTAATTCCTTCCTTTATTCTAAACTGTGTCAGAAAACCACAAGTTTTTATATACTATTTCACTAAAGTAGAAATATTTCCCTTCAGAAATGAAAAACTCTTAACGTTCTTAAAATGTGCCTTATTTTAAGCCATTGGAGATTTCCAGACCATCCACCATTCATCTGAGATGATAGCTGCTTTACTACTTAGGCACTTTTGAACATTTTCTTGTTTCCTAGGTTTTTAAGAACTGCTTTAGCTTTCTTTGCCTAGGTAACACTTTCTGCCTATATTATTCATCCCTTCTCCCATCCACTCTTTAAGCTCAGTCACCAAATATACAAAGCAATAGGATTATTTCATTTTGGGTCATCATGAGGAAATTTTTGTTGTGGCAATACTGTGAAGTAGAAGGTTAGACTTCACAGCATCTTGAGCTTGGGGGGAAATGTTGGATTAAATGAGATTAGTAAATAATAATTTTTAAAGAATTTCACTATTTACTAGGAAAGGTTTTCTAAATCATAAAGCTTGAGAAACCTAAATGGCTGACAGATAGCAAGGAAGGGAAGATATGGCCCTTTGCAATACATCAAATGTACCAATCTGTACAATATATTTATGTAATAACTAAAACAATTCTGCAAAACAGTGTGTAACAATGAAGCTGAAAAACTAATGGAAGCCTTTTTTTAAAAGCTAAAAACAAAAGTTTGTGGAAAAATCTTCCTTCCTTCCTTCCTTCCTTCCTTCCTTCCTTCCTTCCTTCCTTCCTTCCTTCCTTCCTTCCTGTTTCTTTTTTGGAGTTCACTGTTTTTCTTTCCTCTCTAGATCCTTTCCTTCCTTATCCCAGAATCTATCTAATACAAAATCAGTGTTGAACTTTTAATCAACCTTTCTTTTTAACAGGCTTTTATTTTCAAATATAATGTTGTCAGAGAGAACTCTGTGGTAAATTGCAAACCCATTAACATTTAATAGCAGTTCAGATTGTTTAGTCAGATATTTACTCCATTTTAGTTGCTTTTGTAGGGGACTTTTTATTGTTGTTATGTGGATGAATTAAATTTCCCATTATTTTAATCTCCTTTTAAGACAATAAGAAAGAGGAAATTGCAAACTTCCATTTTTCAAATTAGATTACCCCACATAATCTCCCGTACTAGAGATCTTTTGAAATTTAAGTGACTTTGATATTGTAGAACTACGTAATTAGGTGAAGCTATTAAGAGATTTTGCTTGATTATATTTCATCCTGCTTGTCTACTGCAGTCACAAACAAAATATTGTACAATGCCGTAATATAATGTTGCACTCCTAATTTGCTAGCGTCAGAGTGCACTGCACTGAGCACAATAATATTTTTTTAGAATTAAATAAAATTGTCCTACAGCCTTCAAATTCCTAATGAATAGGATATCATAAGGATGGAATATGAACAGGACGTAGGGCAAGAATTTCCTTTTCTCTATTACATGCACCAGGACTTAGGATGGATCATGTATGGGAGAATAGTAAAGGCTGGGAATGGAGTCAAAAGAGAATCAGCTTGGAGTCTTTACATTGGCACAAATGGCCTTAGTCCAATCTGCCTTAAATTTTGTTAACCTTTATCTAATACAAAAATAGAACTATCAATTGACTAAATTCCTGTGCAAAGCCGTAATAAATCAGCTTAACTGGAAGGTCATGTGTGGCTGTGATCTTTCTCACCTGACAACATCTGAGTGTCAGTGTACCTGTGTGTGTTTCTATGTTTAGTATTTATATAAGTGTAAATGTGCATTAACAAAACTCTCCATATTTTCTTTGGTACCTATTACTCATTAAATCAAGAGTGCAGTATTGGAGTATTTTGTTGAATTTTATTCTAAGTAGGAAATATACACTCCCTTAGAGGTTTAGGTATACTATAAAGTATCCTAAACAATACTATTCTATAAAGTATACTATAAAGTATCCTGATTCTTAATGAACACCACTGCAGAAAAATCAAAGGATTGCTTTATATATTCACCAAGCCAATATTCGCCTTCTAGTTGTACATACACATACTTAAAGAGAGGGAGACAGAATTGTCATGTCTCTACACCAGTGGGGAAGAATAGTGAGAAACAGAAACAAGGAAACTCCTGATTTGCAGAAAGAAACCCCAGAGAAGAGAGAATAAAAGAAAAGAAGCAGGATATATTTAATCCTCCATTTCCTATTAATTAAGCCTTCCGAATGTCTTCCCTTCTTCAGGCGAGTACTTAGTGTATGCATGCCGTGTCTTGATAAAAAGCGGTTGAGGGTGGTTTGTCAGGAAGATAGCTGGTTGGAATACAAATTAAGCTTCCTGCCCAAACACCAACCATCATTTAGAGCACAGAAGATTATGGAGAACTAGAGAAAGGGCAAAGAAGAACAACCGACTTCACAAAGCTGCATTGGAACACAGAATGCCAACCACTTGACTTGCTGCAAAATCGGAACAATTAGCTGGAAACCATGCTGCTCAAATTCATTATTTTTCTAGTTAAGTTCATTCCTTCCTTTGCCATTTGAGATACATACCTTTAGAGAATGTTTCATAGAATCATAAGGTTAGAAGGGCAATTTAGGCCATCGGGGAAAATTCTGCCTAAGGACAGGAATCCAGATTAAAGTCCTCCTGAAAGATAGCCTTTCAGCATCTCTTGATACCACAATCATTGTCAAATTGCTCTTACTCTTAGGAAAATTGTCTTTTTGTATGATCATTATTCTGTTACCTGGAACTTCAGAGAAGAAATTGTGACCATCTTTTTTATGATGCTCCTCCAGATATTTTTGAAGTGCAATCCTATCAATTCTCAGCTGTCTCTTCTCAAGGCTAACAATACCCAACTGTCTTAGTCTTTCTCCATAATGCATAGTTTCAACTCCACAAGTCATCTTCCTTGCCCTTCTCTGTACCTCTTTGTACTTTCTTGAACCTTTCCAAAAATTGAGCGCTAAGAATGTGACAAGGTGCTTGAAGTGAAGTCTCACTTATATTCTCTAAAATTGCATGTCTCTTTTTAGCAAATAGAATAGATTTCTGATTTATATTCATCTTGTGATTTACTATACTGTAGTTCCAGGTCTTTTTCATATATCTTAAATTCCAAATCAGATTTTAATTCTATACTTGTACACTTGTTTTTTTTTCCCCACAAGTGAAGAAGTTTACATTGACATCTATTACATTTCATTCTGTGACCCTCTACCCTGCTATCTTTTTCCTTCTCCCATCCAGTTTTGTGTAATATGCAAATTTGCTAAATATTCCAGACATTCCTGCATTAAAGTTAATAATGAAAATATTGCAGAATACTTGATATCAGGCTTGGTGATACTACCTGACATTGACAGATACCACCCGAGCAGTATTTCTACATCCTTCTCTAACGCACAAGCCTTTATCTGAGCTCCTGACTTCAGGATTTTCATTTCCAATCCCCAAACTATTAAGTTTAAATTCCTGATTAAAACCTGCCATGCTTTTGCCAAAGAAAGATTTGCAAGACTTTTGAGGTGCAATCCATTTCACATGAGCAATGCATTATCAAACTGAAATTATGATCCCAAGAAACCAAATATTTCCTGTCAGCGCTTTGCATACCCATTCATTCCTTGTAATATCATTTCCCTTTTCAAGATTCTTCTGTAGATTGGAAATATGGATGAGATCACCACTTGAAAGTCCGATGCCTTGAGCTTCATTCCTACAACTTCCAAATCCACAGTGATACATCTACATCATGGTGGTTTGCAATGTCATGTCCCTGCATGGATTAGCAGAAAGGGGTATTATTAGCATACTTGATAAGGCTGGGAACTTACTTTGTCACATCCCTCATCTCTTTCTCCTGGCATTCAAAATCCTTCATGACCCAATAAGTACAGTCATTACACATTTGCTTCTATTCATCATAGTGATGAATGTATAGCAATATTTCTCTTTATCTTCTTGACGGGTATAACTGTATCTTCCCTGTTCTTCAGAGACTGAGTGCCTATCTTTCCTCCTCCTCCTCTTCCTCCTCCTCCTCCTCGGATTGAAAACTATATGTCTGAATTTTAATGTAAAATATATTTTATCTTTAGATTTTGGTAGTTGCTATTTTCTCTTTGGTTTGCTCTCTTGCTTAGAGAGTTGCTTTCTTTGTTGCTTTCTCTTTTTTTTATATGATCTATCCAGAAAGTCTATCTGCAGGAGGTAACTGCTCTCTATTTAAATTTGCAGTTATTTTACAAGCATCACTATAAATATACTTTTAAAAAAAGATTTTTAAAATCCTGCCTTCATTACTGTGTTTCTCCGACAATGCACCTGCCCCCATAGGAAGGCCCTGCATGTTTAAGGTGAAATTAAGCCCCTCCCCCCAAATATAGGCCTATATAAACCATGCCTTACATCGCTTGAACTATATGAGGCGAAGAGAAATGTGGGGGAAGGGCGGGGGGGAACTTGCCCTTAGGAGCCCCCTGCAGGTAGCCTTGGCTAGAGCACCCCACAGGCAGACTCACCTCTATCGGCCAATAGAAGCGCCCCGTGGGCAGAATCGCCTCACCATAAGGCTGCTTCTATTGGCTGATAGAAACTCCCCGAGGGCAGAGTTCCCAGCCGCTTCTATTGGCTGATAGAAGGGGCCTCATGGCGAGGCGTGGCTGCCCATGGGGCGCTGCACAAGGCCGCTTCTATCAGCCGATAGCACCTTGGGGTGCTTCTATCAGCTGATAGAAGCGGCCTAATGGCAAGATGAGTGTGTTGGGGGCGCTCTCGATGGGGGTGCGCATGGGGGGAGGAAATTAAGTCATCCTCAAAATGACGGCCTAGCCGTTTTTTCGGGGCTCAAAAAAAAAAAAAAAAAGGCCCGGCCTTATTTTGTGAGAAACATGGTATTTTTATAAATAACTCAAGAACATACCTAATACAACATACCTTCCTCTTCCTATTTCCCTGACAACAATCCTGTCAGGTGAATTAGGCTGAGACAGAGTGACTGGCCCAAGAAATCCATCTGGATTTCATACTTCAGGCAGGATTAGAATCCCCAGCCTCCTGATTTCTAGCTTGGTGCATAACCACTAGACCAAACTGTCTTTCCTTTCTTTATTTGTACAGGTAGTCCTCAAGTTATGACTGTTGATTGAACCATGGTTCAGCTTATGATGGCTTTGGAAAAAGTGACTTATGACCTGCCCTCAAAATTACTATCATCACACCTCTGCTATCACAATTTGTATGCTTGGCAATCAGCTCACATTTATGATGTTTGCAGCATCTTGTGGTTCCATGATCACTTACTCTAGAAATTGGCTGTTTTCTATTTGATCTATAACAATCACTGCTTAGTCAGGAGTCACAATTTTAATCAGCAGTTCTAAAGTTTTACCCCTTACAATCAGCACCTATTCAATCATTTGATCCTTTCACTCTACCACAGCTGAACACACAATTTCTCAAAACATACATATTTTGGTTTTATTGCCCTCTATCTTGGCTCTTCCTCCTGCCACCAACCTCCCTTTTTGCTTGCTCAGTGAAGTAAGAATGTGCAGTTTCATCATGTGGTTCCTTAATTCAGACAAACAGGTGGGAGGGAGAATGGCTGTCACTTCTCACAAATGTTTTACTGTATTGAGAGAAGACAAGGAAGCCTTTTAACTCAAACCGCAGCAGAGGTCCCCAAGAATGACTGCTGAAACACTAGCCTCAGTTGGTTCTTCTTCTTCTTCCAAGGATACACATTTAAAGATTAATTTGTGGAACCTTTAGAAATTATTTTTCTATTTCCATCCCCAGGTTTCATTGTATAGAATATGACCTCAGTTCTTGCTCTTGCAATTTGGAATAGTTCAACAGTTAACATAAACCTAATCAGTGCTATCCCTTAAGTCCTGTCAGCAATATTTTTTTTCTAAAGAAACAAAACAAAACCCTTTAACCTTCAAGTATGGAACTTATATTTATTTATTAGTTTGTTTATATTTCATATTTGTTAACCACCTATTTCTTTCAGAGAGGGGCTCTGGGTGGTGCACAATATAATTTTATCACTATTTTACCCCCAACATTACTATTTTTTTGCAATAAATTGTTCTCTAATGCCCATCTCTCCTATTTTTCTCTCACTGTGTCCTTGTTTTTCCCCTAATATAAACTATCTAACTAGGCTTTATTGTAGAAGAGATTGCAGATGGCAAGATGCTTGAAAAGTCAATTTATTCTATATATTCTTAATGTGTATGGTCTATTTCTAACTTTCTTTTGTTTATTTATTCAAGTGCTCCAAGCTACCTTTATCCCATGCAACTCGT
This sequence comes from Pseudonaja textilis, assembly GCF_049901715.1. NCBI lineage: Eukaryota > Metazoa > Chordata > Lepidosauria > Squamata > Elapidae > Pseudonaja > Pseudonaja textilis. The sequence continues at coordinate 6,702,571 of NC_141994.1, read as the reverse complement.
GGGATAATCCCAATGCTCATAATGGCAATGCTTTCTTTAGAGCAGGATATTTTAAAAGCCACCAAGTCTTATCTAAATGAAATAGTTGCCATATCCTAATGAACCAATCCCAAGGGATTGGTTCAGGATTACGATATGGAAAAAAAATCAACATGAAATGTCATGTTGACAATATGATATATGCAAATAAAGCACAGTATATTATCTGTTTATGAAGATCTGGGGAAAACTTTGTTGGTTGGAAGATAAATTTAATATTTCTATGAGGTGCCCAATGTTTACAGGAATATTGATTAATGGAAAGATGCATTACACAGATCTCAATTGCTTCTATCATCTTTCAGGCGCTCCATAAGATTCTGGCTCAGTGCCCCTGAATACATTTTTCCACAATTTATTTGCATGGATGGCAGTTTGTCATGGTACCAAGCTCAAATCAAGCATTTCTTAGGAGAGAACAATAAAACAGCAGCAGCAACAACTGGATAAAAAAAGAAACTAACACAATCTATGTTGGAGTGAAGTGGAGTCTTCAGCTTCAGAAAAACTTCAAATGTAACCCAATCACCTCTTCACTGTTTGTTTGTAAAATAATGGCTGAGGCTTCAGAACTAGGGATTGCAGCTTACTGCTAGAAACAGCTTATTAGCTTTCCACCACATGCTTTTTCGAGTGTCGGTGCCATTTCTCAAAGGAAGAAAGATATTAGTATTCTCACTGGATCACTGTAAACTGTCTTTTTCCAATTTTTCTTAGATTATCACATAATGCTCTCTTAATCTCTGATCAAAACTCAGCAGTTATGATTATTCTCCTTGCTCATACAGTTCTGCTTCAAGCAACTAATAGCAACTGCCCATAAGCTAAATATCAAACAAATCTATTTAAGAACACTCATGCCGCAGGAAGGATGTACAGGGCTCTGGGTCTCTATTTTGATTGAAATTCCTCATATCCTTTAAGTACTTAATACCAGTTCTACTCATGTAAGTGCTCCTAATTAGAAGATTCTCCCCCCTTTCTCTAGTCAGCTAATTCCTCCAAAATGTTCAGGGGAATAAGAGGAGAATTCATCTAATTGTTCCTGGAGAAAAGAAAAAAAATGAGTTTGGGTGGCTCATCTGATTTATACAAGAAATGAATGACATTCTAACACCACAAGGAAATTTCCCTCTCTCCACTAAAACCATTCTAATCTGCCTTGATTTGTTGATAGACAAGAAATTGCGGTTTGATTGACTTCTTTTCTACTAAGTTGTACATTCTTTTGCCATTAAAAGCTACAGCAGGATATGAAGAGACAGCTGGCTGTGCAGCTCAAAATAATAATAATAATAATAATAATAATAATAATAATAATAATAATAATAATAATATATGAGGGGACAATGTATTCGTCTGAAAGGTATGTAGAGAGAAGCTGAAATAGGCAATCAGAACATTCCCCTTTGCTAGTAGGCCAATTAGATGAAGTCCAGAGGTGGCATTCAGCAGGTTCTGACTAGTTCTGGAGAACCGGTAGCAGAAATTTTGAGTAGTTCAGAGAACCGGCAAATACCACCTCTGACTGGAGATTTTGCAATATCCTTCCCTTGCCAAGCCCACCAAGCCACGCCCACAGAACCGGTAGTAAAAAAAAAAAATTGAATCCCATGTCAGCCTTCAAGATCTTCGATTACTGCTTTGCATCTTTTGGCTCCCATAAGTAACGGGGGGAGGCGGGGGGATCTTGTCTGGGAAGAGAGCTGGAGGTGTTACTTTCTTGTGTTGTGTAAATGAGGAGTGGGAGGGGAGTATAAATTCCTGCTCTTAAGTTTCTATTCCTCGCTTAGCTTTCTTTTCTCTGCGCAGCTGCAAATCTTTATCAAAATATGTCAAGGTCAACGGACAGAGGCCTCATCACCCACATGATCATATTCACAACTTTTAATTGGAAGACTCATTTGAACTATGAGGGGTGGGAACGTTTCCAACACTTTGTATATGTGATCTGCGCGCCTAATTTCTCAGATTCAGAATTCTACTGATGTTACCACTTCAAATTCAGTAAGTGTTCCGGACTAGCAGGCTCGAAAGCCTGCAACTCTGATTGGCCCGCGAATAGCCGATCGTGATTGGTTGCCGCAGACTGATGCGATTGGCTAGTAAACGGGCTGCCGCGATTGGCCCAGCCAAGAGCGGCAAACTCAAATCGCCTTCATTGGCTGCCTAGCTGCAGCCAGCCCTATATAAGGAGCTGCTGCGGCTGGGATTCTTTGCTCAGATCTGAAGTCGCTAATAAAGAGCTGTTGTTGTTATCTGAGTCTTGCCTCCGTTCTTGAACCATCCTCCCAGATCTAACAGTAAGAGTTATCTTTGCTCTAATCTAAAGAGTCTAAGTTTTCTTTCTTGAATCTTGAATGGAGCACCACCTGACATCCCACCACTGATGAAGTCCAATAGGTCATAGCAAACACTGCTCCCCCCCAAAAAATATTTTGGAGTTAGATCTGCATTATCAGATCTAACTCTAATATTTAGGACTACAAACGAGCATGACCTTAGATTCAGAGAAAAGAGATGTTTTACCCAAATTCTCTTAAAACATTGATCAGCTATATAAGAGATCTCCCCGAACTTTTTGGAGGAATTGGCTGACTAGAGAAAGGGGGAGAATCTTTTAATTAGGAGCACTTACATCAGTAGAACTGGTATTAAGTACTTAAAGGATATGAGGAATTTCAATCAAAATAGAGACCCAGAGCCCTGTACATCCTTCCCGCGGCATGAGTGTCCTTAAATAGATTTGTTTGATATTTAGCTTATGGGCAATTGCTATTAGCTGCTTGAAGCAGAACTGTATGAGCAAGGAGAATAATCATGACTGCTGAGTTTTGATCAGAGATTCAGAGAGCATTAGGTGATAATCCAAGAAAAATGGGGGAAAGATAGTTGACCGATGAGCATACGTGTAATTTTGAGAGCATGTGTGAGTGCCTACACAAAATGAGTCCAATAGTAAGAATAGCGAACTGCAAAACATATCAACATTAGCTCAGTGCAATACCTAAGCCAGACCAACATGAAGTAAGTCCCATAAGACAACCAGGGTATTGGGTGGATGTGTTTAGATAATGGGCACAATTCTGCAATTGAAGCCACAAACTTCTTTCTTTTATCATCTGTGTGATGCATAATGAAATGTGGCAGGGTTTGACCACATCAGCCATTTTGTCTTTTTCTTTTACCCCTTAGAGACAAAAGCTGAGGAAAGAATATAAATCCTTTCATTCCCCACTATCCTGTCAGAGCTGAAGAAGCTTCTTGGATGCGAAACGAAACACCTTCAAAAGAAAAAAAAACAGGAAAGTTAAGTTGCCTCCTGAAAAAGCACCTTTGGGACAAGGAAAGAATTTTACATTTGCTGCTCCTAATGGGTTTTAGCAAAACACTGAGCGAGAAGCCGGCAAACAAAATGTGTGAACTTGACTTATATAGTTCAACTATGATTTATTATATAAAACTTCAATAATGGGTTTGCAAATAAGTAGGTAAGTATTATTCTGGCTCACTCAGTCAGAAACTGTTCACCATTTTGGTTCTTCCTCACAAGATTATTTTTAATCATTTTATTAATCTCCCAATGTCACTTTTTTCTATTCCTTCAGAGCATGCTTTGGCTTATGGACCTATGATAACCTCATCTTGATATCAAACCCAAAGACAATGAAAGTATGGGAGACAAATTTTAGGTAGAAGCAAATGAGAAATATTTTGAGTATGACTGTTGTCTTCTGCTATTTTTGAATGGATCAATAAAAACCAGCGCAATAGCATCTTGAGACAGATGATGAAAAGTTAAAACGTAGGCCACGATACAGAGAAGTTAATGGTTTATTTCACAAGGGTAAATTGAACCTTAGAGGTTTATAGTTGAAACTTCTATTCGCTCTTTTTGTGAGAAAGTCAGTCTCTCCCACTTTATCATTAAGGGAACCAAAGAGAACAAAAGATCAAACTGGAATTGAATAGTAATTTTGCATCAGTGCCTTCCCGGAAGGCACTATGTCTCAGCTTCTAATTAGTCACTTTTTCTGTATCACTGTAACTTGCCCTCCCTCAGTTTTAAAAATCAATCTGCAATTTACCTCAACTGTCTTCTGGTTTCCCTTGGAAAAGGCATTTAAAAGATTAAATTAAATTAAAAACTAATGAAGTCTGTAATCCACCTTGACAACATTAGTATTCTCATATAAGAACTGTACTTTCTATGGCAATTTCTCCCTTAACCTCTCCTGTTGAACTGTATTTCAGTGCTAATTGCCCAAAAGTTGTTATCATAAATGAAACACACATAAAAAAATCACACAAGAAATTTATATGCCTATATTTAACATAATTATAGAATTTGGAGACCAGTCATTGTATCTCTTAATTCACCCCTCAAAACTCTTGTTTCTCTTCTCCACCCTAACAATCAATAACAGTCACAGTAAAAAGAGCTGAATTTTGTATAAATATAATTATGCCCCATAGTTCTGTGACTACAGATTTCCTTAAAGCATGCCATCAACTGTCATTATAAGTTATTATAAAATATATTCCCCAAAATATTTAATGTAGCGTACATAAATAAAACATATAGGAGCCTGAATCAGGGAAAACTAGTATTTAGCATGTATTGAATACTTAAAATACTTGATACTGAATACTCATGATTCAGGAGTCTTGCTTTTAGAAGTTTCCATCAAAATTTGAGAGCGTTATTTTTTCTGCATAAGACAATGCCTAGAATTTTTAGAACCAGAAACTGGAAGAAAAAAGTTCATCTTGATCAGGGATTTTTTTTAACCAGGTTGTGTGGTTAGCTAGATCTTGAACCTATCTCTGATATTCTTGTTCTAGATTCGTGATGGAGAACCTATGGCATGCAGAGCCATTTGTGCTGGTACGCAAGCCGCAGGCAAACTTAGCTCACTGCGCATGTGTGCGCCTCCCAGCTGATTTTCGGACTGTTTGAGGCCTTTATCGGTCCCCCAGAGGCTTGAAAAATAGGCCCATTTCGTCACTTCCTGTATTTCCAGAAATACCTGAAGTGATGAAATGGGCCCATTTTGGGGCCTGCAAAGCCTGCAGAAGCTTTCCTCATTGGGAGGCCGAAAAGGGCCTCAAACGTGTCAAAAGTCAGTTGGGAGGCACAGTGCAGTTAAGGGGGCAGCGTGGGGGGTTACGTGCACATGCACAGGGACATGGGTGTGTCTGCATTGCCTTCTGGGTGCTGGCATGTGAGCGCATGCACGCAATCGCGCACACAATTTTTGGCACAGGAGCCCAAAAAGGTTAGCCACCACTGTTCTAGATTCTCCAATTCTATTGAAGGAGTTTGTCATAAAGGCCTGCCAGGTCATATATTGGTAAAATATAGGAAGTCAGTTCCAAATATTTCTGCTTAGTGAAGGGTTCTTTATTGATTGATACAGTTACACATGTTATTACTAATCCTTCTTACGACCATAGACATTTCGATATCGTATAAAGACCAGCTGCAGTAGCTTCACCAGAAGTGGCTATTGAAACAGGAGGCATGATTTGAGGGATACCTCCTTCATTTTTGGAAGACAGTAAGCTAGTGAGCTAAAAATCACCTAGGGCAAGAACAGAATGATACTGCGCTACCATGCACTGATAACAACCTCGTGTATTACATTAGTAGAGAATAAAATGTCGACTTATTTTGATTTATTGTTGTGCTTCAGGAGTTGTCAAGCATAGGAGAGAGAATGCACTGCCGTCTGCTGAAAGTCAAAATATTACCCAGCGTGTTTCCTCAGCAAAAATAACGTTGAAATGTAGCTTTTAAAAAAACATTTTCCTAAATAAGAAAGGTAACAAAAGTGCCAGATTTAGTTAAAATGATTTGATGCTTTTGAGCAACGGAATAGCTGCTTCTTTAAGATAATTTCTGGAAAAGGGAAGAGATCTGTATTAATTAAATGCAATCTGGAGTTTTCCATGCCTTAAGAAGAAAACTGCTTAGAATTCTGACACTGTAAAAAATTACATATTGTAAAATGAAAGAAATTGACTAACTGATTTTAAGCTTCCAGAAATACTTTGAGATAATCAGATCAGGTGTGTGTGTGTGTGTGTGTGTGTGTGTGAGAGAGAGAGAGAGAGAGAGAGAGAGAGAGAAAGGGGGGAGAGAGGGAGAGAGACATATAGCAGAAGCATTCATCTTAAAACGAGCTTAGTTTTAATATTCTATAGATGGAAGTGAACCTGAAAGGTTAATACCTATTAGTTTTTAAAATTCATGCAAACACCTATACCACATGTAAAAAAACGTATGAATTAAGAGGGAACTGGCATTATAAGCCATTCTTGCTGACAGTAGAAGAAATTCACATTTTTCATTTTATTTTCACTTACGGTGGTAAGTTAGATGAATGGAATATTACGTTTCATTCGTTGTGATCTTTTGTTTTAATCTGAGTAAAGGGAGAAGTGAATTAAAATGATGGTGTTTATTGTATTATGTTTGGACTGTCTAAATGCTGGTATTTATTTAGCTTGATATTTCTAAACTTACGTTTTAATTGTTACTTACTGATACTTTATGTTGTGCCCAGGCAGACTTTGTGAGTTCAAATGTTACAACAAATTAATAAAAATCTGATGCCTTCCAGGATTCAAAGGTATTTTTAAGGTATAAATTAGAGAAACATACAAAACTCTATGATCCAGGAACAATTACAAAAATATTTAGAATGCAATAGTGAATCTATTTTCAGTATGATGAAAAATAATCAGATAACCTAGACAATTATTACCCTGATGTTTAAATACTCTTAATCTTAATATTACAGTCTGTATCCCTGGAAAAATGATGACATTTAAGAATGATTTTTGCACTCCTAATGTGAACATCAACTATTTTGCTTGGTAAAAATTATGAAATGAATCCCCATCCAAATAAATGTCACTGTTTCTTCTGTTTGGTCCCCACTTCAGCTTCACCATCATGCTGTGATTCATTTTCACTTTGTCATGAATGAAGAATGTTGCAAGAGAACAACAGGGGTCATTTTCCCATAATATTTCAAGCAGCCTTTCTTCCTAGTTGGTCTACTTATTTTAGCTCTGCTTGCTTTTGAATCACTAATCTCTTCCTTTGGCTTCCATCACTTCCCCCAAAACAGTCAGTTCCTTCTCTTTGTTCTTCTCCGTAGGTCTTTGCTGAGAGTAGACTGATAGAATAAATCCTGTTAGGAATATATTGCATATTGTGAAAATGGCACATACCACCTGCTAAAATATTGATGTAGTCCAGGTAACATCAATGAACAGAATCATCTTCCTCTGCCTGAATACATCCAGTGGAATGGAGTCTACCAACCCTTTAATTGACTCTATTGTCAAACTGCTTTTATTGCACCAAGACAAATTCCTTGTGTGTCCAATCACACTTGGTCAATAAAAGAATTCTAATCCTAAAAAAATTATAAAATTGTTAGAAATTCTTTTTTCTAATATTCAACTGAATCTGACTTGAAATTTAAATCCATTAAGTTCTATACTCTGAAACAAAAGAGATTGGGTTCTGCCCTTCTTTTATACCCCTTTATGCTTCTTTCTTTCTTTCTTTCTTTCTTTCTTTCTTTCTTTCTTTCTTTCTTTCTTTCTTTCTTTCTTTCTTTCTTTCTTTCTTTCTTTCTCTTTCCTTTCCTTTCCTTTCCTTTCCTTTCCTTTCCTTTCCTTTCACTATTGTAGATTCGTCTAGTTTATTCACACTTTTTGTAAGGCTTAGTTTCCATTTCCTTAATGAAGTTTGATGCCATTCTTGAATCTGGTCCAGCTCCTTTAAATTTTGGAAGACAATTTTTCCATGGATCCGGGTGGTTTTGGTTTGGCTCACTTGCCTGCTGCTCATTTCCAGCTATGTGTCCCAGTTCCTAACAAGCCATGGATTGATATCAGTCCATTACCTGGGGTTTGGGACCCTTGGTCTTAGATATTGAATCCTACAAATGTGCTTCTGCACAGCCTTGCAGGATGAGGTTGAGGCATTGTCTTGCAATGATTCTACCTGGTGACTATGGGGAGGAGAGAGAAACCTTGTAGTTTCTCAATTATGAAATGTTGTAGTATTTGGTTTCTCTCTCCCGCCTTTCATTTTGACATCTATAATTAATCTCTGAAGGAGTTCTATTGGTTCAGGGCACAGTATCATCAGTATACTGATGATACTCAACTACATATTACATATTAGATTGTTTGGGCCTGGATGACAAGAAACAGACTGAAGCTGAGCCCAAGCAAAATGGATCTTTTAAATTCATTGAGGTTCTCAATTATCTATGCAATGTCCAGAAGAAGTAGGTTTGTAATACTTATACTCATGTTTTATTTACTGTCTAGAAAGATAGCCAGGAAGCCTTTGGTTGTTTCTGGCTGGTGCATCAGTTACAGTCCTGCCAAGAGTGGTAGAAACTTATAACTCTTCCTCTGTTCACTATTCATATCACTTCAATGGACTCAATATAGGACTGTATTTGAGAGCACATGGAAACTGCAGTTTGTGCAAAATGCAGCATTGGACAGTAGGATCACATTACACCCATTCTGTGAGACCTGCATTGACTAGCAATAGTGGATGAAATTTAAGAATCTGGCTTTGATGTGTAGAGTCCTACATAACTTGGCACCCAGGTATCTGCATGATGAGTTGCAGTTCATTTAAGCCAACATATGTATAGGAAAATTGCACTTACATGTAAGGGCTAAATTGTATTTAAATAAAAGATATAGAGAAGCTACATATGAAAAAGAGCACAGACAAGGATGTTGTCTAAACATCATAACATATTCTGAGTTTTTATAAGAAAAGTGTATCTTGGAGATAATTTTATCAAGCATGGCAAATATTCATTGCAGAAAATATATATCTTCAATCCATGCAAATTTGTGGATTATTTTTTTTACAAAGAATGCCATCAATTTATATAAAATAGAATAATATACTGACAGGCTGTATTTTTCTTACCGGACTCATGGAATAGATAACAAGTGTATGGTGAAAGAGCAATAGGACTATGGGACTTTAGGTACAATATATAAGAATACTTGATTTATTAGGAAAAATAGGAAATTTCTGGGTTTTATTTGCAGTAAGCTCTCCTGAGTTTCTGTTTCTCAAATAAAATGTATAATCTTTATCAAAAGACAATGAGCAACCTGAAGCATTTTTTCCTCTTAATTATACATTTGAGCAGAATAGAAAAATCTCATCAAATCAAAGGATATAATTATTTAGCTTCTTCACTACAACTTTAATGCAGTGAGAGTTTTAATAACATCTTTTTCATTTTCCAAGGCAGAAAGTATACATCAGTTATCATGATAATCTGGTTAAAGAAATCATTGTTTTGGCTTTTCTTTGCTCTTTAAAATATTACATTCTGCATATCCTCATATTATTCTCTTCTACAATACACTGCTGCATACATAAACAAGTATGATATCAGCCTAAGAATCTTAGTCTCTACCCACATTGTTACATGTGTTGGGATTCCCAGCTCTGATGTTTGGGGTTGTCTGGAAGTCATAAATTCCAACATACCTGAAAGATCCACTGATTGAAGAAGGGTATTCTGTCTTGGGTTTTATAAAGAAATAATTGAAAATGCTTATTTCTAATAGAAACCCAAACTGTACAAAGCAGAAGTTAAGATGTTATTACTGAGAAAAGTCCAGCTCCTACCCTGACAATAGTAGGTGAATCACAAAGGAATTTGTTCTTAAATGAATGAATCTATCTTTAGCTGTATTATTTTTATTAATGTTTATGACAACAGCAGATCTAAAAAATCATCAATAGTATTCTGATAATGCCCCAAGTAAGATATCATTTTAATTTCTTGGATATTTAATTTCCCATCTGTAAGACAGGCAAATTTGTGTGTATTTACTTTAATAATTATCAAATGGCTTTTGTTGTGCTCATAATTTATTTTTATATACCACATCAACCTGTTCATTATAACCAGCATGCAAGGCTATTTAGGAATAAAAACATAAAATCTTTCATTGACTAGTTTGTAGAGAAATGAATTAAATCCAGTAATTAAAATTGTTATTTTCAACAGCAAAATGCTGTCTATTTTTGTGGAATATGATAGTCATATCTACTAACCCCAAGGTAATTAGACAAGGGCTCTAAAATATTTTTGTAATACCATTACCAGTATGTAGTTTTGGTGTTAATTGGTGGCATATTTGGGCTCATGGGGAATAAAACAGATTTTGGTTTAAGTATCGCATAAACTACAAATAACAATATTCCCAGCACTTCTTAAGGATATTGGTAGTCTTCAGGATAGATTTTGGAAGGTAAGTTACAAAGAACTTGGAACATTTGCAGTATTCAGGTAATTCTATTTTTATTTTCCTAACTCATCTGAAGTAATAGTCATCACTGGATTCAAGTTCTTATATCAGACTATGTACTTTAAAATAAACTTATTTGGAAAATTATCCTTTTCCATTTAAACAGTGGTCCTGCTTTTAATTCTTCCTGATTTAGAAGCAAAGTGTTGCTTATTCCAATTTAAGGGATATTCTTATCTTCATTGTTTATGCCAAAGGCATCTGAGACTACATTTACATGATTAAATAACATCAAATATATACATTAAAAATAACCAATTAGGTGCCCTTATGATAAAAAAATCTGTACATATGTCCAAGAAAGGTCATGTTCTAGTGTCAGTATCTATGTAACCAGAATGAGTTGTTCTCTATATAATTATTCACCGGGTGGGTAGGTGAGAGAATAATTAGGAATTCTAAAAAATAAATCAGTAATAGTTGTTAAGAATGTGTCAGATTCTCCATGCAAAAGGTGTAACTGTCAATCTATGCCTCTGAACACTATACAGAAAAAAAGTTCTGTATAGTGTTTACATGCATTTAAAGGACTGCATCTCATTAAAATATTGTTCATTTTAAAAACAGAATATTGATTAATTTGATACGAATTGCACAAATTCTGGGTAGAGCAGTATTTATTCAAACAAACCCAGGTCTGCCATCTTATAATCTGATGTTTGAGGGAAGATGGCACTTCACAGGCCCCACTTAGCTGCTGTTGAAATTGCTCTCAGGCATCAAAGTATTAACATTTCTGTGGTCAGAAAAGGACACTTCTGGAGGAAATATATTCAGTTTTACAGCCATCATTGTAAGTTCCAACTACAATGCAACTAATAAGAAAGAAATAATAAAAACAAAGGAAAACCAATGTCCAATATTAAACTTTTAATAAGCAATAACTCCTATATTTGTGCCCTTCTAACAGGTGCAGTTTGGTGTAGTGGTTAAGGCATCAGATGAGAAACTGGGAGATCGTGAATTCTAATCCAATCTTAGGCTCAAAGCCAGCTGGATGACATTGGTCCAGTCACTTTCTCTAAGCTCTAGGAAGGAAGCTATGGCAAACCATTTCTGAAAAATCTTGCCAAGAAAACTACAAGAACTTGCCAGGCAGCCTCTGAGAATGGGACATGGTTGAACGGAGGGAGAAAAAAATAGCAGATATAAGGGTAAAATGATTTCGTTACTTTTAGTTTCTATCACATCCACAAAAACTTTGTGCTTGTATGTTTTAATTATTTCAGTTGTGATAGAAAATCTTTCTTTAAGGTTGAGAAATTGTTCACTGCCACTTCAGCTGCCTTCCTTGATACTTGATGCATGAAACAGAGAATTTGTGGGTGAATGCTTTGTGAACTCCTTTTGAGTATGTTGCAAATTGTACTAGTACTTTGAGGACAATTCCTTCTCCTTCCCCTCCTATTTTTTTTTTTTTGAATTCACATTTGGCATGTTTGTTCCTAAGAGAATTTTAAAGCTGTAGAAATAACTTGCCACTGAGAAACCTGCAATTCCCATAACCCTGTACAAGTTGCCACGGATGTAATCTAATTTGGCTTGATGACATTCTTCTCATTATTTATTACGGTATGAACATACACAAATTGTTAATAACTGTGGGGGATTCAAAAGAATAGTATGAAATGTTCAGATAATTATGACCACCAGTGCATGCCAAATTTCAAAGAAATCAATGACAATATTTAAAAGATAATTCCAACATTAGTGTGGGGGGTAGAGTGAGATAAAATTTGTAGCAACTAAACTGCCACATATCAGATTGAAGGGTTTTGTATAAATTTGAAAGGAATTATAAAATGGGATTGAACAAAGAAATACATTTCCAACAATTACAGGAAATCCATATAGCTTCAGGAAGTTAGAAAGGTAAATTCTTTCTGAATTAATCATTTAACAATTTCATTTTCAATAAGTTCCAAACCTGTTCCATCTATCCCTTTGACTTTCTTCTGTAGCAGAACAGTTTTTGTTTTTTCTGTATCTTCTGCAGAAAAAAATGGCTATAGTTTTTTAAGATTTTAAGTTTTTTTCATGGATCAATTTAATTTGAGAAGCTATTTTACTTGCTCAATAAACAATAATATAACAACAATCTCACTATTTGGTTTCTAATCAGTTACCTAATGAACTACTATACACTGTATCTTGTCTTTAACAACCAAGTAGTTATTTTGTTATAACATGACTTGTGAAGGGAATATTCTGAAGGGAATATATGGAGTTTCAATAGAAATTCATCATTATTCTGTAACTAGTTAATTTATGAAGGAAATCAATGAAGAAACACATATATAACTTTTTACTGTGTAACAGAAAGAGCTGAAATGAGGCACTGCACTCTGTATGGTAGTTTTCATTCTTCCCCATTTAAAAGCAATCCAAGAGAACTGTCATAAGGATTTTTGGAAAACTGACATCACAGCACAAGAGAGTTTTGAGAATTACCGATTAATGATTTAATGTTTCATTATGAGAATGCTTCATTCTCCCCAAAACCTAGTTCGAAGCAGAATTAGTCAACCTCACAGTGATGTGGACAGCCACAGCTGTCATTTATTTATTTATGGTCAACTCATAAAGCTACCCTCTTGACATATACTTACAATAGTGTACAATTAAAACACTAATGCAATAGTAATAAGTTATCAAAATACAATTAAGTCAGAAAACCAATTGTGCCAGAGGCAATTTAATAATAAAAACCAAACAACCCAATGAGAACACAAGACCACTTGACCTAATACCTGGGAGAATTAGCAACTTTCTAAAGTCTTATAAAAGTCAGGCAGGATTAGGGTCATAAATTCTTGAGGTGTATGTTAAATGGTATCACACAGCAAGAAAAAAGGCACATCTCTGACAGCATGCCAACCCTGTTGGCAGAGATCACTGGAGACAGATAGTCTGGTAAATACTCAGATTCTATGACATGAAGAGTTTTAACTAGCATTTTCAATTTCTACAAGTCAGTATGACACCCCCCCGCCCAAATACACATCCTGACCGACATCATTAGGCAAATTTCACACTTCCATGCTCAGTTCCTGATGTTTGATGGAACTGTGTAAGTTGTGTGGTTTATGTTGTGATTATATTGTGACACAGGTTTCATCTCATGGATCTTTTACAAACTTTTATGCTGACATGAGTTTCTCACTGTAGTCCGTAGTTAATGATGGATAAAACAAATGATTCTTCCCTATATTTTTATAAAGTAGGATTGCAATTATTTTTAAATCTTTTTATGAATTCTTCTCTCTCGCAGAAATCTATCACACTACTCTTAAATTATTATTTAAGGTTTACATCAATAAGAAGTGAAGCCAGATGTGGAATCAGAGAACTCGCTGGAGTATTTAATTCATCTGTATCTCCAACTCACCCTATTAATAATTCAAAATTCTCAGCACGACTTCAGCTCGATATATGGATTAGAAACAAAAGCTGTGTTTTTGTTGGATACCATTTTTGAAGCTAGCCTAGGTTGTTGATGAGTAAAAACATCCTGGAATGGATTAGGAAGAGGAGGGATGGAGTAGGTTATTAGATTCAGGGGTCAAGAGGTACATTCTTAAATGAAAACGATTCCTCTTATTCATTACCCCAAATTCAAGCATTTGGATACATGGGAAGGAAGATGGATCGAAGAGACAGTGTGTAGCTTCACTCTTATTCTCTTTTTGCCTATTTTTTTAATGTTGGGACAGGATTTGTATTGCATCTTACGGCCAACTTGTTATTCTTTCCCTTTTCCATCTCTTTTTTTCATTACTTCATATCACAATTTATGCACTAAATATTTTTTTTATTTAAAGAGGTTATTATTCACAAAATTCTGTTTTTCTATAAAATTCTATAATTTTACAAGTTTATTTCACTAGACTCAATGTACAGTAGTTTGCAAAGTACACATGTTCACACAGCACAAACACACACACACTCATACACCCACTCAATGAACAAAATCAAATTACCAACCAGCTACTAGGCATTTGTTGCATCATTTACATCCAAATGCCTGGAGCATATGATTTACTTGATTTTCTTTAATCCTCTGAAAGTTATTCCTTAAATATGCTTTTTACAGCACAGAACAGTAATTAATACATACACGCATTTTTTGTACTCGGTCCTTGTAAGCAGAATACCTTCTGTTCCATTTTTATTTCATCGATAAGATGTACATCCCTGTGTATTAATATTAGGCAATGTTCTTTGGGCGACTGAGGATGGGAGACAAGTTAGAAAAGTAGTTGGGAGCTGATGAACATTGCAATGTGCACATACTTGGTTTGAGAAAGTAGTTACCATGCATTGTTTAAAGACCGCGGTTCTGTAGAATGGTATAATTTTCCCACTGATTTCATCATATTTTTATTAAAAAGGCAGTATAGGTAGTCCTCAATTTATGACCGCAATTGAACGCCGAATTTTTGTTGCTAAGCAAGACAGTTGTTAAATGCAGTTTGCCCCATTTTACGACCTTTCTTGCCACAGTTGTTAAATAAATCACTGCAGTTGTTAAGTTAATCACATGGTTGTTAAATGAATCTGACTTCCCGCTGACTTTGCTTGTCAGAAGGTCACAAAAGGGGATAACAGTGACCCCAGGACACTGCAACCATCATAAACACAGGTCAGTAGCCAAGTACATGAGTTTTTACCACGTGACCATGGGCTGCAACAATGGTCATAAGTGTGAAAAACACTCATAAGTCACTCTTTTCAGAGCCATTGCAATTTTAAATGGTCATCAAATGAACTATTGTAAGTCCACGACTACCTGTATCATGTGAACATATAGATATACCAATCATACTACTCACTTTTGCAATATTCCACAAAGCAGGGGGGCAGAAGGAGTAAGAAACAGTAAACAAGTGAAGTTGGGTAACAGAAGATAGTAGAAAAGGAAATCTAGTTAAACCAGCACCATTTATTATTCTCCTTCATAACATTCTGTTTGCGGAAAGAATTGTTCCTTCCTTTCAGTCTATGCATTAATGCATTCAGCATTTGTCCTTTAAATTTCTCATCCTTCTCTTTTGAAGAATCTCATTAACATACAATCACAACTTTCTCTGTTCCCTTCTTCTTATTCTTCCACATAGCCAGACAGGCAGGCAGGCAAATGATTTGATCCTCATTCATTATTTCTATATGTTGAATCTATTCTCACAAACTTCTTTATTCAGGTAACAGTCATTTATCATGTCCTCAGCCAAACTTGACACTATCTCTTCTTGTTTACTACACATTTCTTTAAAAAAAAATCTAACCTTTTGCTTCCAAATAGCAAATTGTGAAAAACATGATCATATACACAGCAATTTTCACTTCTTTTCATCTTCATTATTTGCAACCGACTCTCCACTAACTTTCTGTTAGCAACTGTATGCCTTGAAATTCGTCTTCTACTTATTATTAGAAATATCCTTAAAAGATATGCAAATATATCTAGTAATTTATGTATATCTTACAATTTTCTATTCCAAGCATCCAGTCAAACACAGCTGACTGATCTTGCAGGTCCTGGCTTTTGAAACTCATATTTCTTGTTTCATTGTAGAACTTATCCAATGTTTGCTGTTAATCATTTGGTTTTCAGCCAACAGCACAGCATTGCTGGCATATAAAAAGGCACATGTACTGCTAACATTACTACAAGCACTCCTTACTCTTTTTACATAAATACATAAAACAACCAAGGGGATCGTAGTAAGTAATAGTTTCACTTTCTGCAAAATCTTGAAGCTATTCACTACATGTTCCATTTATTTCCATCACAGCATTCAGCAACCAAACTAACTCTATATTCATGCAAAACATTCCATAATTCAAGTGTTTACCCTTCATGTGATTTCTCTAAATTAATGAACAGTGCGACACACTTTCTTATATTGAGCTACTGCTCAATAAACAATAAAGTTTCAGGTATGGTTACATGTATATGCATTTCTCCAAAGGAGATAATAAAAGTGTCAAGCTCAGTTATTTCTGATTAAGGCTCCAGAAGAGAAACAAGGTACGTTAAGCTTATTCAAAACTCAGAATCCACCTGTTAAGTGCAGCAAATTGTCTTTGCGTAGTCCTAATCAATAATAAAAATAATAATTTTTGGAACCCCAAAAAGGTGATTGTAGCAAATTAGGTAGATAGAAGAAAGAATGCCTACTATAAAAGAAAAATGCTCTATAGGTAGTCCTCAACTTATAACAGTTCATTTAGTGACTGTTTAAAGTTACGATGTTACTGAAAAAAAGTGATATGACATTTTTCACACTTACTACTGTTGCAGAATCCCCATGGTCACATGATCAAAATTTGGATGCTTGGCAACCGACTGATATTTATGACGGTTGCAGTGTCCTGGGGTCATTTGATCACCTTTTGTGACCTTTTGATAAGCAAAGTCAGTTGGGAAACCAAATTCGGTCCCTAAAATGAGGCAAGATTCACTTAACAAATGTTTCACTTAGCAATAGAAATTTTGGCTCAATTATGGTCATAAATTGAGGTCTACCTGTATTTGTATTAGCTTAAATATGGAAAAGGTACATATATTAGAACAATGTGTCCCAAAATTGAGACACATTTTTGTAAATTTTACCTAAGTTTTCTTCAGTTACAAGTGATTTCTGCTATAGGAATAAGGAAAAAACTATTCCCCCAAAACACAGCAAGTGCCCACATAAAATCTATTCTGAACATTCTTTAACTTCCTTAGATATACAGGTGACTGCAGAGGAATGAAAAATAAGATGCTTCCACAGAGGATGAGTTTCATTCTCAGAAACACCATAGCTGAGATGATCATCCACTCTTGGTAATAGCTATGTTCTGTATTGAACATATAAATGGCTGTGTAGAAAAAAAATATATACAGTGTGTTCAAATTGCCTTCCTATAATTGGATAATTACAACTGATGTTTCATGTCTATTCAAAAATTTATACGTCAACTCAAAAGCAAGTCCCATTTAAGTCCAATAGCACAAAGGGTAACAGCATCTAGTAAATCTTAGACATAAAATTGACAGTTAAGATATTAATCACATTACTATGCACCATGTTAGAGATCCCAATGATTAGAGCTCTTCTGTATTACACAGTTATTCAGAAGTGATGCTAGTTTCCAAATCTCATTTGAATGAAGAGCAGACCCGAAAAAGTGTTCTTCTACTGCAATCCAACAATAGGCAGATATTGGCTTCCTTTTTCAAATTTGTTCTCAGTCTTCACTTGTTAGTCCATCTACTTACTAAGTTCTTGTATGCCATATCCAAAATGTTCTACCACATATCAATATCCCAAGACTTTATATCAAAAATCCTATTCTGCTTCTTAAAACCATCAGTCAGTTGTTAACCTAATCCTACGTAGCTTTTCCTCTGATAATATCACACTACTAACTAGAGCACACAAAACATTTGCTAGACCAATACTCGAATACAGCTCATCAGTCTGGAACCCACATTACGTATCTGATATTAGCACAGTTGAGAAAGTCCAGAAATATTTCACAAGAAGAGTTCTCCACTCCTCTACTCATTGTAGAATACCTTATGCCACCAGACTTGAAATTCTAGAACTAGAAAACCTTGAATTACACCGTCTTCGGTCTGATCTAAGTATGGTATATAAAATCATACATTGCAATGTCCTACCTGTCAATGAATACTTCAGCTTCAACCATAACAACACAAGAGCACACAACAGATACAAACTCAAGGTTAACCGCACCAAACTTGATTGCAGGAAATACAACTTCAGCAACAGAGTGGTCAATGTCTGGAATACTCTACCTGACTCTGTAGTTTCTTCCCCAAACCCCAAAAACTTTAACCTTAGACTGTCTACTATTGACCTCACCCCTTTCCTAAGAGGTCTGTAGGGGGCGTGCATAAGCGCACCAATGTGCCTACCGTCCCTGTCCTATTGTTTCTTTTATTTTTCTTTTATTTTTCTTATATGTACCCATTTCATGTATTCATAGCTATGTATATACTTATATTTATTATCTTGTAAGCAATTGACAAATCAAATAAAAAAAAAATTACCACTAAAACTCCATTTTCTTAAACCACTCATTAAAAAAAAAACCCTCACAAAGAAACAGTGAACAACATGCCCTATCTTAAAAATGGTTATCTTTATACTGTAAGGATTTTGTTATTCTAGGTATGAATGCCTGCACCATGAAACTGAGGTAAGATTCTGCAGCCTAAATAGCTACTTCATGATTGAGTTTTAAAGGTGGTGGTGGGGGGAATCACTCTGAAGTACTTGTTATTTTATTGCAATTTTACTATTTGCCCACATCCTGCAACAATATCTTTAATGCCATCCAACAATAAAAATTTATGTATACCAGATTCTTGGGAGGACTTGATAGATGGATAAAAATGCCAAATCCAGTTCTAAATATCTGGCTGACTGTGCGACGAACCCTAATAATTTACAGCATTACATAGGAGAAGGCATCATTTTCTTTGGGTAACGTAAGATATATTTGGAAAATTATCATGAAATCTATGTAATATCTTCTGTATTTACTCAAAAGAAATATGACAGAATTTAAGATAAGCTAGCTTTACCTCAATCCAAGATACTAAAAAAAAAATCTTATCCAAACCCAGAAGTTTTTTTTCCATTTTAAAGTTAAATTATCTGGAATAAATCCTAGCTTTCCTGTTAAATAAATACCATACAAGGTTTACCTGTTGGAATTCTTTTATATAGGCTGTAGAGAAAAAATTAATATCAGAATCTGTCATCTTCAAGGCTGCCCTTCAGTCAGCTGCTATAAAAGATTCTGCTCATTAGCTTTGAGGTAAATTATAGAGTCATAAATCTATGTAGCTGTAACCAGATGGGAAGAGAATATTGTCTGTTGTGAATCTTGATGTTATTGTTTGCTACTTGATATGTCTCATTTGTTCTTTTGAAATACATCTTAATCAATGCTGCAGCAAAAAACAACAACAAAATAAAACATGAATTCAAGTGTCAAGGATATATTTGGCAAAAGTCAGAATTTGTCCCGTAGATCAGGGGTTTCCAACTACTGGGCCTTGAGCCCTTTGGAACTGGACCATATAAGTGGCTGGCAAGCACACGCACGGACATCCCCACTTGCATGAGCAGCGGGCAAGTGCATGCGCGCGCACTCCATTTACATGAATGGTGATGCACATGCCCGCCTCTTGAGCAAATACAACTGTGCATATATGCGCTTGCCTGTCCCACACATGGAACCATCTCCTCTCTACCCCCCAGCAGGTCTGCAAAGCTGGAAAAGTTGGCGAACTCTGCCATAGATGTATCTGTTGCCCATAAATTACAACCATATATTGGCTAGCATCGAATCAAAATGTAGGGGGTTGTTACTAGATTCTAGCCTTTTTTTTTTCTTCTGTTCAATCATGTCTAAATCAGTGGTGGGGTTCAAATTTTTTTACTACTGGTTCTGTGGGCATGGCTTGGTAGGCATGGCAGGGGAAGGATACTGTAAAATCTCCATTCGCACCACACCCCACTAACCTGCTTTCCAGCTCCGTTCTCCTGCGCAGGGCAACCAAAGAAGACCCAGCCAATCAGCTTGGACCTGGGAGGCAGAGAATAGATGGGGCGGGGCCAGTCAGAAGTGGGATTTGCCGGTTCTCTGAACTACTCAAACTTTCTGCTACCGGTTCTCCAGAACTGGTCAGAACCTGCTGAATACCACCTTTGGTCTAAATCGTGGAAACTGTCTGGACAAGACCTTGCAATTTTCTTGGCAATGTTTTACAGAAGTAGTTTATCATTTCTTCCTTCTTAGGGGTAAAAAAAAGTGACTGGCCAGCTTCCCAATAGAACTCAGTTGCCAATTTCTGGCCTGATGTCTGTCTTAAACCATTGCATCAAACTGGCCCTCTGGATACTAGATAGTCCCAAAGAAATTCTCTGTCTACTTTTCTGCAGTGCAGAAAAAGTGTTTTCATTAAAACAATGGCATTAATGTTTCATATGCAGTAAGAGGTCTCTCTCATTCTTTTCTGGTTGTAAATTCCAAAAACTTAATCTGTGAACATCACAGCTATAGAATTAATTGGTAAGAAACTACAATGCCACTAGTTTCTATATCCTACTGGTTTATCAAGTTTAGAATCTTTTGGAACATAGCAGACGCACATAGCATGCTTGGCTCAAAAAATATGTCTTTCCAGGCAGGATGTGGCATTTCCTGTTTTCATACATCTCTTTTCCCCTCTGCAGCTCATCCGACTTCAATGCTGACATCATATTTTATATAATCTAAATGCACTTTATTTGTTTCTTCATTTTAATTTTATTTAATGTTTGTTGCTATTAAAAAAAAAGATACATAGAGACAATCTTTCAGTGGAGTCCTTGATATCTTTGAATTTGATTTGTTTTCTGGTAGATATTTCACTATCTGACCAGTTAACAGTCAATGCTAGAAAGGAATCTGGTTTCCCTTCTGTTTATATACAGTAGTTTGCCCTATTAGTGAAATGAATGTTGAAATGAATGTGAATGTTCTTGGTAGTTCTTTGATTAGGTTGTTTTTTTTTGCTGCTTGACTGTTTGTAGGGTATTAATTCTGGGGTTAATCACTGCTTATGTTGTGGTGTTATGTTATGTTGTAGTGAGGAAGTATTCTGGTCCTTTTTGGTTCCTTTTTAACTTTTTATGATTTATTTTCAATCAGCTGTAAACATTATTTAACTTTAGTTCCCTGCTGATGACTAATTTCTATGATTGCAGAGAAAGCTTCCAGTAATTCTCCAGATTTTGATGACCTGTCACTAGACTGGTATTTCTACTTCTTCAATGGTGAACTCATTGTCACTGTAACTGTATCCATCGTTTCTGGTCATTCTCTACTTCTCTTTCCTTCTGCCTTTCCCAGAATTAGAATATTCTCTAGAGATTAATTTCCTCACATTATACATTTGAGCCTTTTATTTGTGCTTCACAGGATAAATCTGGATTGATTTGTTTGATAATCTGTTGGCTTGTTTTCCCTACTGGCCTCAATATTCCCAGGAGTCTTTTCCAATACAAACATTTAAAGGCATTAATATTCTTCCCATCTTGTTTTTTCAAGATTCAACTTTTCAGTTCTGTAGAGTATCTTGCAGAAAACCATAGCTTGCATATTTCTGATATTTCAAAGTACAGAGACATCATAGAATCATCCTTGATTAGGGTATTGTTTATTGCTTTGCTTGTCTAGTGCAAGTTCTGGTATTAATCCCTGGTATTTATTGTTGGTGATGAGGAGTCATGTCTTTCTGTTTCCCTTTTGATGTTTTTATTATCTCTTTTCAGTGGTCTGTAAATGTTGCTTATCTCAATGTGTCTGTTGATGGCTGATTTGTCTATGTGTCAGGAACTCCCTAGTGTTTTTGGAATTAGCTTGTTTTAGGATGCTCACAGTAGTACCTTTCAGTTTCTTCAATCAAAATTTAGAAACATAATCCATAAACTTTGGTTCGTTATTTTGAGTGTTCCTCATCAAGAACAAATTTTTTGAAGCCTAAAGTGCTTCTTTCACTTATTTATTATTTTAATATGAGGAGATCTATCTTTTATTTCTCTTTTGTTGTTATAAAGAAGCAACAGACTTAATATTTTCCAAAATTATGATAAAACAATATAGGTAATTTAGATGGCTCAGAACCTAACACCAAACTGGTTTTTCATTTATCTAAAACATTTATAAACTATTTTTCTGCAAAATTGTTCTCATGATAACATGGAAAAATTGTAAGTCAACCCATGTGTATATGCACTGTATGCTTTTTTTCAATTATGGAAATTATGTCCTAATTAAGTTCTGTGGGAGGGAATTTTGAAGGAACCGAGTTATATTTAGCTAGGAAAGAGAAGATGGGTAGGCGTGCTGGGAATAGATACAGATGTATAAACACATTTATTTTAAGGTCCCTGTCCACAAGCACAATTACTCACAAGTATGGCAACAATTCATGAGAGCACAAGTGAGGTTATATTTGCCTGGCCCATGTTTTTAAAAGTAATCTGTTTGTACTTATTTTATTTAAGTTTATAAATATTTACACATCCCATATGCACAAAGTTCCCTCAATAAATAAATGACGGTGCAGTATTATCTGAAAGCAGAAAGCTTGGGAGGAAAATGTTATTAGTTAATATGTCAACCATATACTGAAAGGTTCTGATTTGTTTACAAGCTTATTGGGCTAAAGCATACTGATCATCACTTTCAACTGCACAAATCACTTTCATTTGAGAATCATATCACATATATAAATAACCCAATTTTATATATTACTTCAAAGGTACATGAGTTCTTTCCTACTACTTAAAAATATTGAAGTTATTGCACTGCAGAAAATTTACTGTTTTCATTATTTTAGCTTTGACTGCTGCTGCTTGTTTCATAGCTTCTCAATGTGAAGTGGGTTGACTCAGATTCATTTTAAAGACCTTTAGCCTCTCAGCAATTTAATGTGAAGAAAAGGGAAAGTCAATATCCCAGGAATTCACAAGGCATTTGGCCAATTTAATGAATGAGGAGGGGAAAAAAAAAGTCCTGGTTACCATGGTGATGTAGATGGTGGAAAACAAAAGTGTAAGCTCACACATAAATGAAGGAAACAGAGTAGACATAGGGCTCAGTTCTCTCGCCAGTTCTGAAAATAAAGTGGATTCTCTGATTGTTTAAACTGGATATCTGAAAAACCTCACTGGAATTGTAACACATTTGAGAGATTGCTTGAATGAATCATTTGTGGCTAGAGATCCTAGGGCTTCACCCTATACTGTTTTTAATGCTATCTACATAACGAATAAGATGAAATCCCTTCAAATAATGTCCTAAATCTAATTTTTTTTTTCTGTCAATTTTTTCGTTTGATCTCTTCTCAAAAAAAAAAAAAAATCTTCAAATATTTAACACGTCTATTTTGTTAATCTAATTTAGGAAAGTTAACGAGTCACTCTTTGGGTTTGTTATTTGTATATTCCTTTTAATTATTGAGATATTAGCTGGTTTCATTTGTGTGTCAAGCATCTTTTTTATATTTTATTCTGTCATTTTAAAATCCACTTTCAGACCAGTCTCTTCCTTCAATTTTAAACACTATAAAGAGGCAGATCTCCTAAAATTAGCTTCTGGAACCATTGTTCAAAAATATCCTTGAATATTTCCGACGTAAAATATTTTGCTTCATTTTATATTAGTAAGTAAAGTTTGACAGCTCTTTACCTTAACTGTAATGGTTAGTTTCTCCTGGTTGCCCCTAGTGTCCAGTCTTCAAAGACTCATCCTATCATGGAACCATAGTGGCGCAGTGGTTAGAATGCAGTATTGCAGGTTGACTCTGCTCACTGAAACGAATTTGATCCCGACCAACTCAAGGTTGGCTTAGCCTTCCATCCTTCCCAGATTGGGAAAATGAGGAGTTAGATTGTTCAGACATTACCCTGATGTCATAAACCCCTCAAGAAAGTGTTGTAAAGCACTATGGAGTGATATATATGTCTAAGTAATATTGCAATTATGGAGGTTTTTTTTTTTTCAGAATTCAAAAGCACTTTCCTATTGGGAGGACTCTTATTAATTAATTAATTCCAAAATCTCATTTCAATTCCATCTGGATTTTGGTTTGTTTTAACTTTCCAAAATCAAAGCTCACTTTTGTCCTTTTTGCTGTTTATTGCAAAACAACAACTACAAGAAGTCCTTAAAATTCTACTTAAATCTTATTTTGCTAAGAAGGAGGTGAAAGAGACTCCCTTGTGCTGTAAAACAGGTCGATCCGAAACTTCCTAATAACTGAAAAGCAACTAACAAACAATTTCAAAAAATGATTAGAAAAGGAAGGACGTGAAAGTGTCCTTTTTGAAGCTGTTAACCACGATTTGAACAAAAGAAATGTGTATTCTTTCATCTCCTAGAGATCTGTAGACTCCTCGTACAGAACAACTGTTTGAAACATGGGCAGGTGACCTCAGGGGTGGGTTTCTACCAGTTCTGTCACCTCTGTAGAACTGGTAGCTCTGAAGAGCAGCAGACATAGTTTTTGCCCACCTGTCCACCTGGGCTCTTACCTGATCTTTATTTCCTGATTTTTCAACTTCAGCTGCCGAACGAGGCACAGCTGCAGTTAGAAAAGCAGGAAAAGAGGGTGTTTCAAAGGCTGCTTCTCTGCACACAGCTTGCTGATGACGATTTACAGGCGCGCGGCTCACAGCGGGCAGGGAAGCTCGTAAATCCCAAACCGAAAATTAACCCTGTTGTATCCCACCCCTGGGTGACCTCTAGTCTAGCTGCTCAGAGTCACCTCAAACTGTGAGGTGGGCGGTAAAAAAAAATCTAATGATAATAAATAATAATAAAGATAAATGTTAAATTAGCAGGAGAATTCTAGGAAGACCAAGATGGAAGTCGGTAAGGAATGGAGGGAAATATCAGACTTGACAACTAAGTTAAAACTATATACTGACCCAGGCAATGTATTTATGGTTTTAATGACGAACAACATGTAGCAAGTTCAATTTACACTGTTCAAGATTTCTTATTTAGAAAGTGGCCTGGTGTCCATAAAGTAAAGGAGGACAATTTTGGAAAAGATTACCAAAGAGGACGAAAAGGATGATTCCCAGTAATAGATAAAGAGAACATAAAGGCCGAAGATTTTACCAGTCTGCAAAAAAATTAGTCACTTGACAGAAGAGAAAAAAATTGCAATTAATTATCTGAAGCCTTCTTTAATTCTTGATTAGGAAGTAAAAAGCCTACAAAAACAGAGATTCTCTCCCCCTCCATCTCTCTCTCTGTGTGTGTGTTTAAATATTCAATATTATATATATATATATATATAACTCTGTAATATTCATGAATACATAAAAAGTTTCATTTATAAGATCTTTTTATCTCTCAGGTCACTAAATGTTTAGAAGAAAGTCCCAAAGAGGTTTTCCCCAAAAGTCAATTGGATTTTCTTGGTTTTTTTTGTTCTTTGAAAATGTTTCACTTCTCATCCAAGACAGCAGAACTGGAGAAATTTCTTGAATAAGAAGTGAATTTTTTTTAAAAAAAGAAAAACCCAAAAGAAAATCAAGAAAGTCCAATTGCCTTTTGGAAAAAGCACATTTGGCACAACTATGACCTGGATGGTTGAGAATCTCCATAGACAGGTAGGAGAAAGGGAGGAAAAACAGAAATAGCCTTGTGTAGCTGTGAACTATGCATGCAAAATTTGGCTGAGAAATTGAAACTCGATTCAATCAGAATTGTTCAATTCTAAAACGAACAATTCTAACATGGGTTTTTTTTTCCATTTCTATCAAATCCTAAAAACTCACAGACAGCCATGACTGTAAGAGCTCCAAAAATGTGTATAAGATATATTTGAAAAGAACAATAGATAGTTGCCACTTCAGGGCAAATATTTGTAGAATAAGATTATGAGTAGCTACCATTCATAATAGAAATTCTCATGAAACAAACTTATTGAATTAAAAAAGTGTTTCTTTGAAAATGAGTAGTTAGGAGTTATTCTAAAGAACTATAGATCAATTCCAAAACAGTTCCTTTTGCAGGTCGTATTATTTTGCAGCAAACAGTGAGTAATATTTAAAACATTGTGCAGATAACTAAAACAGGAATGCCATTCTCTATAATCCAAGAGATTGAAAGAACAAAAGGGCATGTGTATTTGTTTTTACATAAAGAGTATACTGATTGTAATAAGAATGAAAAACTATTCATATAGATTACTCTGGTAGCTAATTTCCACAACCCCAAAAAGGTCTATGATGATCTGTGATTCTGAGGCTGTTAAGATAAAAATGAAAATGTTAGCAATAGGCAGAGGCCCAGATGTTCAGTACAAGATGGAAGCAATACTCAATAAAATACCTATATAATAAACAAATGTATAATCAGAAGGCAGTTTTAGCTGACTTGTTCTCCATGTCCTGCTGTGCTGCCTCTGTAGTGGTTGCCCATTCCTGGGAGGAATGAAAGAATATTGAGAATGCATGCTAAGAGTGTATGTTCTCAGCAGGGTCACCCAAGGTGTGAAGGTTATCTAGCTGCCAGCTAAATGTCTATGAAGATTGTCAGTCATTCAGGTCATGGCTGTCCCAAAGGTGCTTTTTCAAAAGGCAACTGGACTTTCTTTGTTTTTCCTTGAAGATTTTAGCTTCTCATTCAATTCAGTCAGAGCTGAACAAGCTTCTTGGATGAGAAGCAAAACGAGAAACAGAAATGTCCAGTTGCCTTTTGAAAAAAGCACATCGAGGAACAGTGAATAGTTTTTTGGAGTTTATGATACGGCTACATTAAAGTTTTCCAGATATCTAGTTGCTAATGTTGCCATGCAGGAAAAAAAAAAAATTAGAAAGCACAAAGCCAGACTTACAGTGATATGGAACCTAAGAAATATTAAGAATAGAGGAAAACTCAACACAACGAAATATGAAATAAGTCAGCTGCACCTTGACATCTTAGGCATCAGCAAATTTAGATTTACAGTAAAAAACAACAACATGCTGTTGACTAGTCAGACATAAACAAAATGAGGAAAGAAACAGCATTGCAGTCATAAAGGTACTTCTATTTAATGACTAAATTGGGACTCAAATTATGCTTGTTAAGCAAAGTGGCTCTGAAGCAACACGCAGAAATGATTGCAATCTCAGCACTCCTGGTTGAGGTCGTTGAGTGATCTGCAAGTGGTTAAACAGACCAAAAGAGCTGCTTACTGAAAGATTTCAGGTCTGCGTTTTGAGAGTTAAAGGGCTACCTGCCTGATGGTTTGAGATCTGCACAGACCTGAAATCATTCTGGAAGGCAGCCTTTTCATTCTCAAACTTTTCTGAACCCACCTTAGGATTTCAGTTAACTCCATGAACAGAGGCAAAATCCTGCAGTCCACTGAAAAGTTTCCTGTCTTGTTTGTGCATGGAAAGAAAATCCTTTTTGGGTCTTCAGGAATGGAGATGACCGAAGGATTTCATCTCCACTCTATTGTCTCTGCTTTCTTTCTGTGGAAGCCAGCGGAGAAGATTTGAAATGGCAATCAAATGGACATAAGGCACTTGGCAATTGGTCATAAGTGCAAACAGGTTGCCAAGGACCAAGACTGTGCTCACATGACCGTGGTGTGTACGTTTCTGGCATTTTGTGATAATTAGAAATGCTTTACAGGTCAAAGAGCACCCTTTCCAAAACTGTATTTAATTTGAGGAGTCATTAAATGAACAATTGTTAAACAAGGAGTACCTGTAGTCGAAAAAGGGTAGAGCAAAGAAAGAATTTGAGTACAATATCAAATGAATTATCAAATGAATTCAGTTAGATTTTGTGGACCTCTCTTTAATATAATGATCATTCAAGTTTATGCTCCAACCTCTGATACAAAAGAAGTTGGGGAAAAAATTGAAATCGACAGAACTTTCAAGCGAGATGTAGAGATTGAATGCCACAATTGGAAGTATTAAAGAGGAAAATAATTAAGCAGTGCAGCCTAGGAAACTCAAATAAAGCAAGAGAACGATTTACTGATTTTTGCCAATCCAATAATTTCCCCACTATTAATATTTCCAGTAATGAAAACAAGACTTATATACGTGGAGATTGGTAGAAACAATACATTGAAATCTAACTAAGGTGCTAGAATTCAACTGTAACAGCCAAGAGAGGGCCAAGGCTGACTGTGGAACAAATCACGATTTTTTCATGTGTATTTCCAATTCACAAAAAGCACAACAGCCAGCAACCAATTTGCACAATTTGATCTTGAGCATAAAACCCACTATTTTCAAAGAGAACACCTGGAGTTGCTTTGAAGCAACCGAAACTCATTGATAGCCAACCAGAGTAACTCTGGTATAAACATAAAGAACTTAAGAAGGATGAATCTAAAAAGAAACTGCCTGAGATCAAGAAACAGAAGAAAGTAAACTGGATATCACAACAAACAGTGGAAATTGCTAAGAAGAAAAGAGCCAAGTAAGACAAGGATGTTGGTAGGAACCTAAGAAAAAAATTGCAGCGAGATGTAGTATTGATTTTGTCTCTTCTAATAACAAAAACTGCAAAAGTTTCAAAGATGGAAATAGGCTTGGAAAAACAATGAAAGCCTTTCCCAAGATTTCTGAGCTCAGAAAGAGAACTTGTATGTTAATAAAAGCCTATGGACAAATTACAACTGATTGAAAGAAAACGAAAGAAGTATACAGAAATTCTGCACAGTAGAGATGGCAATAACCAAGATAATCCACACAGTAACAAAGACCACTAATGGCAGAAAGAGACTTAGTGGTCTATTGAGTCTGTCCTCAGAGTTTATCTACTTTTTGTTTTCTTTTTAATTTATTTATTAATTTTAGTTATTTTTAGATTTCAGTGATTTTCTCTTTGGTTTAGAACATCAAACCAAAGTTAGGCTATCAAGGCTGTTGCACGAGAAATTATACCTGCGTGCTTTTGTGTACCAGCTATAGAACCATAAACTTGGAAAACTTCAGTTTTCTGTCTATTTTTCTTGCCAGTGCTTGTGAGTGCTTACTTGAGAAAATGATCATTCTTCCTTTGTGGACTAGACTGAAAGATTTCAGCTAATTAATCTCTATTTGTGATTTACAGTAGAAATAAGGATGCCCCAAATTAGTGAAGCATCAGCGCTTAAATCCTGAGAGATATTCCCTTCTGCTTTCTCCTTTCTGCTCACTTGCACCTACGTGAGTGATAAAGGAGAATGGAGTTTATCTTACAAAAAGCTTTGGTTTGATAAGCTTTAATGTTTTAATTACATAATTTTGTTTTATTTCTATTTTAATAGTAACTTCCTGAATTATTCTACTACAGAACCTCAACTGAATCCATTGAGATGCTATGTTTTGTATCAAAGCCCTCTAACAAGCCAGAATTTTGTTCAATTTTTGTTAAAAGTAATAAAGTTTATCTACTTGGCTACGATCTGGAAGGTAAATTAGTATAATTACCCCTGTATTGCAAGGAATGAGCCTGAAGCAGGAAACAGCTTCTCTAAATACAGCAAAAACAAAATTTGTAAATGTCTCTTAGTCTTAGCTTTCAGTAAGACAGGTGAACATACAGTATTCAGGAATCCTGATTGTTCAAGGCATATTTTTATCAAATAATTATGACCAGAATACCAAGTTGCAGACATATTAGAAAAGCAACATATGTTACAGGAGGCAATTTACAGTGTGTGTCAAGCATCTTGTAAAAACGATAGAGCTTTCTCGTAATATAAAAGCTTTCTGCCCAGATGTCTGTGCTAGGGGCATTTCTCTCATTCCATCACACTTTCTCTAGGGAACAAAATGAGGAAAGGATTTACAATTGATGAAATATTTACTGGAAGCTAAAACATCTCATATTTTTATGGAGAAACTTAACATCAATTATTTTGTACATATTGTATTTCCTATTTAGAACAAGCAATACTTTATACAACATCCTTCTTTGTAAAGAAAAATCATTTAGTTTCCAATTTTGGTTAATAACAATAATAATTTATGTAAATGCCATAGCTTACGGTATTAATAATGCTATACAACATTCCCAAAAATCTTTTTTTTGTCTTATTATCCACCAAGACATGTACAACAGGAAGTGGGATTGGTGTCTTTTCAAAAAGATTCCAATATGTAGAACAATCTAAGCAATAGATTTTAAAAAGATTTTAAAAAGATTTGTTAAGGGTTGAAGCCTGGATTGTTATTGTTGTTCTGATTGTGATTACGTTGGCCTCTTTTGCCAGTAGAAACCATCCTAGAAAGGCATATCTGCAATCACCAAGTTCCACATAGCTCAGGCAGATATAAGGCAGTTTGGTCTACCTCATGGGGCCAAGATCATAAAAATCCAGAAAACAAGTTCTAAACCCAATGATTCTGATACAAATAAATTATTTTAAAAATTAAGAAGAAGAAATATATAAAATATAAAGAACTACAAAGTGAATAAATTGGCAGAGAAGCTAAAAATTAACTGATCTTTAATATAGATATAGCCAATGACAAAAAATAAATAAATAAAGAAACCAGAATTATTATCTTGATGCTCCTCAGAGAGTGACAGGTCCACGGTCACCCAGTTGACTTTGTCTTAAGGTGAGACTAGAACTCATAATGTCCTAGTTTCTAGCCTGAAACCTTAGCTATTACATCAAACTGGCTCTTGGATTGCTCCATTACTAAGAATATAGAGGATTCATATACAGAGAGTGATTTACAGCAGCCCCTCCATCCCTGAAATTCCTTTGAAGACATATAAGACACTGATATACCATAAAAATGATAACTCAAGTTGAGAATTTTAACTGTCCAGGCATTTTATTCCACCATGCTCTGTACTGGCAACTCTGTAAGGCATACATTTGAAATCCAAAGCTTCTATAATGAATTTTCTTTGATATTTTTATTTGGGTCCTGATTAGTTGTTCCCTAGGAGTAAGATTTTGGCTTTATAACTATATTTAACAAAGATTATGGGAAAGGTCAGTACAGGAATTAATAGCAAATTGCTGAAGTTTAATATTCACTTTGGAATAAATTATAATTAGACTTTACAGCTCTCTATGTATTTTAGTGGTTTACAAATAAAAAATATAGAATTGCTAATAAAATAAATGTTTGTTTGCTTTTGAGCTGTAGACTAACATAAAATAAATAACCTTGCAACCATTCAAAAACAGAATTAGAAGCAATAGGATACTATATTAATAAAACATAAAATTACCAGCATAAAATTACAAAATATTGGATATGGTACCTATGAGTAGTTAAGTAGGGTGGGTGAAAGGGATACCCTTGAGGAACAAGCAGAGGAGGCACAATCAAGACAAAGGTTAGATAAAAGAAGACCTGTAACCAGAGTAAGGAACCTAGGAAAGATCCTTCCTAGTTGTAGAGGAAAGAAGAAAAGCTCACTGAGACTTTACAAGACTCTAAAACCTTGTAATAAAAGTAACATTGTTTGCATGGCTTGTTTCTTAATCTAGTCTACCTTGAAGGGCTGCCATTAAGCTAAATAATAATATAATATATAATATAATATAATTAATATAATATAATATAATATAATATAATATAATATAATATAATATAATACAATACAATACAATACTATACTATACTATACTATACTATACTATACTATACTATACTATACTATACTATACTATATAATATAACAATATAACAATATGATATAATATAATATAATATAATATAATATAATATAATATAATATAATATAATATAATATAATATAATAAATATAATAAATGCTTGAATCTATAAGACTTTATAACAATTTTAACCATCTCACTTGAAATTAGACTACTACTTACTATAGTCTTGGTCGGGTTTGATTAGGAATATTGTAATCATAATCCAAACGATTAGAAGCGAAATGATAACAAGATAAAAACACAATGGACAGAGAACGAGAGAGGGAGGCATTACAAAATAATGTCGAAATATGGAAGCTTCCACAAGGCTCAGAATCACTTGGAGGAATTGTTTAAATCATAGCTCAGATACAGACGTGGTTGATGCTTCTAAAATCCCTGTTTCCTTGTCAGCTAGCTACAGGCTAAACATTTCAGGGGTGTCAAACTCACATATCGGGACTTTTTTTCCCCTTTCTAAAGTGGGCGTGGCTAGCAGGTGACAAATCCGGCCCACGGGCTGGGAGTTTGACAGACCTGGGCTAAAGCAATCAGCCTGCATCACGCTAGGGTATTGTGTGATGAACGGAGATATGAATGTATCTTGGACAACTCTATAAAAAAGGCCGTACAAACCAACACATGGGCAGTATTGATATTCTTTGAATAGATTACCAAACCTTCTCCCCAAAACTGTGGAAGGAAGAGTATTACAATGGGAAAGGATAAAAACATTTCCAGTGTTTTTAAGGAAGATGTAAATATTCAAAACAGTTTCATTTCTCAAGGTTGTTGTCTTTGTAGCTGTTTGACCTTGAAACTGTGGATAACATGTTACTGAAAGAGTTACAAGAGTTTTCAGCAAAAATCATCTGGCCTATCTGAAAATTAAGGATAAGAAGAGTTATTTCTGAATGTGCTTTAAAATATTACTATCAGATAAAAACCTTAAAATTACAGTGGCAACAATTGCATTTTTAATAATGACTATGAAAACAAGGTTTTTACTTACCCATTAGTAAATTCAAATAGATGCTAAAATTATTGATTATATCTGTACTTCATTATTTGAGTCTTTTGTCTGTAATAAGCCTTATATTAAATTGAACAAGTAAATGAGATGCAAATAATATGCCTGACATGAAGAAACAAGGAAATGATGTCTGTCACAAATTTTAAATACAAACATCATAAAGAACAGCTGATTGGAGAAGATTCCGATAAGATGAAAGAATGTTTTTAATCACTCAGTAAATAAACTAGGAAATTTATTGCCAATAAATGTAAGGGTTTTTTTGAATTAGGAGATGGTTGATTAATTAAAAGCCAATCCTCCCTCCCTCTCCACTCTCTGTTCAATTGCCTTCTTTCCCCAATTATGATTTTACTTAGACTGTATTTTTATTTTATTGTATTAGGAATATTCATCTCTGATAATTTTAATGTCTTTATACTGCAAGCTGCCCAGAATCACTTCAAAACAATATGAGAGGCAAATAAATTTCATAATAATAAATAAATAATTTGGATCTCTTTAACAGAAGGGACATTTAACTATTCACAGAATGTTAGATTGAATCTAGGGTTAGAAATCTAGAACACTAGATTTAATGAAATCTACTGTAAAATTATTTTCTGTCCTTGGTCACAAACCAAGTGTTTGTTATTTATTGAATTTATATTGCCGCCTAATCACACATGATGACTCAAGGTGGCTTACAGAATATAAAACCTCATTTAAAACAATAAAACAAATAAAAAAGGATCAAATAAATTAATCAAATAAAATCACCCACATTCCCTTCCCCCGTGACAGCAGATCACACGGGCTTGCTTTAAAATTAGCATAAAATCCAACACCATCGTTTTGGTAAACTGTTCATAATTAGAATTCTGCAAATGTTTTAAATTTTATAATTACATTACCAGGAAAAAAGCTTTACTAGTTACCCATTCCAATAGAAATGTATGTACGTGTTTAAAAATATACCTTTTTGTGTGGACAATTCCATTTCCCACGTCATCATGCTTTTTTTTAAAAAAAAGAGCAAAAACTAACTATATTTTTCTTAGAGGTTTATTTAATTAGAAGCTGTCCCAATTATAAACTTTAAGCACATGTATGCTTTGCAAAATTTTGTGTCAAAGTACCCATTTTCAGGATCGTTTATGTATGAAATGCCTTGAATTTGAAACAGTTTTACCTTATAAAAAATCCAGCACTTCCTGCATTTATTTTTTAGAGCCATTTATAGCAGTTCTACTGAGCAGTTCTACTAATAGTTTGAATGGTCCCTATTTGAGAACTAGTTTGAATTAAAGTCAAGAAAACATCCCCTGCAGTTCTCGACAGGGGAGTTATCTTAAACTGTCAACAATCTTTTTGATCTATTTATAGTCTAAGGATGTTCCTCAACTCCTTTAGCAATACAAATTAGCAGCATTTATAACAAGGTCGTCTCTTGAAAATAGTAATTCTAGCATGGAGCCCGATTAAAGAATGATCTGGCTGAGGGATTTACATGCTAAGCATACATCCTAATGAATGAACAGCACGGATTGAATTCCCTATTCTAATTTAGGAAAATATCTGCCATAGTATAAAGCTACGAAGAAGTTTATTTTAAAAGATTTCCACTGAAGATTCTTTGCTACTGTTCGGTGTTTTTTTTCAGATACACATACATACATGTGCGTATATACACAATCTACACAAAGGATCTAAAATAGGCCTTATTTCCCTTCTCAAAAAATACCTGGGCTTATATTGAAAAAGATTCAAAAAAAATTCAGCTACAAAATATCACTATTTCAGGAATCCATTCTTAAAGCAAATCACATCTTTTGCTGTCTCTTGAAATACCTTTTGACTAAGGTTGGGTTGATTTAATGAATCCCAGAAAAGTGCTGAGCTGTTCACGAAGTTAAGGCATTTCCTTCTGAATCATTTTCAAAGTGTGCATAGCTCTTGGGATGCGTATCAAAATAATTTATGCATCCTAAAGTCCTGGTTTGCAAAATAAAAGCATTTATTTATTTACTATTTATTTCTTTATTTTGGTTTGCAAAAGAAAGTCCTGTATTTATTTGTTTGTTTGTTTGTTTGTTTGTTTATTTATTTAAATTCTGAATTTGTTGAACACTTTCAGAAATCATTCACATGCACGCACGTTCCCTCTGTGGCTTTTTTGGACTTCATTCCAGTCTCTTCAACTTTGATAATGACTTAAACAGGAGAGAAAAATAATTGTTATATTACTTTCTGGTAGCTGACACAGCATGGGTAAGAAAAATAAATAGTTCTCTAGCACAAGAAGCAATATAAATTATTTTCCAGATATCTTGTTTATTTCCCAAAAGGGTACAGTTTGACTTGTTGTGGCAGGTTATATTCACATCTGCCTACTAAAGACATTAGCACTTGTCAAATACAAATTGATTTCGATCTAAACTGTCCTTCAGCCTCTTTAGCTCTTAATTAGGTTTTGAGTGTGAATGACTTTAAGAGCCTTTTCTTTATGTTCATGATTCTACATATGATTTCACCTTCGATTAGTGATGGCCTTGTCAAAAATTTTATTCTTTTTTTCTAAAATGGGTGAACAATTAAGAAATATGATGCCATAAGATGTTATATGACAAAGTAAGGGACGGATTAAAGCGATATGCATTGTTAAAAGGTTTTCAAAGGCAGGAAAAGGTGAAAACAATGGTAGTATGGTACTGGACACTCTAGTGATCATTAGATTGAATTAATATCCCATTCCAATAATCAATTATACTATAGCAAGAGTCTGTGGACGTTTTTGGAAAAGGTGTTTCTTCAAGATAAATACTGTCCATAAGTGAGTATTGGAGTTTTACTTGAGGCATAAGGGGGTCTCCTGAATTTTCTGTAGACCTGGGTTTATTTAAAAGTTATTGTCAAGTTTAGAAGCTCGTATTAGATAAAATAATGAGACTTAATGAACAACAAACCATGTAGGCCTGGAGTTTGGCATTAGATACCATGTTCTAATGCAACTGTAGGCCACCTGGTACCTTTTCAGGGCTTTGGATTGCAGTCCCTTCCTTCTGTCTTGGATGATAAAACCAAAATCCAAATATTAGAAGTTATTTCAGTCCTTTTGCCAGAAGAAGAAGGTGACATAGAAAGACATAGAAGCATTGTTTTTTTCCCTCATTTTTTTCTACCCACTGCAATCTATTGAAAGGTTTTTATGCCATTCGTGGAATAACTGAAATATATTCAGAATTAAACAATGGTAGGAGAAAATATAGCTGCCCCCATCCGTTAAGCTGTTGTTCTAAGTTTCTGCTTGAAATTATGGTAATGAACTAGTTCAACCTGAATTTAGGTGGGGATTATCAACTACTGTGTTTCTCACAAAATAAGGCCGAGCCTTATTTTTTTTTGACCCCCCCCCCCAAAATGGCTAGGCCATCTTTTTGGGGGTGACTTAATTCCCCCCCTTGCTTCCTCGGGTGGGCGGGTGACGACGGCTTGGATGTTGACCTCAGCATTGGTGGGGCACTTCGTAGGGAAACCTTCTGCCACTGTTGCTTTCCCTTCTCCCCATGCTGCCGCAGCGTTTAGAGCAATGCTGCGGCATTTGGCACAGCCATGCGTGGCCACCCAGGGCTCCTCCCTGCAACCAGAGCCTGGTGGAGACACTCGGCTTCAGGTGCTCCTGTCGCCGCCTTCCCTCCACTCATCCCGCCAGAGCCGTGTAGGCTGGGCAGAGCCGTGAAAGCCATGCACACCCGCCTGCCAAGCAAAAGAGCCGGGCTGACCCGACCTTGGCTTCCTTCCCAAGTCCCTCCAGCCCGAACCCGAAGGGGCTACCGGGAGAGGCCACCTGAGGCAATGATAATGCCCACCCATCTGTGGACAGGGAGGCAAGGCGACAGCCTGCGCCATGTCCTCCTCCGAGCTGAGCCCTGCCAAGTGAGCACCTCTGCCCGATGCCCATACTGCTGCAGCGTTTGGAGCTGCTGGCGCATTTGGAGATGCATGGGGACGGGGACCGGCTGGGCAAGGGGTGGAAAGGATGGGCAGCTTTGGGCTCTCTCCGCCGGATCCGCCAGCCAGGGAAGCAGCGCTGCTATCACCTCGCTTCCCTGTCCATGGACGGGTGGGTGCTATCACTGCTTCGGGCAGCCTCTCCCAGTGGCCCCTTTGGGTTCGGGCTTTGAGGGACTTGGGAAGATGGAGATGCTCTTTCAGTTGGCAGGTGGGTGTGCACCCGTGGCTCACTTTCCCGGCTCTGCCCAGCCTGCACGGCTCTGGTGTGGCCCTGGTGGGATGAGTGGAGGGTCTGGCAGGGATGCGCTCGCTGCCTTGGTGAGAACTCCACCACCGGGTAGGAGGGCCTGCCTGTCAGCTGCACTGGGTGCCCCAGGTGAAGCTCTTCGCACTCTGCCCATCTCCAGGTAGAGATGGTGGCTGGACGCTTCTCCCGGGGTGGGCTGATCCTGCGCTGCAGCCCCGGGAGATTCACCTCCCCATGTGGGGTTGGGCTGCCCTCTCGGCCAGGGGAGTCTTTGTCATACCGGTAGTAGGGCGTTGTTTTTAAAAGAATTGGCTTTGCCTTCGAAGGCGAAGGGAAGGCAGCAACAGGACCGCCTGGAGCTGAGTGTCTCCGCCGGGCTCCAGTTGAAGGAGGGAGCCCTGGCTGGCCACGTGTGGCTGCGCCAAACTCTGTGGCGTTGCTTTAAATACCACGGCAGCACAGGGAGAAGGGAAAGCAACAGTGGCAGAAGGTCTCCCGATACGAAGTGCCCCACCAACGCCGAGGTCAACGTAGGCAGCACCATATCTGGGTATGCAACAAAAGTACTTCCTAATGGCCAGCCCCACCACCATTCCCCCCCATTTCGCATGTTTAATATAGGCCTTAATTTGGTGGGAGGGGCTTAATTTGATTTTATGCCTATAAAGCATGCTGGGACTTCCTGTTGGTTGAGGCCCTATTGTTGGAGAAACATGGTACTTGTGAACATGGTGGAATACAACATCATCTAAAAGCATATTTGAATGTGAATGTCTCTTATTCAATTTGATCTTTTTTTTTCCAGAGCCTTTGGCAAATGGTCAAGAGGTTATGTTTGGATTATTTGTCTTAGAGCTGTCGTTCCCATTTTTATACCTTCTCACACTATTTAGTCTATAGTTTCCAGAATTCTCAGGAGGTATGCATTATTAGAATGCTTTTTAAGCATAGTTTGGCACTGTATGGCATCCATACTTCATTTCAGTATGAAATAAATCACCGTTAGAATATAGTGGTGTTTATCTTGAAAATTCTGAGCTGAATGGGAAGCAAAACATTTAAGAAACAATTATGTGCAAAAATACAAAATGCCTTTAAATATAGATTACACAAATATGAGTACAAAACAATTAATGAACATTATTCTCAGGTATATTAACTGCATTGCTCAGAACCAGATGCTTTAAAAAAATTACAGTTTGCAAAGAGTTCTCTATAGATAAGAGTATATTCAGTTGAAAATCAAATACATTTTAAACAGATTAGAGCCGTATTCTTGAGAGATAATAACTGAGTATAAGTACTGAAAAACTCTATCAGGATACCCTTTGTGCATTTCTGGGGAACTACAGATACAATTCCAAAACAAGCTTTTATCTTTAGAAAAATAAATCACAAACAAGTGACATATTACTTGCCTTTTATATTATTGTCCTATGGTACAATAGAATAATAAAGCATCTCAAATGATTTTAAACAATTTATTTCTAAATGTAAGATTTCATTCTTCAGAAGATGTTACCCTGAAACTCTCAAATGAAAAAGATAGGCATGCTTATTTTTCATATAAACTATTTATTTTATGTAAAAAATAATTACTTGCTTTTACTTGTAACCACTTGTGATTCAAAGGAATGCAGACTTCAGTGCTCTATCACAGGTCTTATTCTGTGAAAGAAGGATGAAATCTTACTGTTAGAAATGAGCTGCATTACACACAGGGGTAGAGAAGAAGCGAAACAGGAAGAAAAAGATTGTAGACCAGCATGTCATGATAATATTGCAGATGCTAGCATAAACCTAGATTTTGTACCTAACTACCTTCACATCAATTCTGTCTTTTATCTTTTTTGTTATAATTGCCCATGTAAAACAGGCATGTTGGCATTGCTTTGAACAAATGATATTCTGACAGAAACTATTCTCCTAAGCTCCCTGAGTCCATTCACTGTAGGTACCATAGAAGTTATGAACTCTCACCGATGGTGTTAAAGTTGAATTCTATCACATTTTAAGCCAACTGAAGCAAATCCTCATAAGTGCAGTATTGATAGTGGGGCACAAAAGATACTGCTTCCCAGTTTGACGCAGAAGATGTTTCTACCTGTAGAAAGAATCTTAACGAAAATCATAGCATTCCTGTGGTCATTAGAACCTTTTAAAACATTTGTACATTACGTTTAATTGCTCCTTATAAGGGACTTACATGTAGGTGTGTCAGAATGATAGCCACTGACAGTTATAACCACAAAACATAATTACAAAAACATTTCTGGAATGAAATTAGAACTCTAATGAAGTTAATATTTCAAAGTAGTTACAGTATATCTTCATGCAGCCTCTAAGATAAAGTAAACAGAACGGAGATTTCATAAGTCTTATAGGGTAAGGGCCCAACTACTGCCAGCAAAGTAGCGTTAGGTAACTTATAATCACACACATTTAATCACACTCAATGAAGCAGAGGTCTAGATAAATGAGTAGAAGCCTTGAGTGGACATAAAAATGAAGGATAAGTTGAATTGGAGAAAAGAGTTAATGGGTCTTATAGTTTAATTTATTTTTAATTTGATGGTTTTGTGGATTTGTTATTGAACTACTTTTAGTGAATAATTCATTTATATTTTGACTGTGTTTGGAATCATTTTAGCAGCATAGAAATAAATCAAGGCATTGCACCATTGTTAATCAACCCTGAAGTAGAGAATTTGAATCCTATCTGAGACAACCATTCTGGAACGGAAACCTCTCAGATCAACTTACAGAGTTGATGCATTACCTTTTTGCTGACAAGTAAATGTATAGAAAAAGGAAGTGAAAAATACCTGAGCATTTTGGTTGTGACACCTCCAAAATGCATTATCCCTCAAAATAAAGGTTATATTTGTTACAGTTGAACACTCATCGAAACAAACAAACAAACATTTAATAGTCACTGTGGCATTTTGAGAGCCCGTGGAGATGGTGCCACATTAGTTATGGTCATAATAAAGTTTGCATTTTTCCTGAATGGTATTATAATCAATATTTTTTTTAAAAAACCCACTCATTTGTCACGGAGATGTTCTGCATGGCAAGGTTCTACAAGGCCTGGCCAGATGTATAAGTTAGGATGGCTCATCAACAATGACTCAAGTGAGGGGAATGATGTCATTTAAAGATACTTGTGCAGTGATGTCATGTTGTACATGATGCAACGCCTGCTGTTCCCATGGGTACACTCAAAGCATAATGCTTCAGCCTGAGCCTTGAGATGCAACACAACTGTCCTTTCAGAAACCATAATAAAACTGCGCTGTTGCATCTGGTGGTCAGGTGTAGCTTTTGCCTATATCCAGGGAGTGTGCTGGAGGAGGTGCGGGATCAGTCCTGTCTTAACAGAGCGGGTCAAAAAAGCAAAAATGGTGGCCACAACCATGAAATCAAAGCCTTATCCCCTTTTTACACGCATCACAATGTTTGCATGATTGTACCTGTAATTTGACCCCTTTGTGTAGCAACAGCACAAAGTACCTCAACAAGGTAAAAAGTTGTTATTGTTTTTCAAACACATTCCCTTGCACACACCTGGTACTTTTAGAAATAAATAATGAAATCAAATATATTTAAGTCATATGAAGTCTGCCTACATACATCAAAAATTCCTGGCTTCTGACAAACATATCAAAAATAAGCAAACTGTGTTACAATGTATGAGCTTAA
Organism: Pseudonaja textilis; assembly: GCF_049901715.1. Classification (NCBI taxonomy): domain Eukaryota; kingdom Metazoa; phylum Chordata; class Lepidosauria; order Squamata; family Elapidae; genus Pseudonaja; species Pseudonaja textilis. The sequence continues at coordinate 6,661,960 of NC_141994.1, read as the reverse complement.
CGGCTGGCCTTTGGCCCAGAAAGCAATATACCTTGTGATTGCCTACTTTGGATTGAATTTGCCCATGCAGTAACAGTTGGAAGAGGAAGTTTATTAGTTCTGTTCTCTGAGGGAATTCCTTCTACAAAGACCTCAGCATCTGAAACACTGAGGATCAATTTAGCCTGTGAGAGTTCTTCACTCTCCAAGACGGGACACGACACAACATAGCAAAAATATACACAATGCTTTATTGCAACACTCAACTTCCCCAACAACAGCTGTTGTTGCAATCAGTGCCACTTTTCTAGGATTTGCAGGATGATGTGTCCACATAAATATATTTTTAATGCTTACCTTTTACAGCTAAGTTCAAATCAAAGGGTTTTTTTTTTTAATCTTTTTCCTAAAGGGTAGCAGGAAGGGTTATTTGCATGACTTCCACTTCACTTACATAGCCACTTTGGGGTAGTTAAATTAGGAGGTGTTTTGTTAGGTCATGAAGTTTCATCTTAATCTTGTTTTTGCTTGTTGCAAGCTGCTGAGGGCCATTGGAAATTCAGCAGCATAGAAGTATTTTATTTATTTTATTTGTTTTTCTTATTTCTTAACTGCCTATCTCCCTTAGGGAAGGGTTTTCAGTAGTGTATAATAAACTCAATAAAATTAACATTAAAGTCAGAATTTATTTAAGATTAAAAAGTTTTAAAATAAAAAAAATAACATTATAAAATTTCAAAAAGAAAGGGAGGGGGAAAGGGAGGGAGAGAGAGAGTCTCATACTTTACATGAGGTGGGAAAAAGAAGTTGACTTTTTCTCGCAAACCTTCATATTCCCATTGTGCCAATTATCACTTTAGTTGGTAGATGGTATTTCTGGTATCATCCAAATTTCACCACAACCTTAATTCAACTCAGGTCCGATGGTGTCATCAATAATTTTACTATGCTTTGTCTAGTGTTGTCCAAGTCTTAGCTAGAGCTTTTTCAGAGCAATTTAACATCGATTCCAAAGCCACATTGATTCTGGTAATCTTTTTGCATTTGGAATTTGACCGAGATTCACTATTGTTCAGAGAGTTAGTACAAGACTGGCATAATTCCATCCCAATTAAATGTCATGAAAATTCTTGACAGCACTCTGAAATGATTAACATTGAGAAATGCCTTGAGTTAGCTTTTAGTCTTTTAATATTATATTGCTTGGAAAAGAATAAGAAATTGAAGCAGAATGAAAAATGCCTTGCTTTCTTATATTTCCCTTCTCTTTTTTTAACACCATGAAAGTGAATTAAAACTTACATGTTTATCCTAAATGATAGAAAGTGCATACAGACTTTATTAACCCAGATCATTAATAGCTTCAATCGGTACACAGAAATCTTAACATTAGAGAAAAAACATAGATTGTATTTTTTTAATTTTTTTAAAAAAAATAAAGCAAAGCTGATCATCTGCTGTCCTATAAATAATTAAGCAATTAGTCATTGGATAATGAGCCATTTGGGTGGCTATGTAATTTCTTGTAACATTATAACAGTTTTGAAATCATTACTTGGATCCAGAAGATTGAAAGGAGAAATCTCCACTCTTATTTTGCAAAAAGAAGACAATACAGAGGTCACTTTCTTTGCAAACCATCAGGAGAACCACTTATAATCTAAACCTAGAAATAGGTAATGTTTTATAAAATTAAGAAATTATCCATTTTCTAAAATCTCTGTTGGAGCAGCACTAGCTGAGCCAAGGTGAGGAGGGGAAGCAAGCAGGGAATTAGTCTGGAATTTCTAGGTAGGCACAATGGCAAGGTATGACCAACCCCCAAATGCTGTTGAACCTTATACAGTCTGGCACAGGTGCACCCAGCCAGTTTGAGAAATCAGAAGAAGAATCAGAACAGAGCTGGAAGGGCCCATTGTTCAAGTCTGTCAAGATTTTTCTGGATTCTGATCTTATCTTCTAGGGTGTTGGCTATTCCTGCCAGCTTACAGTAGTGTCCTCTTCTATTCCCTCATCTAAGTTATTTATGAAGATATAAATAGAATAGAATATATAATATTAGGGAATGTAATGGAATAGAATAGAATAGATTTTTTTGTTGGACAAATGTGATTGGACAAACAAGAAATTTGTCTCTGGTGCATAAGCTCTCAATGTTCTTACAACAACAAAGAGATAGGTCATAATATCATAGATCATAGTTACAATCATTAATCATAAGATACAGCAACCTGTGACAAATCATAGATACCAGTAGAAGAAAGTAGTAGGAAAGATGAGAAGATGAGAGTTTATGATGTCAGGAGTCTGTAATTATTTTCTCAGCCATCTTTCTGGTCCATGCAGTGCATGGATCCTTAAAGGAAGGTAGGCTGGTTGAAATAGTTTTCTTCTGAAGTTTTATCCATCCACTGAAGTCTGTACCTGTCCTGTTTGGCTGCTGTGCCAAACCAGACAGTTATTAAGCTACAAATGACAGACTTAATAATTCTTCCATAGAATTGTACCAGCAGATCCTTGGGCAATCTGATCGGAGTTGATGCAGAAAAAACATACTTTGTGGTGGTTTTTTAGTGACAGTTCTAATGTTAGGTGTCCATTTCAAGTCCTTGGAGATTCTTGTATTGTAGGCATGAGCCCAAAATTCCTGTGTTATAAGAATGAGCAATAAAAACTAATTGAACTCTTCAAATGTAGACCTGGTTGCTCCCATCTGACAAAATTATTGCCAGGGATATTATTTTAAGATCCTGTAAAACAGATTATTTAAAACATGAAGATCTGAATGATCATATCTAGAGAATTTTGACAAGTTGTGTGCTCACTGGAGACATGAGAATGGATTTTCAAAACAGCATTTCCTGCATGTCACACAGAATTTTTTTTTTTTTAAAAAAAGAAAGATTAGGGGCAATAGAAGAAGGAGACGACAGAGAATGAGGTGGCTAGATGGAGTCACTGAAGCAGTAGATGTGAACTTAAATAGCCTCCAGAAGATGGTAGAGGACAGGAAGGCCTGGAGGAACATTGTTCATGGGGTCGCGATGGGTTGGACATAACTTTCCAACTAACAACAACAAATTGGCATGTTTTTCAGGAAAATACACTTAAGAACTTAAACAGAGAAAAAAATATTTTCAGGAAAATAAACTTAAGAACCTACACAGTGCCCTGTTGCATTAGATCTCTGGCCCATCTAGTCTTGTAGCCTTTTCTCACAGCATTCATGTCAAGACTGATTCAAACTTTCACCTATATTATGCTTTGCTCACAGCTTGACAAAGAATAGGGTGGTGGTGGATTGGAATGCAAGGGAATGGCATCCAAGCAACCTTGGATCCCATGAGACATTGCTCCCCCATCAAGGGCACCCAGAGCAGATGTCACAGCCTGGCCGCTGGTTCTCATAACAAAATGAACAGAAGTGATTGGTGAATGTAATGGACTCTGGGTGGCCCATGGGGAAAGGAGGAATGAACTATGTGCGCTTTTGTGCAAGAAGCCAGAGCTGGTTTCACTTCTTCTGTGCCAATGTGGATTTCTTCAGTAAAGTTTATACCCTTGGTAAAATAATGTCCCAGGAGTTGATAGTCAAGGCTGTGGTTTTTCTGGATTCACCAACTGGACATCTGACAATTAAACTTGTTGCACAGGGAAGTCCATTAATCTTACAACACATTGCCTACAAAGCAGTCCCACTATCATCAGGGCAAAAATCTCTGGTCTCCATGACTTCCATGAATTGTCCCAACCAGAGGTGGTATTCAGCAGGTTCTGAACAGTTCTGGAGAACCAAGAGCAGAAATTTTGAGCAGTTTGGAGAATCGGCAAATATCACCTCTGACCGGCCTTGCCCCCATCTATTCTCTGCCTCCCGAGTCCCAACTGATTGTCTGGGTCTTCTTTTGTTGCCCTGCATAGGAGAACGGAGCTGGAATGCAGGTTAATGGGGTGGGGAGGGAATGGGATTTTTGAGTAACCTTCCCTTGCAGTGGGGAGGAAATGGAGATTTTACAGTATCCTTTCCCTGCCACACCCACCAATCCACACCCACAGTAAAAAAAATGGGTCCAACCGTATTCTGAAGCCACTCAAGCTAATAATCAGAACCACATCTTATGGTCAGCACCAAATTTAAAACAGAAACGGCTATGAAAGTCTGACTCATAGACGAACACTATATCGAAGCCGGATGATAGCAGATGAGATTCTGCCGAAACGTTGCTACAACTTTAAAAGCACAACTATAATGACGTGGGAAAATACCCGAACAAAGCTGAATTCCATACATATAGATACCCATGAAAACTTAAGAAAACATATAAATTTTTAAATATATATATTTGTTTTCTTATATTTTTGCGGGTATTTATATGGGAAAATACTTATGATATTTAAAATATTTAAAATATTTTTTAAAATATACTTAAAATATTTTAAAACATTTATGTGGAAAAATACTTAAAATATTTATGTGGGAAAATACCCGAACAATGCTGAATACCATACATACATACATACATACATACATACATACATACATACATACACATTTCTGAGATTAAATTCCTTTAACTTTATAAGAATGTAAAATACAGACAATGCCTCCATTTGAACATAAAAGATCACATCAAATATAGAGCAACATTCAGTGCAAAAAATACATGCCCAATAGATTCTTTGCCTTGATATTATTTCTGGGTCAAGTTCTCTCTACGAAAAATGTTTTAGTTTTGGCTAGAGTCTCCCGCTTTGAGATTGAGTTGACAAAGCTGAAATCCTGCCAAAGTGAAAGATCAATTTAACTTAACAATTGAGAGAACAATTTGGGTTGGATGCCATGGATGAAGCAAAGTGCACAGATTATATTTTTTTAAAAAAAACTTATCAAAGAATAAAATGCAAAAGAAAATAAAAATAGTGGAAAAATGAGGAAGAGAAAAGGTATAAAAGGTAAAAACGAAGAAAAGCATTAACTTCTGACTTTCTAATGCACTAGAATAAAAACCATAATACTACAGACTCACATTTTTATTTTTGCATACTTAATATGTACTAGATAGCTTTTTTATGAGAAAAATGTGGCTGTTAAATTGCGACATTTTTCAGAATATGGAAGAGCTCACAAGCCCTTGGCTATTATGACAATTTAAAGAGCACCTTTGTAGAGCAAGACGAATCCTTTTCTCTTTGGCAAGAAGAGAAGTGAACTGCTATGAAATTGGGGAGGCAATTAACAGAAATAATAGGTGGCATTTCAAACAGTGTTGAATGACAGAAAAAGAATGCTTCCTTCAAAAATGCAACAGTGATTTTAATCAAATGAGATTAAAATTACTCAAGGGAAATGGCAAACAAATGTAATTGGTCAGTCATAGAACCACAGTGCAATCTGAAGACCCAATAGGGAAAACAGGTGTTGCATAGTTGATGTGGACATGGTAGAAACACTGTGCTTATTTTTGTTTTCTGTTGAGAAAAATATCATTCTTTTGTAGTGCCCACACTTTAATTCCAAAAGCTGCTCCATATTAAAAAAAAAAGATGCTTAATGAATATTACAATGTACAGAATTATGGAATTATTTTAAGGCATATGTAAAAAAGATTTATTTCGGAGGAAAAATTACGATAACTTCCCAAGTAACCATATTTTGAGATCCCATAAGTTTTATGAAAACAGAACACAAGTAAATATAGGTAAATTAAAGGCAAGTGTTACATAATACTAATCCTATTATTAATATTACTTAATAATATTGCATGCTGGTGACCAGATCTTCCAATATTTCATCCCACCCATTTTTATTGTGTGCTCTTCCTCTTCCCTGTGTAACCAACCCATGGTCTCTGTCTATGCTTTGCCATTATTATACCCAAGCCGAAGAGGACAATTTACACCTCCCTGCTGTTCTTAGATACCAACCCTACTATAACACATAGTTTTAGTAGGTTTTGTGCAGTATTAGTCAAATACATCAGAAGATACTCTATGCCACAAATTAGTTTTAATGAGCACCAAGACCTTTATTATACAGTATTTTGTAGTATAATATATTTAGTTCTTGTTTTTTAAAATTCTAATTTATTGTTTACATTTAATTTATTTTTAAATTTATTTCTTAGCTTTTCTATCTGGTATTTTACCATAATAAAAGTTGATTGATTAATTGCCATCATTACATCTTTTCCCTTTATGACTTTTAGAACTCTTCAGGGTTTATAAACAGTGGCATTTCCCCATGCCATTCCCACGCAAATTTTGATCTCCAGAAACAAAGGAAATGGAATGACACTGCATTGTGATACATCGCATTTAGTATTTTTGTTTGGTCTCAGTTCATACCTAGGTGTAGCAGAAGCAACGAAGGAAGGAGGCTGTGCTGAAAGAAAGTGATTGATCCAAACTCATCCGCTGATTATTGGGATCTAAGTATGGATTAGGATCCCAGTCTTGTGTTTATTAGGGCCATGCATTTTGTAAATCTTTGTTAGTTTCCAAAGTATATTTTGATGTATTTTGTACTTTGTTCTTTTTGTTTTCTCATGCCATCACCTCTTCTCAATCACAAATGTTCAGCAGGGCAGGCAAAGATAGGACAATTAGTTGGCTACTTTACAAAGTATCATCTACTTTGATAAACAATAATAAGCCCTCTAATAAATTGTCTATAAATCTCTGGGGTCTTTTAAAAAAGAGGGCCCCAACCCTTGAAAAAAGACAAAAAGAGAAACATTTGTTACTTGATCTGAAGGCATGAACAGAGAGTTTGGTCAAACTGCCAGACATTAGGGTATGCAATTATTAAATTACTTGGAAATGCCATTGTATAATGTTTCTTTTAGTGTGGAATTCTCTGCATTGGTTGCTGGATATGAATTGATTCTGCTGTAATATCACTGTTTTAATGTTTTTACTGATTTTTTTTTTGATATTTTAATATATTGTATTAATGTTTGGCCACCTTTGTGAAGGCTTTATAATTGTTACAAATGACAGTTAAAACAATAAATATAATGATTAACTGACTGCAATATTTCAGAAAAATCCCATGAGTATGGCAGCAGCAAATGCTTTGAAGCTATTTGCTAAGGGAAACAGAATACTAGCCAGAATGGCTCTTCTAGACATGCTTGTATTGTTTTTATGCCCACCCTGGCTTCCTAATCTTGCCAGATGTTAAATGGAAAGAAATCCCAGTTTAAGAGTTGTCCATATAATCTTATTGTTGTGGTTCGCCAGCAGCAGGTATGGATGGCTGAGGTCTCTGACAGCGAGGATTCAGACAAGGGACCTGCATGTGATGCAGGGATGGAGCCAGGGCTATCGGAGAATGGGGTGCTGCCTTTGGAGGTTGTGGAGTCTGGCAGCAGTGATGCAGAAGTCCCCAGGGTGCCTGTGCCCAGTGTGTATGCGCACAGGGCTGCTCAAAGAGCAGCTGAAGCAGCATGGGCAACTCAGGAGTAAGGCTGCAAGCTGATGGCCCCTCCCCATAAGGGATAAAAGCCAGCCTTCAGGTTTGGCTTGTTTGCAGGAAGCAAAGAAGTTCTTTCAACTCAAAGTTTTTGTGGAATTCCTGACTATTCTGGTTTGTTTTTGGAGACTTTTGAGTTTGGACATTTCTCTGCAACTAATCTTGTGTTCTTGGCAGCCTTTCACAACCTTGAAAGGGCTTGCTCTTATTTGGGACAATTAGTTTTAATGACTCTTTGCTGTGAATGAACAGAATTCACAGAGACGCATTAAAAAGGTTTGCTTTTATATATACTTTGTGTTTATTTGATTTGAATGAGGCTTGGGTCAGGACACTTATTTCTGTTTAATCCCATTTGGAAATTGATACATGATCATTTCAACTTGACTGTTTTAAAACAGAAAATGGTTTTATTCCTTAGAAGCCACAGATTAAGGTTTATGAAAAACAACCTTCTTAAAAATGAGAAGCAGGAGGATATAAATAGATGAAAAGATGAATTTTTGGCATTGCAGTGCTATAACTACAACCTCATCCCTGACAGGTAATGGATTCAGGGTGCCAGAAAGAACAAGAAATAGAATAGGGCTGGACAACATTTTTACGCTCAAAAGATACACTTAACATTTTGGGCCCGGTGCGGTACAGTAGGTAGGCAATATCACACACTTAGTCAGACTGGTTTCCCAACTATGTTTGCATGGTATTTTTCATTCTGTAATTGTGAGATACATCTTAATTTGCATCGGGTGAAATTCAGCCATCTCGGCCCACCTCGGGAGAGGTAGTAGGGACAATTTGAATTGGTAAAAAATCACCCCTAGTTGCTCCTGGTTGCTATTACTATTATATCAAGCCATACCCACAACCATGCCCACAGAGCCGGTAGGGAAAATTTTTGAATTTCATCTCTGATCTACATGTAATCTTCTCAAAACTGTACCATCCATTAACTGGCTTTATTATAGTCAGAAAGAATTCTGGGAGATGAGGGAAGGGAATTTAAGGGACACAAGTTCTTCAGTGATTGCAAGATGGCCATCTGAGCACTCAATGCCACCTGCAAGGAGGAGTAAAAGAAAAGGTCAAGATGACAGCAGGGACATCAAAGCTATACTCTTATTTTAAATATGTAAAGGGTCAGGCCTCGGCTTATGCAGTCATGGCTGCCATATTAGCATTTATCACTTTCCTTCTGCAAATATGCCTGCTAGTGCTAGATAATTATTTAAAGTTTTCTTTAAAAAAAAGCAGAACTAGGGAGAAGGAAATAGTTAAGAGATGATACTGAAATATTTGAGATACTTTATATTACAAATTCTACAAATTTCCTTCTACAGTCTTGCTGAATACAGCAACACACACACACACATTTGGTCTCTTGGGTTATTCACCAATTATTCCCAAAATAGCCATTCAATAAAGACTGTGTAGCTACCATATGCTGTGCGTGTTGACTGACAACTCTACTGAATAAAACAGCTGGTACATAATATTTAGCTTGATTATTTTACATGATTTCAATTTAATTTCAATGGGTACCATGTGTGCAGGCATCAAATACTCTCATATCTGACAAACATAATCTCCTATCTATTTAGCAGTTAGCGAGTGGAATCTTTCCCACTCAGTGGGAGTACCTGTGAATTGGAAGGTTTAATATTTCTGTATTCATGCAAATGGTTGAGTGATATCACTGCCGAAAAGTATGTATATGTTTTCAGGTTAGCTTAATGATTAGCCAATGCTGAGCAGACACTTCTTTTTATCATTTTAGTCACAGAGAGAAGTGGACTTTTGGAAGACTTTCCTTGTTTTTCTATGAATAGCTTTTCAGATGTTATTGTAAAGATGCCCCTTGAGTCTTTTAACAGCTCTCTGAAATTCTTTGAGTTCCTTCGTGAGTTGTTTTCCTTTGCTTTGGCATCTCTTCTGTTCTTAGCGGTTTCCACCATTTTGACTTCTAATTTTTGTTGTTGTTTCCTGACCCTTGGTAGTATCTTTCCATATTCACCCTTAACATTACTTTGATTTCATTTCAGAGTTCTCCTGGTTCCCCATCAAAGGTATTCAGAATTTCAAAGCAATTTTTGAAGTCTTCCTTCAAAATAGTATACATATCGATTGTAATATGGAAACTGGTTAGCTTTAGCTTTCACTTTTACCTGAGTGGTAACTTTTACATGAGTGGTTCTTATTTCACAGTGGACCTCTTTGCTGAAGTTTTCCACCTTCTTGTCAGTATTAACTCCATCGGGTGATACTCATAGATATAGGTATTATTTGGGTTTTTTTTTTTGAAGATTGTTGCCAATGGAGAAATAACTAGATTAGCAGAAACTGGTGTAAATAATTTCTTTGCTGTTCTTAACTCATGACATCCAACTATTTTTTTCTCTTTTTCCTATTTCCAACATGGCATTCCAGTCTCCAGTAACAAACCTGGCCTCTCTGATCTATAGAGATACTCCTCAAGCAACTGATCCATCTTGGAGATAATGAGGAAAAATATTACTTGTAAAAAAAAAAAGATTTCTCCCAACAAATATTATGATTTTAATAATTATGTTAATCAGTAATTCATATTCACAACTCTTCTAAAGACATCATTAAATGTCTACATCCATGTTGATTGCATAAATATTGCATTACTTTTGATCACACATGTACTGTGCAATTAAATTGTTTTTTTTTTAAATCCATTTAAATGGTTCAGCAACCATTAATGCTAAAAGAGCAGTCTTTTGAAATGTCTGCAGTGATCCTTAATTAGTTAATCCATCAATACTTATATGGAAGTTTTGTCTTTTGGATTCTGAAGCTTATGGTAGTACTAGGTTTTAAGATCATATTACCACATTGTGTTATTTTCATGTTAACCTAACATTTACTCAAGTATTCAGGTACATTTCCAAAAGGAGGGCAACATTAATTGTTTTTATTTCATAATGATTTTTTTTTTCATAAAATAAGTTGAATTACAATGAAGGACATTTATTATAAAAGCCCAGGAATACACAGAACAATTAGACATCAAATATTATCATGAGACAGCACCCTTATTTTGTTCACAAATAGCAACTGGAATTTTTGCATTTTTCTCTCTGTAAGATTGGTTGCTGTTCTGTTTAGGAGTGGTATTTTCTCCATCTAGTTTTTATAATCCAGAGTTGTTATTGGAATAAACTGTGGATGCTTAGAAACCATTTTTGGAGATAGTAGAATATGGAACATACGTTGCCATTGGAGCACTTCAGTGCCAGCTTACTATCTATATCAGTGGCCCCCAATCTTTTCTGTACCACGGCCCGGTACCGGCATCACAAAATGATCCACGGACCGGTACTGGCATCAGCATGCACGACCAAGGCAAGGTGAGCTGAGCGACCGGCCAGCCAGCCGTCCCCCACTTCTCCCCGCCACCTTCAACTCCTCCTTTGTACCTTTTTTGTGCTTTCCGGGCTCTTTCTTAATCTCCTCCTGAGTAATGTGAGACTCCACTGCCATCGGGACGGCTCTTCGTTTGAAGCTGCCCCTCCCCTTCAACGAAACTAAGGCATGAGGATTCCTTCAGCACCCAAATGCCACTTTCCAACAACCGACGACTGACAAACTCACCCGGAAGCATTTTCTCAAGTCCTGTCAAAACAAGATGGCGGCACCCAAGCAAACCGGCGGCCTGGTAGAAAATGATCCATGGACCGGTACCGGTCTGGGGCCCGGTGGTTGGGGACCACTGATCTATATAGTCAGGAGAAAATGTTCATAACTTTGGGCCTTTTTAGTTTAAAACTAAATGACTGTTCGATAGTTGTAAACAAGCTTTTGCCCCATAGTTCCATTTGTACCTAAATGCATAATGAAGATTCTAAAGAACCAGAAACTACAGGGAGTTCTAAGAAGAAATTAGTTAGGGGTGTCTTGCCATGTTGGGATTCAATTTTTTTTACTACTGGTTCTGTGGACATGGCTTGGTGGGCGTGGCAGGGAAAGGATACTGTAAAATTTCCAGTCAGAGGTGGTATTTGCCAGTTCTCCGAACTACTCAAAATTTTCGCTACCCGTTCTCCAGAACTGGTCAGAACCTGCTGAACCACTTCTGGTGTCTTGACCTTATGATTAATGATCAACACAGACAATTTCTGCTTATTGAAAATGTCTAATTCAAACTGCCCTTTTCTCTTATGGTTATTATTTCTGCTTTAAAAATTAGGAGTTTCTAATTTCATTTGCAAAATTACTGAAAACTTGAAAATTAAAAGTCTGAATGTCAGTCTCTTTTCCAGTTGTTGAAGAATACTGCTTAAATCTAGGTGATCCTGTTGTTTTATTTCTGTTTTTTTAACTTAACATATTGGATATGTGGTAAACTTCCCAAAGTCTTTTTGGAGTTGGGCAGCCTTAGCAAATAAAACAAAATGAGAATTAACATGACTATGGATTACCTTTTGCTTTCTTTTGCTTTCTTCCTTTCCTTGGGACTTTTGTAAACCGCCAACAAAATATATCTATTAACTAATTATTAATATTTTAAAGTCTCTGGAGGAGGATTTTTTGTTTTATGGAAGAGCAGAAAAAGAAAAACATAGCATGAAAAATGCATGAAAGAAAAAGTTGATTGATTTGCTTAACTCAAGGTACAATTGCATACTTTTGTCAGAAAGACGAAGGCCATCTGTAGCAAAATAAAAGATATTAAGGTGATCTTTAGAAAGCTGCTATGGTACAGATGGTTTAACTGAGCCTTAAGCTTATTTCCTTTTAGCAGAAAAACTGTTCATGGATGTAAGCCATAATTGATCATAACAAGCACGTATTATCTATAAATAACCTAATCAACATTCAGCAAGTAGTTGCGTAAATCAACCCATTTACACATTGTACCTTATAATAAGCCACTCTAAGAATAATGACTTATTATTGCTATAAGCAATGAATGATTAGTCAATTCAATTTTTAATTGCTACCTTTCCTATTTTCTGAAGGTTATGCAGAATTAATGCTGTGTTGACATATTCGTATTAATATAATACTCTTTTGTTTACTACCAATGAAATTAAACTACAGAACATCTAAAAACCAAATTGTGTGATACATAATAATAATTGCTACAGAATTAACATTGTTAAGCTTTTTTTTTTACTATTTTCATTTTTTAAAAACAATTGATTTTGAAAGATATAATTAGGGGGTCCCTGTAAATGATAGTTTTCTGATTTTTAGTGTTTTGTTTTGCAACTTTGAGCTCCTGCTGCCTCATGTGATTCATGCCAGCATGATACCAAACTGATTTAACAGAATCCTGATAAGAGACATTTGGTAGCAGTTTGCAAGATATTAAGTCTAGATTAGAAGCTACTACTAGAGGAAACAGCCCACTAGTGAATTATTCCACACCTGCGGTCTCCCAACATCCTATTCCAGAAAAACAATGGCCAATCCTTTCCTTTCAATACACAGGTCTTACTGGACATATATCCTTTGATATGCATTAAAACGTTAACTACCTTAGTTACAGAACATAGAATAACTCATATAATGATCCTTGGCATCTTATAACAATCAATAAAAACTGAGATTAAGAACAGAACTGCCTTTCCATGCCATGCACTGGATTAGGAGCCTACTTTATACTAGCCCAACATGAGAGGAGGAACCAGGTTTCCATGGGCTTTCAGAAGGCTGAAAAGTCAGCTAAGCTTTATCGCATTTTTCCTCAAATAGCTGGAAAAATGATGAAGTTATTAAAAACAAAAACTGCTCAGATGAAAAGTGGGCAACTTGTGGGGAAAATTAATTACCCCCCCAAAAAAATATATCTGTTGGGCTTCAAACCAGGGATGGTCTGCATACAAGTGTTATAACTACTGTACTCATAACAGATTCTGCAGCTGATATTATTCAAGAAGTGTAGAATATATGCAGGTATTTCTGTCCCTGTAAATAGTCACTAGAGTGAAGGGCCTAGCCTAGATGAAAGCAAATTGCATCCAGGTATACCTGAGCTGACCAAACCAGAATATTATTTTGAAAACAGTGCAGGGAAACATGACTGAAGATAACATTCATGACGGGGAAATATGTACTAATGCTGTTATCTGTTTCTGCCATCCCAAAAGGGTTGCTGATTTATATTGGAAATGGGGCACCCTGGCAGTATAGATAAGTCCTTAGATTTTTTGCTTTTATTGATGGGTCAGAAACATAGACTCAGTAACTTCATTTTCCATCGATCAATTGCTGCCTTTGGTGTTCATGGCGAATAATGCTTTTGTGCTTGTCCTGTCAACATAGGAAGAAGCTTGGTTGAGATCTCAGCATGCTGAATAGGAGCATAAGGCTAATATTATTTTTAGATTCCACATGATGGGTTTAAGTATAGCAAATAAATACTAGGTCTAGCATAGACTTTGGCTCCAATTTTTATTGCTCCAAAAGTAGAGCTGCAGTGACAAGGTTACATTTTTTTTCTTTGTGTTGTCTGTTTCTGAGATATCGTATCTCTCTGGGCCTCCTGCTTCTTCTGGCTCTTCTAGCTAATAAATTAACACAGAATATTGCCAGCAAGCTCTAATCCCAGACAAACCAATTTGTCCCAGTGGATAAGGTGCACCTTTCCAAGCGGGGTCAGGTTTTTTTTTACCAGCTATGACAACTGCACTCCAGAAAACCCAGGGATGAAAGAAAACAAACTTACTGCACTTCTCCAAAGCAAATTTGTAATTGTCATGCCAGAAGACATAATACTTTGCTAATGTATCCTGCTCAGTCTGGCATCCTAATGTTGGACAGTGAGATTCTTACTATGAGAGGTCAACTTTGCCACTTATCTGTACTAGGTTGTAACTCCACAAAATCTTAATGCATTTTCAAAGTGTTGGAATGTAGAGTCAGTTGGCCATTGTGTTGTTCTCTGGGTTTGTTGACATAGCTTGGTTAGAACCTTTACTAATTCTTCTAGTGCTTTCCATACCTTCTGTGGGTATTCCTGTAGTTTTCCAACTTGGTACTGACCAGAGTGCTGATTTATCGTTTAGTATTAGAGATTTTTGTTCAGTAGAGAATATCTTTTAAGATATCTTTGATATTGAAGTCTTTACTGGACAATATGTCAGAATAAATCATCCATCATTTGTTTGTGAAACTTATATTGTATCCCATCTCACACAAAATGACTGTTGTGGCATAAAATGATAAAACAACAAATATATACATTAAATTTTAATATTTTTACATTCAATATAAAATATTATTAAAAATTAAAAATATACAAACCACAAGGGATGGAAAGAGTAGTGGATAGTGTAAGGCACATGGGTACATAGCAGCTTTGGAAGGAAATCTCATTGCTGGTATGCTGGGCACCTTTGTAATTCTCCAGTAGTTACAAAGCTTAAAAAGTAGCTTTTTTTATTTTGTTGCTATGCATATCTGTGACTAGTCCTCACTGTATGTCTTTTGGGTCATTGTGTTTATATGTCTTGAAGGATAAATTGTTTTCTTGAAAATTACAGGAAGATTGGATTTATCGCTTTGCTCAAAGAAACCAGTGTTTGCTTGCTATCTCTTTGGAAAGATGGGATTATGCTTGGTCAAGTGGATATTCCTGGTTCCAGAAGGATCATAGCTTACTCTGTATTTGAACACAGAAATTGTGTAGTTGGCAGTGTATCTCTTCTGGAACTGAATTTCTTGCAACAGACAATATTTGATTGGCTTGCAAACTATTGGCCTGATTTGGGTATGGCTTCTGCTGTGATTATCCTCAGTGTTAAAAGACCACGATAAAGTTTGGAAAGATGTGCCTTCATTAGCTTCACTATCTTGTACCACAAATGTCTTTAGTTATAATTCCTGGCTTGAGATACTTCCCAATGACTTAAAGCAAAAATGTTTCAGTAAGGAACATTTGCCAGCAGTTTGGCAATTTGAATACCACTGGCTCAAGGTTGACTCAATCTTCCATCCTTTTGAGGTCAGTAAAATAAGGACTGTAGATGATTTTTGGGGGGTGGGGTGGGGGAATATGCTCACTACACAGAGAGAGCTGTAAAGCATTGTGAAGTGGTATATAAGTCTAAGTGCTATTGCTTCTGCTATTTTTTGTATTCATAACACTATGAAAAGTAAAACCAGTTAAGTGAGAGGATATGATTTTCTTTATTTTTCTTTTTAATCACCCCAGATGTAAAGTAAGTTTAAGAGTTACATAAAAACAAGCAAGGATATAAATTTTATTTTTCCAGTTTAGAGTACTTTTTAATCAAGTCACATTTCTCTTTAAATATAAGTGATGGCCTAACTAATATAGTATTTCCTACATGTACTTACATTACACATACATGCTTCTTTTTTAAAGAAGGATTATTAGCTGCTTAATTTTAGTCAAACTATGCTAGGGTCTCCTTGATAATGCTGAAAAGAAAACCAAAGCAGTTGCATATAAAATTAATACATCCAATTAACATCTGATCCCTCTGTTAATGTAGGTCATTTGCTAGAAAAGTGCTGAAATAAATGGATTTGTACAAGCTGAGGAAGAAGAAATAAGCAGTACGTAATAAATTTCGAAAATCTGATTTAACATACCTGAATTACTCTGGGTATATAAAAATAATCTGCCCTGATTTTAAAAAAAATCATATAAGATAAATTTCTAATATGTCTATGAGTTCTGGTATATAGGTACTGAAAAGGAAGGAAGGAAGGAAGGAAGGAAGGAAGGAAGGAAGGAAGGAAGGAAGGAAGGAAGGAAAAGAGAATAAATTCAGGCAAAAAATACACACTCAAGAAAATTATTGGAAGTTATTAACTGTGTTTCAAGTTTGGTACTATCACACCACCTGAAAAACTAAAAAAGGCAGCTTGTTCTACAGTTCCTATCCACTTCATGGTTATTTATTTTAGGAGTTTTTAATACTCTATTTTAATAATCTGACACAATCCTAATTAATAGTTTGCAGCCCAGAAGAATTGTAAAGTGTATCTGTCTTTTGAGTAAAAACAAATTGGTCAGTGTCAAATAAGATGTAAAGTTTTAATTACATAAAATGGAGCTCCAGTAGAATTTATGTATAGAAAGAATATACTGTAGCTGTATGCTTTTAGAAATAAAGTAGTATGATCATAGAAAAACTAGATTAGGCAAATTATGATGCTTTGATTGTGCCTTGGCTGCTAGTACCAAGTTTATTAACAGTTTGGTAGCTAAATAGAACCAGAATTTTATTGTGGATTATGAAAAACACATTTACACATTGGTTTCATAGTCCCGAGTATGTCACTATTTTAAAAATATATTCAGTAGCTCCATCATATGGTCTTGAGTGCTGCAAATAGAACAAAAGACGGCTATCTGAACTGAAGTTCTGATGTATCTATAAATTTGCTGCTTGCTAGGCCTTAAATCTCCTTGCCAGTTACCTTGAAAAAAACACAAGCCAATAAAATCTACCTCATCGTAACTGGTATTTGTAACACCAAATGTATTAGTAGACTCACTCCAGCTGAAATGATTGCAGGTTTAATATTCCTGTAATCCCATATCTCAAATGAAGTAACTGCTCAGCAAAAGAAAGCCTATATAAACTCAAAAACGTATGAAGACTTAATCACATTTTTTAAAAATAAGCATTTCAAAGTAATTTATAAAGGGACTTTTGATAGTAATTAGGAAGCATATTTTCAAAATGTTAATCATGATGTAGGTAACTTTTACGATTTTCTGAATAAAATGTTAGTTAGGAGTGTATACACAATTTTGCCATGCTTTGCATACATGGTAATACAAACAATAAAGTATTAAAGTATTCAGAGAGAACTTCACTTCTCCTCGTAAGTGTTCTGTGGAAAGCTAGAATATTTTTAACAGCCCGAACAGGCCTTCCCATTAAAGTAATAAGTGAATGTAATTACCTAAATCAAGAAAAAAAAAACTATTTATTTGCAATGAACTTCCCAAATTAAAATAAACGTTTGACTGCTAAGACAATGAGTTTTGTCACATGAAAAGCTAATTAAAATGAGACCCAAACTATTACTTTTTAAACAGAATTGAGTCCAGAGTACTGTATGTAAGTATGTATGTATGTATACACACACACACACACACACACACACACACACACACACACACACACACAGAGTATATATATATTTGAAGGAGTGGTTTTCTCTCAAATTTAAGGAACGCTATACATTTCTAAGATCACTTTTAGAACTACATATACAAGTATATAAATGTTATCTAAAATGCCTATACTATTTTAAAAACAGAAGGAAGGGCAATTATGAAATTTAGAAAAATTTGGTCCCACTTATCTCCACGTAGATTTCCACTAAAATATGCTTAAATCTCTCATACCATATTTATGCATATTTACGAACAATGTGAAACAAAGTACTTCAGTCGCTATAGGATTTGTATGCATGCATTTCTATTTTTTTAAAAAAAGATCAATATGCTGCTGCATACAGAAATCACCTATTCAAATTTATCTTCCAAATCTGTATATAGGATGAATCATTAATAAACAATGGGTATTTATTATGTACTGTCAAAATAGTTTGTCTTATAAGACAAATGAATGTTCGGGCCTATTATCTATGCAGCACAATAAGAACTATCAGTCCTAACCATAAATATTTTATTCTTCATCTAAAAATGCAAAACCAATGAACAATCACTGCTTAAGGGCTTAACTTATTGAAAGAAGAAAAAAAAAATCTATCCTATTTTGCCATATACCAGAAGACATATGGTTACTTTTCTAGCACTCCTTTACTGAAATGAATTTTTTAAAATTAACTCTTGGTACAAGCTATCGTTTATTATTGTAGAAAGGCCAGGACTAAATCATAGTATCCTTATAGACAACTCCACACAGAATAAATTACTTATTAATTATTTGATTTTATCTTGCTATTTTTTTAAAAAAAAAAGCACTTAAAGCAGTTTACAACAAATAATTATGATTTAAAATATGTATCCACATTAGTATATTTATATGTGCCGAATGATCTTAATAATCCTTTTATGTGTAACGGAATCTTTCCATTTATTTTGAACAAGAGTTTTATGTTTACATAAAAAGCAAATAGATTTTCAAGCACAATAACCAACAGGAGAACTTCATATCCTCCAGCATTTTATTTATAAAACTACACACATGCTTACACACAGGGAATAATTGATTCACCTACCAATTTATCTTGATGGCTATTATTTGGATACTGTGCATTGAATAAAATTAATCTAAATGGTTGCCTTCAAGGAAGTTTATTTTCTTTAAAAACAAATCAAACCCACCCAGCCTGATCATAAGATGTTTACCCCTGAAAAAGTTACTGGGATTTATTATTTAAAAAATGCAAGTCAGACTTAAGTGATCTTTTCATGAACCTTAGAAAGCAAAGTGAAATGGAAGAGATGTCCAAGAACATTCTATGGTTACACATGATTTAACTCATGTAGCTTGATTCTCTTTGAGATTTGGCTGCAATGATGATTCTTCACATTCATCCCTTTAAAATCTCCCTGTTATGTGGAATGAAACATTTTTTAAAAACCATCCAATTTCTCCAAAGGGCATTAAAAACAAATGCACAATGTGTCACAAATTGGATCAACAAATTGGATCCAATTGGATCAACTCATCACTGATTACAATGTCTTGTTTTCTTTCCCCTTATGTGTTAATTTGCTGACAGCCTATATTTTAGCTTCTCCACAATACCCAGGCCTAGAATTGTTCCAACAGAGAGGGAAGTAGATGAGAGTAGTATTCTGACCAAATTTTACTCATTCATAGCCCCTAATGAGTCTCAAACAGTTTGTAAATAGTCCCATGGAAGTCTGCCAAAGTCCTTCGGGATAGATCTGATAAGCACGCACCTTTAGCTTCATTGAAATGCTGCCAATGATTAAATTTCCAATTAGTTATACAAGGCCAAATGGAGCACAAATTCAACACTGAACTTCAGGTTTCAAACCAACCAGAACGAACAAAGTTGCTTCCTGCAAAGTTTCCTGTCCCTTTGCTTTTCCTTTATGTCTTATGGGAGGGCCAATCACCTCCAAGCCTTACTCCTGAGTCGCCCTTGTGTCTTAATTGTTCTTGCCTTCTGGCAGCTCTGTGCACGCACGCACTGGGACAGACACCCCTTGTTCCTCTGCCTCACTGCTGTCACATTCTGGAGGCTCCAGAATCAGCACATAACTCCCAGATGGCCCTGGCCCCATCTCTGTATTGGATGCAGGACTCTCGTTTGAGTCCTCCCCAGACTCCCAGACTGGCTCATGTTCCTACCCACTGTCTGATTCTGCTGCCAACTCTGCAGGTGGCCAGTGGACTGCAACAAGTAGGATTGATGTCTGTTACAAGCAGGTGAGATTTGAGGAATGCTTTGTAAAAAAAATCTCAGAATTTTTTTCATAAAAATGTGTGTGACAATTCAGTCATTGAATTTAGGAATAAAACATGTGAATCAGAAGAAGCTTAATCTCCAGCTAACTGACTAGGGCCGTGATGGTGAACCTATGGCACACGTGCCACAGGTGGCACGCAGAGCCATTTGTGCCGACATGCCAGCTGCAGGCAAACTTACCTTACTGCGCATGCAGTAAGGGCCTCACAGCTGTTTTTTGGCCAGTTTGAGACCTTTTTCGGCCTCCCAAAGGCTTGAGGAAGGCTTCTGCAGGCTTCTACAAGCTTTGTAGGCTGAAATCTAGTCCTGTTTTTCACTTCCGTTTTTTGGGGAAAAAACAGGAAGTGACAATCACCGGCAAAAAATCAGCTGTGAGGTGCAGTGCAGGTAAGGGGGCGGCGGGATGGGTGGGTGGATTGAGCACGCATGCATAGGGGATGTGGGAGGGGCGCACGCATTGCCTTCTAGGTGCTGGCACGCAAGTGCAAGTGTGCAAGCACGCACACAATTTTTGGCACAGGAGCCCAAAAAGGTTAGCCACCACTGGACTAGGGCAAGGATTGTTTTTCTTAAGCAGTTCCGGGAAGAATGAAAATTAATTAGTTTATGTTATCCTTCTGTTTAGTTCCTTGTTTTACTCTAATACCCTCAATATGATAAAAGATTGGACAGATTGTTCCATAAGGAAAGTGCAGATAATTTAAATTTTATCCTCTTATCTTTCTTTGATTTTACATTTTTTTCCTCTTTTCAAGACCAAATAAATTGACACTGAACACATTCTGTTTTCAAATATTCTTACCTTCAAGTTTGAAAATCTTCTATAGCAATATATAGCGCTACTGAATTTCTTACTACTTTTCTGAGAGGAACCAAAAGAATATTATTATTTGCCAAGGAGTGATAATACATAAATCTGTTAATTCATTAGTGTTAGAGAAGGAGCGGGAGCAGAGGAAAAAGGAATCCCTATTTAGTCACAACCATATCAATTCCAGCCCATTGTTAATTCGGTTGACCCTTATATAACTTTTAGCAACTGCTTACAATTTTTATTTATTTATTTATTACATTTATTTATTATCTTACCACAGGGTAACTCTGGGTAGCTAGTTGAGAATATTCCTGTGCATAGGCATGACCAATAAATAAGGTGAATTAGAACTTCATACGTGGTCCTGGTCTTTTAAGCCTGACAATTATGTATGTCAGAAATATTGACTCATACTTTTAGATATATTCATCACAAAATATTCTGTTCATACTATTTGTACTATGGTTTCTCACAATATTTTATCACCTAGCATACTACTAAATTTCAAAGAGATTTGCCATTTATTTATTTGTTTGGTACAAAGCAAGGTTAATGATGCCATGAGCAGATCAATCCTTTATTAATTGTTATTCTCAAAGCTTCTACTAGAGTTTTGATCACAATTGCCAATGTGTTACAGAGAATCATAAATATTTATGACCTGCTGTTCTCTGTCATAGAGAACACGGAACAATACCTCATTGCTACTTTCGCAATGAAGCAATCTCTTTTGAAGCTCTTCCAAAATTACGAGAAATTAATATTTGTAGTATTTTATAGTCTTCTGAAATACTTCTCTTCCCTAATTCTAAATTCCAAAATGTGTGCCAATTTTAATGACAATTGTGTCACCTGACCATGAGGATGGCAGAAAATGTTTCAATTAATTACCACCAAAATGAGCTACTCTTTGGGTTGCTTCCAGTATGAAGGTCCTGGTATACTATTGTTAAGAATTAACAATTAACTTCAATTAAATACATCGTGAAGGACAAACTTCGTGTGCTTGTCAGTAGAATAACAATAATTGCCCAATAATAAGGAGCCCACATCTCCATTTGATTTCACATTTAAAATTCTTAAAGCTAAAAAAAACCCCTCCTTTAAAAAACATTAGGTTCCGCCCCCACTCTATTGCTTTAAAAATAGCAATGAAACCACACAAATAATTATTATTCATACTTTCCTGAGGTGTTCCTCCTTCTGAGCACCAAGAATATATTGAGTATGTTAAAAATCACCTTTCACTTCTGGATGCACACACATAATGTGGACAGGGATGGGATCCAACTGGTATAACTACCGGTTCCATTGCTCTGCATCGCGCGCGCATGCACGCATGTGTGCAAGTCGCACGAGTGCAATTTATGACCCGCTGAGCTGCCAGGACAGTTGAGCAGCGCTGCGTGCAAGTGCACAGCGGTTGGAAACGCAGGAAATAAAGGTCAAGAAAGAGCCCGAGCGGGCGGGTGGGCCAAAACAGCAGCAAACATAGAACCGGTTCTATGTATGCTCTCTGTTTGCTGCTCTTTAGAGCAACCAGTTCTACAGAAGTGGACAGAACCAGTAGAATCCCACCCCTGAATACAGAGATACCCTTTTTACAGACTCAATAGACATTTATCATGCAAAGAAAATTGCTGCTTTTTCTTACAAAACAATGAATGAGGGCTCTGAAGGAGTTGATGACAATACATCTCAAATGGATAAGTGCCCATCCCTCAATGGAGAAAAAAAAAATTACATAGTGTAATTTTCTCTTTCAGAATACTAGTATTTACTTCTGTTTGACAGTCAAATGTAGTCGATAAAGAGCAATGAAGATACTTGATGCATTTTCACAATTTCATTGCGTGTTCAGTGTGGTTAACCTTGTCTACAAGAGTGGAATGATACTTCCAATATCTTCAATAAACGTTTCTAAAGATCAATCAATACTGACAGACTCTTGTTACATTGCAGAATATATATTTTTTGGGGAAAAAAACCAATTACATAAATTGTATAGAAATAATAATGTTCTAGATAACCCTCCTAATCTCTGAGATCATGTAGGTTCTGTTTTCGTGGATAGGATAGCATCTTCAAAATATGAAGATGAATAAAATCAAAAGAATATAAAGCTGTAACAAAAAAAGCATAAAATTTTACTAATCTGTCATATGCTAACTTTCCTTGTCTATGTTTCTCAATAAAATATAACTTATATACAAGAACAAGTCCACTGGTAGGGTAAAATCTCAGAATTAATATCTAAGGCTCTGTAGTTTATAGGTTTCAGAAAATCAATTTCACGACATGTTATGCAGGCAAAAGGTATGAATGAAACATCTGCCTAGATCAAAATAAATAACAAAGACTTCTCAAGTTTCTCCAGAAAATGATTGGAATATTTTTTAGTCAACACTACGGAAACACATAAAAGGGAAACACATTATAACAAAAGAAATGAAATCTAAAAGATTAAGCATAGGTATTTTGCATTTTGGGAAAAAAACATTTGTTGTTTCTACAAAGAAGTAGACTAAGAAAATAGCTGTATGATAATAAAGTCCAGTCCGGTCACAATGAATTTGGATAATTAGAAATTTGTTTGAAAAGTCTTTTTTATATACATAATATAAAGAATGTTACATAAAAAAGTTTGCAAATTGAAAATCTGTGACTTGGACTGATTTTCATGATGGTGCTTATGTAATAGGAAAATGCAACCATATCACTGCTAACAAGAACACATAAACATTTCACAGAGATTCCCTGTTGGTTTACATATATACCAGTATTTCAAAACCTCAGCGCAAATTTAATCATATGAAATGGAAAAAATGACACAGTTTGAATAAAAAGCTTGTTATATACAGATAGCTTAAATATAAGTTGTATTTTAAATTCCCAGAATTACACATGGAAAAATTTAGAGCACACATTGCAGAATGCAGCTATCTATCAATTTGTAATATAGTAATCAAACTTTCCAATACTAGTTTGTAACAGTATAATCCAAAAAACCAGAATACCATTATCAGATAAAAATTATATGTAATGTATCACATTTTCTTTTTTAAAAAATTTAGTAAATTTTATTTAGTTTTCAAAATTTAAAAACATAAAATAATACTTCATTATATCAATGTCAAGACATCTTTTATATTTCCTTATCATCTTTCTATATACACATTTCTTTCATTATACAATTTCAACTTAATATATAAATTTAGATAGATATGAATATAGATATAAGTATTTACATAGTTTCTTATTCTTTACCTAATTGCCATTTTGATTTCTTTTTATTCTTAAACCCTTCATACCAAGCATCCCATACATTATAATATATCGAGTTAATTTCATTGTTAGTCTGTCCATCTCTGCACAGTCTAATTTTTTTTTATATAACAACACCCTCTGGTTAATGTATCACATTTTCAAGCATTTATACGTAAAATTATCCTATTAAGTTCTGGAAGATACTAAAAACATAACTACTTATTCCATAAGTTTTGTTTAGAATGGATATTTTTTTAATTTTCATTTTATCTTACTGTTTTATATTTTTTGTTCTGATTATAGTTATACAGTATTATAATTTTATTATATCACAGGTTTTTGTACTGTAAAGCAAGTCTTCTGTTTTGCTTTCAGAAATCAATATGTATATAAAGTCCAATGTACTTTATTTTGAAAAGTATGTGGATATATACAATTTATTCTAGTGGCTGCTTTGGAAAGAAAAGTTTTCAAGTCTGACATTCTAAAATAAAATGAAGAAAGAATTGTCAGATTGGATGCTTTGATGCTTCCAGGAATGAATTTGTAAATGCAAACAATCTTACAAAATTTAAGAAAGTACCCCCCAAAAAAGAGACAAATACAAAACGATTAACATTGGTGCAAACTCACCAGGCCTTTAAAAATATAAATATCCATATAATTAAAACACGCAAGTCCCTACCTACCCCAACTCAGATGTAGCAATTTATTTATTGAACCTTACATACGACTAGCATATCTTCATACTAGAAATTTTTCAGGAAGCAAACCTTTCAAATCAGCTTTCAGGGGAATTGGTAGGGAATTCTTTTACATCTCTAGTTCTCTTTAGTCAGTTATTTCTTTTCTTGGAAGGTATAAGGAAAAAAGAGAGAGAAACAACTTCTTGAACTAAATTTAAAGTAAAAATGATTATCATCTTTAAAACAGATAATCAAATCTTTTTTTAAAATCAACCAAATAATCTTTGATTCTAACTTTATGTTCATATATATTGAACCTCAGTTTGCAAAGATATCAAAAACCACACCAAAAATGGCAAAATAATGGTATAGATACTTTAATTCCACAAAGTTGATATAGACTTTTACGTCTTAAATTTACATCTTAAAATTATGCAGATTGTTGTTATACAATGTTAAGAAATTTCTGGAAATTAAACCAGAAGTGGCATAAGCTGGGATGACCCAGGGTGGGATACAAAACAAACACAGTCACAGAAAACACGTGAAGCCCCTTTTATTCCTTCACTTTGCTTCCAAGCTCCAAATATTCTTGACAGAAGCCAAAAACTCCCACACAAACAGTTACAAGAAGAATGGAAAAAGCAACACAAACCAGGCAAGATAAGGGCTGGAGGACATCCATGGATAACACACTGGGAAGGATGCCAAACTCAGAGAGAAATCATAAACTAGAGATATTTCCACACTTTGTTTCCAGCGCTCGCCTGTACGCAGATCCGTACTCCTATTCAGTTGTCACAGATGTATCCCATGAAGAGGATCAAGGCCCTCTCCTTCTGAGTAGACCACGTCTCTCCCTTATCCTCTCCTCCCTGCATGCCCTAGCATGTGTTGAAAGGCTGTCAAAATGCCTTTCTTCTGAGGATTCGATTTTCCCACTGGGAGAGCTCCGGTGCAAGGATACAGACAACTGCTTGAAAGCTGGATCTTTTTATTTTTCAGGAAGGCGAGAGATAACAAGAAGTCTGCGTTCCTGGGCTAGCTACCTTTGTATGGTAAGTCCCTGATTTTTATACCTTTTTCTCATTTTGTGTGTGTGTGCTTGTGTTTGTATTTCTTAATGTTTTAAATCCTGTCAGGAGTTGTCTTCATTTCCACTGGAGGGTAAACTCCACGGGTTGCAGAAGGCAAACTTTGTGGGGTGGTTTGATTGGATTATCGGTTTCATCCTAATCTTTTTTTTTGCTTAATGGTTTCTTATATTCGTTTTGTGGCAATCTCCTGTCTGTCTCCTTTGCAATATATTTTGTGTCTTTTGTCTGTTTGTTTTGCTGATTTGGCATGTCTTGTGTTTGTAAGGGTTTTCTTTTCTTGTTTCCTTAGTTTTCTTAATTATTTGGGCTTTTGTCTAAGGGACTTCTTTAATACCTTTTATTTGATTTCTTTTCCTATGCAACTTTGCTTATGGCTGGCCTGATGTTCCCTTTGGGCTTTTCCTGCTTGGGTGACACCACTGTCCTCATGAAGTTTCCTTTCCCCACATGGATAGGGGATGGGCCTGGGTCCTCCTCTGACTGCTCAGCCGGCCTCTGCCCTTCGCCAGCTGCCTCCACAACCTCCGGAGCTAAACTTCCACTCCCTGTCGGATGTTCCTCCTCTCCCTCAGAGTTAGTTTCCACCAAGGGCATGACATAAACCATATAATATGAGCAAATGTCCTGGGACTGTCAGACAAATACAGTATAGGAATTTCCCATACATCCTGTCCTTGTTTGGCCCATCCCCTTTTAAAAAGTGAAAAAACTTTTTTTTTAAAAAAAAATCCTATTACTTCTTAAATGAGATAATCTTATCTTTAACATCAGGTTCAGATGTGGACAGCACATCTTAATCTGAGCAGACTTCCATACATTTATTGTGAAAGTGCAATGAAGATTATTCAATAGATTATACCAACTAATCTACCAGACATTATGTAAATGTGTATAGCTTGTTCTAAAAGTTAATAATTAAGAACTAGTAGTTAAAACAAGTTAGGAAAACATTTTCAGATTAAGAGCATGATTTAGAAAGTCAGCAGTGGTTTAGCCTAATTGGGCATTTCAGCAGCCACATCTCAGGCAATCTGTTCACTCCCGATTTAATAAAATAATTTAATTCATATATTAACACAACCATACAGTATCTGACAAGCCAATGGGAAAACATACCCCTTAATGTAGTGGGGGTCGACAGTGCATCATCATTTCCGTATTATTGTAAAAAAAAAAAAAAGCCAGAATGTAATGCTGAAAGATGAAAGCCAGCTGGACAGAACGAAGATCCCGTGGTTCATACTAAATCGTATTTTCCTTAACTGTGGTTTTATTGAAGAACTGTATTTATTATCTTGGTCTTTGCTGGAACAGGACACCAGTAACTAGTTTGATGGTTCCACTTAACACTAAAATTCTTCCAAGCAGTTGCATCTGGCCAGCCACACATGCATACAGTTTGGAAATTGCAGAGATAAACACAGAGTTGTAAAAATTCCCTGCTGCTCCTTGCTGAGTTCTTACTGCAACACACCTGGAATCTTTTCTGCACCCCCATTTATGTGATGAATCACAGCGCTTTCCAAAATTGGCATCATAGCATGTAATGCCATGCTATAGGACACTGGCTTCAGATTAGCCCAGTGGGTATAAAGAGTGGGAAAGAAAATATTTATAAGGTTGATTATGTTTACTTTTTTATTTTTACCTAAATTTTCTTAATAAAAATTAAGAAAAGAGTGGGAAAGAGAATGTTTGTAAAGCTGATTAACAATAAAGGGGAATGTTTGTAGCTCAGGGTTGAAACAAGGATTTTTTTGATGCTCTCTGACCTCGGTTGTTTTCTTGCAGAAGTTTCATTTATCCAAACTAGGTGAGATCATCAGTGTTTCAAACCTGAGCTACAAATATTTCCCATTATTGATAATCAACATTACAAGCATTCTTTCCCAACTCCTTTCTTACATTTTTATTAAGAAAATTTAGCACCAAGAACCCCTCAATGTTGATTATGTTTACTTTCTTATTTATACCTAATTTTTCTTAATAAGTAAATAATACAAACATTAACAATAATGTAACAGCATAACATAATATACAGTATAATATACCCTGTTTCTCCAACGATATGGCCTTCCCCCAATAGGAAGTCCCAGCATGTTTTATAGGCATGAAATGAAATTAAGCCCCTCCCCCCAAATTAAGGCCTGTATTAAAACATGTGAAATGGGGGGGAATGGTGGGGGGGCTTGCCGTTAGGAAGTACTTTTGTTGCACACCTGGATATGGTGCTGCCTGCGTTGACCCCGATACGAAGTGCCCCACCAACGCCGAGGTCAACATCCAAGCCATCGGCGCCCACCCGCCTGAAGATGCAAGGGGGGGGAATTAAGTCACCCCTGAAAAGATGGCCTAGCCATTTTTTCGGGGCTCAAAAAAAAAAAAAAGACCCGGCCTTATTATATGAGAAACACAGTAGGTTTTTTTGCATATTGGAATTGTGTTGGAAAGAAAAAAAGAGATTGTTTCTCAGACAAGAGTGTAGTTCATGAATCAAAAGTTAACTTCACCTGCTTCTGGGCCAAAACAAGTGATTCTGGGAGAAAATCCATGATAACATATCACTTGTAATACCCAGAAGATTTGATTGTTACTCCACTGTGAATAAGCAGTCCATTTGTGCATAAACCACTCTGCTCCTTCCGTTACTACTTTCTTCAGACATTCTGACAAATAAAACAGGTAGGAATAATTAAATAGGACAACTAAACCTTGGATTATAGTGTATTATGGGCAAATATGCTCACTACTTTATCAGTATAATGGACTGTAAATGAACACAAATGGGATTTTTTTTTTCAGCCAACCATCTTGCGCAGTAGTATTTTGTATTGTGTCATGGGTTGTTTCCTTTAAATGAGTCAGTTGACCAACATTTTTAGATGAGTTATCAACAATTAGGTGTTGAATAATAATATTTTGTGTTGATTGATATTAAGGCAACCGGGACAAGGCATCCGCCATGGCATCCGTTCCCAGCAGCCTGTCCTTCTGGGGAATCCCCAAGTCTCTTCTTGCAGTTCACGTCGAGGTAAGGACTCTGAACATTCACCGCTAGACGTCATGTGTGTGGCTCTTCTTCTTCTGGGCTCTGAACCCCGACCACCTCTGCAAGCGAGGAATCAAACCCGGCTGAAAAGTCATGTGTTTTTCTAGATCCCAGCCTAGTTGAAAATTACAGACCAATCTCCTTATGCTGCATCATCTGTAAAGCCATGGAATCAATTATTAACCATATCTATTATCATCCACTCAGAGACAAACAACCTACTCTCCAATAAACAATTTGGTTTCAGGAAAAAACTATCCCATAATTTGCAACTCTTACACTGCAAAAACATATGGACCACACAACTCGATCAGGGCAAAGCAATAGACGCAATCTACATAGACTTCTGTAAAGCCTTTGATTGAGTGGTACATGACAAACTACTCCTAAAACTAAAATCTTATGGTATCTCTGGACACCTGCAAAACTGGATAGAAGCATTCCTGTCAAACAGACAACAAATGGTCAAAATTGGGAGTTTCCTATCAAATTCTGTACCTGCCAATAGTGGTGTCCCCCAAGGCAGTGTTCTAGAACCAACTCTCTTCATACTCTACATAAATGACCTCTGTGATCATATTAAGAGCAACTGTGTTCTCTTCACTGATGATGTAAAGCTATTCAATACCACAAACAATACTGCTACTCTTCAAAAAGACCTTGACTATGTATCAGACAAATGGCAACTTCAAATCTCAACAAATAAATGCTCTATCTTACATATTGGCAAAAAAAATCAGAAAATAAAATACAGGCTGAATAGTCAAGACCTTGGTGAGGATCCAAACTCTGTCAAGGATCTTGGAGTACTCATCTCTAATGATCTAAGTGCTAGAGCCCACTGTAACTACATAGCCAAAAAGGCGTTAAGAGTTGTTAACCTAATCCTAGGTAGCTTTTCCTCTGGTAATATCACACCATTAACTAGAGCATACAAAACATTTGCTAGACCAAAACTTGAATACAGCTCATCAGTCTGGAACCCACATTATGTATCTGATATTAGCACAGTTGAGAAAGTCCAGAAATATTTCACAAGAAGAGTTCTCCACTCCTCTACTCATTGTAGAATACCTTATGCCACCAGACTCAAAATTCTAGACCTAGAAAACCTTGAATTACACCATCTTCAGTCTGACCTAAATATGGTATATAAAATCATACATTGCAATGACTTACCTGTCAATGAATAATTCAGCTTCAACCATAACAACACAAGAGCACACAATAGATACAAACTCAAGGTTGACCGCACCAAACTTGATTGCAGGAAATATGACTTCAGCAACAAAGTGGTCAATGTCTGGAATACTCTACCTGATTCTGTGGTTTCTTCTCCAAACCCCAAAAACTTTAACCTTAGACTGTCTACTACTGACCTCACCCCTTTCCTAAGAGGTCTGTAGGGGATATGCATAAGTGCACCAACATCCCTACCATCCCTGTCCTATTGTTTCTTTTATTTTTCTTATATGTACCCATTTCATGTATTCATAATTATGTATCTACTTATACCTATTATCTTGTAAGCGGCTGACAAATAAAAATAAATAAATAAATAAAACATAAATAAAATTTGACACTACTCGCAATGGAGGAATGGTTAGTGAAAATGATGGAATTTGTGAAGATAGCTAAATTTACTCTTGTATTAGAGAAATAACAATATCTACATGTATGGTTGACTGGAAACCCTTTACAGACTTTTTGCCTAAAATGGAAAAATACACATAGTTTTTGCTTTCAATGCTTAGAAAAATACTGGTAGATAGAAAAGATGAAAGTTTCTTTTGTAACCATAGAGTAAGAAATAACTTTGTAATTATATTTGCTGTAATTATATTTATTCTGGTAAGATTCTGTTTCTAGGCAAATATCAATAAAGAACTACTCAGAAGTAATTCCACATGACATTTTTCGCTCTTTGGACCTAACAAAAATAATTCAAATGGGCTAAATTACAGACTTCTGGGGCCCATGAATCCCATGGAAATAGGCCTTATCACTTCTGGCTAAACCCAACACATCCCAAATGTGGGTAAGGAAAACCTGGACCAGACTCAGCAATGTTACTCAAACCTAACTCTAACCAGTGGCGGATTAAGGCTTACTGGTGCCCTAAGCACTGACAAATCTTGGTGCCCCCACCTTTCTACATACTGTACAAATGAAGCCAAGCTTAGGCTACATAAATTTTTTGTGTGGCCCCTTTGGGCCTGGTGCCTTAAGCACTTGCTTAGTCTGTTTAATGGTTAATACACCATTGACTCTAACTAGGCAGAAAAAACAGATGAAGATTGACTGTTATTTCCCCATTGCAGAGGCAACTAAAAATGTGAATAATGTGTCCACAGCCCTAGGACCCCTTTACCTCCAAAACTGTACTGATGTAGGACCTGCTACCTGTGGGAATAAAATTTGAGAGAGTTCCGGTTGCTTCAGCACCAGCACATTGCTGCTACTTCACATGGTCACATTATCCACATTTCTAATGCTCCCTGACAGCTTCCCAGAAGTCAATGGATCATATCAAATTGATTATGATTGCCAATTCTCCCTGCAGCTTTCCCAATACATGACAGCAATTTTTCTTTAAGTGAAAGAACATAACTAGAATAATGTTCAAGCTGCAACCTTTGGTTCAGTCAACCTAGAGTTACACTCTAAGAAAAAACAATAAATATAAACAATAATGTGGGTGATGGATTCATGATTTTAGTCAGTCAATCATAAAACGGTATGATTCTTTGCAAGAGACGGGTAGAATATATTCATGCATAATATACTGTACGTGTATAATAAAGGTTTTATTTGTGAAATAGGTTATGTGCTACATATGATCTACGGCAGGGATCACCAACCTTTTGGACCTCAAGGACCACCAAACTCATACTTTTAAATCCCAAGGCCCACTAATACTATGTTTTTTTAAAAAAAGTTAATATGCTTAATATAAAATTTTTATTTTTCTATATTAAACATAAATTTCTCGTGGGTATTTGTATGTGGATCTTTGGTTATTCGGGTTTTCTCCCACATAAGATTGGAAGTATCTAGGCAATGTTTCGATGAAGTCTCATTCATCATCTTCAGGCTTGTGTCTTCGGCTCTGTGCTTCTGAGACTTCATCGAAATGAGACTTCATCAAAACGTTGCCTAGATACTTCCAATCTTATGCAGGAGAAAACCCGAATAACCAAAGATCCATCCATATATATATATATATATATATATATATATATATATATATATATATATGGATTTTTTGGTTGTTCGGGATATGACATCGAAGCTTACTAGTAGGTCGGTTCGATGTCATATCCCTCTTCACCCAAGTACCAATAAAAGAAGCCTTGACAGCCATCCAAAACAAATACAACCCCCAAGCACATCCTAGATCTGACCAACCACTGCCTATCCAATACATACTTCACCTACAATGGACAAAATACAAACAAATAGAAGGAGCACCCATGGGATCACCCCTCTCACCTGTCATCGCAAACCTCTACATGGAACACTTTGAAACACAAGCTCTAGAAAAATACGACCACAAACCCAAACTCTGGCTCAGATACGTAGATGACACCTTCATAATCTGGCCACACGGGAAAGAAAAACTGAACAATTTCCTCACACACCTCAACAGCCTACACCCCAAAATACAATTCACCATGGAAACAGAAGCCAACAATCAACTCCCCTTCCTAGATGTCTTGGTATACAAAAGATCCAATGGCTCCCTAGGACACACCATCTACCAGAAGAAAACACATACAAACCGCTATCTACATGCACTCTCACACCACCACCCAGCACAGATCAATTCCATAGCCGAGACACTCATCTCCAGAACAAAATGCTTAGCCGATGAACAACACCAAAAAGCCGAACTACACACCCTCACCAATGTACTAACAGCCAATGGATACCAAAGAAGGAAGATCACCCACCTAATCCAAAAAGAAACCCCAACCAAAATCCAAGACAGAGAACAAGAAAACGGCAAAGCCCTCCTCCCATATATAAAAGGCACCACAGACAAAATCAGCAAGATCCTTCAAAACACAACATTAAAACAGCATTCTGCACAAACAGAAAAATATCCACCATCCTAAGAAACCCCAAAGACAAAATCGAATTAGAAAACCAAGGAGTATATGAAATCCCTGCACTGCCTGCCCCGCCACATACATTGGACAAACGAACAGAAGAATAAGTGCACGTATTGAAGAACATAAGAACTCAATCAAAAAAGAAGAAACGACCTCCTCCCTGGTCCAACACCTCAAAACCACAGAACATGAGATTGACTTTAAAAATACCAGAACCATCGCCAAAACCGAACACTTCAACAGCAGAATAATCAGAGAAGCCATAGAGATAGAAAAACGCCCACACAGCATGAACAAATGAGATGACACCTCCCGCCTTCCAGCCATTTGGAAACCCGCCCTCATGAACAGACGAGTACCTAACATGAAGATTGACACCAGACCCACACCCATGAGAGCCACCCAAGATGCCACCACCACACTTCCATGTAGAAAACAGACTCACACCCACTCAGAAGATGACACACGACCACAGACCAGAAGCCGCACTGCAGCTGCATCACTACCCACTACAAACCCCTCCGAGCCATACACAAAGCAAACCGACACCCACTATGAAGATGCAGCACGACCACGAACCGAAGCCAAACAGCAAGATCACAGCTCACCAACTCAAATCCCCAGCAACTAAGACTAACCTGAGCACAACCAAGCCCCCACCTGAACAGAACACGCCTCCAGCCAATCAGAACACAGCCAACCCCCAACCAATCAGAACACAGCCAAACCCCAACCAATCAGAACACATCCCCACCCAA
Organism: Pseudonaja textilis; assembly: GCF_049901715.1. Lineage (NCBI taxonomy): Eukaryota > Metazoa > Chordata > Lepidosauria > Squamata > Elapidae > Pseudonaja > Pseudonaja textilis. The sequence continues at coordinate 6,628,295 of NC_141994.1, read as the reverse complement.
TCAGAATACAGCCAAGCCCCCCACCCAATCAAGTCACACCCCCACTAGCAGTTAAAAGGAAGAAGCAGCTGCAAGCTCACATCACTCTGAGAAGGACAGAGCCGAAGACAGAAGCCTGAAGATGATGAATGAGACTTCATCGAAACGTTGCCTAGATACTTGAATCTTACGCTGGAGAAAACCCGAACAACCAAAGATCCATATATATATATATATATATATATATATATTTGTTTTCTGAGGTTCTCGCGGGTATTTATATGTGGATCTTTGGTTGTTCGGGTTTTCTCCTGCGTAAGATTCAAGTATCTGAGGCAACGTTTCGATGAAGTCTCATTCATCATCTTCAGGCTTCTGTCTCCGGCTCTGTGCTTCTCAGAGTAATGGAGATTGCAGCTGCTTCCTCCTTTTAACTGCCAGTGGGGTGGGACTTGATTGGGTGGGGGCTTGGCTGTGTTCTGATTGGGTGGGGGTGTGTTCTCATTGGTAGGGGTTTGGCTGTGTTCTGATTGGTTGGGGGTTAGCCGTGTTCTGATTGGTTGGAGGCCTGTTCTGTTCAGGTGGGGCTTGGTTGTGCTCAGGTTAGTCTTAGTTGCTGGGGATTTGAGCTGGAGAGTTGTGATCTGGCTGTTTGGCTTCAAGTTCGTGGTCCTGCTGCATCTTCATAGTGGGTGTCGGTTTGCTTCATGTATGGCTCAGAGGGGTTTGAAGTGGGTAGTGATGCAGCTGCAGTGCAGCTTCTGGTCCATGGTCGTTTCTCATTTTCTGAATGGGTGGGAGTCTGTTTTCTACATGGAAGTGTGGTGGTGGCATCTTGTGTGGCTCTTATGGGTGTGGGTCCGGTGTCCTTCTTCATGTTAGGTATTCGTCTGTTCATGAGGGCGGGTTTCCAAATGGCTGGAAGACGGGAGGTGTCATCTCGTTTGTTCATGCTGTGTGGGCGTTTTTCTATCTCTATGGCTTCTCTGATACCCCACCCAATCAGAACACAGCCAAGCCCCCACCCAATCAAGTCCCACCCCACTGGCAGTTAAAAGGAGGAAGCAGCTGCAATCTCCATTACTCTGAGAAGCACAGAGCCGGAGACAGAAGCCTGAAGATGATGAATGAGACTTCATCGAAACGTTGCCTAGATACTTCGAATCTTACGCGGGAGAAAACCTGAACAACCAAAGATCCACATATATATATATATATATATATATATATATATATAAATCATAAATGCTTAATCATAACAAAACTTTTATTGTAACAAAATTATTAAAGTTAGTGCAATTATTACAAAATATTGAAACATTTAAATATTACACATTTTTAGTGTGATATTTGTTCCTGCTTGTTTGAAATAAGTTTGAACTAAGAAACTGTGGGGCAGAGGGAAGGGAAAGGAAGGGCCTCTCTCATCCTTTGGGTCTGGCGGGATCCAAAGTCCTGGTGTTTTTGTCTTTTATGTTAAGAGTAATGTGTAACTGGTATTTTTTTCCCTATTCGTTCACACTTGTGAAAGTTTGTCAGCAAGCACGAAATACCATTTCCACTCCATTTTCATTCCAGTCATTACAGGACAAACATTTGAATGCACAGTACTATCTAACATTTACCTGACATAGGTCACTCTGTAGCAGTCATGCCATGCAAATTCCCCACCTCCTCCCCCTGTGGATTTAATTCCCGGCAGCGTTGGATCGCCCCCTTCCTCTTTCTCTCTCTCTCCTTCCACCCCACCCCCACCCACATTGAGGCTGGAAAGAAATGACATAGCCATGCAAATTTCCCCACCTGGATTTAATTCCCCAGCAGCATTGGATCACCCCCCTCCTCTTTCTCTCTCTCTCTCTCTTCCTTCCGCCCCATCCCCTACCTGGAGGCAATGGTTGCTGCAGCCATCCAGCAGAAACATGAGCAGCAGCAGCTGCTTTTCTTCCCAGGTCTTTAATGCCTCGGGCGACTAACAAACTAACTGGTTAGTTCCCAATCCGCCTTTCTTTCCCACCATCAAGCCACCCCTCTCCCCCGCCATTGGTCTTACCTTCAAGTTGCAGCTCACGTGGCTCTTTGCTTCTCAGTCCAAGTGAGTTTTGCACTGGCCAAAGGATATGTGGGCGGAGCAGCCTTGTTTTCCCGTGCGGCCCAGATTAATTGCTTTGGGGGGGGGCATTTCTTCTGCGGCCCACCAAAATTTTGCCACAGCCCACCAGTGGGCCGTGGGCCACCAGTTGGCGACTGCTGATCTACAGTATAGATGAAATCAAACATTCCCTCCCTCCCTCCTTTCTTTCCTTTCACAAGGAGGCTCTTAGAAACTCTGAACAATCAAGAAAGTACAACACTAAAAAGTTTTCTAAGACCACTGTGTCATTGCTATTGTCAATTTTTGGTAAAAACAAAAACAAAGGAAGTGAGCTTTGGTTACTAGTTGGAAATTCCAGGGCCATACACAGGAAAAGTGAGAAACATCCGATGATAAGCAAACCATTTGTTGCTAGTATAGTAACATGGGTGTAGCCACGAATTTGCCAGGAGCTGAACTTCAGTTGGGAAAATCTTTTACTATTTCTTTTTAATTGAGTATGTAAAGTTGACTGCGGTGCCATATCTAGTAATCTTAATGCCCTAATGGCATTTAATTTATTTTTAATCCCATAGTCTCTAGTTGTCTTCTCTCTACAAGAAAAGTCAGTTCCTCGGTCCCCTAGCGCAAAAGAGCACTGGATATAAAATAATGAGTTCAACCCATCCACTAGTAGATTGTCCATAAACCGTTTAAGATCAATTTTAAATCAGAATTTTTCAACCACTTGCTTTTTAGATTGTGATATGCCACTCTTTTTATCTTCCTTTTTCATTTCTCCCAAAAAGCTATTGTTGATGCTATTCTCCATCTGATGTCCCCTAACAAAAGGTTCCAGGATTAAAATCTGGTTCAAAGCAAGATTTAACAACAGAACAATATTTGAGGGGGCAGCTGAAAAGAACTAGAATTATTGAAGGAGCACTTTATGGAAGATAGTACTTCACGGCCATCTTTGTCTTCCTCCCTTCTTAATCCCAGATGCAGGAAACATGTTATTCTTGTAAAAATAAAAGAAGGAAGTAACATTCAAAGCCATCGTGTTATTAAAGTATTTTATGTAATCTAGATGGTTTTGTTTTGTTTTGTAAACTACCCGGAGTCATAGGATTGGGGCAGCATAACAATAGTGTAAAAAAACCAACAACCCAAGCAGAGGTTTGAAATTAGAATTGAACCCCGGTTCAAAATGAGATTTCAGCCCTGTATTATGCCTGAGAAAATGGATTTATTCTGACAAATTTTGGGGGATAAAAGTACTGTAATATATTCTTATACCTGACAAAATTCGGGACTTCAAAAAATAAATAAGGCTTCCATACAAGACTTATAATTGCTAAATACATTTTCCGGTGAAATACATGTTTCATAAATTATCTGAAGATTAATAGCCATTTTCCTTTCTTAACACTGGTGTGACAGAGATAAACTGCTCAGAATCTCAAAAGTGAATAAGCAATTCATCTACTTTTTTTTTTTTTGCTTTTCTCATGTTCACCATCAAAGGAGTATGCATAGTGAAATACTTTCTGGGTCAAAAACTAGTTAATCAAGGGTATGGTCTTTAAATGAAAAGCTGTATCTTCTCATCAAGTAAAAAGACATGTTGTCTTTTTTATTTATGTAGCTATTTTTCCCCTTTATGTGAGCTAGAAAAACTTTAAGAAAAAAACACCTGTTCTCCAGGGAATTGTGGTGCTTGTATAAGAAGTTAATAATTTTTCAGAACACATTAAGTAATCAGATGAAAGCTAATTTATGTGAAGACAAGATTATTTGTATGCCATTAAACCTGGAATCACTCTTTAATCTCATCTTTTGCTCAATATATTCAGATTTCAAAATGATATCCAATTAACAAGTATACTCATCTTTAAATTAGTGTTCTCTTTCAATCAAGCATTTTGAAGATTTAACAACCATAATTTAATTTCTAAAGTATGAAAATTTCTTTTAATTTCAGATTAAAAAATATAAGATATATATTTTTTTCCTTCTAGCCAGCAAAGGGAATGCTGGATGGGCAAATAGTGAAGAAGCTAATTTTAAAAAAACATTATATCTTCCAACTGGAATTTTTGTGTGTATGAATCTATATGAAAGACCACTTGAACATATTCATTTTGAAATCTGTATGAAAGGCCATTGGAACCATTCCTGTGCTGCAGAGAAAACAGGCAGGGTGCCTACTTTTTGTGTTCATTCCATCCAGTGGTGGGATTCAAATTTTTTTACTACTGGTTCTGTGGGCGTGGCTTGGTGGATATGGCGTGATGTGGTAGGTGTGGCTTGGTGGGCATGGCAGGGGAAGGATACCATAAAACCTCCAGTCAGAGGGGGAGATGGGAGGAGCTTGCGCCGTGGCGATACGGTCTGCAATCGAGCTCCTCGATTGCAGCCGATATCTCCGCCACTGGCCGGTCCAACGGACTCACGCTGTCCCGTAGGGACAGCCATCGTGAAGAGCATATCCTGAGGATTCCGGGGATACCGCAAAATCCCTGGAGAGCCCGGTGAAGCTCTTCTTGCCAGCGGCGGAGAGGCAGCCCCATGCTGCTGAGGCCGGGCGACTCCAGACGGAAAGAGTTTGAGAAAGAGTTTGTCGGTTGGGTGAGAACTTCTTTTTTTATTTAATTTTTGAATTTGGAAAGTTTACTCTAATTATCTGAAGAAACCTGTGTGATTTTGTTTTGTTTTTGACAAAATTGATTTAGCGGCGTTTTTTAGGAAACGTCAAAGAGAGAATCCATTTTTTTTCTTTTCTTTGCTTCCGGACTCTATTGTTACTTATTGGATAACTGGACTGTTTTCTTTTTCTATATATTCATATGTTTTATTCTTCTTCTGGACTTTTTATTTTTATTTTTCTGGGCTAGAGGCTTCTCTTGATTTTGTTTGATTTTTCGGTTTTTGTTTTGTGTATTGCAAGCGGCTTTCCCTTAAGAGAGGAGGGGGAAAGTGAGAACTATGATACTTTGTAACACTGCCACCTAGAGGCTCGGAAATATTTAAAAAAAGAAAAATAGACTCTTCTTCTCAAGGACATCCCCTGATAAGATAGAGGAAAGCACTTTGTGGAATATTATTACAGGTGTCTTTCTGGATATACATGGCTCAGCTTTGAAGCTTGTGGGAAAGAGAAGGGAGTTATAATTAGAGCCTTGGATAATTAAATAGAGTGCAGTGTTGTTGTTTTTTTGAGTTCTGCCAACCCCTTCACTAACATCAAGGTCCTGACTTTTAAGCTTGATTTATTTGCAAAGGAAGCCTCTGAATTTCTTTTTTCTACTTATATTTTATTTTGATTTAACTGATTTTATTTTTTTCTTTTGCCTATTTGGATCCTGTTTTCTCTTTTTCCTTTTTTTTTTTTTTAATGTACATTAGCGGACTATTTCTTTTTCCTTTTTTAATTGAGGTTTTTTCTTTTTCTTTTTTTTTTTTTTTTTTTCTGGCTGGACTAAGGTGTGGAATCTGAAGAAACTTATTTTTCTTGGTTTTTGTCTTGTTTTTGTTTTTCTCTTTTTCTTCTTCCCTTCTTCCTTTTTGGCTTTGTCTTGTTTATTATTATTATTGGGTTTTTATTTTTACTGTTACTTTTTTTTTATGGTTTTTTTTCTTTTTATTGGACTAAGGTCAGGAAGAATTTGAAGAATTTTTTTTTCTTTTTTCTTTTTTTCTCTCACTTTTGGCTTTTTTATTGTTGGCCTTTTTACCTTGGATTAAAATTTCATATTTTTTCTCTTTTTTGTGGATTAAAATTTGAAAAAACTTGAAGAGTTGGAACCACTTAAAATGAGTAAGAAATTTATATCTTCGGGTGCCTCTATGTCTGCTTCTGCCTCCCCACCATCTGGACAGCGTTTAATTCAGACATTGTTAAAGCAAGATAAAGAGAAAGAAAAGAACAAGAAAGAGTATCCTTCCAGATGATTATGCAAGGAATTCAAGATCTTAAGGTAAAATGGATACTATTGAACAAAGAACAGGTAGGATGGAACAGATGATGGAAAAATATGAAGAGAGACTCCAAAATGTTGAAGAGGGAGGCAAACAAAGAGAGGAGAAAATTGGAAATATCGACAATAGATTAACAGCGATTGAACAAGAAAAAGTGAGATGTTGAAGTGGGAGTTGGATAGATCAGAATTTTATCTTAGATTCCAAAATATAGAAGAAGAAAAAGGACAAGATTTGGTTGCGATAATGGTAGGAATCTTGGCGGAGGCGCTCGAGATAACAGAAGAGAAGATGATGGATGGAATTGATGAGATATATCGAGTTTTTACAAGATATGCGATGAGAAATAACCTACCCAGAGAAGTTCATATTAGATTTATTAAAAAATCTTTGAAGACACAAATATTGCAAGTAGCAAGAGAGAAGCCACTGAAATACAAAAGTAAAGAAATTTTGGTTTTAAAACAAATACCTAGAAGAGTGAGAGAGATGAGAAGAGAATACCGATTCCTGACTAAAAGGTTATTGGAAAAAGAGGTGTCTTACAGGTGGTTGATTCCAGAAGGATTGATGTTTACGTGGCAGGAACAGAGACATAGAATTGATTCAATTGAGAAAGCAGAACTGTTTTGCGCAGAGGGTTTTTGGAGGCAGAGAAGGAGGAGCAGGAAAGGAGGTCCCATCAATTGAATTTCAAGAGGAACAAATGGAGGTTGGAAAAGAAGAAGGTGCAGTAGGTGGACAAGTGGATATTAAAGATCAACGTGAGGCAAGACCCACGAGAGTGGTTAAATCTAAATATAAAACATAATTATGGAAGAAAAAAAATTGATTACAATGAATATAAATGGACTGAACTCAGCTGCTAAGAGAAGGAAGATTTTCCATAAATTAATGAAATTAAGGTTCGACATAATTTGTTTACAAGAAGTTCATATTAAAAAGCAACATGAACAATTGTTATTACAACCAAAATTAGGGAAATTGTTTACCTCTTTGACACAATCCAAGAAAAGAGGGGTGGTTTATATATTAAAGAGGCCATTCCAGCAAAAAAATGATTTATACAGATGATGATGGGAGAATATTAATGGTAGAAATAATGGACAATAATAGAAAGATACTTTTGATTGCAATTTATGCACCGAATGATAAACAGGAAGAATTCTATAGAAAATTACATACTAAGACTGCCGAACTTGACTATGCTAATGTAATTATGATGGGAGACTTTAATGGAATTGTGGATAATAGACTTGACTATATTGCAACAACAGTAAAGCATAACAGGAAAACTCTTCCTAAATCCTTTTTTAAAATGATAGATGAATTAACTTTAAAAGACATATGGAGAGAAAGAAATGATAAATCTAAGCAATTTACGTTCTATTCAAATAGGCATCTATCATGGTCCAGACTGGATATGATTTGGATCTCAACAGATTTAATGTCTAGTATTCAAGAAGTAAATATTGAAACAAGTACTTGGGCTGACCATAACCCATTGACAATTGAATGGAAGGGACAAAGGAAAAGATCGAGATGGACATTAAATAATTCTATTTTAAAGGATAAGGAATTTATACAATGGATGGAGAAAGAATTGGCCTTCTTCTTTAAAGAGAACAGAAAGAAGACACCTCAATACAGAATGTTTGGGACACAATGAAGGCCTATGTTAGAGGCTTGATAATAGACTATACAAGAAAAAGAACAACAGGAAAAGGCGAACTCTTAAAGCCTTGGATGATGAATATAAGGGACTTGAAAAAGAATTACAGAAAATGCCACACAGAAAAGATGTTAAAATGAAACTGGATATAACTAAACATAAAATGGATTTAATAGAGAAAGAAGAACTGGCACAGAAAATTAGGAATGCTAAACAGAATTATTTTGAGGATGCAAATAAGCCAGGTAGATGGCTAGCATACAAATTGAGAAAGGAGAAAGAGTCGAGGAAAATACCGCAGTTAATAGACGACCAAGGTAAAAATTTGTTATGGCAGCAAAGAAAAAAAGATTATTTATGATTTTTATAAGCATTTGTATAAGAAAGAAGACATTGATGAGGAGAAAGTTAAACAATACCTACAGAATGCAAATCTACCTAAGATACCTAAAGAGATTGAAGAAATGCTAGAAAGTAATATAACAATGATGGAGTTAAGTCAAGCACTTAGAAACAAAATAATGGAAAGGCACCAGGTCAGACGGGTTTCCTGTAGAATTTTATAAAATCTTTCAAGAATCACTGTGTATTCCACTGTTAGAAGTTATGAATGAAGTTATGTTAAAAAGATGATACCTAAAACATGGTCAGAGGCTTACATTACACTTATTCCAAAAGAGGAGGCGGACCTACTGCAAATCAAGAATTATAGACCGATTTCTTTACTAAATGCAGATTATAAAATTTTTGCTTCAATATTAGCAGAAAGACTTAAAAAGTACTTGAATAATTTTTATTCACCCAGACCAAAATGGGTTTTGCCAAAGCGACAAATCAGAGACAATATGAGAGTAATTCTGGACACCCTGGAATACTATGAGGCACATCCTGAAAAGCAAATGGCTTTGATATTTTTAGATGCTCAAAAGGCATTTGATAACGTGAATTGGAGATTTATGTTACTTTTAATGGAACAGATGGGCTTTGCTAGAAGATTTATTCAGGCAATAGAAGCAATTTATAATGAACAAACAGCTAAGGTAATGATGGAGGGAGAATTTACAGATCCTATTAATATAAGAAAAGGCACAAGACAAGGTTGTCCTCTTTCTCCCTTGATATTTGTATTGACTTTGGAAGTGTTGAATAGAAATATCAGAGAAGATAAAACTATAAAAGGAATGAAAATTAAAAAGGAAGAATTTAAACTACAAGCCTTTGCAGATGACCTAGTCTTTATCTTGGAAGACCCTATAGAAACAGCCTCGAAACTGTTGGAAAAGATAGAGGTCTATGGGGAGGTGGCTGGTTTGAAAATAAATAGAGATAAAACAAAGATTTTGTCAAAGAATATGTTGCTGAAACAAAGGGAAGAGTTGGCAGAACTGTTAAAAATTCAAGTTACAAACAAGGTTAAGTATCTGGGGATATATTTGACATCAAGATGTAGTACATTGAAGGAGAATAATTATATTAAACTTAAACAACAGATAGCTCAAGACTTGAAAAAATGGGAGAACTTACAATTGTCATTAATAGGAAGGATTTCAACAATTAAGATGAACATTTTACCCAGAGTCTTATTTTTGTTTCAAACAATACCAATTAGGCTTGGAAAAGAATATTTTGAGGATTTAAATAAAATTGTTTTGAAGTATATATGGCAAGGTAAGAAAGCAAGAATAAAGTTAAAGCTTTTACAGGATGCTAGATTTAGAGGAGGTTTGGACTGCCTAATTGGGAGTTGTACTACCAAGCTGCAAACTTGAGCGTGGGTTAAAGAATGGATAACATTAAGGAAAACCAGATTGTTGACATTAGAAGGTCATGATTTGTTGTTGGGCTGGCATGCTTTTTTATGGTACAAGGGAACTAAAACACAGGGTATTTTAGAAGGCATTATATACGGGAGTCTCTGTGGTTGAATTGGGAGAAGATAAAAAAACAGTGTTATTTGAAAATTCCAGTTTGGTTATCGCGATAGAAGCGTTTTCTTATCCTATAATCTATAAAAAGGAACAAACAGTTAACTATGGGGAATTATTAGATGAAAAGGGTGAACTTAAATCGATGCAAAATTGGAAGAACAAGGTATACGGATGAATTGGTTTTCATATTTGCAAATATATTCAAAGTACTATGAGGATTCCAAAGCAGAGGGATTTTATGATAAGCAAACTGACTTGGATAAGATTTTGATGGGTACTGATGAAAAGGTGATTAAAAATTGTATGGTTATTTATTGCAAATTAAGCTTGAGGAAGAACAAGTTAAAGAAACTATGATTGCGTGGGGGAGGAATTTTGGATATGGGATTGATTTAGAGAAATGGCAGAAATTATGGTCGCAAAATTATAAAATGACAATGTCTACAGCCTATAAAGAAAACTTGTATAAGATGTTTTACAGGTGGCATTTTCCCCCGACAAGGATAGCAAGAATGTTTAAGAACAAATCCGAAAAATGCTGGAAATGTCATCAGAAACCTGGTTCATACTATCACATGTGGTGGACTTGTGAGGATGCTAGAAAATATTGGACTAAAATCCACATGTGGCTGGAAAAAATGACAAAGAAGCATATAGACTTGAAACCGGAGTTTTTCTATTGGGAATACTACCAGATACTTATAGTAAAGAGTTGAAATATTTGATTGTAAATGTATTGACTGCTGCTAGGATTGTATTTGCAAAAAATTGGAAAAATGAGAAAATTCCATTGCAAGAAGAAGTTGTAAAGAAAATTTTGGAATGTGCTGAGATGAGTAGATTGACTTTTGAAATTAGAGAGCAAGAAGATAAACAATTTTATTTAGTTTGGGATCTTTTCTATCAATGGTTGAATGATGAAATATTAAAATATAAAAGTTAGATAATAAGGAATAATAATGACTTTATTTTCCCTTTCCTTTTATTGGTTTTTGATACTATATTTATATAATAGTTTTCTTTGTTTCTTTCTTTTTCATATTTGGGATAGAATTGGTATGATTATAAGATTTGTTTTAGAATAAAATATTTAAAATATAGTTATCTCATAAAGGCATGACCGAATAAAAGTTTAGTCAAATTTTTTTTTTTTTTTCTCTTTAATAGAGATACTAGGATTTATAAATTTGTATTGATAAGAGTATTATATAAAGTAACTGTAATTGTGACTATGAGGTGAATGCACAAAACCGATGGACCAACCGACTTACGGTGTGTACAAAAATATGGGGAGCTGATACTTTTATGTTTTGTTGTTGTGTTTTTTATGTTAAAAAAATAATAAAAATTTATATAAAAAAAAAAAAAACCTCCAGTCAGAGGTGGTATTTGCAGGTTCTCCAAACTACTCAATATTTCCAGTACCTGTTCTCCAGAACTGGTCAGAACCTGCTGAATGCCACTGCTGATTCCATCAAGACAGAAAAGGATTTCAATGCTCTTTTGACCTCTACAGCATTTTCTACACCAAAATGTTGGAAGGAGAATTGTTTAATGGTGCACATGGTGAACAATTTCCATTGGTGTTTTTTTTTTTAATCCAAACTGCATTGGATCTATCTTCATTTGAACTTTGAAGTTTGCACAAGTCATCGGGATATAATCTCGGGAACTGCTTGTCTTGTTATTCTGGATTTTTTTTCATTTAGCAGGTTTTGAGGATATAGAGACTGGATAAGGGGAAAATATTACCTGATAGTTTAACTTGGCTATGATTATTATTGATGAAAACTTTACTTGGCCTATGAGATTTGTGTAATTATAGGAGAACCTTTTTAATAGTAGTTTTAATAAAAATGACAGTTGTAACAAAGCAAACTAAATAAATAAAAAAACAGAAGCTGCAGAAAAGAAAAATAGAAAAAGGAAAAAATAAGAATAAAGAAAATGAATACATAAAGAAATGACTTCTCTCTTCATCACAAGTATTATGAACAATTTTAGTAACATCTCTCCTTCTCATATCCCATCTTTTATCAATGGAGGGATAGTCCCAACTGTGATTGAGAAGGCCTTGAAACTTGGATCAATTGGCTCAATCCATTTCAGCTAGGCTTTCAGCCAAGATGTGATTCTGAAATTGCTCTGGTTTCTGTTATGTCCTTGGGACTGACACAAGTTCCCAACCAGGTCCGTCCATGCGCGGGGCGTTTGCGCTCCCATTGGCTGGCTCCCGACAGCCGGCTATAAAAGCTTCTGTAGTCGACCAGTTGCTGTTCGTGAGCAAGTCTGCGTGTTAGAAGCAGACGCGGCAGCCCCTTTATTCCCTGAATAAAGCGTGTTCCATTAATGCTCTGGTGTGGCCTCCCCTTATTTCCAAGCTATAACAGTTACTTTGAAGGATAACATGGGAAAATAGATGGATGTGTGCAGTCTTAAAAATGCTCTTAGGGCTTTTAGTAACATTGACCATGGAATACTTTCAGACATGATGATAGGACTAGGCCTGTTTAACATCTACATGAAATTGCTATGGGACAAAAACCAGTGTTTTTGGAGAAGTTGTCATCAATATGCTATTTAGTGTGGATTTTCATCCTCTATTGTTCTTTATCCAATTCCAAGAGAGCAACTGGTAACTGTATAAATTCAGTATTGATCTGAATGAGGGAAAATACACTGAAATTAAATCCAGAAGATAAGGAAGTGTTGTTAGTAGATAGGAGCTGGACTTCTACTTGCTTTGGATATAATTGCATTTTTCTTGGAAAAGCAATTTTTAAATCTAGGAATATTCCTTAACTATCAGGAATTCATAGTCTACAACTGTGTAAAGGGACGTTTTTGCACAGTGAGCTACTGCTTTATGTTGTAGAAAGTTAGGAACCACCCACCCTCCTAGAGAATGAAATATTTGGAGGAATATTAAAAAGGCAGGATAGAATATATCCTCTAAAGGAGAAATGGGGGAAAAATCTTAAGGGAGGCAGAAACCAGCCCGTTTCTATCCCAAGCAGAAAGTGAGGAGGCCAGCTTTTACAAACGCAGATTTGGGTAATCCATTCAGAAAGATTGGGTCAGACAGAGACTCCAGATAAGCAATACAATTAGGGAAGTCAAAGGTTGACAAGTTTAGCTCAGAAAAACACTTAGAATTTGCATTTCCCCTTTTGCCTATAGAGCCAGCCATGACCCCATAGGAATCTGACAACAGCCAATAGAATATTAAAGGACATGTTCTTGCACAGGAACAGGAAGCTCAAAATACAAAGCCCAAAGAAGGTATAAGACCCACCCACTCTCAACTCCATTTTGTCAGCTGTCCCAGAACAGACCCTTTCTTTCCTATCAGTCTTCATTTTATTTCCAGTGCCTTTCTCCCAGCTTGGAACTGGACCTGGGTTTTTCTTCCAACAATGTCATTTGCAGAACTAGTCTTATTTATCAATAATTACATATGTCTTAATTATATGGTTTGGCTATTGTAAACTTATTCTGTATATTATACGGCCAACGGCACAAAGATCTATTATTGAAAACTAGAGCAAGTGTTAGCATTATCATTCCCCACCTTCTCCAGAATATCATTGTCCCTTCATTTAATCAATGGGTAAAATTAAATTATAAGCTTTGTGCCAGCACTAAATACAATTCATCTGTCAAAGCATGCTTCCTTGTATACACCTGAGGGTTATAAAAACTATTGATTCCAACCAAAATCAGAGACAGAGGAAGCATGATACCCTAGCAAAAACAGTATTTAGCAAACATTTAGGTTAGAATGTAAATGGTAAATAAGGCCACTGATACCAAATGAATCTTGTAAATTAAAAGGCATTTGAATCCAGCTTTCAAAGCTTCTACGAGCATGTGATTTACAGGGTGAACAATCTCTGTAATTTCAACCGAAGTATGAAATCTATCATAGCTTCCTTGTGATTGTTCTCATCATCTATTTTGACAAGCTGGAGGGTCCTAGAGAGTCATGATTAATTTCAATTTTAAGCTACTTCCATTATGCACAAATTCAATTCTTTCTAGGTTTGCTTTTGGTGCATAACTGGCTGAAAAATGGAACTTGAAATTAATGCATAGAACATGGGGAGACTTCTGTTTATCTGATGAAACTTTCCTCCACATATGAGGAAACAAATCCTCCAGAATGCTATTTCTTTGATTTTGAAGAAGTATTATTTTAAGATTAATTGATGAATAGTTCTGGAACAACCTTTTGCAGCCTGGCGCCATCCAGATGGTTTGGATGCAATCCCATAATACCAACCCACCTTTCTGTGTATTATGAATTCTGGCCTAAACTATTGAAATTAACTTTTTATTACGAGCATGTAAAGATGAATTAAACCAACTGGGAATAGTTTTTATATTGTTGAATATGCTAACGACATGAATATTTTATCTAATATTTTATCATAAATAAATAAATAAATAAATGTGTATGTGTACATGTATGATTTATGTCCTATGTGGAAAATGCTAATTAACAAACATAACAATCTCTTGAATATAGTAGCAAACATTACAAAACCTTCTCTAGATCACCTTGACGGGGAAGAGTTTCCACAGCACTTTGCTCCATTTCACACTTTTGTCTCCTTCCAGTACAAAAGATATCACAACCAACACAATTGTATTATTCTTTTTTTTAGCAACAAAGCAAACTGCTAATTTGTTGAAAAGCATCATTATTTGCTTCTGAGTAGTTTTTAGTTATTTTCTAATCTAAAATCCCTTCCTATTCATTGATACAATTTTGCAAAAAGAGGATAGTTAATATTATAATTCTTTGTGACCGATAAAATGCAAGTAGTTTCTTCAGTATGAAATTGCTGGTACAACAGGCCAGAAAACTGAGTTTGTTTTGCGATTACTCCAAAATGCATGCAAATATTGAACCAGCTCCTATTTGAGCTGAGGATAGCTTGCCCATCACTCACACAAGGACTAATGTCACTACACCAGTTTAATCATAATTAGAGGCAGGTGCCTCACTGATTTAGTGGGATTTAATTTCTTGTCAGTAGTTCAAAACTGCAGACTCAGGATAAAGCTAATTGTTACATTACAGATGACCTTTTCTTTCCACATAAATAAAACAAATTCTCCATTGATTTCTAACATAGTCCCCTTCCCCCCAAATCTGCCTGGCAGTTGCATTGTGCTAGCACTTGGCACATGGAAAACATAAGAAAATATGGGCTATTTTGTAACCTTGGGAAACCAGCCTAAGTGGAATGCACATTCCTGTGCAATTCTTTTGGGCTTTATTTTTCAGCTGGAGAGATTGCCTGCCTGCCACACTTCCACCTTCCTAACTTACGCTTCACATTCATTCATCCAGCAATGGGCAGCTCCTGGAAACATTGATTATTTTAAGTTAGTAAAGCAATAGGAAAAGGCTAGGATTACAATGCAGTGAGAATGGCTTGTAAATAAGAACAGGTTGTGGTGTAACGGCATGGTTTATAGTTATCTTTTCAATGGACTGGTATAATATGTGAAATGGGTTTTCACCCTGTTGATACATATTCTTCTGTGATTCAAGGAAACTGGCCCTGGGATAATGAATGAATGCCATCCTACGGGGAGATTTACTTGTGGCTGTCCAGGGGCAAGCAATGAAATGAAATGAAAGTGGTCTGATGTTTTTTAAAAAATATGAAAACGGCTTTTAAAAGTATAATTTTCAATTATGCAATTGAGTAGATTACCTGGGCCATTTAGGTTTATGCAGCTATTATCATTTACCTTTTATTGATCACATTTAATCATCGTTCTATTCTCTGTCTCAAAGGAGCTCAGTTGACCTTATATGGAATAAAATACATATTTCTGGTGAAAACTATGATGTAAATTAGTCTAAGAAATGGCTTGCTCTAGGCCAGTGGTGGCTAACCTTTTCGAATGCCAAAACGGGAGCGCATGCACCAGAAACCGGAAGAGCACGCGGGAGCACCAGAAGCCAGAAGCTTAGCTTCCCAATGTGCATGCCACCTGGTCTTCCACTTTATAACAAGCATGTGTACACAAAGACAAGCTGGACGGTGTGTGCATGAGCTCCAGGGACCTGTTCTTCCAGTTTCTGATGCTCCCGTGCAAGGAAGACCAACTGGCTAGCATGTATGCGCATGCAAGAACCCAGAAGAGCAACAGCCAATGGCTGATATGCCCAGAGACTTCTGATGTGTGGCATAGATTCGCCATCACGGCTCTAGGCCATCAATACTTTTATTGGGTTATACATTTGATTTTTTTTTTTTAAATCTAAACACATTACTCTCGATCTTCTTTGCTTTGTTGGTAAACAATATGGTTAATAAGTTCCTAAATTTAATGTTGAGCCAGGATTTCTTTGATACTGAAACAGTTTATAGGTTGTTGTAGTCTACCCTTTAGTTTGTTCACAGCAAACTCCACGGATAGCATAATTGCAGCACATCATTCCATATTTTAAAAGTTGTTAACATAATCAAAGGTACAACTTGGAAACAAAATTACTGAATTGTCTATCCTCCAAATTAGAGTAATGTGCAAAGGAGATGATGGATCTATTGATTTCCAAAGTTTAAAAAAGCATCTAAAATGAATTAATCTATTTATCAACCATTCAATTAATACAACTACTTAATATAAATGATTAATTATCAATTAATTGTGACAATTAATTAATATTTTTATTATTTCTCCTAGAGACATATATTTTACTGTGGCTTTGGGTTTGCTTCCATATGCATAAGCCCCAGATGAACGAGTGACCATTGAAAAATATCCAGTTGTATTCTTATTAAAACATTGTTCTCTCAGAAGCTAATGTAAGATACTAGATGCTTGATAGGCTGTCTGGATTCTGAACAGTGCTTCTTTTTCAATCTCAGAACTCTTGACATTCAGAGGAAGCAAATAAAACTAAGTGCACTTCTACTTGAAGAAAGCTACTTACTCCAATGTGATTCCATGCACAAATAAAAAGCAAATATATTGATGGATTTTGAAGAGGGGATTCTAGAAGGAAGCAGAAAACCATTCTGTATAAATTGCCAAGAAGCAAACATTGTAGTTTGGACTGAATTCCAACAGAGTGAAACTGACTGAAATAAAGAAAGTGTAACACACACACACACACACACACACACACACACACAGCATAATCATTTTTAATTTATGACATTATGTCTACAACTTTGCATATAAAACCATTTGTAGTATAGAACCATGACTAATTTCACAATATTCAATTCCCCATAACACTGTACTCATTTCCAAGTTGAGTTACTAAATATCTGCTATTTCCATCTCTTCATAGCCTTAGATCATATTGGCTCTTTTTGCAGAACTGTTTTTTTTATTTAGAAATTAATCCATGGCACTAAAGAGCAAAGGTCTTGGATTGCAAATATTATTAAGACATTTTATCTGTTGCAAATAGTTCAATATACTTAAGACACATTCAACCTATTATATATTTCTTCCATGTATGGACAGTCTTCATATTTTCTTGACGCTTTGGACAAATAATTATGTAATGTAAATGATCACATATGTGATTGCCAACATTATTTGAAGCAGCAATATAGTCTATTTAAACTATGATTATTGAGACACACTGAAATTTTGAACATTAACATCCAAAACTTTCAACCAGCATGGCTTTTGAAAAGTTGAACTGTGCAATCTGGCTGGAGAAGATTGATGTATGCATAGGAGGCTTGTGGCAATTTGATTATATATCATGGGACAGCATTATACTTACCATCAGTAAAATTGGGCCATTTAATTTTGCATTTTTTCCTTTTCTTTCTTTTTTCTTTACGTCTGCTTAACTTTGGAAAATCCTTGCCTTCTGCTTAGGGCATTAAGGCTCAGTTATAGAGCTTGCTCTTAGTTTTAAATGAAATGTCATTTTTGTTATCCATCATAATATCCAGCATAAATGACAAGAGTTTGAAAATAGATCATACAAGCCTTTTCTTTTTGTCTTTCTTAAATATTCCTGCATAGTGAAGTGCAGAACTGTAGCTTAAACCCATTTTATATTTCATTATTATATTAAATATAATACAGCTCAAACAGCAAACTCCTTCCTAACCTCTTTTCTAAGTTTTGTTCCCAGAACTGAAAATCCTAAGATTATATAATTCAGGGGATTCCACTGGTTTCAACAATCAAGTTGCTTTATTATTTAAACTATAAAGTATAAAAATAAGCCCCTTGCACCACAAGATGAGCAGCATATAAGTTTCATAAATAAATAAAAATAATCAGTATATTTTAGAGTATATCTGGAATTCATTTAATATTTGGATAGCTAAAGTTTCACTCCAAAAGATGAAGACGACGGACTACTGAGGTTCAATATTGAAAGAATTACACACGGTTTTCTTAATCTCCTTTGAAGTCTTTTTATCTAAGCATCAAATGACAATGGAAACTCCCCCGTGCATGCACAAAGTAAACTTTTTGGTCCAGTTCTAGTAGGCCGATATATGCCACCACTTTCTTTGACTAGGAACAGTTTACCAAGCAGCTGCAAAAGCCTGGAAAAGGCACAGTTGCTTTCATGATTTGAAAAGAAGAGCTTCACACATGCTCCTGTTTGTCCCAAAGCACCGTTTCGGAAGTGCTTGCAGAGTCTTATGTACTTTTGCTTTAATCTCTTATACTTTCAATTTCAGGGTGCTGTCAAAAGAATCATGTAACTTCACTATCTGATTTGCTATAGAGAAAATGGAACGCTAGTTGCATCAAAATACCCTAACTTGCTATGACATGGGGAGAAGGAAAATTGTCGTAGAAAGTATTCAGAACATAGTAAAGCATTTCTCAAGGAAAGGAACAATTTCCTATTCTGTCATATAACCTCTTAATATTGACTATCTGCAAAGTTTCTAAATCCAATTGGTAATTGTAACAACAAAGACCCTTTTTTTCTTCCAAAATATTCAACCAGTTTTAACAAGATGCATGCCAATATCTATTTTCTATAACCTGAAGAAGTCAAATATGATAGATGACTCTTTTGGTTTTAGGATTACATTAAAAGTGACAATTAAAATAATCTGTATCCTGTGTGTTCTTATAGCAATAGCACTTAGACTTGTATACCCACTTCATAGTGCTTTCCAGCCCTTGCTAAGCAGTTTACAGAGTAAGAATCTGGGTGCTCATTTTACCAACTTTGGAAGGCTGAGTCAACGTCGAGCAGGTGAGACTCTAACTGTTAAACTGCTGCAGTCAGTGGAATTAGCCTTCAATACTACATTCTAACTTACGGTGGCACCATGGCTCTTATATAAAGAATACAATACCATTTGCTTAAACTCAATAATAATAAATGCCATAAAAACAACAACCCCGTGTGCTTAATTTTTTTTTTTTGCTTTTGAAAAACAATCACACTACAATTTTTTTAAACATCCTAATTTTTGTATAGTTTAGTTTAGTTTAAACAATGTATATAAACAGATTATATTGCTAATAATTGTTTCCTAGCAAAGCAAAATATATCACAACATAATGGCCATAAAAGCTCTATAAGATGTGTTTGCAGACCTAATGGAACACACCTGGCAAACCGGGATCAAAATAAAGATTCCCACAGATACTATGGCACGTAAAGAAATGCATCAGGTTACAGCTGCAAGCAAAACTAAAGATAAACAACACAAAACACAATTCTAATTTCAAATACTAAACACCAACCCTAATTGACCATAGGTTTTGTTAATATTATTATTTAAATTTAGTATTGATATCCACTCCACTGGACTTACAAAATAGAATTCTAAATTAAAACAACTAAATATATGCACAAAATGAAAAAGGCCACACCATTAAACAAGCATGACAGACTCTTTCCAACACATTCATCCCAGGCTTGGTACCAAAACCAGGTTTTAAGGGCTTTCCCAGAAAAGAGAGTTATAGAGACATCCTTTTTCCAGAGGCAGAAGGCTGTGATAGAGAAGGCACATTTTCTAGATCTCACTTTTCATAGAAGGGACTTGAAACACACCCACACTGCCTGCCCATGCTGACAGAGAGTATATAGGTAACCATGTCCAAGGTCATGACTATAAATCATATTGTTTCTTTCGCTTTATCAAACTGTGGGAACAAAGACTCGAGACCCAGTTGATCTTTTATTCTCTTTATTCTCTCTAGAACCTGACTCCGGCGAAACTGCAGCAGCCTTTTTTATAGCGGGCTGCTTGCGGCTCGTGGCCAATGACGGCTCTTCAAATTTCCCGCCGTCCAGACCGACCTATCCAAGGAGAGTATGCAAATATATAACACAAACGATTTGCAATGCTGATAGATAAGAGAGAAAAAAGAGAGGTTTCCATAGATAGACTTTTTAAAATTAGTCGCTTATCTCCCAGTTGCTCCTTAAAGTAAAGGACGCTCTCTCTCTCTACCAAACGTATAGACTTCTTTAAAAAAAATTTTTTTCAATTCTACAGAGTGAATTGACTGGACAACCTTCTGGGTGGAACTTGCTCTTTGATCTGCTTGACGCTAAACAGGACGGCACCTGAAAGACAGTGATATTTTTAGTTTTTTAAAGGCTTTTTAAGAAGGTGAATGGGAACGAAAAGCTTTTTAGAGGTAAAAAGCTCCCATCTCCACTCTTAAAACCCTTCCTCAGAAGTGTGCATTGAAATCTGGTAATAAAACAGCTAGAAGTTGAAAGTGTAACTTTAGATAATTTTAGGAGACCTGGCAAGTGTTACGGGGTTAGAGCGATTTGCCTTCTGAAGTTAAAATACATCAGCAATTCAAATTACCATGCCATATAGTGATCAAGTAAGCTTAGCTACCGTTCTTGGATGTCATTTTACACCCAACGTTTAAAGGACTGCAGGCAACCCATCAAATTTCAGCACAATTTTACTTGGTGAAAGTCTGTTTTTAGCTTCTTGATATACTGGTATGTAAAATTAACTATACTGTAATTTTTGAAATTTATCAGAACCATCATGAGATAAAGAAAATGCATTAGACCATAAGCTTTGTAACTTAGCCAGAACTCTAGTAAATCACACTTCCTTGACAAAACATGTCCATCTTTTGATGAAGATGACATACTCTTGTTTTTTTTAATGTTATCTGTGGTCTATTATCATGTTCCTTTTGCAATGATTATATTTACATAACAAAGCTGTAATATGCAAGGTAACATGCCTTAGACTTTGCATCCTTATTTTACTTCTGTGGTGAGAAAATTTAAGGAATAAGTAGCAGTCAGAGTTGACCAGTTTATTGTTGAATTACTAAAATGCTGCCCATTGTGGTAGAAATACAGCACAGAAGATGAATGCTCAAATACATTATTAAATAGATTATTTGTGGCACTACATCACACTGTAAACTCATGTGCACACATGTAGGTGCATGTATCTTATATGGTGATTGACAGGTGTTGACCATCAAGTATTTCATAACTGGTCTTTCAGTAATTTTCTCACCACATTAGTGCTTTTTGGTGGATGTTTAATATTTTCTTTCTATTTTCTCTTCCACTTTTACTTACATGGTGTTCTTAGAACAGCATATGTAATTTGTATGCTGTATCTGAAGCATGACCTTGACTTCTTTTTCTTTACTATTCACAAAGCAAGGATTTAATGCTGCCAAAGTGTGTTTCTCTCTGCAGTCACGATGGCAGACATTTCAATAATACAAAATTATCAGCTGCAAAACACAAGAGACCTTGTCAGTGAGTGGAAGGAAGGAAGAAAAGAACGCAGGCATTTGTTTAGAGTTTATATTTTGTTTTATTCTAATTGCTATTTTTAATGTTTTGTAAGTACCGCATAAACATACCGAGTAATATAATGTGATGTGAAGACAGAATATTTAGACTAGAAATAAATGATTACCCTTCCAAAATCCCACTGAAATGTGTTGGATCTGAATTCTGCTTCTGAACACTAGTTGATCATTTAGCATTTGTTTGACCATCAGTCATGTTTCAACTGTCACAAAGCAAAGAAACACCATCCAAAATAGAACTCCTTCTAATTTCTAAATGTATAGTTTAATGCTATTATTTCTTTTGTCCTTCAGTTCCTATGTTACTTTTTTCTTCATTCTTCCACTTCTGGTTTTGCTTCTTCTTCTTCTGCAAAGCTTCCCAGGTCTTTGTGTTCCTAAGTGCTCAGAAACTAGTGTCCATGATTTGCTTAATAATACCTATGGCTTCAACACTAGAGAGCTCTTTTATGAGTTGTTCTTCATTTTCTTCCTAGAATATGCTTTGTTTATGATTGATTGATGAGGACTTTATTAAAAGGTGAGCCTTCAACATGGGAGATGCTACAATAAAATAGGGGACTTGGTCAGTTGACATGGATATGTTCAACCATATGGCTCTTATATGTATTCAAATACTGTGACAGTAAATTTAAAATCTATTCTACTAGTTAAATACTGTAATCTGTTGCAATCCCATGGTTTCCCATTCCAACCTCTGCCCAAATATTAGGAACATGAACTGTAATTCAGGCTCAAATATTTTATCCCCTGAAGGCAATGGCAGTACTTCATTACATACGAGCAAACGTTTTACTGAAGTAAAATATCCACATTTTTCTTCTATATTCTGAATCATAAAAGTTAAAATGAAATTGATAGGCAATCTATTTCAGAAATTCTTGTCCTATGATACTGCATTATTTTTTAAAAAATAGTATTACAGTGATTTCAATTAGTATTCCTTCTTTGAAATTTTTTAAATGATCGGGTCCTCTTTTTCCCACTTTTCCAAGGAAAAGGGAATTAGTACATTACAAAATATAATCAGGAAAAAAGGTCAGAAATACATTTCATAGAGAAATGACCTTATAACTAGGGGTCTTATCTGCCAAAGGGTGGCATATAGGGAGAAAAATTGCATCCAGAAGAGTCCATATCATTGCATTACAAACTGTAGGCTAAAATTGGAGGCTAAAAAACAAAACAAAATAAACCTAAATCCATTTCTCACCCTAGTGTCAAAAAATTGTCCACCCATTTCTTAGGAATCTGGATTGGGTTTTGTGGGTGTTCATTCATTCATGCAGGGGAGTGTAGACTATAGAGATGGCCTTAAATGAAATACAGGTACAATGCCTCGACTTATGAGCACAAATGAGCCCAGAATCTATGTTGCCAAATACAAAATATGTTGAGTTTTGTCTCATTTTATGACTTTTCTTGCCACGTTTGTTAAGTGAATCATTGCAACATGGTTGTTAAATGAATCTAGATTCCTCACTGACTTTGCTGATCAGAAGCTCACAAAATGACTCCAGGACATTGCAACTGTCATACATATGAACCAGGGTAAAGCCCCTGAATGTACATCATGTGATCCCAAGGATACTACAATAGTGTGGAAAATGGTCTAAAATCACCTTTTTCAGGGTCATTGTAACTTCAAATGGTCACTAAATGAACTGTGGTTAAGGAAAGGACTACCTGTATGTGGTAGCTATTAGGAAAACATGACCACTGCCTTCGAAAACAAGATAGGATGAGAAAGAAATTCAAGATTACTGTACCTTGAGTCTCTTTGGTATAAGAAGGAGAAAAGGAGAAAATATGTACTTTTTTTTTTCAAAAAATGTATCTTAACCATAATAATGTAGAGATCTATATTTTCTTGGAGTATCAGTTTCCTGACTTTAAAAGCTGGTAATTCCTAATGCCACTTATGGATTCATTCATTTACATAGAGACTAACCAGTTTCCTAAGTAAAGCAAAATAGGGCAATGCTGATAAAAACAAAAGACATGCTGCCGAAATTTTGGTGAGGTTAATTGTTAAGTCTTGTAATGATGCTACCAGCACAGACATAGAGAATTGGAGTCTGGGAGGCTGTGATATTTAATATACTTATATGTTTCGAGAATGCAGTTCTAGGTATTTGGAATGTAAATGATTCAATACTGTGTAAAGGGAAGGAAAGGGGAATTCAGTAGAAGAGAGGGAAGAAAAGACAGGAGGAAGAGAGTGGAAGAAGCAAAGAAGCTATCAAAACTCTACCCATTCATTGACTCTCTCTTTTCTGATTCCGGTTGGAAAGAAAAACACTGGTTACATACAGTAAATAATGTTATCAAGAAAGACTTAGCTTCTTCAACCACGGACTATGCAATCTACATAAGATGCAGATATGGCAAGAGATGGGCTACATCTCACAAAGATGCCAGTTACATCAGCACGGATCATGCCAATATCAAAGTAGAGCCGAAAGGGGAAGGATCAAAAGCTCAGAAGGGAATATATTGAAAAGTGCTGGATAATAAAGAAGATGATCTGGAGTGAGATGGTCAAACTCAGTTGCCACAGCAACAAGGGATAAAATTATTTTAAACCCAGAACATTTGGCATTGGCTCAGAAAGAATCCTTCCTAATTCACCGAACTATTAGAAGGAGGACTTACAATCCAATCAAAATAGCAAGATTCTATTATTATAGCCAATCTCAGTAAGACTAGTTTTAGCTTACTGTGGTGTGGACATTTTGGTCTAGCTTGGCCAGTGGGGCTGATGGAACTAGTAGCACAGAAGACAAATAGAGAAGCATAAGAATCTAGGAGAATTTAGGGGCTGCCAGAAAACTACAACAGTGAAGTCAAAGGAGGTACCACTCAGAAGCTCATGTTTCTAACCCAAAGTATAGAATGTGAAAAATAAACACAGAGAACTTTAAATTCTACTCTAGGCTTCATTTCAATTTGATGATACAACGACAAGATTAGACTATACTACTTGGAAGCTACAAGTTATTCAAAAAAAGTAAGATCAATGGAAAGGGACAAGATATTCTGATGTATATAATGAAAGCATATGCCTGCTAGACATTCATGAATCTGAATACGGAAATGTTATTAAGAACATCTAAGTCAGGGGTGTCCAACCTTGGCAACTTTAAGACTTGTGGACTTCAACTCCCAGAATTCCTCAGCCAGCAAAGGCTGAGGAATTCCTCCCAGAGGAATTCTGGGAGTTGAAGTCCACAAGTCTTAAAGTTGCCAAGGTTGGACATCCCTGATCTAAGTCATCTACATAAGAACAAAACAAAGAGAGAAAGATACATTGTGGGAGATTATTTTAGATTGGGTAATACAATAAGGTTATCTTGTGACTGAACTGTATTTTTAATTAGTACCCTGGGACTTGCTTGAACAATTTCCCATTTCCCTGAAAAATGACACATCACTTTTCTTCTTTGTTTTATATGACCTCCAAAATAACAATTTTCTCTATTTAGCTAATAATTCCCCATTCCTGCCTTTACTAGGTACCCAATATCTATGAAATGCTCAACGACATGACTAATATTTGCTAATTGTAACCTTCCTTTTCTGACATCTAAACAATAAAGTTATTTCATGACTTATTTCTCAAAAGCAAGGCTAAAAGGTTCAAAGAAATGTTCAAAATACGAAAATGATTTTTCAGACACAGAAGAAGTTGCAGGTCTGTTGCAAGGACAAAAAGGGGTAAGTGGATAATGGGCGATGGCAGGAAAACAGAACATTTTAACAGGTATTTTACATCTGACTTGTTTCAGAAGAAAAACAAAACTCTAACTGGATGTCCCTGTGTCACTAGTGGAAAGACTTAGCTGAAGCTCAGAACAAGTAAGAAAGGAAAAGGAATATTTACCTAATCTAAATGAATTTAAAATTCCAAATCCAGATGAATTCCATTCTATAGTACTGAAAGAATGCAGTGGGTTTGAAGAGCTATATAACTTGCCAGAAAAGGTAGCCCCCCGTAGCTGGCTGCCATGACATGTCCCTCTTGTTATTCCCTTCCCTGCCACAGCTAATAAGTAAGGGAATGTTTTTATGTAAGCAACCAGAATTATTTAATAAAGCTTTTATTCTGATATCTCTTGTTCAATTCTACTTTGGCATCCAACTGCAGTCACTTCTTCAAGCAAGAGAGACCTTTCTACATCAAAGCAAAGTTTTAGAAACACGCAGTAGAGAAAATTGGAGATTTCAACCAACACTACAAGGTATAAAAGGTCCAATAAATTCTCTGTTGTTAAAAATTTCATTTATTAGAAGATGATTGATGGAACAAGAGACTCAACTATCCTAGACTGAATTGGATGAAGATAGAATCTTGGGAGAAATAACTAAGTTATCCTTGAATTCACAATATCAAGGGGAGAAAAAGAGAAAAGTCAGATTTGTATAACAAACTTCAGAAAAGTAGATGTTCATTAATCCAGATAAAAGCTTATATACAGCAGCTAAAAATCTTAAAAGATAAAAATGTCTGTGAGGGATTAATAATATTATGAAAAGAAAGATTTAAAGCACAATAAAAATCCTACTGGAAAAAAATAGCATACATTTAAAGAAACCAATACACACAAGGTTGAAAGAAAAAAATAACATATTGTATATAGGAAATGAAATAAGGGCACATAGCTAAAGAAAGATACAAGACAGTTGCCAGAAACTTTAAGGAATGCAGGGGTGGGATTCTACCAGTTCGCACCTATTCGCTAGAACCGGTTGCTAACCTTCTAAGCAGTTCGGAGAACCGGTTGTTAGAAGAAATTACTGGCCTAATCCTGTAAGGAAGGCAGGAAGGAAACATTCTGGTGTTGCTTACTGAAACTGCCTCTCCGTTAACCCTTATTACATTCTTGGCAGGACTAGACTTCCTG
Source organism: Pseudonaja textilis (assembly GCF_049901715.1). Taxonomy (NCBI): domain Eukaryota; kingdom Metazoa; phylum Chordata; class Lepidosauria; order Squamata; family Elapidae; genus Pseudonaja; species Pseudonaja textilis. The sequence continues at coordinate 6,601,967 of NC_141994.1, read as the reverse complement.
TCTCAGGAACTTCTCTTCAGTTCTTTCCCCCTCCTTTGCTGGTACTTTGCTTGTGTGGAGTGACATTCAAAGTTACAATGGCACTGAAAAAGGTGACTTATGACCATTTTTCACACTTACGACTATTGCAGCATCCCCACAGTCATGACAGGCCAGGTGAGGAGATGCATGCCTCGATGTGAGTGATATTGAGTTGGCCACACCCAGCCAATAACATGACCACCAACCCATGTCCACCCAGTCACATGACCACCAAGCCACGCCCACTACCTAAGCCACGCCTACAGAACCAGTTGTTAAAAAATTTGAATCCCATCCCTGAAGGAATGTATCAGAAAGGCTAAAAGGTTCAAAGAAAAGTTCAAAATATGAAAATGATTTTTCAGACACAAAAGAAGATATAGGTCTGTTGCAAGGACAAAAGGGGTAAGTGGATAATGGGCGATGGCAGGAAAACAGAACATTTTAACAGGTATTTTACATATGACTTGTTTCAGAATGAAAACAAAACTCTAACTGGCTGTCCCTGTGTCACTAGTGGAAAGACTTAGCTGAAGCTCAGAACAAGTAAGAAAGGAAAAGGAATATTTACCTAATTTAAATGAATTTAAAATTACAAATCCAGATGAATTCCATTCTACAGTACTGAAAGAATTAGCAGGCATGATCTTTAGAACTGCTAACTGTAATCTAGAAGTCCTGGAAAACTGGCAAGTCCTAGAAGTTTGAAGGACAACAAATATTGCCCATCTTTTCAACAAGGAGAACACTGGGAATTAGAGACCCAACAGCTTGATGTTTATACGGAGCAAGATCCTTGAACAGATTATTAAACAGCATGTTGGCAAGAACTTGGGTAGAAATGCAATGATTAACAAAAGCCAGCAAGACAATCTTATAATCTTTTTGGCTATTGCTATGAGCTCAATAAACCAGGACAACACCATGGACAGGATGTTTCTTGATCTCAGTAAACCTGTCATGATATCCTAATATGGCAAGCACTCTCTCATGATATCCTAAGTGGGGAAAAAATGAGCTAGATGATAGATAGACTCATAATTGGCTGAATCCATATAGTACTTTTTTATTTATTAAATTTATATTGCACCCATCTCACGGTTGATTATGGGCAATATATGGCTGATGACAGGAGCTGGTAACCAATGAAATGATTTACTTCATGAGATTGTATATTCTCCTTCCACAGAGATTTTTCAAATAAGCAGGACAGAGTATTCAAAGTACTCACAGACTTTACTGCAAAGATGGGGTTGGAGCAATGATTTATGAGCATTGTTTAGTTTATGATAATAACAAGAATATAACAGGAATATAATATATTATATTCCTGTTATACTATAACCAGAAATCCTTGACTTACAACCATTTATTTCACAATCATTTAAATTTACAATGCCTCTGGAAAAAAGTGACTTACCGTTGATCCTTGCATTGTCAACAATCGCAGAATCCCAACAGTCACAAGTTCAGAATTCAAGTGCTGGGCAATGTATTTATGATGGTTGCAGCATCCCCAGTTAATGTGATTGCCATTTGCAACCTTCTCAGCTGGATTCAAACAATCAAAGTTAACGGGAGAGGCTGTGTTTGCTGAATGAGTTCAAGATTCAACTTAACAACTGTGGCAAAATCGTCATAAAATTGGACACGAGTCATTTAAATAACTGCCTTATTTAGCAATGGAAATTCTGGTCCCAATTGTCATAAGTCAAGGTCTACCTATATTTGAGTTTGGTGTAACAGTTTATATGACAGGGAAGAAAAATTTCTCCATTCTCCAGGGCAATCATTTTATGTTTATTTGGAAGTAATTTTCATTATGTTCAGGGAGACTTATGGTCATGAACCTGAGAATCTGGAATATTCTTTGATTATTTCTGAACTCATCAACAAGCTCATTGTTCTTGTTATTTCACTGGAATAACAAAAACAGAACCAGAGAAGATTTAGTTAATGAAATGGTGGCTTATTTTTCCTCTATAGAAAGTACCAACTACTCTAAAGAAACCCAGCCTCTAGAGACAGATGCAACACAGAAAATAATAAAAAAGAGGAGGCATCTTGGTGCAAATAAAGGATAAAGTATAAATACTATAAAAGGATTAACAGTACAAAGCAGTAAAAGCCACTTATCACCTGAAGATGAACTTCACAGCATACATCTTCTATGAATTCATTCCACATTTGTTTCACCTAAAACTATCAGGACAAAAATAGACATTTTAAAAAGAGCAAGTGAATAAAACAGTATAAAATATTGGGACTTTGATTAAACCAGTAATACATCCTTTGCTATACGAAATTAAAAATTAATAATAATGTCATGTAAAGAAAATGGATGTTCTACAAGTATGCAAAGAGAATACATATTCTACTTGTCCAACTATGTTATATTATGAGGGTCTCATATAATTTATACTTCTTCAGCTATATTTAATATTGGTCTTTCTTGTCAGGTTGGATGTATTTCTGATTCTTGTTTCAATGTATAACAAGCTAATTTGTTTGAAAAAGCTTTTTAATTCTGCCAACCAATATTTTACAAAGATTATCCTAAGCTCCAGAGTCCAATTTAATGAAAAGTAATGGCAGCAAGATAACTTGTATTCAATATTCAAGTATCATCAGATTCATTCTGCTCTGCTTGTAAATCTCCGGAATTTAATTAATCTGCTTAAAAGTGAAGCCTATTTCTATATATCTTTAATGGGGAACATCTCCTTTTTTTGTTTCATATAACTTTATTATATATACCATACACACACACACACACACACACACCTGTCCCAAAACCAGGTTACTTCTCAAAATCTTCTGTATCAGTCAGGATTCGTGACAGAGCTTCTCTTTCAAAATACAATTCGATTAATGAACTCCATTCTTTCCAACACTGAATATTATTTAGCTCAAAGAAAATCTGCAGCAACTAAGCTCTGCCTTAGCTGAGATTGACTCCTAACACAGTGAACTGTTAGAGAAAGCTGCTATATTGAAAGTTTTAACAGTCCATGAGAAAACTACTTGAAAAAAGAACTGGACTCAAATGTAGGAATTTTGTTTTAAACAACTTCAATTCACGGTGTTTTTCTTGAAGGGTTACCGAGAATGTACTATTTTGTTGCTAGAAATTTCTGCAATAGTACAATGCAAAATTTCCAACAATTTCAAAAGGAATTCTTGACTTACAACGGGTTGCTTAGTGACTGTTCAAAGTAACAGCAGCACTGAAAAAAGTTAGTTATGACCATTTTTCACACAACTATTGTAACATCACCATGATTGTGTAATTTTCACTTGGAAGCTTGACAATTGACTCACATTTATGACAGTTGCAGTGTCCCAGGATCATGTGATTCCCTCCTGACAAGCAAAGTCAATGCGGAAGCCGGATTCACTTAACAAATGTGTTACTAATTTAACAACTGCAGTGATTCGTTTAACAAATGTGTCAAGAAAGTTGGTAAAATGGGTCAAAACTCACTTATCAAATTTTTCACATAACAACATAAATCTGGGGCTCAATTGTGGTCGTAAATTGAGGACTACCTATATATGGATAGACCTTAACTTATTACCACAATTGGGACCAGGATCACTTAGCAAGTTAGTTGATAAATTGTACTTGATTTATGACCATGGTTTATATGGCTAAACAAATCACAGGGTCATGACGAAAGTGCAGCTTCTGCCAGTGACTTTGCTTGTTTGGAAACCAGCTGGGAAAGTTGTAAATGGCAATCAAAGGACCCGTGCTATCATCATTAATACATGTTGGTTGCCAAGCATCAAAATTTTGATCATGTGGCTGTGGGGATGCTGCAAAAGTGCTGATGAAACTTTGAACAATTACTAAATGAATGGCTGTAAGTCAAGGACTACCTGTATACTCACTAAGTACATACTCGTCATGCTTTTAGGTCAATGTGCAGATAGACAGCATATTTATGTTAGGCTTGGCTGATTTTTTTTCTTCATATTCTTAGTTACGTGGTTAACATTATGCTTCCCTAACTTACTGTCCCTGAAACAAAACTGTTTTGCATGTACTAGAGTCATTCTCAAATCTAAGTGAATCCTAGCAATTTACAATTCATTTCATTTAGCTTTTCGGTTAATGAAATGCTCACTTCTTAAATCATGTTACGCATTTCCTGCTTGCTGAACTGAAAGGCATAGACCTTATAGAAAGGATATGTTAATTTTTTTTCCAGTCTACAGAAAAAAAAGGTTACTCTGGTGAGAAAGGTAAGAATATGGTTGGTTTGTCTTTGATTGGCAAGACAATTGGTGCTTGTCTTACCCACGCACCAAAAGGTAAGACAAAAACCAATGGATGGAAACTAACCAAGAAGAGATGCAACCTGGAACTAAGGAGAAATATCTTAATGGTGAGAATGGTGACAACTTGAGGGAATGCCTTGCCTTCAGAAGTTGTGGGTGCCTATCACTGGAGGCTTTCAGGAAGAGACTTTACAGTCCCTTGTCTGAAATGGTAGGGACTCTCCTACTCAAGCAGGGGATTGGGCTAGATGACCTCCAAGGTCTTTCCAACTCTTGTTATGCTATGTTGAGAGTTACAAAGTTATAAAGAGAATAAAAATCAAAACAAACTACAAAAAATGAGAGAAAGAAAGAAAGAGGGAGAGAAGGAGGGAGGAGTGTGAAATAGAAAAAAAGATGTAACTTCCTCCCTCATCCCAGTAAGTTAAAAATAAATTTAATAGTTTATCACCATCCCTAAATAAAAATAAGCTCTCTTTGCCCCATGTCTCATCTCAGTAATACAAAAAACAAGGTCCAAATGCTACATCTATTAATCCTTTTCACCAAAGTCCAGCAAAGGCAACTAGGTAGAACTACTTTGCTCAAACAAGCTTATAAATCTTTGCTGATTTAAAAAAAAATTATTCTAAACCACTTCCCAAAAAAAGTTTCAGAAGCAGTTTGCTGCTCATCTGTGTTTCAAAGCAAAAATCCCCAGAACTTTAACAAATTTCTTTTGTATAAATAACTAAAATTTATCCTTCCAATCGACACTTCTAAAGAAAGTCCTTACCAATCTTAGCAGACCCCTTTCCTCTTTCTAGAAGGGGGGAAAATCCAGATCAGTTTCCTTGTTTAATATCTGTTCATCTCTTTAGAGAATGAGTCATTGATCTGATCCATTTATATTACATTTAAATCCTCCTTCAAATGAATTTCCTAGATATCCATTGTAGCTTGTTCTTGTCTTACAGCTTCATTAAAATATGCTCTGTCAATATTATCAAGCATTTGATCCACTGTATCCAAAAATGTGGCTGAAAGGTATTCAACGTTTGTACTATTTCTGTTTCAATTTTTTTATCCTTCAAGGTCTCTCTCTCTCTCTCTCTCCCCCTTCCTTCATCTACAGTATATCTATATCAATATAAGACATATATACATATCTCTCTGTGTGTATGTATATATGTAGATATATATATAGATATATATATACTATACACATATACGCATGTGTGTATAAATAATAATATAATTAATATAATATATTTTTAAAATTTTTAAAATCAAATTTATACCATTGTCTTTTAAGAGGATGGAAACTCACCTCATAAATATCAGTCAAAAGTATTTTAATTTTTCCAATATGCAAAACATTTATAAATTTTTAAAAAGCCATTAAGGTATAAGGCTTAATCAAACTTAATGTCTCCAAAAGCTGCTTTGTGAGAATAAGCTTGAAGTAGTCCTAGCTCTCAGCTACTCCACTCATAAATCAACAGTAAAACCAGTATTTTTTGTCATCAACTCATGAGGAGTGACTACCCAGAGTCACCTGGATGATCTCAATTATCTCCCCTTTGTTCCAGGGATCCAGTGGCAATTCCCCTGGCAGAAGCCGTCTTGGTAGACAGTGAAAGCCAGAAAGGTTTCAACTTGCCGCTGTGCTTACAGGAAATGAAACTTTGTAAATTCTTTGGAAGATGCAGCATTGGAGATTTTCTTCAGGGCTGTGGTGTGTTAAGATAAACACTGTTGCTTTGTTTTACTTGTAAAGTGCAGAAACTGTCAATGAGTTAAACTCACTCTACTTTAATGTCTTTTATGAATGTCAGCTACTATGAGTCATATGATTTTGGCATCTATGAATCAACTGAAATGAACAAATGAATACATATGTATATACTAGACAAATTATACCTTAACACTTTTAATTTAGTAATGTATTTTATTTATCTATCTATCTATCTATCTATCTATCTATCTATCTATCTATCTATCTATCTATCTATCTATCTATCTATCTATCTATCTATTTATTTATAGCATTTGTGTGCCATCTATATTATATTATACTCTAGGAGGTTTATAAAGAAATTAATAATTTTAGTAACACAATATTGTTTAAATAGGAAATGTAATATATTTATAGAAAGTACTCATTGAAATTGTAAATAAAATAAACTTTATGTTATGACCTAACATCAGCAACCAGTTTGAAAACAGGTTTCCAAAGTAATAGCAAACACACACACAAAAAACCAGGAATAAATTAATACTTAGAAAAATTCCACGCCACTTGTAGCACGCATGTAAAAAGAAAGAAACTGTTATAATTGAAAGGCTGCACAGTTTCCTGGAAGAAAATGACTTGTTAGCTGGCTTTTCAAATAATAGCCAATGGATCATTCATTTTAATTATCTTTGATTCACACCAAAGGAAGTATAATATATAAAAAGATGTTACTCCATCTTGTTACTAAATAGTGGTGGTATTTTAAATTATAAGTTAGTTAAGACAAGTACCTCCAATAAGGCTGAATCAATAGTAGCTTTCCAAATGCTAGAGACTAATGCCTATTCAATATAGTTAAAATATATCAGAGTAAAAATTCACCTTGTCACTTGGACATTCTAAATAATAAACTGAAAAAAATGTCAGTATTAAGCCTAAGTTTTATTCTTTTATACATATAAGTGATATTTTTAATGTTAGCTTTTCAAAACAAAGATTTCCTTTAAAATAATGTCATTATAAATTGCCACATTGATAAATTAAAAAAATATGACCTACCATTTGGATGAGCCAGCAAGCCCATGCTAAGAAGTTATTTATTTGAACTCTGACATTACTTGTTTTAGCTAGCTGTCTTACATTTACACAACGATGGTAAAAAAAGTCAAGAAGATAGTTGTGATCAAAAGATTAAAGCTTGGTAATGTTCATTTTGTGTTAATACAGCATACACAAAGGCTTTGATCAGCTGTTGGACCAACCTCTTAGTTCTTTCATCCACATACCCCACATGTCCCTGTTTGCATATTAAACAAGGACATAAGTATAAACATAGAAATACAACCAAGTCTAACATATTCAGAAGTAACAGTAAAGCAACAGTAAACTAAATTGAAATGTTTCATAAAATAGAGCACTGTTTATCTTTTGCTATAGGTAGGCACTGGAGAATTTCAAAACCTATGATGGACATTTCCTAAATGAGAGCCCATCATAGAAAATATTTTGTTCCACAATCACCTCTTACTTAATATCAATGGACAGGGAAACATTGAGTTTCTTTCAAAGGATGGTTAGATCAATACAGCAGAATATGGCTACTTGTTTCCAAAAACAATGCGATGTGATTGGTGACATGATTACTTTACTGGTAATACCATTATACTTGAAGATATACAGGTAAGATAGGAGAATTTTGTAATCTCATACATATAGTTCAGTGATTGTTTTGAATCTATCATTTCAAGATGAGGTTGGAAGAACTCTCTATTTTGTAAAGAGATGGCTTACTAGGCCAACATTTTCCATTGTTCTTACGCAAAGATATTTCAAGTTTAAAATCATTCAGGTGTCCTGGATATTAATCTTGTAATACCCAGCAGTATCTAGAGCAGTGGTCCCCAACCTTTTTTGTACCAGGGACCAGTTTCACGATTATTCATTCTTTGCGGCCTGGTACAAAATGATCCACGGACTGGTACTGGCATCAGCACGCATGCCCAAGTCAAGGCAAGCCAAGCGACCGGCCAGCCAGCTGTCCCCCACTTCTCCCCGCCATCTTCAACTCCTCCTTTATACCTTCTCACAGTCGATGGGCTTTTCGGGCTCTTTCTTAATTTCCTCCTGAGTAATGCGACACTCCACCACCGTCGGGATGGCTCTTCGTTTGAAGCCGCCCCCCCCTTCGACGAAACTAAGGTGCGAAGATTCCTTCAGCATTCAAACGCCGCTTTCCAACCGATGACCAACAAGCTCACCAGGAAGCACTTTCTCAAGCACTATTGAAACAAGATGGCAGCACCCAAGCAAAGTAGGCCCTACTTTCATCTTTCATTCTTTGCGGCCCGGTACAAAATGATCCATGGACCGGTACCGGTCCGGGGCCTGGTGGTTGGGGACCCCTGATCTAGAAGACACCAAATTGGGAAAAGCTATTCCAGAATGGCACTCTTCATCTCTAGCAATCAAGGTAAGTTTGAAGACCTGCCAGCTACAGTGATATATAGTCTCATAAACTTTCTTTAAAACTGCTTGATCAATTAGAGGGGTTCTTTATAGTTTCTTCCTTTGATCCTTAAGTCACTGGGAGCATTAGCCTTTCTTGCCTGATTGTTTCCTATGCAGCGTCTTCCCCTCATTCACATATTCCATTACAATCTGACAATATTTTTCGGATGACGATGAAGATTTATGACATCACTGTATTGTTCTCAAGGATGACTTTGATTACACTTCAACTGCTGTACCTATCTAGGCAAGATGCTCAAAAGCTCAAACAACTAAGAAAAATTATCTCCATACCATGGGCATTGGCCTCACTGAGCGATTAGATAGCCAGTTTGATATAGTGGTTAAAGTGTCAGGCTAGGGGAAAAATATATATGGCAAATTCCAAGTTGCACTCAGTCAACTGGCTTCAAGCACTTTATCATCATGGTAGCTCCCTCTTGAATCAAACTCCTTCATGCCAGTTATAATTAATTTAATATATTACTTTAATACCTTGAATATGTTTCTAAATATATAAGACCTTGATTTACATTGGTAGGTAGTTCATATTTTGAGTCACTGTACCTAGCTAAAAGTGCACAACCAATTTTTCCATGATGAAAAAGCACAAAATCGTGAGATCTTTCTTTCTTCTGGTAGCATTAATAACATTGACTTGGCATAAGAGTATATGGAACTGTACATCTCAAAGGATTTGCAAAATTTCCTTCCTTCCTTCTTTCCTCCTTCTCCCCTTTCCTTTCCTTTCCTTTCCTTTCCTTTCCTTTCCTTTCCTTTCCTTTCCTTTCCTTTCCTTTCCTTTCCTTTCCTTTCTCCTTTCCAGCATTAATAACACTGGCTTGGCATAAGAGTATATGGAATCATACATCTCAGAATATTTGTGAAATCGCAAAGAATCATGCATAGAATGATTATTTCTGTCCTTTTTAATTCCTTTTTCCAGACCATTACTGAAAGTATAACATAAGGCAGAATTTTAGCTCATTTCTTTAATCTACGTCCTATTAACTGATCTGCAATTTTGATTAAAGTTGCTTAAGTAATCTGGGTAATCTATGTTTGTTGAATGTTATTATTAGTTTCTAGAAAGGCTCTAAAATGTTAGTTAAAATACAGTGACAATATATAGAAAAAGGATCTAGAAAAAAAACATTCATTATTATTGTTTATATTAAGGGAATAAATATTTGGCTATTTATCACTAACAATAACAACATGTAAGATCAAGTTTTAATCATATTTAAACTTTTATACTGATAATAGGGCAGAGTTAAAGTTTCCTATATGAAAGATACTCAAAGGAACAGTTTTCTGTCATTATCACTGAAGTCTCTACTAAAGATTAGGAATACATTAATTTCAGTTTTGTTTTGGCAGGCTTTTTCATTTTTCTATCTAGAGTCTGTTTCTCCATTAACTGATATATTTGACAAAAAATGTTTATATAAATATTTGTACATATTTTTATTTATATCTCACCTAATTTATTCTGTATTTTTCACACACATACTTTTCTTTATATGAGAATTTTTTAGCAGAAAAAAACCTGATTTTACAAACTCTGCATACTATTTTTAATATGTTTATTTTTATATACATCTTTCATTAATAAATTAGCTGCAAATATTCATCTATATTTGAGTGTTCTCAACATAATCAGATGCACAATATATTTATTCATAAAAAAAATTAAGACAAGACACATTTGTCATTATTTCTGGATGTAGATAGCACTTTACAAAACGGTGATACCTATTTGTGAAATTAATAGTCATTTCAGTTTTAAATTTGCTCCTTGCCTTTCATTTTAATAAATTTTAATTAATCTGCACATTTTCCTTGAGTTTTATCCCAATAAGCGTTTAGCAATTTTAATGTGGAGAAAAGCAAAACTTTACATTTAGGCAGGAAAAATCAAAGGAATAAGTACAGATTAGATGAGACCTGGCTTAAAAACAGTAACTGGGAGAGGGAACTTGGAGTCCTACTGGATGATCATTTGAACGTGACCCAACAATGTGCAGCTGCTGCCAAAAAAGCTAATACAATCCTGGGTTGTATAAACAGAATCAAGATCACATGAAGTATTAGTGCCGCTTTACAAAATCTCAGTAAGATTACATCTGGAATACTGCAATCAATTTTGGTCACCATGCCACAAAAAAGACGTTAAGACTTTGGAAAAAGGTCTGAGAAGAGCAACTAAGATAATCAAAGGCCTAGGCACTAAACCACATGAAGAACGGCTGCAGATTTTGCTTCTGGTTAGTCTAAAGAAAAGAAGATTTAGGGGTGACATGATAGCAGTATTTCAGTATTTCAGAAGCTGCCACAAAGAAAAGGGGGTCAAATTGTTCTCCAAAGCACAGAGGGCAGGACAAGAAATAATGGCTGAAAATTAATCAAAAGAGAGAAGCAACCCGGAATTCAGGAGAAATTTCCTAACAGTGGGGACAGTGGAACAGCTTGCTACCAGAAGTTGTGGGTCCTCCATCACTGAAGATTTTTTAAAAGAGATAGGACAGTCGCTTATCTGAGATTGTATAGGTACTAGAAGACCTCCAAGGTCCATTCCAAGCCATTCCGTTCCATTCTATTCTAGTTAGAAAACAAAATACCATGAAAGGCAAAGAAATACTATTCAGGCAAACAAATATTGGTTATTTGGATCTAGGAATAAAGAAATAAATTTGATAGGAAAAATAGAATACAAAAATGGGGGCATTTTTATATTATCCTGAGAGGATTTTGGAAAAATGTTATCACACCAATATTTCTTTACAATGTTTCCCAGAAATACAACATGAAACTGTATTAATGAAGCGTAATTATTTCCAATGAGATTATTCTTGGAAAGTTGACACATCCTCATTTGGAATTATTATATAGATTTTGCCTTAAGCTGTGAACAAGTCCATTGTGTTCCACTACTGCTTGCTACCAAGAAGAACAGTAGAAGATGACAGCTGACTTATGTGAAGGTTTGGAGATAATATGCAAATCAGCCAATAACTGTTCAGGAAAATATTGGGGTATTTTCACAGTCATATGGGGTATTTTAACAGTGCACCTGCAACCAATCAATTTCTATATTTTGTTATACTGGCTAATGTTAATTAATACTATGCAATAGAGATGAAGAAGCATTCTACTTCATGGCCCAGATTCATTCAGCTGATGGGAGTGAAAAACTTCCCATGGAACATAAGTCACCATAGCAACTGAAAAAGTTAACCCAACCCTAAAGCAAAAAGAGATTTCTTTGTTCCACTGGAAATACTCTTGGGTTTTGAGTCATAGCCACAATAGCATGTAAATAAGTTTGATTCCCCTTTTCTACTTCTAGAGTTTTAACTTAAAATGAGAAATAATCGGATCACATTGTACATATGCATATATTATTAGACTACCAATTTAAAGATTGCTATCCTGACTCTGAACCGTTTATTCTACACAGAGAACTTCTATATATGGCACTTCTTGATGTACTACTTTTTGCAGTATAAGACCCAAATGAAGAAAAATGCGATAAGATAGTTACAGGATAGCTTACTTTGCCAGTAGTATTTGAGCAAATCAGTCATCTCTTATAGGAAAATAACTGAAATTTTGTGATCAGAAGCTCTGGGCTTAATAGTGTTAGATCTGTTCTTTAATATTTAACTTCATTTTTTTTTCTTGGAGGGAAATTATTAATAATTGTGTTCACTGAAGCATGTACTTGAAAGATTGACCCCTTAAGCTGTTTGGAGCAAAGGTAGGAAAAGAGAATGAAGAAAGCAGGTTTTTTTTTTTTTAAACCAATTATCTGAGTTTCAGCTAAAGCTTTCTACTGATGTGACACAGTATTCTACCAACTTTCAAATTGTGTCATAAAATTAAAAAATGCTAAAGAACACTGAAAATTGGGAACCTGAAGCGATAGCAGACCTGTGTCAGACTTGTCATACTGAAAATAATCAGAACAGCTATTTTCAGAAGTATTAAAACTTCAAGAAAAAATCCATGTAATTCAAATACTGTACAGATCCTGGTCCTATTAGCTAATATGCAGGTTTATTATTATATTTAATATGCAGCTAATATTGACAATGACCAGTACATACAAATGTACTAAAAAAACCACCCTATGGTTCCAGTTCATATCTATCTATCTATCTATCTATCTATCTATCTATCTATCTATCTATCTATCTATCTATCTATCATTCAGCTTTGTTTGGGTATTTTCCCACGTCATTGTAGTTGTGCTTTTAAAGTTGTAGCAACGTTTCGGCAGAATCTCATCTGCCATCATCAGGCTTCTGTAGTATACAATTAGTATACAACGTTTCCAACAGAGAACTCACCAAAACAGAAGCAGATGTCCTAACCAAAGGATTCAATTATGCCATAGCACCCAAAAAAATCCCCACAGAATCCACCATATGTGCAGTAGAATCCAGCCTAACCAAATTAAATACAGATGAAGCTGATAAAATAAGACACCAAGTTACAGAAGCCTGATGATGGCAGATGAGATTCTGCCGAAACGTTGCTACAACTTTAAAAGCACAACTACAATGACATGGGAAAATACCCGAACAAAGCTGAATACCATACATGTAAGTACCCGCGAAAACGTTGCTACAACTTTAAAAGCACAACTACAATGATGTGGGAAAATACCTGAACAAAGCTGAATACCATACATGTAAGTACCCGTGAAAACTTAAGAAAAATATACATACATACATACATACATACATACATACATTATTTACTTTTCAGATCTGTAGTCACACATTTCAGGCAAATCAAGCCCATGGTGGTTTGAAAGCTAGACTTTCAGAATTACACTCAGATACCAACTTCAACAAAGATTATCCCTCTGGAGACATGGATTTAGCCCTTTTCTTCTGTTGGCCTTGAACCTTTATTTATATGAATTTCCTGAGAACAAATGAAATACAGAACGTAGTTCCTGAAGATATAAACTTCTTTTTTGTAGGGCTGAGTTGTTCAGAACTTACCATTCTCCCGGAGAATTTTGGACATATCTTTTGACCAGGATTTCCTATGCTGTATTGTGTTCAGTATTAGAATGCGTTTCTCATCTAAGAATTAGACCACAAGCATGAAATGACAGCTTTCTAAATTATTAATGTTCAATCCATTCTAACACATTTTATTCCTACACGTAATGCCTACAGTTAAAGAAAACACATATACATAAACTATCACACAATATGATAGAATAATAAGTTCAGTATAAATTTTAGTTTTATTCATCCAGATTTGCATGTATATTGGGTATACCTTGGTGATTCTCTGGTCTGCATATTGTTTGTGTTTGCTAAAATGAGAAAAATAAATGATCGCACACAGATGAAATATGCAGTAATTTAAAAATGTAAATAGAAAAAAAGTGTGAGCCAGAGATATTGAATAGCAAGAAGTCACTTATGTAACAAAATGAAATACAAATGATTGCATACACCATACTGTCAATTTCTCAAATACAAGCCCTGGACAATATACATATCCATATATATAAAATATAAAACCAATTATGATAAGTACTTTTGAGGTGAATGTCATTCTGGTTAGAGTGCAGGACTGCAAGCTACTTCTGCAGCCAGTTGCCTAGGGTTTGGTAGTTCAAGGCTCAAGGTTGACTAAGCCTTCCATCCTTCCAAGGTGGGTAAAATGAGGAGCCAAATTGTGGGTGCAATCTGCTGACTCTGTAAATCGCTTTGAGGGGGCTGTAAAGCACTATAAAGTGGTATATAAGCCTAAGTGCTATTGGTATTTTAGCTTGCACATGCGTACTTTTCTATTTTTTATCTTCCTAGAGTAACTTTGTTCTGCCTGAAAAGTGCTATGATCTTATATTTATTATAGATACTATACTTAATGTATTCAGTCAAAATGAATGCACCTTAGGCAGTTTAAACACAAAGAATGACAAAGTAAAACAATAATCAGAAAGCACATCTAGCTATATGAAAATGAAATAAAAAGAATGTAAGTATCTATCTAAAGTTGTGCTTGAATGCTGCCACTGACAGGTCCCTGTCTAGATTCCACCTTGACATCCCTATCTAGCTTCCACCTCTCTGGTGATGATGATTTCAACCATGTACAGCTTCATTTTGTTGAGAAACTGTCAGCTAGAAAGGAGAGGTCAAGCTTATGTTTCTTGCGGCTGTGCAAGGACTCTAAGATATGCCCTACTTGACCCCTCCTTCTAGCCTAAATAATAACTTTGCAATATAATAAATTTGTTAACCAAAAAAAAAAGTTGCAGATATTGTAAATATACCTCTCCCCCACCTCCCTAATTTCCTTTGATTTTCAGCAGAACTGATAAATGCTTCCTTCTACAGTGTCACTTGGAGGTCAGTGCCGGTGGGGCAATATTTCTTAAAGGGATGGCAGGCTATGATGAAGGAATGATGATTGAGAGCCATCAAAGTCAGGCAATGGCTTAATATTGAATAAGCATCAAGGGGGTGAGGGTGGGGACATTAAACCATTTAAATGAACAAATTATATAAAAATAGTTAACTGCACCAAAAATTTCTCTTGGGGCTAGTTAAAGCTTAATAAGAATATATTTGAATACCAAAAAGAATAGTATATAAACTTTAAAAACCAACCTGATGTTCAGGACAAGCAAGCTTATTCATACATATCTGGGGAGCATTTGGGGCCCTTGTGTTTGCTATTCTTTATTTTATATCTTTGAAGTGAATAGTAATTAATTTGCATTAACAGGTGGTTTGCCATTACTTCATCATAATCCTCCTTTCGGTGCATTCCAGCACCAAGCTCATCCTTATTCCCATTAAACTGAACTCATTTGAATATTAAATAATTAGTAAAATTCACAGTAAAGAATATTTAATAAATGATTTAAGTCAAACTTGATTTCATTGAGGGCCGCATCAGGGTTGTGTTTGACCTTAGGGGGTTGGGTGGGTGTGGCCAAGGTAGGCATGGCCAGCTCAACAACACTCGTGTTGTGGGCACTTGTGATGACCAGAGCAGGTCCTTCTGTGTGGCCCTTCTGAGCTCCATTTTTGCTGGCAGAGGCACTGCAGGCTGGTCCTTCACTGGTTCCAGGGCAACACCACGGGCCAGATCTAAGCACCCCGCGGGCCAGATTCAACCCACAGGCTTTGAGTTTGACACCCCTGGTTTACATAAATAAGCCTGTCTAATACATATATTTAGGTGACATTTCAGTTTTTCTAGATTTTGGCAAGACGTGTGTTTACCTATGAGTTTACTCATTTAGGTAGTGATCTCAGTTACTTTAATCTAGTAAAATGAATATACAGAGTAGCCAGAAAATCTTTTTAAAAGTTGAAATTTCATCAGTAATATAACATGGAAAGAAAGACACACAAGCAAATCCTTTGTCACTACATCTTATATGTGGATGGTAGGTAGATACTGAAACTACAAAAAATAGATGGCAAAAATATACCTGCTCTAGCACATGGTTTGCCATAAATGAATGAATCAGCAGAATTATTGAACAGAAAGCAACCCAGTTTCACATAGGTTGAACACAATTTTCCAGGGCATGCAATTTATTCCACACAAACAAACAATTATATCTGAGAAATGATTTATTATACTATCATCACTATTTTCTCATTATTAAATGATTCGTGGTGTACAGAATAAGTCATACACTTCCACTAATTGATGTCTTCTAATTATAGTTTTTATATGTCAGAAACTCGATCCTACAGCAAATTCCATATAAAAAGACGTTGCAGAAATTCACAAAGATGCCAAGATGAAAATTGTAACTGGCAAAGGACTAAAAGCCTAATTTTCAAAATGCTCTGCCAGCACCTTAATTATTTTAATGGGATTAATGTATTATTTGCTTCATATATTGTGATACTAAAAAACTTGAACAGCAGAGTGCTTCACAGGATTCCAACCAACCAAATGGAAATATGCCTTTGTCAAAATATGGGAAGCCAATCCAACAAATGTGTGCATGGGTAACATCAAAATATAACTGTCTATGTGTGTTTTCTAAGAAAGTATATCTGATGTCTGAATTCTGGAAAGAGCATTAGATGATCCCTGTTGGATTGCATCAAAGTATTTCAAGCTCCATGCATGCTTCACCACAGGGTCCAAACTCACTGTCTATGGGTCACGGACTTTTCCTATTCTTGTTCACAGGAAGTATTGGTCACCGAGACCAGAGGTTTACCCTACCAGAGTAAATCTTTGGTCGCAGTGACCAATGGATTGGATCTTGTCACATTATCTTGGGACAGTGACATGTATATTTGCTTCATTCATAATGTTATAGCTAATTGACATTTCAATCAGAAAGAGACTGGTTGACTCCTGTGTAGCAGTAGCAGCATCTATTGGGAAGAGTAAAAAAAAAGGCAAGAAAGATATTCTGGGAGTGTAATTGAAGCTTTGCCATGCATACTGACATATCTATATCTATCCATCCATTCATCCATCTCACATCCACACATGCATATAGAATAGAATAGAATAGAATAGAATAGAATAGAATAGAATAGAATAGAATTATTTATTGGCCAAGTGTGATTGGACACACAAGGAATTTGTTTGGTGCAAATGCTTTCAGTGTACATAAAAGAAAAGATACATTCATCAAGAGTCAAGAATCATCAGTTACAACACTTACTAATAGTTATAGGGTACAATAAGCAATCAAATCACACTAGGAAACGATCAATATAAATCTTAAGGATACAAGCGACAAAGTTACAGTCATACAGTCACAAGGCGATAAGGAGTGATGAGAAGATTAATAGTAACAGTAATGCAGATTTTGTAAATAGTTGGAAAGTGTTGAGGAAATTATTTGTTTAGCAGAGCAATGGCATTTGGGAAAAAAACTGTCCTTGTGTCTAGTTGTTCTGATGTGCAGTGCTCTATATCATCGTTTTGAGAGTAGGAGTTGAAACAGTTTATGTTCGGGATGTGAAAATTTTCACAGCCCTCTTTTTGACTCGTGCAGTATACAGGTCCTCGATTGAAGGCAGATTGGTAGTAATTGTTTTTTCTGCAGTCCTAATTACTTTCTGAAGTCTATGTCTGCCTTGTTAGGTTGCAGAACCAAACTAGACAGTTATAGAAGTACAGATGACAGACTCAATAATTCCTCTGTAGAACTGCATCAGCAGCTCCTTGGGCAGTTGGAGCTTTCTGAATTGGTATTCTTTGTTGTACATACATTTGTTGTGTATACATAGACATGGGGCTTCAACTTTTCTTCAGGAACCACTAGCCTTTTAAAAATCAGCCCTCAGATGCATTGCATAGCAGGCATAAGAACAGTTTGGGGAGCTAATGAAGTAACAGGAGAGCTTTTGGTGAATAGCCTACTACACCATCATTAGGGAATAGTGTTTCACAAGAGATAGCAATAATTAAAATCCAATTAAAACAATTATCTTTAATAAAACTGAATGAATTGATTAATCATGTTAAGTGATTAATGAATTCAGTTCAAGACATTGCTGAGTAATAATGACCCAAAATATGAGGCTTAACATTTTCAGCAGTGAAACTAGCTTATATCTGAATCATTTTAATTCACTGAGGTTTTTTTCATGGTCATGCTTGGTAGGTTTCATTCATTATTAAAATTATTATAATTAAATATGTTGATGGAGACTGCCTGGAGCAAGTTCCCTCTTTAACATAAAAAAGAGAAGGGGGTTGAGAGAAGGAACAAGTAAAAAACTTTATTTTCTCAGCCATAATAGCGCTACCTCTGACAGCTAAGTTATAGGTTGGAGTTGTACAGCACAGTATAGAGGAATTTGTGCATAAATTTTGAAGACCTTCTCTGACATTTAGTAACTAACAAATAATTACTAAAAGAAAAAGATGACAAAATATGAATAAAATGAGCTAAAGATACTCTGAATATAAAGCCTTCTTATTAAAGAAGGACCATTGTCCTCCCTGGTAATTTAAGAAGTGAATCCTGTCACCAGCAGCTTTTGCAGAACAATAATAACAAGAATAGTATGATCTTGCTGATATTTAAGGTCATTGTTCAGGAGTCTCTAAGAAAACACCAGGCCCAACTTAGGGCAGCCACAAATGCAATTGCTATATTTTTGTGCTCAGTTGGTTATGGTAGAAGATGATACACTACCTCACCAGTCCTATGAGGTGAAAATTAACATAGCTCAATGATAATCATGTACTTTTGTATCTGTAACATTGAGTGCAAAATTTGTGAATTGAATATTAATATGATTATAGGATTAAATTTGCAACAGGAAAAGTTCTGATCCAATGGTCTCTTAAAAAGATTTTTACAAATGTAAATGTTATAAATAATGGTTGCAAAATAAGAATTAGGCCCTTTGGGATTTCTAACCAATTACAGTGTGGAAATAGCAACAGCATTTAGACATATATTCCACTTCATAGTGCTTTACAGCCCTCTCTAAGCAGTTTATGAAATCCGCATATTACCCCAACAATCCGAGTCCTCATTTTACAGATCTTGGAAAGATGGAAAGATGGAATGCTGAGTCAACCTTGAGCCGTGAGAATAGAACTCTTGGCAGTTGGCAGAATTAGCCGGAAGTACTGCATTCTAACCACTGTGCCACCACAACTCTTAATAATAAACACCACAACTCATCTTAATAATAAACATCGCAGCTCTTAATAACAAACAACACAGCTCTTAACAATAAACCATCTCTATAAAGGAGAGATATAAGAGATATAGGATAATACAAGAATGTTTGATAGTTCAAAAATTATATGGAGTAAGAAGTAAGCTGGAGTAAACTGGATTCATGTTGATATATGTAAGATCATCAGTTTCAAATTCAGATGTGGTGGTGAAGTTTCTTTGTGCCAAAACAACTTTGAGATCTGTAATGGAGCATCATCAGTTAAACTACTCTGTTATTATTTGTCCTTGTTTTGAACTTGTGTCCATTAATTGTCTGGTTTGTTTCTCTTATACAGAACCACTGTTTGCAGATAATGCCATATGTCATGTTAAAGTAATATCACATGAAGGCATCTCTAATTTTTATGTGAAATTGTTGGTAACAGGATAGTGCTGTTGATATTAACAAGTGCACAAAGTAGACATCTGGAGTATGGTCTGCTTCTCATAATAGCACCACTGTTTAGTTGTTTCTAGTTCTTTGTGAGAATATGCTTAAATTTGGTATTTATTTGTATGCCTTGAGAAAATGCAGACATTGTCCGGTATGGGTTATAGCTTAATAATAATATGACTGAGCGGATTCAGTTTCAACAGTAGTGTTCTGTTGTTCTGTTTTTATATTCTATCTTTTAACAGGAGTCTCTGAAAATTAATGTGGATCTATTGATATGTATACTCTTCCCATTGGGTGGACAGTTTAATCTCTTAAATGCCTACTTTAATTCCATTAGTTGACCATTTCTGGCAAGGGGCTAGAATAAATTCAGTTGTAGCATAACATCTGTCTTTAGATAATAGATTTGACGCTGTGTCATGAGTGGAAGCCTGCAACATGTTGTAAACCACCTAGTGTTTTTTTCTGTGGTATTCATGTGTCCCTAGTATAGTTTTGCTAGTACATCAAGAAAGTGGACTTGTTTTATAGGTAGTTTGAAGCAAGTCTGATGGTGGGGTGGACGTTTTTGAGGTCTTCTTGGAATTTGATGAGAATTCTTTGCTATGAATACAGATAATAAAAATATTATCAATAAATCTTAAGTAAAGTTAGTGTTTTACAGGATAATTACTGAGAAAGCATTTAGATCACCATGTAGATGTTGGCAAATGGAAAAGCCAAGCATCTTAATCACTATGCTACTGATTTATAGATATATCTTGTTGCCAAAGATAAAATAGTTATGGATGAGTAGCAAGTCCAATATTGAAATGGTAAGGTGTGTTGTGCTGATATCATTATGTTCCTGATGACTTGAAAGTCATGTTTGTGATGGATGTTGGTGTGGTAGTGGTAACTTAGTATCCATGGTAGCTGAAATGATGACAATGGGAAGATTTCTAATGTATTTCAGTCATGAATTCTATAATGTCTCTTATGCAGCTACGAGTGCTGATGGCATATGGGCCGAGTATGGTGTCCATTAAACTTGATATTCTAGCTTTGATGGTTCCAAAGCTTTAGACAACAGAATGGCTTGGTTTCACTGGTTGTATATCTGGGAAAAATACGTAGATGTCTATCTGGGATGACTCCAAATAGATAACATCTTGAATGCCCTTAGAAAGTTCTCATTAGATAGTGTAGTATTTTCTGAAATGTTCTATGGGATCTGAGGATAGGAATTGGTAGAACATAGCATTGGATAACTGTTTCTGTACTATCATGACACAATTTATCTTATTCAAAATAGGCTCTTCTTTGTCATTTGTATGTTGCTGTTGCTGGTCTTGCAGCCTTGGATACATCCCGTGTTGCACTGCTAAGAAAAGGTTGCAAGAAAAAGCTTTCTTTTTAAAATTGATGATTGTGGCTTGAATTATTTGGAAAACTCATTACAGTAGAAAGTAATAATCAAAATAAGTTTTGCATTCATCCATGCATTATTTGTTGAAAGCATTTAAGGTCTGGTGACTTATTTATAAATCCAGTTTCAACTGCTTAAGTCTCAAACAGTAAAACATGTTTGAAGTTTCTTGCAGAATTGAATATTTTGTGTGAGTTTAATGGAGCAAGAGGATAAGTCGTAGGTGAGAATGGACTTTTCTCACTACTCAGTATGTGACTGGATAGGTTGACAATCTTATGGGATTTGTGACCAATACCTGCATTTATGACTGTCACAGCATCTTGCAGTTGTATGATTGCCATTTGTGTGTTTCTCAACATTTACGACCATCGCAGTACCCTGTGGTCACATGATCACCATTTGTGCTTTCCAATTGGTTTATGGCCAGCACAGTTAATGGACAATGTGGAAGTAAAGTCATAAGTTGACATAACATTGCTTAATGTCTCACTTAATGACTTAATAGAAGTCGTAAGTCCATTGCGATTACATGATTTTAATCCTTAGCAAGTGCTTAGCAGTGGAGTCAATGGTCCCAACTGTGACAGCTAATCAAAGATTACTTGTACCTCACATTTAACTGTGTGAGGGCAATTACACTGCTTGACCTCATTGCTGAGTTTCAGGAAAGGCAGCTTATATGGTTAGTGGAGTTTATACTGATATACTTTCCTGCTGACTTAGCGTCAGGAGGAAATCATAATAACGGGGTGGAAGAATTTTCAAAAATACTTACGAATTCGGATGGATCCCTGCTTACCTTTGGACTTTTCATAAATGCCACAATCACAATTCTTTTACCTCAGAACATGGATATCAAACTCAATCGTGTCACGTGATATCACGTGACCAGGGGTGGGTTTCAAAAATGTTAGCAACGAGTTCTCTGCCCAGTTGCTGGTGGATGACCATGTTGGGTGTAACCTAGTTGGCCTCCTGCACCACAATGGGGTGTGTATGTGTTTTTTCCCTTCCCGGGCTCTGTGGGCTTTCCTCGTGCCTCTGGGACAGTGAAAACAGCCTCCCCCGGCTCTGGAGGCTCTCTGGAAGCTAGAATCAGGCCCATTTTCGGCCTTTCCAAATTTCCAGGGGTCCCATTTTCCACCCTCCCCGAGCCTCTGCATGCACCCTGCACTTATCTGCATCCAAAATGGGCCATGTGAGGACTCCTGGGAGGGGTGAAGTGGGGTGAGTGGGGCCAGCCAGGTGTGGGATTTGAAGGTTCTCCAAACTGCCAAGAATCTTAGCTAGGGCCTCTCCCAAACCCCTGCTAACCCCCAGCAGCCCACCTGTGTATGTGTTGTTGTTTTTTTTGCCTTTAGGGAGCTGGGGTGGCTTGTGCGTGATGCATCAGCCCATGGGCCACCACTTTGACGGTCCTGCCTTAGAAGCATGTCACCATACGGTAAATATTTTCCATAATGCATGAATTTAAACCCAGAAAAATTCCTTGGAATACATTCCATGGGTTATCAAATTCAATTAACACTGATGAACTTCATTATTCTGTTCTACTCTGTTCACTATAGTAGATAACTTGGATATGACTCCTTCCAGTTAAAACAAAATAATTGTGGTTCCTTTTTTTTTTAAAAAAAAAGATAAGAGTCAGTGACCCAGGAAACAATAGAGCTATTATTCTTCTGTCCATCACGAGAAAGCTTTATAATGAATTCTTTTTCAGAAACTAAAGATGGAAGTGCTGACTATCAAACTACATTTAAAGAAAACTGCTTGACCTCACACCATTTTCTGGCATTCTCTCATCTCACTGAAAAATACACAAGGGTCTTCGTGAATACATTTTATGCAGCCTTCAGCTTTCAATTCTATTAAATTATGGCAGAAATTGGAGAACTTGCTTATTGGAAAAAGACTGTTTTATCTTACTGCGGCCCCATTCAGCAACAGCCTTGAGATATGTCATGCGTACACAGCTGATTGAAAATATCCCACTTTCTAGCAGCATTAGGCAATGATATTTTCTAGTTACTATTTCCTGAAGCATCTGAAATGGGTCTGATGATTATTGTTGAAAATTGGGTGAGAGTATGTATATGATGTTGTCATGTCTCATTGATGTGGGTTTCATCTTTTGCTATACCCTTGTAACAAAAGGAAATTCCTTAGGGATCCTTGCTAAATCAAAGAAGTTTATGTAGATGGTTACTGGGTGATCAAATCATAAAGCAGGTTAAGTATTTTCTGCACATGAGTATTTTATTGTATCATTTTCATGTTCATCCATGTTTTGCTTCTCAGAAAGCTTCAGTTATTCAAATTGCTCTTTTTCAGTTATTTTGCATTAAAATGGTGCAAGCAATAATAGATTATTAAATTCTACAGTGTTAAGGTGACCTCAGTGTACTCATCTGTATTGGAAACAAAATAATACGTGTAAGAACTTTGTACCTGTGACTAAGAGTGTATCTCTCTAGTCTAATTTTCCCAAAGACAGTTATCTTGTGCTATCCTATTTTTTCCTTTATCAGATCACATAATACTGAGTTGTATTAATTAAACAAAGAATTTAGGATTATGCTGGCATTTTGGCATTTACGTAAAGTGTTTATTATTCATATGCTTGCAGCATTCACATCGTTGATCACCGAATTGCCTTTATTTGGACAAAACTTACTTCCCTTTTTGTTTTTGTTTTTTTAGGTGTGAGAAAGTTTGAGACAGCTGATTGGCAAGCTTTGTTCCTCCCAGGAAGAAACTACACATTATTATGTGTGGGCTCTCACACTGGGCAGAATATATTGGCAAGAGGTCAGGATTCAGAAGAATAAAAAACACAGGCCTTCCAGGAAAGGCAAGAATTAATTGTGTGAGAGTTGTGGCTTACTGGGAATATTCTGAGTCAGTTAATGAGTTATGAGAATCAGCAGAACAAAGAGGCATAGTGTTGTGTTGGCAGGATCAAGGTAAGTATAACATTTCATTGGGATAAGTGAGAAGAAAGTCAAAGGTTATTACTGGCCACATTGGGGAAAAAATTAAGAGCTGAAAAAAATGAATGAAGCCCAAAGCAATATTAGCCATATTTCCCTAATATTAGCCTTGTTTTCCTAAATTATCTGACAAGCAGTGGTAATGAAGCCTTATTGGTATAACTCACCGACTCCCTTCATGTAATGTCAGAAAACCCATCACACCACTTCACGCTACTTCACTTTCCTCTACATTTAAGTTTCTCTCATCTAACTTGAAATCTAAATTACATTGTTATATTGTCTGAAAGAATTTCAGAAGCAGCAGAGAACACCATCAAATATCTGAAATGTTTTTTTTTCCCCAAAGTACTTCAGTGCTACCAATTCAATTTATTGCTTGAAAGCAGTGTCCAAATTGATTCATTAATCTTTTTCAATGGGGTAAATCAAATTACCCATTAAAAGCTCTGCATGTCCTATGATTACACCCATATGGACTGCATTGCCAGTGTGAAATCCACTCAGTGTGTTAGAAGAAAAAATTCCAACAGTAACTCGGTTAACAGCTAAGTTGGTGCCTATTAGCACAAGGAAGGTTTTTGGTGATAGAAAGACTGTTTCATAGGACAGGGGGTAATCTGGTTATTTGGAAACACGGCTGTATTGTATTTATGTACTATATTATTGATTCTTACAGCACTATCCTTTGTTGTATATATTGCTTCTTCTTAGCTCTGGTCTACTGATTGTAATGAAGCTTGCTACATAACAATTGCATTCAGAAGTCACAATGAGTCATGATTTAACATTGTGAATAAGCCTAGATCTTCTGCATTTCCTTCTCCCTCTGCTTAGCTGGCTGCAAGGTAGTGTTTCTGTGGGGCCTGGAGACTCTTGTTGGCTAGAACAGTGGCCCCCAACCTTTTTTGTACCATGGCCCGATACAAAATGATCCACGGACCGGTACGGGCATCAGCACGCATGACCAAGGCAAGGCTAGCCGAGCGACCAGCCAGCCAGCTGTCCCCCGCTTCTCCCCGCCACCTTCAACTCCTCCTTTATACCTTCTCACAGTCGATGGGCTTTTCGGGCTCTTTCTTAATCTCCTCCTGAGTAACGTGAGACTCCACCACCATCGGGATGGCTCTTTGTTTGAAGTGCCCCCCCCCCTTTGACAAAACTAAGGCGTGAAGATTCCTTCAGCACCCAAACGCCACTTTCCAAGCAACGACTGACAAGCTCACCCAGAAGCAAAGATGGCGGCGCCCAAACAAATAGGCGGCCCGGTACAAAATGATCCACGGACTGGTACTGGTCTGGGGCCCGGTGGTTTGGGACCACTGGGCTAGATGAAGTTCAAAAGACTGAAACTGTGTTCAAGTTCAAGAACTAGAGAAACAACTTTTCCCGCCAAGTTTCAAATACAGTATATAGCTTCAAAATGCTAATCAGTAGTACATCCTTTCAAACTGTTTGGTTTACATTACTCTAGTGCAAAAAAGGCCATCATTGAATTGTGACTATGGGGTCAAAAAAAAAAAACCTGTCCAACATATAGTGTCAGAGGGCCAAAATAGAGCCTATGTAAAGACTTTGCTGACTTTCTGGCTGTAGCAAATGTAGCAAAAATTATATCTGTAATCTAGATACATGTTTATCATATTTTAGATTTTAGATTTCATATTTTGGATTTTTATGTCTTGCGTTTATTGAAAAGTGATGTGAATGTGCCAATAAATGAATAAATAAATGTTTTCTGAATGGTTGCCTTTGAAGGTAATATGCAGCCAGGGCAAAATAGCATGACTGGGAATACCATTAGCTGCCAATGTATTCTTCCTGGGAAAGTTCAAAGTCTTTGTGATTATGTTTATTATCTCAAATGGTTTGGCACAGGAAGCATCTATTTCCCTGTCCAAATAGTAAAATCTTCCAATTTGCATCCCATCACTGCTTTCTTTCAATGTATTGCCCTAATTTTGACATGTACTTTTTCTAGAAGGTTAGGTGTGGTTGGCATTTATAGTAATTTTTGTATAAAACTTGGTATTATACCTGGTACTTGATTCTCAAGATTTGATTTTATAGTTTCTTGGCCTATTTTGTTTACCATGTCATGTTGTTTTATCAGGGAAAGAGCAACTGAAAGTGTTAGTCCATTTGATAGTTTTAGAAAAAGTGCTTGATATGTTGGCTGCCACTGCTTTGGAAACCACTTTATATATAATTAGTTATTAATATTTTACTAAATGAACTTTGTTATTAAATCTATTAAAAGTTAAAGATCAATAAGTTTAGCTTTTTAATCTGAGGACTGAAACTAAAGCATCAGAAGAGCCTAATCCACTATAATTTGTTCTGGGACTGATCTAATCTAATCTAACTGTCCTGAACTGAAAAGTTTTATTAAAATAAAGCTTTGATGTGCCACTAATTAATTTGCGGGGAAAACACAAGGATTTGTAATTTTCTGGTTTTCAGTGGAATAGGATCAAATCTGCAGGATAATTACAAGATAACAAAGCATGTCAATATTCACTGAGGTCGGGTGCAAAGAACTTGGAGTGAATTTTCATGATAAAAGTTTAATCATCTTACAGTGGAGGATAACTTTTATACCATAATTCATTAAAACTAAGCAAGCTTATGAAACTACTGATCTAAGGAGGAAGTTTTTAACTCCCTTATATTCCAGCATAGTGACATTCTTTTGGCCCCATCAATTAAGCAATGCCATTTAGCTGTTGCTGTGTTCCACCTACACCTTCTCTCTCTCTCTCTCTCTCCCTCCCTCCCTCTCTCTGTCACACATAGGATGACCATTTCCCTGGAGGTTCATATTTTTATTTTATTTTATTTATTTATTTTGTCAAACAATGATTAGATAAAGAGAAACAATAGGACAGGGACGCTTATGCACGCCCCCTACAGACCTCTTAGGAAAGGGGTGAGGTCAATAGTAGACAGTCTAATGTTGAAGATTTTGGGGTTTGGGGAAGAAACCACAGAGTCAGGCAGACACTGACTACCCTGTTGCTGAAGTCGTATTTCCCGCAATCAAGTTTGGTGCAATCAAGTATTGCTGCTATCAAGTGTTGTTGTTTTTTAATTCCCCTCCAGGCCTTGAGTTTGCAGAGTCTTTTTAATTTAGAAGAGGATGCACAAGGATAGCTCGCTTCCTTTGATAGTTGTTGCATTATGTATTGGTATTCCTTTAACTTTGTCAAGCCCACCAGAGTCATTTTGGAGTTAAGCATCACAGTAATATAATAGGTAGCATATGAATGAATGACTAAATAAAGGATCTTTCAAAAATATTCTGAGAAGAGCAAAATTTTGGTGCTTTTCACTTTGTAAGTGTGTGTCTTCCTAAACAATACTTCTGGGCAAAAGAGAGCAGCTTGATTGCTAAGATAAGTCTGGTTGTCCAGGCTTCTATCCTCTTTCATGGTGTTTTCCATAAATGAAAAATGAAAGCTTTTGTTATTGTTCTTCCTCTTGTCACTATTTTGCAATTTCTTCAGATCAACAGATTATAACAACGATTTATCAGTCTTACGACTAAGAACAGAGTGGGTTGAGATTCATCTGTTTTTCTTTGATGAAAAAATATGTCAACTCCAGCCTCTTTTGAGAGCTGCTTTTCTTTTTTAAAGCTGATGTATTCCCTGCTGCTGATGATCTTATTTAGATACATCATATTAATTACTTTTACATATATATAAAGATGGCACTATTTACATAAATGTTGCAGTCTAAATCACACACACCCATTAATCAACAAAGCTAAAATTAATATGTTTTATTCTCACTGATGTCTAAGATAATTAGCCATCCATGTGATGGCATCCATTGAATATTTCATATGTCAAAATTAATTTTTTATGCTTATGACTTTAAGTGGAAAGATACTCAACAATTTTAAAATGCTTTCTCCCATCACAGTATTTCGGATTAAAATTTCAGACAGAATTGGATGAATGTATCTTGGTTCACAAGGCTAAAAACACATTAACACAATGTTGTACTTTTATAGATTTGACATAGCCACCTATTTTAGACTTAGAGATAAGAATTAGAATACATTTCCTGCATTCTTTTTTGTTGGAGACTTTATTTATACACACCTGAAACTATATTGGTGGCCAAAAGATGTTTCTTTCTTCTAGTTACAAGTACTCCTCCCTTACCAACGCTAAGGGATGGGATCAGCAACTCCATCACTGAGCAACACGGTCCGTAAAGTGACATGTCACATGACAGTGCTAACTTACAATTTTCAGCAAATCACCCATGAATGTTAAGCATGATGTCATGTGACTGCTACTTGCAACTTCCTGCCAGCTTTCCTATCAACTGTGCTTGTTGGAAGCCAGCTGTGAAGGTCGTAAGTGGCAATCACATGACCACAGGATGCTTTGTCCATCATAAATGTATGTGGTTGCCAAGTACACAAATCCCAATCACATAACTAGGGGGTGCTGTGATGGCTGCAATTCTGAGGATTGGTTAAAAGTCTCCTCTGTGTATCTTATTCCACTTCTGGAAAAAAATCTCTTATAAAAGAGATATACAATTTTGTGGTACGATAAGAATCTGGAAATGAACTATGTAGTATTTTCAATAGTTCTGTGTATATTATATGCATTTCCTGAGCAATTAAAATTGTTACTTTTACAAAAGAAGGTGGCAACTAAAGTTTGAAACTAATCTTCATCATATATACTGCTTATTGTTTCTACTCATTCTTATATTGTTTCTACAACAATTTTTCTTTAGAGGGCTCATATTTTAACATCAATTTGAGGTCTTTAAAAAACCTATTTTTACATCATTGTTTTGGAAGAAAGATTATATTTTATGTTTTTAAATTGCAAGAAAATAACAGAAAGTAGGAATTAGTTATTATATTTATATCTATGACCTATTAGTAATATCAATTTAATGACTTCCTACAAATGAATTTCACAAGATGAAATAATTACATGAAATTTAA
This sequence comes from Pseudonaja textilis, assembly GCF_049901715.1. Lineage (NCBI taxonomy): Eukaryota > Metazoa > Chordata > Lepidosauria > Squamata > Elapidae > Pseudonaja > Pseudonaja textilis. The sequence continues at coordinate 6,572,953 of NC_141994.1, read as the reverse complement.
ACAATAATTTAATTGTGGCTGTAAACACATAGGACATATTTTTCAGGATATAATTAGTCTTGTCTCAAATTACTTTTATTGACCTTTTGCCATTGAATCATAATATGTGGCTCGTGACTACTAACTATAAATATATTGCGATTCATGCTTATGCTTTATTAAGACACTTTTCTCTTTTTAGCTAACGGCTGGTAAGTACAGAAATATCAGAAATTACACAGATACTTGGTGTACATTTCAAAACAAATGACAAAAAAATAAGACTACACCTCCCACTCAGAACTGTGTGAGGCAGAAGAGAAGAAATTGTGGGAACACAGCTGTTCAACACAAGGAGTAGAAGACACCATCAAATATCTTTTACAGACAAAAGATCCCTGTTTTTGTTTTTATGAAACAAAATATTATTTTGGAAGAAGGGAGGGATCTCTTCTCACCTAAACATGTAAGTCATGAGTACAAATCATAGGGTTACTGTTAGGGACAAAATAAAAAGAGACGTAAGTATATTTGACTTCAGCTCCTAGAGAAAAATAGGTTGTTAAATAAGCAAGTCAATAAATAATGATTTCTTTTATAATAAGCCTTTTATTATGATAATTACTCTCAATTTTAGACTTCCAGGAAGATGGCCAACTGAAATACACATCCAAGGAGAAATCTTTGAAGGATGTTTCCCTGGGTTGTAGCTCCCAGGCTGTTCAACTGAAGAGACTGGCATTCCTTCAGTTTCTATGACCCAGCCAGTCAAGTTGAATTTAAGAATCCCCCCTTGGAAGCCTCTAAATACAGCTGAAAGCTGACAAATGGCTTCTGGAGTTTGACTCTGAAGTTATCTACATGCCAAAAGCTGAGGGGGAGAGGCTGCAATCTGTTTGGGGTTGAAGAAGCCTCTGTTTTGAAACATACATTTCAAACAGACAGTAAATTGTGCCTTTCCCTTCTTAATCACCTCCCAGGACTATTAAATCTTTTCTAAGTCAAGTTAAAAAGAAGACTTTAGTCTTTAGTCACAGCATGCCACGCCTTTTTGAAGACTTGCACCATTTTAGAGATTTGTTTTTGTGTTAAATAAAAAGGTGGTTAAGGCAAGGCAAATAAGGTCATGTGGAAAAAAAAAGCTGATGGAAAATATTAAGACTGAAGGCTGTGATTTTAGTTTATTATTGTAATAACTTGTAGCTTGGTCTTCTTTGCTGTGAGTGGCTAAAATTTTCTGATCCTGACCAAAAGAGAAAGCCAAGATGGTGGAAGAAAGTATTAGAGATATATTTGAAAGGTCTCTAAATAAAATCCACCATTTTGTTGACCAGCCATGTTCCAAGGGTGATAAAAAAAAATCCTCTCAAATTACTTTTGAGATGCAAACATGTTGAGAATGTTACCAAACTAGGAAGCAACTTCACAAGTAGCTGAAATTGTAGAGGAGTTCATTGCAGTTTTGGAAGAACCTGATCTTAACTTTCCCTATCATGGTTTAAATATAAACTTCTCAATACAACTAAAAGAAGAGAGTCAAGAAAAAAGACAAATTTGGGACTTTTTTTCAAGGATATTAACAAGATTTGAGGATTCTTTGATAAAAAGAAAGGCCTATAACTTCTTGATAAAACTTTCAGAGAAGAAAAATATTTTATTCCATGAAGATAAGTTGGAAGGAGTGACTTAAACTCAATGGGTTAACTGGAATTAGGATGGATCTTTCTTTGTTTGGTATGTGTAACTGAAAGAAAGACTAAATCCAATGTTACTGAAAATGTATTTGAGAGTACTTGTATTAAGATAGTTAAAGAAAATGATGTACCAGTTTAAAGAAAAACTCTGTTAAAAAAATGTTTCTATAAAGGTAGTTTGGAAGAAGGGATCTAAATGTAATACTGAAGTTTAAAGCTTGCATGTCAAGAAATCTGAGAAAAAGATATATTAGAAGGTTTTGATTTAAACAGTTTTTAAAAAGTTTAGTACTTTAAAAGAAAGGTTTAAAAAGAGTGGTTTTTTTTCAAAGAATTTGAAAAAATACAAAGAATCTTGTTAATAAAAATGGTGACAGATCACAAAGATTATTAGGTGCAAATAGAAATACATACTATTTCTATAGCAAGGAAGATAAAACAGGAATGGTTAAATTCATTATTTTATTTAAAGTGGAAAATATTTTTTTCATTTGGATATCACTTCTGGATTTTGTGCTTGTGACGAAAAAAATCAAACTTGGACTTTGGTTTTGTTGATCAGAAAGATTTGTTGTTATAGAAGTGGCTAGTTATATACTAATGTATAAAAGCAAAAAAATGAGTGTTTTTATTTTGTACTGTGCTAAGAAGAGTTGGAAGCCAATGCCTTTCCCCCCCTTTTTATCTCACTAGTATCCACTAGTTTGAGGTTAAAGGAGTGGGGGTTTGAGGATGTAACAACAGAGCCAGGTGGTGCATTCCAGGTATTGACCACTCTGTTGCTGAAGTCATACTTTCTGCAATCAAGTTTGAAGCGGTTTACATTGAGTTTGTATCTGTTGTGCGCTCTTGTATTGTTGTGGTTGAAGCTGAAGTAGTCATTGACTGGTAGGACATTGTAGCAGATAATTTTGTGTGCTACGCTTAAGTCTAACCATAGGTGGCATAGTTCAAGGTTGTCCAAGCCCAAAATCTCAAGCCTGGTGATATGGTTTCCTATTTTTATTTTTTTTCTTTGTATTTTATACTTGCTAGTGTTTCTTGAGGGGAAATGTGTAGAGGCAGATTCTGTCAGCCTTCAAGATCTTCCTTTGCTTTGCTTCTTTCTGGCTGTCATGAGTAATGGGGGGAGGAAGGGGGAAAAGTATGGGAAGCGAGCTGGAGGTGTTACTAACACCAGCTGACAGATTCAATCTAACTTCACTAAAGCTGCTTTCTCTGAATAACTAGGCAAAACTTCCAAGTTTTTTGACAGAGGTAGACAAGGCTGCCTGTCCAAAAAGAGGGAGAGAGGGCAGGATAAGCAGAAAGGGATAGAAAATTATCAAGGAAGGATTCAGCCTAGAATTAAGGATAAATTTCCCGACAGTGAGAACAATTAATCAGTGGGACAGATTGTCAGTTGTATTATAAGACCCCCCCACACACACACAAGGTCCCTTCCAAGTCTGTTATTCTGTTAAAGGAGAGAGAGAACAACAATCCATCTCATGGAGTTTGGCTTATCTTTTAATTTCACTCATGCTCTGGAACAGGGCTGTCAAACTCCTGATCTGCAGACTGGATGCGTCACACGCTGGCCAAGACCATACCTGGTTTAGTGTGATATGTCACATGATACCGCCGTGATGAGGTGAGTTTCACACCCCTGCTCCAGAAAGGTATTTCTCAATCATAGCAGCTTTATTCCACAAGTCTTCAAATTTAAATGTCCCCAATTATTAGCTCCTATTTCTTGTATTTAAACTTATGTTTATGCTTGTTTCTGTTATATTGAAAGCTTTTGACAAATAAATGAATAAAAATAAAATTGCCAAGGTTGGAGACCCCTGCTCTAAGCTATAGAACATCCTTGCTTGATTGCAGAAACCAGTTTGAAAGAGGAATCTACACATGCATATATATTCCCACTTGTCAGCCCTTCAAGGCTGGCAAGCCACAAAACAGACATTATATGAACTAAAGAGTATAAAATAATCTTCAGAAGACAGAGATTGTTTTGTCTTCATTGTATACTACAGAGAACCAGGAAAAGGAATCATATTTGTTTGGGTTAAGTCGATGTATACATAATGATACTTTAATTTTTCTCTCAAGGCTACCTCCATACATCTGTCTTCTCAAACTAGGAAGGTAGCTTTGGATAAATATTTTCTTCCTGTATTTGTATTGGAGCAAATCTAAGTACCATTGTTCCTGTTTCAAAGAAAGCATGAGCCAAGTTCTTTATTAAGGGCATTGCGAAAACTATTTCATGGCATACAAACATGCATACAAACATGACAGAACAGAGATTACAAATGTGGCCTAGAGCAGGGTCCCTAAACTTGACAATTTTAAGGCTTGAGGACTTCGCTTCCCAGAATTCCTGAGCCAGCCATGCTTAGTCGTTAATACTCTTTTGGAATTAAATATGCTTTGCAGATTTATTTCAGGCTCTTAATGCTGTCGTTTTGGTATTTTGTTATAAATGATAATCCATGAAATATTGCTATCATTTTAAAATGTAAATGTTTCTTACCATACTATTTAGTATTTATATTTTCATGTTGGGAATGAAGCCAGTTCCTTTTACCTGATCAATAGTCTTCCAAATTTCATTGTTACATTGCAACTTATTCCTATGTTTGATATCTTTATATATTTTTCTTTCTATCACACAAATTATTAATAATGATGAATGAATTTCTTTAAAAAAAATAAAATAAAATTTGTATTAAGTTTGATTGCATGGCATTGTATTTTAGTCCCAAATCTGTTATTCTTTTGCAAGGCATTGGAGATCTGTCTGTTTCCCCAAAAATTGGGTCAGGGATAGATGAGCTCTGCTACTATTGATGGTGAATAGGGGTCAACAGTTTATCCTTTGGCCTTCAGCACTTTGCTTTTTTTAATATTGTAAGCCACCCAGAGTCATTTATGTAAGATGAGTACATGTAGATGGTAGATATATAAATAAAGACATTTTAAAGGATACTGTTTTAGTGGCTAGATCAGGGTTGTCCAACCTTGGCAACTTTAAGACTTGTGGACTTCAACTCCCAGAATTCCCCAGCTAGCATAATGTAAATAATAGTCACAGCATTAGGTGAACTTAATACTTCATATCCCCACTAGTTTCTGTCTGGTTAATATTGTCATATTAAATATTCTAATGATTATTCTAATTATGAAGCAATGTTCAGATCTTTTTGTATGTCAATGATTGCTGAGTAGTCATCTCCAAATAATTCAGAGAATATGTTACGAAGCATATCTCTGAATTTGTTGCTTGGAGAATTGAGATAATGTGAGCCCTTGATGGTTTGATATGGCTACTTCAACAGTCCCTCCTAAGTTACTTAATAAGCATGGACATAAACACAAAATATTTCAACCTGACTGCTGTCAAAACAAAGTGCCCCTTCAAAGGTTTTTCACAGCTCTAATAATCTTTTCAGTATATATCTACAGCAAAATCTGTACAAATGAATCATATAAAATCACAGGGCTATTAGCGCAATCAACAGGGCATTTTAAATTTAAGGCAATTTAAACATTTAGCTACATGAATCCCTTGTCAATTGTTGCATATTTTAACAACAAATTCATTTACATTCATGCATTCAGATAAAGGTTCATTTAAACAAGACATCACCTAACAAAAAGTCAGAAATAAATAGACTGAATTTGGAAAGTCACATCTATTATATTTTTTTCACAAAAGAAAAGGTTATGATTGTTTGGCTTAAGCCCTTTGAAACATTTTCTCTGCTGAATGTATCATAGTAGATCACAGATAGTTTTAAAGAACCATTTGCTACAGACTCATTGCTTGGTGGTATTCAATAACATAGACATAAAAACACTTTATATATTCATTTCCTACATATAAGGGCTAAATTATCATCAACGACAATTTATAAATACAACCAACAGCTGAATATGTTTGGCCCTTTGGTTTGCCAAAATGTTAATAGCATCCCTGTATTTATTAAGGTACATAATGTCCTTATATTAACATACATATTTCTTATGTGTTATGTGTTAGTATAACAGAATGGGTATGTTGCAGATCCCATCAGTGAAAGAGTGTCAACTGGAAGGAACTAGAAGATGGCCTTTTCTGCTGTAATAGAAAATTTTAGAATTATAAGCCACTGAGAGACATTTGGTTGAGTTAGATGACTATAGAAACTGAAATTTACACCATAAATTAACTGTGTACCTATATGAAATATAATTACATACTAACATTTGGAATAGCATTGCATAAGTAATGCAGTGAAATGTTTTACAAATGTTTACTGCCTGCCCATGAAGCCTGAAACGTTGTGGACTGCTGATATAGAATATCTGCAAAGTTCACATTTCAATGCTATATCCAGAGCTACAACACAATAATAATTGCATAACTATCTCTTTTCAAAAGTGACACCTAACACAAGAATTCTATTAAACCCTGATGTGGGAGGGGAATTTCTGACAAAGGCATAAAGTAAGACAGAAAAAGTGAGAATTTCTTTCATTTGTGAATGAAAGAAATCATAAATACATTTTTAGCTGAAATTTTAAAGTTAATGAAACGTTTTCCCAGTGATAATATTATTAGTTCCTGGTTTTGAGTGTAGTAGAGACTCAAATATATCCTTTGGCGTCTAGGACAACTTGCTGTGGCCAACTTGCCACAGTCAACTCACCACGGCCAATTAACTGTGGGCAACTCGCTCAGGACAACTTGCTACAGGGCAACTTTCCCTAGGACAAAAATTAACTAATATTGAAGAACTGGTGGATCAGAATCATTAAAGAAAGGATGACAAAGAGGGACAAAATGAAATATGACTGGCAAAAATAAAAATATTTTAATAATTAAACTAAATTTTTGAAGTTGGCCATGGTGAGTGTCCCATGCTGAGTTGGACCATTCTGTATCCTGTGTTAATAACTAGTGTTTAATTTATTTATTTGTACCCATCTTTGTTCTTTGTTTGCAAATAACTCAGGGCAGCAAACATATGCCACACACCTTCCCCCTTCTATTTTCCCACAACTGTGTAAAGTTGGGCTAAGAAAGAATGACTGGCTCAAGGTCACCCAGCTGACTTACACGGTTAAGGTGGGACTAGAACTCACAGTCTCCTGCTTTTTAAGCCTGATGTCTTAACCACTAGACAAAGTAGTATGGGAACCACTTGGACTGGTAACAGAATAGAAATGTCTACAGTCCTTTTATATTTATTTATATAAATAATGACTGGATGACAGAAGGTAAAACTTCCAATTTGAGCTGACTTTAATGGGGTTGTCAGAGTGCGCACAGTGTGACTAGGTGAGACAACCCAGGAGCATATACAGCACACAGGTTTATATTTATATATAGTGGTTTTAATCCTATAAAAGCATATATACATATAAGTACTTTGAGACAGGCCTTGAACAAACAGCAATCAGTAATCAGCTATACCATGGAGCACACATGGAGAGAGAAATATGTTTTCACGGGGTCTCTCTCTTATATTACAGCCTCTTAAAGTGGTAGCAGTCAAATAACCCTGCTGATTCATTGCTACCATTGCATCATCATTACATCATTACAGTATTACAACATTACAGCAGCTGGTTAGCTATTAAATCATTATTACCCTGACAGGGGGGTTTGTTTGGAAACCTAGACAATCCCTTTACTTTATTCTCCAATTTTGTTCAGAGTAAGTTTAATTTGTAGTTAATTTGATGGTCAATATTCTTTAGGGTCATGGTTTTTGAAAGAATTTGAATTTAGTTCTTTGAGTCAGCAGGATTGGCAACTTTATGGAGTACAGGATGTACCCCTCTCCCTGTCACAGAGTTTTAGTGTGCCCAAACCATGCAATCTTCTATTTGTACCCCTCCTATCATTTTTTTTTGCATTTTTGTGACATAAGAAACTCTTAAAGACGATGGAACACTCTTTGGAAGTAAAGCAATGGAATGCCTTCAAAGTTTTAGACTATGATGTGAATTGTTTGAGTGTTCTGTAACATGTAATTTTATATATTTGGTGCTGTTGAGGTAATTCCCCGTTAGGAGAATGAACGCATACAGGGAGACGTATTTGAAAGTAGTGTTTGAATAATACACACACGATACACAGAAACACTGTACAGTAAATGTAGGTTTTTACTTCTAGAAAGGTTTAAGCAAAGTCCAAAATTAGCAATCCAAAATCATTCACAGGTAAATCAGTCAGTTTTTCAATCCAGGGATAATCCAAATATCAAAGTCCAGTGTCAAAAACAGTTTAGTAATAGACTTACATTAAATCCAGTAATATCAGTCAATTAGAAGATATGGAGCAATGGCAATACTTTCCAACAGAAGGAAACAGAGATACTCACTCAGACACACTCTCTTCTGAGACTAAGACTAAAAAAATCCAGGTTTCTGGCTCCATCTTATGGCCGTTTGAAAAAACCACACCCAATTGCAGTTTTTGCAATCTCTTAAAGACATAGTACTAAAATGTTTATCCTGGTTTATATATTTCTAACCCAAATACCTGTTAGGTGACTTATATTCCTAACAGACGCTATCATTTATAATCCTGATTATATTGATCAGATAAAATCACCATCAATAGTCTAACACAGCACAACCATCTAGAGTTATTTTATTTTAAAAATGCTAAAAACAGAAAAGTATAGGAGCTCCATCACAGTTGCCCTGGGCTACAGTTTGCCCATCCAGATCTATAGCACACTGAATGTAGGATACACATTCAGTGTGCTATAGATCTGGATGGGCAAATTGGGTGAAATGTTAGATAAGTTTAATTTAATTCACTGTACAGAAGCTATTCCATAAAATGGAGAAAACTAATGAGAAATTTAGTCACCAGCTCCAAACCCCACATACCTTATGAGGTATGAGACCTACAAGAAGACCAGAGTAGATAGTTCAATCCAATTATGGTAACGACTTTTCTGGTGTATCCCAGTACTGAACTTTAAAACTTTAAAGGTAATCATCAACTTGACCCAGAAGCTGATCAACACCAGATATAATGCGCACGCTTGCTTGCTTGCAGAAATCTATACAGTATGCCAAATCAACAAAGAATTCTGATGAAGCACGGGTGCCAAACTCGCGGTGTCACGTTGCCGTCACGTGACATATCACAACATTTTTCCCTTCGCAGAGCTGGGGTGGGCGTGGCCTGCACGAGATGCATCCAGCCTACTGGCTGGCCTCCAGTTTGACACCCCTGCAAAAGAACTGTTTTGTTTTGTTTTGTTGAGGTTTGACTACATCAAACATTTCTCCAATTTGCTGTCTACCATAATCATTTTATCAAAGGTATGCAAATTCCTCTATTTCCTGGCATATTCTTCTCCTTTTATCCTCATCCCCTTAATGAGCACCCTTATATTCCTGGGTCCATGTGGTTACTAAACAAGACCAGGAAAGACATGGCTTTTTAAAGAAACCTCGGACCGATACAAATAAGTACACCCATTTCATATCCAAAGTGCTTTCATCCTCCAGTCTAAATGTTTCACACTTCTGCAAACAGATATTTTAAATGCAATTATTCACTAAACAGCTGAGTGGCCCTTTGAATAGCCCAGTTACTTTTGAGGTTCCCATTTACGTCCCTAATAGTAACTTATTTATGTCATTAAAAGCAACAGGACACCTTTTCACCTCTATAAAAATGTTTTATTCAGAATATTCCCCAATTTCCCCAATTTATCCCTAAGTCTTCCAATCACTGGGTCATAACCTTCAAAACTGATTGATTCCTAATGTATTCCTACTTACTTAAGCATCTACAAACAACTTTGCTGACACCAATCTATGTCCACATTTTGGATCTTTTATTCACAATTTATTCATAATAAACCTTCATCGTCACCTGTATTCCACATGAAATTCTTATATCTCTTTGTTTCACAGACATACAATATACTATTTTTATTTAATTTCTTTCATTAATTTATGGTATTTATCATCATCATCACCCTCATCTCAGTGCTTGGGTCTGGGATATGTAGGAATTATTTGCTATCTTAATATATGAAATGATCCGTGGAATTCTAAATACCTTGATCAATGAGTTTGTTTATATAGAGTGGGTGTCTTAATTTCCATCACTGTAGAAGAGAAATAAAATATATCAGCTTTCTCTGCTAATTATTTGGTAAATGTTTGATATAAATATCCATTCTATATCAATCAACTAACTATAGTTAGAGAAAAATATTTTCCCTAAGTTACTAAGATGTTTTTTTCTGTATGGCTATGTGCATGTATATGTGTGAAAGACATCAATCTATACTAAATACATGATTATATATAACAATATATATATTGGTAGTAGCAGTTGCAAGAAAGAATGAAAAACATTCTGGTGAGTATATGCACAGCAATCAAAATGTCTATTTCCTGAAATCAATTTCCATAGCAAAGGATGCTGCTGTCTGCAACAATCCTTATAATATTTTTTTAAGCAGATCAGGCATAGAAACAAATGTTGCTTCTGCTACATATTGCCAGTGACATCAATGGGATTAAAAACTGGACAATTGTTGTATATATTTGTGTAAATCCATCAAGAAATCTCGCAGTGGATATCTCTTTTGTTGCACATGTTATCAAATTTTATCCTCTTTTCTGTTAAAAAAAAAAAAGAATCACAATTACCATACAAATTGTTATCTAAATTTGTATTGCCTTCCTTACAGGATAATAGAATTTTTATATTCTATGTGAATCATATTCCAAGTTGTCCGGGTTTTGGTAGTCCAAATGTTTTTGCTTCTTTTGTCTGTATGAATGTGTGTTACATTCAATTCTATGTATATTAAAATGCAGTGTGACTACATTTCGAAATGCAGTGTGACCACGCTGCCAACATCAAGTTGTAAGATCACGCATTACGTCTGTTGCTGGAAATATGTTTAAAGTAAAAGTCTTAATTCTGTTTTTTCCTCTTGAAAGTCAATACTTTGTCTCCTTGAAATAACACATTCTTTTACGCAGAGAGAATTTTAAGCTTCCTTCTTCTTTCACAGAAAAGCTGCTCAGTCACCTTGTAAGGGAGATGGACAGCATAAAAATTTAATAAATAATAATATATAAAATCCACACTAAGCAGGAAGGTGAATCTTTCCTCTGCACTAAACTTCCTATGTTTATCAATCACAATTGGGGCTGGCAATTTGGTTGTTAAGCAATCATTATGTGAAAGTATGACTTGGTTATGGTGTTACTTCTGCTTTCCTTTGCTTTTCAGACCTACAAAAGTTGTAAATGCAAGGATTGGTTGTAGGATTACTTTTAATCATTGTTATGCCTGCAAACATTTGCTCAAATATGTGTCCATTAAACAAGAATTCCTGTACTGTACTATCTTCAAGTTCCTTTTCTTTTTACAGGTCCCTTTACAAGAAAGGAAAAAGTTTCTTCTAATTTTTTTTCAAATAATATGGCTAAAATGCATTGCTGATAAGCATGAAAACCAATGACCTGCTGCCATTAAAAATTAAAATTTAAAATGGCAGTACCTATTTGATCTTTTAAGTCAGGAGTGTTAAACTCACATTGTCATCGCAATGTCACATGACATATTGAGACCTCTTCCCCTTTTGCTAAACCAGGTGTGGGCACAGCCAGTATGTGACGCATCCAGGAGTTTAACAGTCCTGTTATAAGTTGTCTCATATCTTGATACCACAACGTTTTCAATTTCTCTATTCCTGTTCCACTAACAGGATGGTTGCACTGGTAAAAATGGACACAAGAATTAATTAATTCTATGTTGTATGTTATGAAGGGAAAAAGAAAAAGCAATCAAGGTTCATTTGTTGCAGTCTCAATTTTGCTTAATGTTTCCTTCTAATTTTAGCTTGTATAACTAACAGTTATTTGAAATAACATATAAAAGTATTGATGTTTGTAAACTTTAGTGTTGGAGAAAACTCTTGGGAATACTACAGGTAGCCTAGAAAACAAACAAATGGATCACTGAACAAATCAATCCAGAGGTCTCGTTAGAGGTACAAATCATCAGACTCAAATTATCCTACTTCAAACACATTATTTAATGCTAAGTCTCTAATGCTGGGAAAGTAGATAGAATTGGTTACAACAGCAACAGTGGATGGCTGAAAGTTTTGAAATATCAGGTTAAGGACAGGTTGCCATGCAGACAATCTATGTTGTCACCAGCATCGATGTTGACAATGACTTGATGATACATAATAACATGGTACAGCAGTACCGTACTGAATTTTCACTTTGGAAGAAGTCGTCTCATTCTGCCTGATAAGATGTTTCCTACTGTATTTTGGAAGATAGCTGATCCATATATTTAAACACTTAAACCTATAGTGTGACTTTTCATCTTGGCTTTTTGAGTCATAGACCCACACAATGGGCAAAAGAAAGGCACTGTTTGATACAGATTCTCACTTGGATGGTGTAATTCATTCAGCCAACCAAAAAACAACTTTCACATCTGTCTTAGAAAGCAAATTATTAACGATAATATAACTGCCAGATCTAATCATAGCTAGGGAATGCACTGCTCTCTTCTAGAATTAACTCTGATTCAGCGTAGAATTTTTTATTCAGCTCTCTTCTCGGTTTCTTGGTTCATTTTAGTAACCTGTATTATGCACATACAGAACTCACTATTCCAAACTAAAATAATTCATTACAGATAAAAATTGCTGTGCTCTGATGTATACAGTTATACAACAAAATATATTTTTAATGTCCTTTCTCATTTTTTCATTGAATAGCATCACTGAGTTATAAATAGAATTCATCGTAATTTATATTTAGTTTGTACTTTCACCTATTGTATTTAAGTTTATATATTATGTATGTTTGTATATATTTTGATATTCAGACCTACAATTTTTATATGGCTTTACGCGAGCCCTATATGTTCACATGCACAGACACACAATGTAACTAACATACACACACACACACACACACACACACACACACACATACAGGTAGTCCTCAACTTATGACCACAATTGAGGGCAAAGTTTCTGTTGCTGTTGCATGACCCTGGGACATTGCAGCTATCATAAATGTTAGTTGCCAAGCATCCAAAGTTTGATTATGTGAACCACAGAGATGCTGCAACAGTTGACAGTGTGAAAAATGGTCGACTTTGATAATTACTAAATAAACCGTTGTAAGTCGAAGATTAGCTGCATATATAGAAACTGGGCTGAAAATCACAAATATTAGAGAAGCTGCCTCAAATGCTATTCTATAGGAGATTTCTACCACCTCTCATTTTCAAAATGATGCCCTCAATTTACAACTAAGTTCTACATATACTTAATCAGAAATCCCATTGTTCAATTATTTATTTTCCTGTATAAATTATTAATCAAATAAAATTCCAGTTAATGAATTTTTCCCAACCTATTATTCTAGCAAATATATACTTAATAAATTATTAAATCAAGGAACATGCAGAGTTTTTGAAAAATTAAAAAATTAAAAAAAATGTACATCCTAAATGGAAGATCAATTGTGTTTTTAGACTTCATTTTCTCTTTTGATCTAATCAATCCTAAATAAAATAACATCTTATCAAAAGGGCTTTAAACTAAAATTGAGAGGAGAGGAGGGTTATCTTCACAACCTTTAGAACCTAATGTTCTGACCAAGGGTTCCTGAGACAGTAACAATCACACACCTAGTCCCTAAAACCCTATTTTTATTTAAACAGCTGTGAATTATATTCATTCACAGCCATAATGTGTCCCAAATAGTTTGTGAATAGTCCAACAGAAGTCTGCCACAGCCTTTTTTTGGATAAGGCTGATAAGCATCCACCTTTATCTTCCTTGAAATGCTGCCAATGACTAAATTGCCAATTAGCTGTACAAGGCCAAATGGAGCACAAAGTCAACACGGAGCTTCAGAGTTTAAACCGATCAGAACAAACAAAGTTGCTTCCTGCAAAGGCTCATGTCCCTTTGCTCCTCCTTTTTGTCTTATGGGAGGGGCCAATCATCTACAAGCCTTACTCCTGAGTCACCCTTTTGTCTTAACTGTTCTTGCCTTCTGACAGCTCTGCGCAAGCGTGCACTGGGAACAGGCTCCCCCTGTTCCTCTGCTTTGCTGATGTCAGATTCTGGAGGCTCCGGAGTCAGCACATAACTCTCAGATGGCCCTGACCCCATCTCTGTGTTGAATGCAGGACCATCATCTGAGCCCTCCTTAGACTCCAGTACTGGCCCACATTCCTCCCCACTGTCCGACTCTGCTGCCAGCTCTGCAGGCTGCCGGTGGACCATAACACCTAATTCCAAGCAAAAAAACTACTAGTTAACCAATCACGTAAGGAGGTTTGGAGTAAAGAAATAAAAAAAGAAAAACATGATATAGAGAGTGATGGAAAGGATTGAAATCTCAGTTACAAAGTAGGAGATATATACACAAGACCCATAAATGACTCAAATGCCTATACACTAACACTCAAAGTTTAGGGAACAAACAGGGTGTACTTGAAGTATTAGTACATGAAGCTAGATATGATATAGTGGCTATTATTGAAACTTGGTGGGATGAAACTCATGAGTGGAATGTATGATAGAAGGATGTAAATGAGGAGTGTCAAACTCAATTCCATGGAGGGTTGCGTTGGCATTATGGTTGCCCTCAAAGAGCCAGATGGGCATGGCATGGCTGGGTGGACGTGGCAGGGTGGGCATGGCCAGCTTGATTGATAGTGGAGAAAGGAGCTACGGGATTTTTCAAGCCAGAACTACAAGAGAAAATTTGGAAGTGGCTCAAGCAGCTGCCTCCCTGATTCACAGGAGGATAAGGTGGCCATTCAGCACAATCAGATTTGAAAAATTTTCTTTGTTGCAGCCAATCTTAATAAAAGTAGGTTTTAGACTTCTGGGAATTTGATTTTTCTGGTCTGGCCAGCCCAAGAAGGGTGACACCTATAAGCACTGTCAGAGTCCAGAACCTGCTGGGGGGGATTCAGCCTCTTGCTCTTCAACCCCTCACTTAAACAGCTCCTTCGGAGGTGGACTGGCTGATGGGATTTGGGAGACACTAGAATGATTTCAAGCACCAGGACACTTGGAATGTGTCCAGTTACTTTGTGGACAGATCCTCAATGGACCAAGGGATGGAAGGTGAGATTGGAGGACGAGCCTCAAATGGCATCCTGACTCTGGCAGAAGGCCGCTCCAAGGCTAGGTTTGGGCAGGGCAGGGCAGGGCAGGGAAAGGATCCTGGCTGCCTCTTGGGGACGAGGACTCCCTGCCTTTCCCTTTCAATGGGGCCATTAGAGGTATAGTGACAGGTGGAAGACTCATCCCATTATGCAGCGGGAACTGGAGGCTGAGGTTGGACAGCAAAGGTCGAGTAGACAAGGGCCATGACATGGCAATGACAACAACCAGCTAGGCTGCCTCGCCATGTCCCAGAGTCTAGATAAAGAGTCCGAGAGAAGTTTAATGCAAATGGCGCAATTGTTCCAATGTCTCAGTAGGGAATACAGTATATGGCTGTAGACAAAAAGAGATTTATGAATGAAACACTACATTCTGTTATGTTGTTCCTTTTTAGTAAAGTGTGTTTCTGTAATATTTGACTTGTTTGGGTTGCTAATCTGTAGTGAATGTCCAACATTATTGGGTATAGAGAAGTGTAGAGGGTGATAAAGAATTTGAAAGTTTGTTCAATAGTAGATTGATGTCAGAAGGAGAAAAATTCAGTCTTTCAATATTCTATCATTATAGTTTACAGTGTCTCAAATAAAGTAGAGTTCTATAACTCCTTGTCTTTGTTTCCTGGCCTGGCCTACTTCAAAAGGCTGAAATAGCTAGCTAGCTAGACAGGCAGACAGACAGACAGATGGTAGTTATACCATTAACCTTGGTTATCTCTGATTTTAGGTCATGCTTACTCAAAGCCTGCAATCTGAAGAAAAAAAGAAAAGACTGATTAACTTCAGTGGATGGCCAAAACACAATGCTCTTTAGTATGCTCTATGAGAAATGGCCCTCAATACATCCACTTCTGCTGTAAAATAAGGGTGCATAATATCCTGCAGGTGGTGAACAATCAATTGCATTTGGTTTCCCTATAATACATTCAAGCAGTGGACAAAAGTGTGCAATGCAATGAAATAAACTGTGAAGAGAACTTTTTAAAAAATCCTGAAAAAAATTCCAGCTAATTTATGATTGCTAAGAAAAAATTAAAATAATTTTAAGCTGAATTCTGACAGCAGATTACATCACCAGAATTTGCTGCATAGTATCAGAAGTAATCTAGGCCTATTAAAAGATTCCCTGGAGATTGATCCCCTCTGCTTACAATACTGTTGAAAATCCAAATCTTCTTAACTAAGCAGTACACAGACAAAAGAAGCACCTATCAGACTAGACCACTGCTTCAGAATGGTAATTCAGATGTTCTTTGCAACTAAAAAATAAAAAGTAAGACATAAGCTCAATAGCACTAATATGTCCATATTCCCGCAACCATTATTATTACACCTATGATACTGGAAAAATATGAAGTCCTCGTGATTATTAATTATTGATGTCCTTCAGCTCCCTGTAGTTGTCTTGAGGAATGGGAGTAGGTGAAAATATATTTGTTTGTAGCTGTTAAAATAGAACAGGCATCATAAAATACTAAACTCTATAAATTTTTAGCTTTTCTGTCACATTTCAGTGAACTTAATATCCTCCTGACATATTATTTATGACTTTGGAAAGAAATGGGTTATTTCCTATTATCTCTTTAATAAATAAGTAAATCTGCCCATATTGCAAAATCACAATTTGTTAATGAGATAGCCTAAATACTTTTTATGGTCTCTAGCTCCAGATGCGTGCACAGCACCTAATCCTTCGAACTCAGTATTGAAGAGTGATTTCATTTTTTGTGACATGAATTACATAAAATGATCTAAAAAAATTTATAACAGAATTGACAAATACTATATTTAGGGACAAGAAAGAGTTTTGTTGATCCTGAATAGCCTGTAATTTATGGATAGATGCGATATTTCTCTTCCCTCCCCACCTGCCCTCAGCAGGTGGGCATGATTTTGCCTTTGTATAAATATGGTACCTATCATAAAACTAGCAGCATTCATTTCCCAATATGATGAAAAGTCTATGACAGGGCTGTCAAACTCGCAGCCCAAGGGCCAGATGCGTCATGCGCCCCGCCCGGTTTAGCAAAGGGAAAAAAGTCCCAATACATCATATGACGCTGCTGTGATGACACAAGTTTGACACCCCTGATCTATGACATTGTTGAATTAAACTTCCATTTTACCTCTCAACTTGCCATATTGGCTAGGATTATAAAAGGGTTACAAATCTGGTTAAAAATGTGAACAGAGAACTGAAATTCTTGACCTAATATCAATCAGTAGTAAAAACCTAACTGAAGAATTGGAAGGACCAATTGGGTGAAAATGACAATGACACAATCAGATTTCACATCAGAGACAGTATTTTCTATTCAGAGCAATGATTAATGTCTATGATTTGAGAAGCTACCTAGCAACATCTTTGTCCAGCCCTTAGGTAAGAAGACACCTGTTCATTGTTTGCACAGTGGCCCGAACACCACTTCTCCCACCTTACATAGTTCAACCAAACTATAGGTGAATGCAGTCAAATGCACACCTTGAAATTCTTTAATTTCAAGAGACTTGATCTTAATAAACTCTGCTCAGTAGTATGCAGCATTCCATAGCAGTAAAGCTAATGGGAAAAAAATGAACTGAAGACGAGTGGCCGTTCCTAAAAAAGAACTAAAGTTCTGTGCAATTACTAAAACATCAAGACAAAATAGTTATACTGATGTGGCAGGGAGAAATCCAATGTAACTCCACAAAAAGTGTTATGAAGTTTAATAAATAGTAAGGGAAGGGAAGGCCTTTGAAACTAGAGATTGTGAAGAGATTGTAATGCTCAGAATAGTTTAGTTTTAGTTAGTTTTAGTTTAGTTTTGTGAAGGGTGTTCAGAACAGCACTGCAGTGTTCTAGATTAGACTGATTCCCTTTCATATTCTGGCTAGCTGAAATATCACTCACTTCTCGCTCCATTTCCCCAGATAAATATACTTTAGTTTGCTTACTTAATACATTATGGGCATCTTGTATTATTAATAATAGATTCATAAGAAAATATCCTACTACTAAAGATGTTCTCCCTCAAATGCAAATAGAGGTGTTTGGGCTTATGCACGCAGTTGTGTTCTCTGAAATTTACTGGCATCGCGGCACTATTATTTAAACTATGTCTCCTCCTCCGCAGATGCTGTTTTATTTAAGCAAGATTTCAGATGAAAAACAAACGGCCTTTCCAAAGAGTGAGGGGAGGAAGGAGAAAGAGAGAAAGGCTTAATAAAAACAAAATGATTTTAATGATATACTGTTGTGTGCAGGGTTCCAGTGGCAGGGTCCAAGAGAAAACCCTTTTCTGCTGTGCCTCCTGCCCTTTGGATCATCTTGCCATCCAGAGTGAGGCTGGCTTTGACTCTCCTAACCGCCTATATCTTTCCCCCTGCACTTCTGCTCGATCCCTTCCCATCTTTTAATTTAATTACAATCTGTATTTTTACCGTTATTAGAAATATTTATGGTTTTATTGTTTTTAATGTTGTAAGCCACTAGGAGTCACCTTGTGGCTTCATCAATACACAGGCAGGAAACACATTTGGGTCAAGCTTCCTTCTCCATTCTCAGGAGTTAGGTTTTACACCAGTATCTATGAATGACTGTACTTTTCAGATTGCTTATAATTTAGATCCGGTAGTGAATTAATGAAAGGATGTTCTAAACCAATTTAGTTACATTTTCTCAACCCTTATGACACTTCCCCCAGAGATCTGGCAGGTTCCCACCCTCCTTACCTTCTGGAAGGCCTTGATTAACCAATTTTTCTCATAAGCATTGGAGAAGGATGAGGTTGAAGCCCAACAATTTGGTAAATTGATGTATGGGAGAGCATTGCCTCAGAGGACCATGAGTTTTTATTGAAAATTTTTAAGGTTTTTTTTTTTTTGTAAATTTATTGTCTTGTGAGCTGTCCAGAGTTGTGATTGCAGTGTCGACAGTTATATAAGTAAACAAGCAAGCAAGCAAAGAAATAAACAAAGAAGCTTTCGTTTTTGGAAACTCTTTTTATTCAAACCAATGTGTTCTTCTTTCTTCTTTTGGAATGCACAAGCATCTCCCTATTTTTTAACATAAGAACCACAGCACAGAATCATATTATTTAGACCTGTAAGGAAATAAAATATAGTAATAAAAATGAACAAAATCAATATCTTCCTGCAGAAGAATTAATTCCCCAAATATGTCAGTGATTGCTCTCATTTTATTCAAAACTTAGTACTCTTAGGAATTCAAGAACTTGGCTACAGTAAACAAGCTACATTATTAAGCTACAAGCAACCTAGTTACAAAAGCAGCTTTCAATGGACTAAGAATTTGCCTGTATGTATGTATGTGTGTGTGTATATATGCATGCCTGAAGGTTCAAACTTTCTCTTCTTTTAAAGGCCACTTGCAATCCGTTTCTCAGGCTGCCCAACTGGTCCTTTTACAAGCTTCATTTTATTCATTTTTTTTCTCACTTTTTCCACTATGCTTTCTTTGAATTTACAGAACAATCCATTCCATGCCCCATTTCCTTTTTACCCAGTTTGTCAATAAACATAAATTCAGAAAGCATCATCGAATATAGATGTTATTTAAAGGATGAGGGCTTTTTTATGTCAGGAGGTCAATAAACAGCACAGACATTTTAAAAATGCTATTGATAGTCCTTGTTTTCCAATTATGACAATGTCAGGGTTCCAAGTAATAGATCCATTGCTGCAAAAACTCTGAGGCAGATAGATTCCTCAAAAAATAGCTTTATTGGAAATATCATATTGGCACATATCTGGTAAAAACCAACTTTTAGGGGTCCCTTGATTTTCACCTCATTAAAAGTGAAAGTTTTCTCCTCAACTCCAAACAATCAGTCACATGGCTGTCTGATGGTCGGGTGACATCACTCTTCCTTCTCACCAGGTGTGAGAACGTCCTGACAAAGTACTTATATTTTGACTGCACAACTCCAGCTATATCTAATTCCACCTCCCTACCCCTCAGCTCCAGTGTGGCAGTACTGAAGATCCAAGATGGCTTCAGCCAGGCCAGCTTCAGGATTGACAAACAGTGATAAAAGAGGAACTTTATGACCAATCCTTTAGTACCTTCACATGTCTATAAAACAAGGAAAAGCTGAAGTAAGACCTTAAGCACAGTTGCAGTTTCACTTAGCGACTATTTATTTAATGATTGAATTGTCAGTCCCAATTGTGATCACTGAATGAGGTGTTGGATCGGGTAGATCGGTTCCCACAGAGACGCGAGACCAAGTGTACATTCAGCTCTTTATTTTAATATTCAGACCTGTACAAGATTTTGGAGCCGCGGCAGCCCTTCATATAGGGATTGCTCGCGGCTCGGCAGCCAATGACAGGGCTTTGAATCTCCCGCAATCGGCTCAGCCAATCGCGGTTGATTCTTAGCACGCCATTCAGTTGACCAATCGGGTTGCGGTCCGTGTGGACCAATCAGGATTCAATGTTTGGAGTATGTTAATATAGAACAGAGGACTATCTGTATTTAATATTTTGGGGTACAATAAACAAATATTAGTGCCTTTTCATATCAAGCAGGCGCATGGCACAATAATTTTGAGTTTCTTCCTTATACTTTCTCCTTTTGTAATACTGATTTGTTTATTATTTTGTCTTAGTTGTTTCTTCCAGGTGGCATTGCCTAATTTGTAAGATTTTGCCAGTTGTAAATAATGCTGAACTAAATCCACCATGATATGGGTTAATTCTGGCTTCACACATTTTTCTCAGATATTGCCATTTTTACTGTTTAGGGAAAAAGATCTCTCCTGCTTGATGTTTCAAGCCCGGTGCCTTAACCATTAGACCAACTGGTTCTCTTGATATAGACCAGCACAGAAACCTCAGTAAACATGGTATTACATGGTAGGCATCACAAGCAAGTTCAAGAACAAGACTTGTGCAAGTGTTTTGTCCACTTCATTAGGCTTTAATGAAAAAAGAACCAGATGGTGTACTAAATATCTTTCATTGACTAAAAACTTCCCCAAAGTCCACTTTTCACTCTTAAGAATCAAATTAAGCAATTAAATTAGCTGATCTATTTGAAGAGAATTTCTGGAATACAAAATAAAACATTTGTGTTTTTTATTTATTACCCCTAATTTATTTCCCCTAATTTGTTTCACTTTAACTGATCACATAGCTCCACATTAAGTATGTTAGTTACAGGGAGAGTTTACATTTCATCTTAGTCTATTCCAATATGACACTACAGTGCTTCTAACTGTGAATAAAGGAAATAAGTGAAAATCCTTACTACACATTCCTTTGTTGCCTTGTGCAAGAGGGTATCTTTCTTTCCCTGGCTAATCTTATCGTAAATGGAGCAAGTGTTGTGCAAGACAAAAAGGAAAGGAAAAAGAAAAGAAACTACTGTGCTGTGGTATTCCTGTAGCAAGATCTAACGATTTTGAGACATAGTTATTCTTTATTGGCTTTTTCTGGATATTTGGTTTGCTAAACAATTGTTTTCTTGTTCATTTATTTTATCCTTTTCTTTCTGGTGTCTTGTTCCACTGTTTGTTCTCCTACCTCAATTATTCATTTCCACCTCTCTCTCTGTTAGGCAAGTCCATCCGCTCTTCTAGCCTCTCCAGATTGACGGTTCAGCAATAATTATTCTGGGGAAAGCTTCCAAAACTATTAGGGACACTTTAATTGCTCTTAATTAAAGTTATATTTGCATAATATGATTTATTAATAGAAAAAGAATTCTAAGAGACAAATATGACTGCATTATTATAAATAGGATAATTAATTCGAACATTTTACTATTTTGACCTTTGGAATGAAATAATAATGAATCCATTCCCAAAAGCAATTTCTTTGGAAGTTCACCCAAAGTGATGTTTCTAATGAATGCCAGCCTGTTATAAATTATTTTAATTCTTTGTTAGTCTAAGTAGCAGTGTGCAAGGAAAAAATAAATAAAATCCATTGATTTTGCAAATTGTGTGCTGATGTTTTAGATCATAAGTCTAAATTACTGGCTGTCCCCTTTCAGAAATCATATTAACATAATGAATCAAATGAATGGTGAAAGCATTAATATTATATTATGCATTTTTAAAGCAATCAGTTGTATAACTTATATACTAACAACCTGCCTCTCTAATTAATTTATTCTCAACAAGATCTAAAATACCTATTCCATTTTGGAAAATAATCACAGGAATGATTAGCACCCTTTATAATTACTTCTGTTTTTTAACCTGTTTTCTGTGAACAAAATGCTTTTATGTCATATTGTGGTACGTGTTACTATAATTATTAAACATAATGGTATTATGTACAGTATATGCCTCTTGGGGCCTTGGCAGAATACTAATAAATTTTTACTAGTAAAAAATTTGAATCCCACCACTGATACCATGCCACTTAATTCTTCTGTTCTCTTGTCTTTACAAATATTCTACCATCTGCTCAGAAACTATAGAGCAGTGGTTGCTAACCTTTTTGGACTTCTGTGCTGATAATTGCGTGCATGCTTGCCTGCTCATGGTCGTGTGCCATTACCCAGAAGGCAATACGTGTGGGGTCCCCCATGCCTCCTGCGTATGCATGTGCAACTCGTGTGACCCACGTTGTGCACTTATGCGTGTGACCCTCCCACGTGCCCCGCGTGCTTTTACGCATGTGCGAGTGTCTCCTGCGTGGTGCCGTGCCCCCACACATGCGCGCCAGATACCTGACAATCAGCTGTTGGGTAGTCAGCGTGTGCATGCATGCGCAGTAGACCTTTTCTGGGTGAGTGCTCACGTGCTGGCAGTAATGGCTCTGCGTGCCAGTTCCGGCACACATGCCATAGGTTCGCCACCAGGAATCTATGGCACATTCTTATATCCATAGACATTTGTCAAGGAGATAGATAGATAGATAGATAGATAGATAGATAGATACACACACACACACGTGTGTGTGTGTGTGTGTGTGTGTGTGTATGTATCTGTATCTATATGTCTATGTCTATGTCTGTCTATCTATCTATCTATCTATCTATCTATCTATCTATCTATCTATCTATCTATCTATAAATATATATAATCACACCACTTTTACATTCACAAAATACAGCACCCAAATCTTTGCAAGATTATTTCTTGAACTTGCCACCACTTTTAGAAGCTATCACGATGTCAATTCTCATTCTAACTATTTTGTATTGAGTTTAAGATAAAAGATCTTGTTTACTTTCTCCTAATACAACATGGTATCAAAAGCCTACCTGTTAATAATACTTGTCACATAGTGCATAGTGTTCTGAGTATAACTATTCTCTTTTCTTCTCTAGATTGGCTGAATGTAAGTGTATAAATATCACCTTATTATAATTGCACTGTGGATTTTTGATTTAAAGCACAGCAGAGAACCATTTCCCCCCAACATTCTAAATTTCAAAAATCTCCTTCCCCTAGCTGTTCTTTAAAAACAAAACAAAAAAAATTGCTCTGGTATCACCAGTTAGTAAAGTAATACAAGTGTAACTATGCAACATCTTTACATAATCTTGTGTTGGTGAATAGCATACACACTTTTACATGCTGAGATGTTTACAATTTTTTCCAGATATTGTTCAGAAATAAAACAGTTTGAAACTTTGTGAGGCTATGCATAGAGTGCAAAAATATGTTATACATGCCTCCTTAAAATTGGAACTAAGCAAAACTGAAATATAAACATTCTGTAGTTTTAGCTACAGATAGTAAATATTAGATCCATTTGAAAAATTAGAAAAATTAACTTATACTCACTTGCTAAATATTTATGAGGACACAAAACACATGTTCATACCAAACAGTACCCATTTTTAAAATGCAAATGTTCAACAGCACAAACACACACACATTTCCATACACATATATTCACACACATGCCTGTATGCATGAGAAAAGGTTCGTATAAAAATATGCACATGGAAGCTTTTTTTTGTCAGATTCAGATAAGGCTAAAGAGAACTTGTGAAAACTAAATAATATTCATCAAATACTATTTGATTATTTCATCTTAAATTTTATCATTTTTGCTTCAATAATTGTTGCAGGTTTTATATTTTGAGTTTTAGAATATTTTTGAAAATGTTAATAATTATACCAGTAGAGGGAGGTAGCGATGTTTCAGTATTATGTTTATAGCAGCTGTAATGAATATGTTTAAAATTATAGCTAGATGTCACACTTCATTAACTATAATCTGCAGTATAGAACAAGTTCCAGTGTAGGACATGCAACGAATGAACCAATATTTAATGTGTTAATAAAAATACTTTAACAATATCTCAGAATGCAAAGTCCTACAGTATGAAGCTCAGCAATATCTGTTCATGTCGGCCATGTATGGTAGAATCACATTACAGATTTAGAATATTCGCAGAAAAATCTAGCAAATATACAAGATTGGGGCTTGTCCTTGTTTAAAGCTGAAATTATTGGCAGAGGTTTAATATACATCTATATTTCAGTTACACTACCAGACCTATTTGAATACATATTTTTTAATGATTTTGTCATAATTAACTGTATAGAATCAAACAGCTTTAAACAAACATATCTCTGATGCACGTAAGTCCAATAGTTTCAGGTGTGTAAGCCTGTGCTTTGACCAAAACTACATAGTCTGGGTGAAATATTAATACTTTTTATGGATACCTGTTTGACTGAAGAACTCATGGAACAAAACATATCAATCATACATCTAGTTATTTCCACATCTTGTCTCTATTCGTTTGCAAGAAATATTTTCTATCCGAACAGGGAAATATCTGGAAGAGAAAAACAGTGCTAATATTTTTATGACAGTGACTGAAATATGTCATGCCACCTCTCTGATTTTCCAAGATAGTAGACTTCTGCATTCAACTGCATATCCATACCTGAACTTCAATCCACATGGTAGTCAGAACTATACATTGTTCTGATCCAGACTTAGCAGAAGCAAGAAACAGACACCTTGTCACCTTTTTATGAATTAATTGCATTCACCCATTGAAAAGTCCAGCCAATAATCCTTCAAAGAGTTAACATCAGGAACAGACCTTTCCTTGCGATAATTGCAAGGCTGTGAGCTCCCAACTGAAAGGCTGCAAATTAAGTTCTGGCAAGCAGTCTCTGTGGCATGGAACACAGTGAGCATAATCTTCAGAAAGACAAACTATGACAACCAAGCCCCTTTCCTTCTTTTATTCCCCAGACAGAGAGGGGCCATTTAGCGTCCATGTGTGCTTCACTTCCCGAGTCGACTCCATGACCTCCATTGTTTCCCTCTCCTAACAGCTCTGCACATACATGCATCTGGAACAGGCCCCAGCCATTCTTCCTCCTCACTCATATCAACCTCCAAAGGCAGCTATGTCTCCAGTGGCTGGGAAATGTCGGACAGCCCTGGTTCTATCTCTGCGTCCAACACAGAGCATCCATCAGAGCCTTCTCCAGATTCCAGAACTGGCCCAAGTTCCTCCCCAACCTCCTCATTGTCCAATTCTGCCACTAGCTCTGTTGGCAGCTGGCAGGCCACAACATATCTATGGAGCTTTTTGCTTTATCACAGGGGTGTCAAACTGGCAGCCTGCAGGCCAGATGCATCACATGAAGGCCACGCCCACCCAGCTCCACAAAGGCAAACGAAGTCATGATATGTTACATGATGTCACGTGAGGTGATCGAGTTTGACACCTGTGCTTTATCAGAATTGAAGTTTTAAATAAAACAAGCTGGGAGCAATGGAGTTTGGTCCAAATTTTGTTTCTGAAAATTAATATTTGTTTAAAAATAACTGAATGCTGATTGTAATTATTTCACATTAAGTGAATATAAAAGTTATTTTTAGTCAGGAAATAATGTGAAAATATTTTATTTAACAAGGTAGGGAAAAATTCAAAGAATGCCTTCTGCATTCTTTCTAATACGGATAGTCTTTGACTTACCACAGTTTATTTAGTGATAGTTCAAAATTACAATGGCATTGAAAAAGGTGAGTGATGATAAGTCACAGTTAACACCTTTATAGCATCCCCATGATCAAGTGATCAAAATTCAGATGGTGGGCCACTGGTTCATACTCATGACCATTGCTGTATCCCAAGGTCATTTGATTACCTTTTGCAATCTTTTGACAAGCAAAGTCAATGCAGAAGCAACATTCACTTAACAACTGGTTCACTAACTTATCAACTGCAGAGATTCACTTAACAACTTGGCAAGTAAGGTAATAACACAGGTAAAAAATCACTTAACAAATGTCTCACTTAACAACAGAAATTTTGAGCTCAATTGAGGTCATAAGTCAAGAACTACCTTTACTCTTACTTCTCTGGAATTAACTCCTTCCTCCTGGGGATCTACCTCCTCATCCATCACAACAATATATTTTGGTTGTGTGTTTGACCTCTGAAGTATTAGTCACTGTAATCATCAACATAATCTCAACCATTTACTCCCAAAATGGTGATATTCACTTTACTAAAGTTTATGCATTAAGATCTACAATGCTGATTCAGGCTGATAAATAGCTAAACTCGTTACCAGTCTACTATCTTCACTACAACATAATCTAAACCACAGTTCTGTTTCATTCTATTGTCACAATGATCCCTGGTCTTATCTTTTACTATATCATTGGCTGTAACTTTTGGCTCTCCATATCTTTGCACAGAATCAAAATCTTATGGTTTCCAACTGTGCTTTTATATTACTTTCATTTAACTCCAGCTTTTCCTTTTTGGAAGCTTAAGGCATAACTCATGGTGGTTACCCCTCATTTTATTTTATGATGAGTTAGGTTCAGTTGAAAGACAATGACAAGCCTAGACAGAGTCAGTGAGTCCAATGAAAACCGGGGAGGATTCTCATTGCTTTAAAACATTTGGAAGCCAAAATATTATCTGAAATCCTTTATGGGACACAAATAGGATTCTGACTGAAAAAGGAGTGGCAGATAGAAGTGCAAACAAAATTCCAGCAATCAATTCTAACAGCACCTGATGGAATATCAAATGCTCTGTTAATTCTTGATACAGGAATGCCACTTATTCAGGTTAGGATGTGGAAGATGGTGATAACTTACTAGGTCAAAATGCAATTCTTCCCAGCTGGTCTGACTCCTCTAGTTTTAACAGATAATTTTCATCTTGGAAACAGGTGGTAGAGTATAAGCTGGGATCTCTTCACTACTCTTAATATCAGTAGGCTGTGAGCAAGCTAAGCAATTAATTATTGAACGACTAAGGGATATGGAGGTCAATGCTCCCTGAACGTGATAGAATTTGTATAAACAGGGGCACCTGAGATACGGCAACTTTCCTTAAGCTGAAAATCACATTCTTTATATTTAACCTTATTTGCACTTCTTAAAGGCAGGTGCAGTAAAATCTCTGTGGCTGAATATATTTGCCCATATTTGCCCATGTGGTGATGAGGAAATCAAAACCATCTCACACATATTATAGAGACATGACTCAATGTACATTCTGTTCCTTGTAGATAATTTCCTTAGGAGGCCAGATAAATTTTATACGAACCTTTTCCTTCAGAATTTAATACTATTCATTACATGTGCAGTAGTCACATTTTGTATTGCTGTTATGAAAATAAGATACATTGGCTAAAGTTATACCAGTAATTATACATCTCAAAGAATAAATTGTTAGGGAATATAACTTTTTTATTTTAATCTTATATCTATTAGCATTTTAGGTTTATCATCTGAGTAACAATGTCTCTTACATCCTAATAATATACAATAGGAATGAATGTTCTACCATATGATTTATTTTGCTAATTGCTAACATATTATTAAATGTATTTGCTTCACTTTGTTTTTGTTCTTTTTAGTTTGCTGTTCATTGACTGAATACATTATTATTGATTGAAATGGAGAGGTGAGTCTGAGGCCAGTGATCTGACTATTCGTATTTTCTACCCCACTTTTGTTTATGAATATTTCTACTCACTCTCTGTTCTCTCTCCCTCTACTAAAAAATGTCTTTGTTTCTGCTTTCCAAGCTATCATCTTAATCTACCTTGCCTTCAAAGGCTTTTTGCTTCTTGTCCCAATTGAGTATGAATCCACACAGCTGCATTTGCTCCCACTGAGCTCTCATCTACTTTACATCTTTCTCATTTTCCTTCACTCTTCTGCTTCTCTCTTCTATTTGTTCATCACTGATACTTAAGTTATAACTTCTTGTAATGCCCTCTTGTACCCTGCCCTGTAAAAGAGCAAATTCAGTTGTGCTGGTCTAGGAGCTACAAACAATAAAAATAATGGCTGTAAGCTAAAGGAGATTAGTATATTTTAATTCCCTGTTTATTTTCAGCTACAGATTCTACAAAATCGGTAGACATTTGTACAGATGTACTTATTAAGATATTTCAGTGAGAATGTATTTCATTTTTCCTTAATCAGGAACAGGCCACTGAAGTTCAGTTGTAATATGAATTCAATAAAGTGTTATAAAACATACCCGTTCTTTACTGAGAAATCGTATAAAACACAAGGGATCAGAGTTAATACTTGTAGCCTCAGTTTAGAGGCTTTGCATTTACAAGATGACTGCAGTAGAGCTTTGTATATACATCCATATGGGCTAGAACTCTGTAGTACCTGAATTCCACCTCACATAGAGTAACTACGTATGCAACTAGGTTCTTGCCGTAGATTATCACATATAAGCATTAATAGAAGCGAACAGAACATTGTCTATTCATTAACATTATTGGTGTAGTTAAAAGGAAATAGAGGTTTGTTCCTCATCAATGTGATTTTAGGACAAAGATTTCAAACTTTAGCATATCTGCCTTATCTTGATCAGATTGCAGTTTTTAAGATTCAGGTTCAAAGGTGGAAATTTTTCTTCAATCTGGTACTGATAGTGAAAAATCACATTACAGCAGTGATAAAAAGGACCTCTTATTAACTTCAGCTACTAAATCAAATACATTGAATCCTGAAAGAGAAAGACTTTGTGATGCATACTTTAAAGCTAAATTGCTTCAATGCATTTTTTTTTTTTTTGCAGAGAGAATCATGAAGACAATTCAGAAGCAAGGTATAAATGATAATTGGTGCTTCCAAGGATGTCACCTCTTCCATAAAATAGCTGTGGTGGTTACCAGTTATTTTTTGGACCCTATTCAGAGTGTTTACAATGATGAATAAAGCCTTGTAATTTTGCCCCAAAATTGTTTGCCCACATACCAATTCCTCCGCAGACTCAACAGGCATAAAATAATATCCAAGCTAATTCTATTTTGGGGATATAATATAATATGTGCTTAAATACTTCTACTTTGGATTTGAGAGTTCTTTAGGTAGCTTAGATAGATTTTAATATTTTTATTATGCATCAATGTTTTGAAACTACTCAGAACTAAAAACAGAACTGTACATTTTAAACGAAACAAACCATTTGTTGTAAAATATGAAATGCTTAATGCTTGGCATCACCACTTAGTCTGTGATAGAATATATCTCTGCACAAAACTTAAATTCCATCATGGTAAAATACTAGAAGAGACATAAAAAGAACCAAGGTAAATCATTAAGGAAAAACTGCATATTGGAGTTACAATGTAAACCACATATCGTTGGTTATTGCACAATATATTCCTTTAATTTACAGGAAAGTTTGTTACAAATGTTTCATTAACAGTTTGGTTAGATGTTAAAAAATTACAAAGGTGCATTTTTACAGTTTTTATTAATTACAACCAGAAGAGTGTGAATGAGATCAATGTGCTAATGTATTCTATTTCCTGCTTTTATAAATTAATACCCTTCCTCTTAATATATTCTTTACCATACAAAAGCTCTGCAGCTACAGTAAAGGCAATCCTCAATTTATGACCACAACTGAGCAAAATATGTCTGCTGCTAAGTGTTAAGTGAATTTTGCCTCATTTTAAGAAATTTCTAGCCACCATTGTTAAGTGCATTGCTGCAGTTGTTAAATTATTAACATGGCTGTTAAATGAATTGACTGGCTTCTCAGAAGGTCATAAAAAATAATCACATGATCCAAGGACATTGCAACCATCATAAATATGAAGTAGTTGCCAAGCATTCAAATTTTGATCACGTGACCATGGAGGTACTGCAACAGTCATAAGTGTGAAAAATTATCAGGTCAGTTTTTTCAGTGCTTGTAACTTTAAACAAATACTTATAAGTTGAGGACTACCTGTATAGTGATAGGACAGTAATAAATTTGTAATAGTAGTATGCATCATGATGGATTGTTTGCAATATGGGAAACATGAAACACAGTACAACTTTACCTATCTACATTTAGTGGAAAAATGAATAGAAATAAATGAAGTATACAATAATATACCAATTAAAATATGAATTCTTGTGTTTTATCTTGTTTTAGCAAAATATCACTGCTTCCTTTATTGCACAAGTTAGTATTCCAAATGTGATTTATCAAAGTAGTGAACAGTGGAAACAGACATTCCAAGGTTGAAACTATTGATACATAATTTTGTTTCAGGTTTATTTCTATGCAAGTCTAAAAGGATGCCTATTATTTTTCTTTTCAGACATAGCTTAAAGAACTATTTCCCTTGTAAGTAGTTTCTATAAAGAACAGCATCTCTAAAGTTTGCAACTTATGAAAACTTCTTAATTTCATAGCCTTATGCAATATTGAGAAATATCTTTGCTCGTACATATGTTTATTAATTTAATGAGTAAGACTGCTGTTCATTAAGTTTACTATAGGAGTGTGGTTAGTAAGGATTTTAGCTGTTCTCTGCAATTTACATAAAATATAGTTAACATGCCATCAAGCTGCATGTGATTCTGTAAGATTGTAAAGTATTTCTTAATTAGTTACTAAACGCAGGATGTTTATTTAATTTTATTCATTATTAAAGCATTCTGTTCTACAGAAATATATTAGAAGTCTTTTTTAAAGCTTTAAACCAGTATTAGTAAATTTTACTTAATGTATGATTAAGGAATATAGCACACATTACTTATGTTATCAACCTTGTTTCTCACTCCTACTTCTTTCATTTTTTTCTATCATTGTACCAGCAGAACATACACTGAAGTATACACTCACATGGATACACACTTCCAACACCTACCTACAGTATATATATTTCAAATTATTCTTAAGATATATGTTTTTGGTCATTGATTTAGACAGGAAAAACAACTGAGGTAAACAAACTGTTTATTTTATATTTATTTAGTTAATTTTAGGATTTGGGAGATAAAGTGATTATTGAAAAGTATTTATTACAGTGTAATATTTATTACTTTGATGACCCCTTATATATACCTACACACACACACACTCACGCACACAGTTATACAAAATTATCCTATTTATTTTAAAATGTACAAAATGTTATTTTATAAAAGTAATAAGTAAGTTTTAAGATATCCTGCAGAATGTAAGTAAGAATATTTGCCAAACAATACCACACAGCTTGCCTTCCTAAGAACTAAAAGCAAAGTTTATACTCTTGTTTAGTATATCTATCAAAAAATCTACTTCACAGAAAGTTTAATCATCTTAGTCCACTATCAATAAAAACAAAAGTCAGCCTGCAGAAAATAAAACAATTCAAGCCAATGAAATAAAAACCAAATATGCATTTCAGTACCATGGACAAGACCAATAGACAGTGCATCTGACATTTAATTTAAATGTATCCTGATGCAGTATAAAACATTCAAACTATGAATGAAAGATTAAAAATTGCTGGTGGTTAGGCCTTTCTTTTTGACGCAGTATGATAAATATTAGAGCCACACAATTAAGTTTTGACTATTTTTTTCTTTTACCGCTGCCATTAACATTTAACTGAATCACAACCTAAATGTCTCTGGTTTCCAACCAGAAATTACACTGATACAATCTGGTCTCTGTCATTTCAAATTTCAGTCTGGTATATTTTATGTATGTCCTTTATCTGACCCAGTCTAATAAAGTTTTTTTTTTTTAATTCAACTGGTAAAATTATGGTTTGTCATAATATTTTGTTTTCCTTGTGAAACTCCAGAAGTCTGCTTGAATTTGCAAACAAGTGGAAGGAACACTTTCAGGAAAATAAACTATTGAATAGAAAAAAAAGCCTAAATACTTACTTTTCCTCTCCCTCTTCCCAACACACACACAAACATAGCAATGCCCTTTTTTAATTAAAGTGTTAATTATAGTTGTACAGTAACCCATAGTAGCTTTATTAAAGATTGATTCATTTCAAAGAGATAATTCTATCATCATAATCACAATTGCAATCTTATTTATATCCATCCCCAAGGCAGAGTTAAGTGGTTTCTGCTGCCATTGATCTCAGTGATCGTGCTTAAATTACACGCTTAAAGTTTTACAGAACACAATGAGGATTAAGTCTTTCAGTCTGTCCTATTTCTGAAATGTCACTGAAGTTTATAGCAATACTCATTCATATAAATCTATTTCACTCTCCTTAGTGAAATGCTAAACTTGATCCAGAAATAATGCATATCTTCAGTGCTTAATATTTTTTGTTGTTTGTTTGTTTGTTTTTGGTGCTCAGTATTTGTTATTTAAGAACAAACGAATGTTTTTGAGATAAAATATGAGTTGATCGCAAGATACCTCCAACTTTAATCTTTTCCCTTTCTCCCTTAACCTCCATGCCCTATGATGAGAAATAGGGGTTAGGGCAGTTCAAAATGTCTGAAGGTTAATAAGATGGGAAAGTTATTGTGGAACTTATAACAGATAAATTTGCAAGACATTATGGTAATAATGG
Source organism: Pseudonaja textilis (assembly GCF_049901715.1). Taxonomy (NCBI): domain Eukaryota; kingdom Metazoa; phylum Chordata; class Lepidosauria; order Squamata; family Elapidae; genus Pseudonaja; species Pseudonaja textilis. Next base: position 6,540,350 of record NC_141994.1, on the reverse strand, counting down.
GCATTTTAAAAAAAGAAATTAATCCTTTCCCAATAAATCATTGCTCAACTAATTTGGAATAAAATTACAAATAAACTCCTTCAAATTAACTTACCTCTATATGTCATATCCAGATAATACTGTGAGATGCATTTTTGGGGTATCAGTCATTTTGAGGATTAAACTCTGATTTTTAAGGATAAGCATAGGCTGAACAATTTCCCATTAAAACTTTTTAAAAAACTTAGTTCACATCATAGTGCTTCTTCAAAAAAGATATTTATATAAAATGCTACATTGCAAGAAATCATGAAATAACCTATAACGCCCTGTTGGTGAATTCATCATGATTTCCAAAAGTTAGCTTCTAGAATGAAAAACTAAATATAAGTTTTAGATGCTTAATGCAACATTTCAAAATCAGCTATATTGACAACTTTAACATATATTTTAAAAGGCAAACTTAGAAGCGTTGTGTTAGTTTTTATATTATTTGACTATAATTCTTCTGAGGTGAAAGGTTATTTACATTTTTGCTATGAGTACATAAACTATTATAAAGTTCCTTATCATACCAATCAAGGATAATAGGAAAACAGAATTGTTACCTTTTGCCTAAAACTCAACCATCATTACATCAAACCATAAAGGAAAAATAGGAGGATAAACTTGCGTACAAACTTCAACGGGAATATCTGAATAGGTAAAAGAAAAAAATACAAAATTCACAGCAAACCTAGAATTTAAGGGAACTCATAATTGTACCTCTCAATATTTTCTATTTACATGAGAGAAAGTGAAGTGGCATCTTCTGCATGTCATAAAGGATCATAAGCATTTCCTCAACTGAGCACAATTATGCATCATTTTTCATCACTTTTAAAAAAAAAAACCAGGCAAAGATAATCCAGATAACAATGCAAATTGTCTACATTTTACATAAATAGATATAAAACCATACGCACTTACCCCAAGGTGGTCATAGTAACAATGGTATACCAGAAAGCAGCAGGAATACTGGTAAACTTGCTGGCAGATGAACCTTTTTCAGCATAGAACATGACTGTAGCAAAGATTATGATGGCCATAGTGAGAGAAAAAAGGAGAAAACCAAGCTCTGAGGCACAGCTTTTCAGAGTGTAGCCAAGGATGCGTAGACCCTGTGAGTGGCGTGAAAATTTAAAGATCCGGAAGACCCGGAAGACACGCAGGGTTACAAAAGCCCCACTGACATCCTCATTGTTGGTCATCACCAGACCAATGTAATATGGCATAATCGCCACAACATCAATGATGCTCATGACGCTACGGACAAACTTATAGCGGCTTGGAGCAGCCACCAAGCGCAAGAGATACTCAACAGTGAAGATCATGACACAAGCTGTATCTAGGCAGAAGAAAGCCACGTCGTAGCGCTCTCCACAGGACAACTCCTTGATGGCACCCGGAGTTATCCCACAGGGCACAGTCTCCACCACATTCGCAATGACAGAAACAGCAATGAAAAAGCCAGTAACATAGTAAAAAACCAGGGCCAGTGTGCTGGTATGTGGATTCTCAAAGGCCCGCCACATCCTTTCTCGAGCGGTCATGGAAGGAAGATGGCACTCATTGGCGTTATCCTGATCAGCATCGTCCTGGAGGCGTTCAGCATTTTCCCGTCGTCGATCCTTGTATTCCTCGTAGCAGCAATCGCCAATGATTTCAGGGATAATACCAAAGAAGGCCAGCTCCTCGTCATAGGCTGAAATGCATTCTTGACGGGGATAGTGTAACTTCCCTGTTCTATAGAAATTGAGGATGTGTCGGAAGATGTCTGGATCCCGGTCGAAAAAGTATTGCTGTGTCTCTGGGTGGTAGAAAAAGTCCCTCTCTGAGCTGCCCAGAAGGGTATCAGGATAGCGTTCGAGGGTGTCCAGCCAGGTCTGGAACTGGGTGCCGCTCACATTCAGCACAATCAGAGAATCCTGACTACATTTCCTCTCCTGCCGAGGTGCATTTGGCATAGGGTTGGAGGCCACTGGCATCCATCCTATTGCTGCTGCTCGGGCAAAAGGCAACCACGCTGCTACTCCTGCTGCCATTGTGGAAGCTGCTGGTGGTATGGCTGGGCGGTCTCTTTAGAAAACAATCCAGTCTTCTAAAATGAAGGGAAAGGGGGAAAAACACAGAATGTAGCAAGAAATTATCCCACACTTTATATGTATGACAGAGAAATCTTCCCTATATTATTATTATTATTATTATTATTATTATTATTATTATTATAATAATAATAATAATAATAATATCTTCTTTCCCTTCCAACCCTTCCCAAAGAACAGGCTCTGGCCGTTGCTTAACTCTTATTTGACATATTTGGAGTTAACCAACTGTGGGGCACGAAAAGCTGTTCTTTGTTTTTGATCAACACGAAGCACCTCCTTTCTCCCTTAGGTAGGCTGAAGTCAGGGAAGATGAACATGCACAAAAATGCAGCAAAAAATATACTGTCTGCAAAAGCAGATCAGCCAGCCTGTCAGATCCAGGGAGTGGTAATCAGTCAGCAATTTTATCAAACCAAGAGATAACTCCTAGCTCAGCAATATTCCGGTCTTTTTCTGATTCTCAGGAAAGACATCCTGACATCTCTCCCATTTGTCTACTACAACCATCAGCTGCAAATAGTTGTTTGGGAACTGAGGAGAGAATTTAAAAAAAAATGGATTTTCTTTCTTTCTTGAATGCTTAGGCTAGTGCTACAGAAAGAACACCTGCTAGGACATCTACTTACATCTCTTTGCAAACCATAGTTTTTAAGGAGAAAGGTGTGAAGATGTCCCTTTTCCAATTTACAGCTGATTCCCTTTATCCCAATGATCATCACTTCACACCACACCACACACTCCTATTTTCCAGGCTCTTGTACTGAAGGAGCAAGGCAGAGGGACAGAGAACTAGCAGCCTCCAACTTGATACTGGGAAGCTTTTTTTGACTAAAGAAAAGGCAAGCTGAGAAATAATAGCTCAGCTCACAAAGAATCCTGCAAGGTTCCTTAGAGAAAACGAAGTGAAATTTTAAAAGCAGAAAAATTAAGGCTGAACAGCAAGACGAGGGGAGATCCAAATTGACCGTTGAACTGGACAGAACAACCACTTGTGGGAAACATGCAAAAAAAAAAAGAAAAAAGGGAGGGATGAAAAGAACAATTTGGAAGGGAAGAAGGAGGTTAGCTAGAGCCAAGGCAAAAAGTCAGGGTCTTCATCCTGAACTGAAAATTCGGAAGGAGCTTTAAGGGAAGTTTAGGATGGCAGAGAAATGGACAAAGTGATCGGTGGAGGAAAGGTTTGGAGAGTTGGTCTTGAGGAGATAAGGAGAATCCTAAAATGGAAAGTTTGAGGTTGGAATGTTTCGAATACACCTGATTTAGGAAATAAAGGTGACATTCGGTGTGGTTCTCACCGTCGGCATGGGGGGGCGGCAAAGGGAGGTGACTTACAGCCCTTAACCCAGAAACAGGGCTAGGCTAATGAGATGTTGGCGTTCTTTTGGTTGAAGATTACAGACAGACTCCATCTGTGGGTTGGGGAAACAAAGGTTAAGAAGAAGGAGCCTGAGTTGTACACCAACACACTTCAAAGGCATGAGGTCTGCACGTGCCTGTGCGAAAGCAGTAACACTCTGGGAGGAAAACAAGGAGCCCTTTCAATCTGGAGATTCATTCCGGGACCGGGACCTCGAAGGATCAAGGGCAAGAAGTGAGTGCGAGGTATCTCGGCTAGGACCACCAAAGGACTCATTTGGGAGCCGGGTGGAGGTGCCGGATAGGGACCAAGAGAGCCGTTTGACTTTAGCTTCCACCTCCCCGACCTTACACACCGAATGGACTCCTTTGATGCACACACACACACACACACACACACACAGAGCCACGACGCCCCTCTCTCCACCAGCTGCAAGGGCAACCTTGGCCGGACTGCTCCGGCTCCCTCTTCCAACTCTCCCCGCCACTTGATGCTGCCCCGCTCGGAGGCAGCGCGCCCAAAGCTCTGGCCGGGGTGGAGAAGGAGGGAAGGGAAGAGGGAGGGGAGGGGGCGTCCATTTGGGAAAGAGGGGGAGGGTGAGCGGCGATCCAAGAGGCCTCTGCCTCGAAGGGGTGTGTGTGTGTGTATGGGGGGGGGTTTCCAGCCACCAGCCACCCGCCCCACGCACGGAGTCCTCCTCGGTCGTCTTCCCCCCCCCCACCAACTCTCCCTTCGCCTTACCTGAGGGCGAAGTCCGGCCGGAGCGCTCGCTGCTGGGCATGGAGGGGGTGGGTGGGTGGGTGGGTGTGGGGGGAGGAAAGCCGAAAGTGGCCGAAGCTCCGCGCCCACTCCCACCCCTCTTGGCTCTCTCCCCGCCCTCCTCGCCCCCCCGCGCTCTGCAACAAGTTCGAGCGGCGGACGTGGGAAGCGAGCGACGCAATCCCGTCTGGTGGCAACTCGACGCAGCCGCTTCTCTTCTCCCCTTCCTCTTCCTCTTCCTCCCCCCTCAGGCGGGTCTCGTCAGGCGGGAGAGCCGGGACGGCCACGGGACGGCGGAGGGGCAGGGTGGCCGGGGACCGAGCTTCCTTCCCAGCTCCGGAGGATGCCCGGCATGCCTTGAAGAAGAAGAAGAAGCGGAGCCGAAGGGCTCTTTTCCCTTTGCCGCCGAGGTTCCCGCTGCCGGGGGTGGGTGGGTGGGTGGTTGAGGGCGGGCGGCAAACCACGGAGGCGAGCAACCCACCCTCCTCCTCCTCCTCCTCCTGCTGCTGCTGCTGTTGCTGGTGTTGCTGAGGGTGATGCCTCCCCCGGGCAGCTGCTCCGCTTTTCTTTTTAACTGAAAATGTCAGCGGAGGGAGGGAGAAGGCGAATTGGAGTCGTGGCAGGAAGGAGGAGGGGGTGGGGGGGCTTCGATCCGGAGACAAAAAAACAAAAGAGAATTAGAAAACGGCGCCTACTCCGATTTGGCCGTCCAGGCGAAGGGGCTGCGGGCGTGTGAGCGCGCGCGCGCGCGTGTTGCGGTCTGCCCCATTCTCAAAGGCGTCTCTCTCTCTCTCTCTCTCACACACACACACACACGCACAGACACTCTCTCTCTCTCTCTCTCTCTCTCTCTCTCTCTCTCTCTCACTCACACACACACACACAGACACACTCTCTCTCTCTCTCTCTCTCTCTCACACACACACACACACACAGACACACACACACTCTCTCTCTCCACTCTCTCTCACTCACTCACACACACACACAGACACTCTCTCTCTCTCTCTCTCTCTCTCTCACACACACAGACACACAGACACACTCTCACTCTCTCTCTCACACACACACTCTATCTCACACACTCTCTCTCTTTCACACACACACATTCTCTCTCTCTCTCTCTCTCTCACACACACAGACACACAGACACACTCTCACTCTCTCTCTCACACACACACTCTATCTCACACACTCTCTCTCTCTCACACACACACATTCTCACTCTCTCTCTCTCTCTCACACACACACACAGACACACAGACACACTCTCACTCTCTCTCACACACACACTCTATCTCACACACTCTCTCTCTCTCACACACACACATTCTCACTCTCTCTCTCTCTCTCCACACACACACAGACACACAGACACACTCTCATCTCTCTCACACACACTCTGTCTCACACACTCTCTCTCTCTCTCTCACACACACATTCTCACTCTCTCTCTCTCTCTCTCTCTCACACACACACACACACACAGACACAGACACACTCTCACTCTCTCTCACACACACACTCTATCTCACACACACTCTCTCTCTCTCTCTCTCTCTCACACACACACACTCTCTCTCTCTCTCTCTCTCTCACACACACACACACACACACACACGAGAGTGCGCGCCAAAAGCAGACCGAGCCTGAGCTGGGGGGTGCCTTCTTCCCCTTTCTGACAGAGATTAAAGGAAGAGTTTATAAGTCTTTTTCTAAACGGCGCCCCCTCGTCCCCCCATAAAGCGACCGTCAACACAGTGTTCAAAAACACAGTTTTTAAAACTTTGTGATTTTTTTTGTCTCCCCCCTTCGCCTAGTTAAAAAAACACCCGTTTTGTCCCTAGACACGAATGTCTAGGCGTTTCGCTCGAGAGAATCCACGCCTGTTTGAATCCACTTGGTCGAGCTTTCGGGATCTTGCCTGGGGCTTTCGGGATCTTGCCTGGGAAAAAGCGTGTCGTCGTGTCCCCCGCAACCCCCGGTTTCCTATTTTCTTCCTTATGGTGTATTTCTTCGTGTTCCAGTCATATTTTTTTACCACAATCCTTTTTCTTTTTTTTTTTTAACCACTAGATGGTGCCTGGAGGATGGCTTCTGCAAACGCCTTCACCTACAAAACTTTTCAGGGACAGGTTCTTCTCAGAAGTGGCAAACCTCTTATCTAGCCAGCACCACTTCAGAGGTGAACTCACCTGATTGAGTGCTCTTTTATTATCTCCCTACAGAAATGATCTCTGCATACAACACCGGGGAGGAAAAAAAAAAAAAAACGATGAAAGCCTTCCTTTCCAACAAGATTCACTCCGATTTAATCTAGAAAGGTGAACCTGTTTGTCAAGTGGCACAGAGTTAGTCCTCACTTACCTGCCTCGCGCAAGAAGTATTTGCATTTACAACAGGGATGGGGAAAGTATTTCCGGTCCTCACATTTATGACAGTCACGTGCCTGAAATGCGAATGAAAGCTGAAGTAAGGTCATAAGCACACTTCTGGTTTCACTTAATGGCCAAATGGCTAGTTGTGCTCTCTAAATAAGGGTTACCTGTAGTGTAACCAAAGTGTTCAAGAAAGGTTTCAAAGAAACTGGAATTAGGTTCAGGTAAGGGTGCAGAAGATAAACAAGCGACTGGATAATTCAGTATCACAAGGCATGATGGTGTTTTGGAAAGGCAGGAAAGAAGAGCCACAGCCAGGAGGACACTTGGACTAGAGCAGTGGTCCCCAATCTTTGTCTCTTGGCAGCCTCGCTGTGGGGGAGAGGAGAACCAAGTGGAGGGGTTTGGTGTGCATGGGCACCTGCGCACAACTGGTTGCACAAGTGGTGGGCTGGCATGCACATGCATGAACAGCTTGACTTGTACAAGTTGAGTTGCATATGCACGCATGCGTGCTGGCCTGCCAGTTGTGCATCCCAGTTCTGAATTGGCATACATCCCAGTAGTCGACCACAGCGTGGGGTTTGGGGACCCTTAAACTAGAAGCAAATTGGGCTGCGCACACTTCTTTGTTTCTTGCAAGTGTGAAGACAATGGAGGAGAAATGTACCTTCAGACTTGCAACATTGTATTAATGTAACCTTACAATAAAGTAGCAATACTCCATTTGGTTATTTTCTTGTCTGGACTCCCTCACCAGGCTGATACAAGGCGGGACTAGAGAAACAAAGAACATTTAGTCCTGAGACAAGCAGAATGAGGAGGAAAATTGTTTTCAAAAGTTTGAAAGAATGTTATACAGAAGGTGACAACTAGGGATCTTTATAGGAGGTCAAAAAAGTCAAGATGGGCAGTACAACCACACAATTAAAGACCTACCTTTTTTTTATACATGTTAAAAAAGGGTGGGGCCTCTGTTGCATGCTTATGGTACCCATCTTGACTTTTATTAATTACTCATAGTTGCCACTGGTAGCAACAACCTGTTATCTGTGTTCCAGACAGAAAAATATGGAATAATGGCTTTGGAAATTATTTGGAAAAGACACAAAAAAACCTATTTAATACTGTATGTTCATATCCTGTCCAGACTCAAAGGGAACCAGGAAAGAAAGAAACAATTCCTTGAAAGAAGTGGGATGTATGAGCATTTCCAGATTCCCTTTGAGTCTGGATAGGATATGAACATATTAAGAGTTAGTAGTGTCTTTAAAATTTACCATATCAGGAAAAATTAGTGCTATATGCATTAGAAAGTTTCCTGATTGGTTGCTGGGCTTAGATGGAAATTGAGGATTTTTTTGTTTTCATCTTTGATGGCATTGTCTATATGGTAATGTGTCAATAGTCATTTAGCAAGAATGACCCTTTCTCAAATTCCTCTCTAAAGCTTCTATATTTATTTCCACCCTGCTTGCTTTCTGGCTCTAGGGTAGATGGAAGAACGAATCATTGTTAACCACAGGTTTGAGCAGATTGTTTTACAAATGGCTTAGGAAATAGGCTGAGCCCGCATCTCAAATAAATATGCTGTTTCACCATTTCTACAAAGGAAAACATTAATGCAACTCAACTACACGATTACAGTGATTTATATTTATTTAAATTATATAACAAATATTCAATCTGTGCCATGATTCCCATTCAAGAAGTATTCTTCTCTCCGAATATTTCACTTTCAGAACTGGCCATTCATAGTCAGAACACTTCCAAGAAAGAATAGACTTACACAATCCAGACTTGGAGAATTGGGGGCTAAAATATTTCAGTCTGAAAATGTCAATGTACACCTTTAGAAATATTGTGTTCTGTTAGCATAGTGAAAGAAAATACCAAACACAATAAAAGCAGGTTGGTAAAATGGTTAAAAATAAAATATGTATATGACAATTGGGATAAAAGAATTTTTGACATGGCAGATGCTTTGTGATTTGTGTTTATTGTTCTACTAAGCACTTTAGCTAGCTCTTTACATAAAATGCTTTAATAGTTGAAAGGTAAAGATGAAAGCATGATTTCCTATATTGGTGAAGCTGGATTACAGGATTGAATGTGTGTGCATGTGTACACACATCTCCAGTTGAAATTCATGTTGAACAGATAAAACATAGCTTATCTCTTTCTGCACTTAATCCCTATGGCATTTAATCTGAATTAGTATTTATCCCAACTCAATCTTGGATTTTCTTTTTGAAAGTTCCAGATTGATTAAAAAAAAAGAAGAACTATGAATAAGAAGTCAGAATATGTGTGAGACTAGTTTTCTATTTATGCCAATTTGCCTTCAACATACGCTTGCCAATATAGATAGCTGAAACATACTGTATATTAACTAAACAATATGGCACCAATGCTTTAACAGACTGCAATTTTATCTAAGAAACACTGTGCTTGAATGTAAATTAAATTCAATTTCATAAGGATTTAAAAATTAAAATGAAAGTTGTTCGATGAGTCCGTTTGGTAAATGATAGGCAGGAGGTCGGGAACTGGTAAGCAGCCTTTATTTAAATTGGTCTCAGAAAAAGCTGCTTAGCCACACCAGGCACCAGCTTTTATAGCTGGCGCTGTCCAAAACTTCAGCCACTGACAGGACTTTGTTTTTCCCGCCAGCGGCTGGGCCAATGAGTGGTGTCTGTTAGCTGACTCCACTCCTTGACCATATTTGGTCATATACAACAACCCTCCCCTCCTAGTTAGTGTTCCTCCAATCAGCGCCTGCCTACCATACGTAATTGCATAAGTAGGCAGGGCTTCGATGGATGTGACTGGACCTGCACACCTCACTTGTTCCTGGGGCGTTGGCCCGAATGGATGGGTCCGCCGCTGCTCTGGTTCCTGCCAGTGGACTCCACTCCTTGGCCATATTTGGTCATATACAACAAAAGTTATTACTGGAGTATTCACTTTTGTCCTATCAATAGATCATACATTTAAAAATGTACAATATTTAGCTTCAAATTAACACGCAGGTTAATATAATTTGGGAAAGTTTACATAGGGGTCACAATGTGGTGTTGAATATCTCTAAAATAAGGAAATTGTCAATTTGTTAAAAGCTGGGTTGCAGCAAAGAAAATACCATAGTTTTTGCACTATAAGATGCTCCAGACCATAAGATGCACCTAGCTTTTGGAGAGGAAAACAAGAAAAGATCTGCCTCTGCCTCCCAGCAATTTGCCTCCATGCAGCAAACGTCAAATAGTCTGGTCAGCTTCAGCACAGCCTGATTTAGCATGAGCAGCTGATTAGCAGTTGGATTGACCTCCTGGAATACTGTTGACCAGCTGTTTCAGGCTGTGGAGTACGCTGCCGCCCATCGCTGCCACTGCCACCCATTGCCGCTGCCTGTCACCACCTCTGTGCACCCCATTTTCAGCCTCCAAGTGCCGCATTTTTTGCCTCCATGTGTCCCGTTTTCATCCCATTCCCAGTGGTGGAGATCCCCACTGCCTATCACCACCATCACCGTTGCTGGTTGCCGCTGCTGCTGATTGCTGCTGCTGCCGATCGCTGCCGCCATTCCCTGCCACCAATGGTGGCAATAGGTGGCAGTGGCGATCAGCAGTGATCGTTGGCAGTGGTGATCAGCGATGATAGGCGCGGTGGCAATCCCTGCCACCTGGAACAGGCCAAAAACAGGATGTGCAGTGGCCAAAAGTGGGACGCGTGGAGGCTGAAAACGAAGCATGTAGAGGTGGTGATAGGCAGCAGTGATGATCGGTGGTGTTGGCAGCAATGGGCGGCTGGAACTTCCCCACAGTCTGGAACAGCTGATCGTTGGTATTCCAGGAGGCCGATCCAATCAGGTTCTTATGCTAATTCAGGATGTGCTGAATCTGACCAGGCTGTTTGTTGTAAGGAGACAAATTACTGGGAGGAAGGGACTGAAGGGCCAGTGGGTGGGTGGGCTTTGGCCACATTCCCTCTATAAGACGCACAGACATTTCCACCCACGTTTTTTTGCGGGGGCGAGTGTCTCTTATAGTGCAAAAATATGGTAATTTTCATAATAGAAAGTAATTGCTCTGATTTTAAGGAATCAATCTAGAATATACATTTATTCTCTATTTTTTTTTAAAAAAAAATCTTTCTCTTTAATGGCACATGGTCCACATATAATGATCAGGTGATTGAGTCACTTGAGTTCAAGAAGAGATTGATCAAACTTATCATGTAGAACTCTTTATTCTTTGACTTTCTTTGTTATGTTTTAACCATTAAAATGCAATTATTTTTCTTTTGTTATTATTGTTCATTATAGTCTTTTTCTTTTGTGTTTTACTATTTTAACAAGAACAGCTAAAAAAAATCATGCTGATTATGCAAATGTACAGTGTACACATAAAATAGGGGATATATATATGTGTGTGTGTGTGTGTGTACACACACACACACACATTTCCTTTTTAACACTGGGTAAGAAACAAAACAAGATGTGCTTGAATAATGGGCAGTTGGATAAAATTCTTCATTAGGAATTGAACAATGTTTTAAAGAGACTAACTTTTTGGAAAGTTATGTTGTAGTCAATTTTGGGAAAAGCAGAGTTTTAACATTCCACATACTGCATAAAATATAGATGTTGTATTATTAAGAAGCCTTGCTTTCCAATTTCTTGCAAGCTAGTCAAAACATGTGATACAATTTATCAATCCTGTGTAAAAGGGCAGGGCCTCTGACCTAATAATGTTAGAAGGCAATGTTTTGACTGCTATCAAAGCAAGTGATTGATGTTTTCATCTCAGAAGCACAGCAACAAGTTATGTCCTATAAAAACATCCCTTTTAAACCAAATTCCTGTTTTCTAGCAGATAAACAGGTAAACTTAAAAAAAAAAATTCTAGAATTACAGTAGTAACTAGGCAGAAATTAGTTTCATTAGGCTGAATAGCACTTCCTCCATCATAAGCATAAGAAAGACTGCAAAACTGATAGTTAAGGCTGTAGAGAACTACTTCTGGTTGACATTTGGCTGTAATCAGCTTTGAGTCTTTGGTGAAATAATATTCCTTTGGAAATTCAAATAACTTTTATCTTTTGTTTTTTAAGAAAACCATTAGATCATAACTGTTCTAGCAGACCTTGGGTTAAAATGCTTTCATGTGATTCACTTTGGCATTGGAATATTTATTTGTTATTCATATCTCTGGTATGCTTTTTTTTCCTGCTTTTGGCTTCTATTATTTTTGACATTTTTTTCCTTTTAACTCTGAAGTGGCACAGAAGTATAAAAATAATACAAATAACAGTAAAGGCAACAGGAGCAACAATAAACCTTCCTGGAAATCCTTGAGAATATAAATGTGTGCACACAAACATACACACATATATCTATATCTATAGATCTATCTATATTTGGAGGTTAACAGAAAATTCTGACTTAAATGAAATAGCATTCAACTGAAAATCAAGATAGTTCATTAATTATAATTTCACTTACGCAGAATTGTATATATGGCAAAAGTTAACATTTCTCAGGATATTAAAAAAATCTAGTTGAAACTGAAAGTTGTTTTAGAAATCTTTCAATAAAAAAAGTATTTCTTAATTCTGAATAGTGATAACCTTGGGACAGTTTTTTTTTTCCATTGTAAGACAAATGATATATTATTTTCTTTCTTTTCAAAGATATTTTTATTATTGTAATCCTGAAATATAAAAGTAATAGTTGAGTAAAACAAAAAGAAACAGCTCCTAAATTTAACTAACACATAAAGTCATACATTCTTCCCTTCTTTTTCCCAATTGACCACAATATAAACATATATGATTTATATTAAATGTCAAAAGAGTATTGCTACTGTTTCTTTAAATCCTTTTAAAGTATAAATGTAAAATTTTAATTAAAACTTTTGAGATATTTTTGCATAATTATCACACATAATAAAATCACATAAAAACATATAAAATAAATGTCAGTGATACAATCAATTTCTAAAGTGAATGAAAGGACAGGGCTTCTGGCTTAGTAATATTGGAAGATAATGTTTTTACTGGTCTCAAAGGTGATTTATGCTTTCATTTCAGAAATACTGCTCCTTTTTTCTTTGGGATTCCAACATTTATTCAAAATAATTGTTGGATGGATGGATGGATGGATGGATGCAGTGGTGGAATTCATTTTTTTTTACTACCAGTTCTGTGGGCGTGGCTTATTTGGTGGGCGTGGCTTGTGGTCATGTGACTGGGTGGGCATGGCTTGTGGTCATGTGACTGGGTGGGCATGCTTGGTGGTCATGTGGCTGGGTGGGCATGGCTTGGTGGTCATGTGACTGGATGGGCGTGGCCAACTCAATGTCACATCAAGGGGTGCCTCACCTGGCCCCTCCCCTCCCAGCCATTCCTTGTCACCCAGCCTCAACTTATCTATAGTTCTGTAAAAATGTTGTCCACCTTTTTTGACTTTATTATCTGCATACTATAGATGTACTTTCACGGACCACTGAAAGGAGGAAATGGCTCACATGCTTTACTCAAGAGTGTGATATAGGCAACAGGCTTTTAAGGGGCTGCCACAAAGAAAGGGGGACAATGTATATTCCAAAGAAGCAGAATGCAAACAAGAAGTGATGGATGGAAACTGAACAAAGAGAGAAGCAACCTAAAACTAAGGAGAAACTTTCTGATAGTGAGAACAATTAACCAGTGGAACTGCTTGTCTCCAGAAGTTCTGGGTGCTCAGTCACTGGAAAGAAAAGACTGGACAGCCATTTGTCTCAAATGGTGTAGGGTTCAGCCCAAGGTCCCTTCTAAGTATTATTCTGACACCTTTCCCAGGATTTCTACTCAGAGTTTGGCATCCTCAGTTTTCTTGCCTGAGCTGGGGGGTTGGACTAGAAGACCTCCAAGGCCCCTTTCAACTCTTGTTAAACACATGTGTATTTTATGCTCTGGACTATTGACACTGAATGCATGTAAACCCTGAAAAATATGTGGTAGCCCTGGGCAAAAGAAAGGCAGAAAAATCACTCTAGGTGTAGGGACAGTGTAAAATATTAACACATGATAAATAATGGAACAATTAAAAATAATAGCACAGAGTTTTATCTATCTCTCTCTTCCTATTTTTTTCTTTCTTTCTCTACCTTCCTCTTTCTTTCTTTCTTTCTTTCTTTCTTTCTTTCTTTCTTTCTTTCTTTCTTTCTTTCTTTCTTTCTTTCTTTCATTCTCTCATACACACACACACACACACACACACACACACACACCGAGCACTTAACAGACAAGCATTTTGGCAGCAGCTCCTTTAAATTTCTCCAAGGCTTGAGTGGATTCCCCCACCCCCTCTGTCAGACCGCACTCCTCCTCACTCCAGACACTTTAACTCACAAGGGGAAAGCGATGCTTGCAGCGTCCATGCCTTTCTTCCTTTTCCCCGGGGAGAAAGAGGACGTGGGGAACAGAAAGCTAGGAGAACAATCACAAGTGAGTGACTGGGCGACCGGGTTGGGGGTCTGGCCAGCCAGGGGTTGCCACCGGTTCGGCAACCCATACCAAATAACCGCTACCGGTTTGCCCAAGTAGGTGCAAACTGGCTGAATACCACCTCTGGATGGATGGATATTTTTATGTCTTTACAATTTTTGGTGTAGTTGTATACAATCTGCAAAACATTTTAGACCAATTTTCTCTTAAACTGTAACTTGGGGAACATTTTGTTAATTTCAAATTTATTTATGTATTAAATTTTTATACTCACCAATTCTGGATAGTACACAAATAAAAACACAAAGGACAATAAAATAATATAATGATAAAACTAAGAACGAAAGATGGGATAAACAACTTAAGCAAACCCATATCATCTAGAAGTAACCTCGAATGTCTTCATTAAAAGTCTTGCTGAAGAGCCAGGTCTTCAAGGCTGTTTGAAATTCCATTAGGGCCATCTAGGTCTTGGGGAGAATCTCATTCCAGGAGGGTGGGTTGTTAACAACAAATAAGATGTCTGTTTTTGAGGGCTTGTTTGATTGAAGATACATAGAGTACATCAACATTCTTGGATGAATCAGCACAGCAGATACTATAGGTGATAGGTGGACATTCAGATCTAGAGGCCAAGAGCAAGCAAACTAAGTTCATAGCAAAATATAACCTGCTTGAAAAATATAATCATTTTTACTTGAGTTTAGTGGATTTCATCTCATTAGTTGCAATTTCTTAAGGCTATTTCTCATCACTTCCCGTTTAAAAATGTGAACCTTCAGTAAGCAATTGCACAAAAGTGTTAACATATTGTATCTATATCACTAAATATTATATATTCACTGCCAAACACAAAACCACAAGATAAGAGTCTCCACATTTCATAAATGTATATCTGAGAGAAACATTCAAATGACTAGATTTGGCTTCATGAAAATGGTGCAAGAATTTTACTTTGAACTCAGTCTTTTGTGTTTTCCTGCTTATAGCAGGCCCTTTCACCTTCTGGGTCACTTTTTATGAACAAGATGAAGAAGAGCCATATTGGTTTGGGAGTGCTGTTCACAAGACATAGAAATGAACTAATGCAGTACAGCAGTTTATTAAGATACACAATAAGTCAGTCTCCAATTTGGCAATCTCCAGGTTCATCAGATTCCATAGTTCAAGCAGCAAAGACAAGAAGAGTAAAGAGGAGGAATTATGAGAAAGATCATTGTAACACTACTGGAGGCCAGTTTGTTGCCTCTCACTCTCTGTTATCTATGTGGCTGTTGTACTTGACTATAGTAGTGAGAAAGGAAGCTCAACAATCTCTTCTCTTCGAAGTGTTTTCATTCCATATGATTTCAAGAAGACGACCAAGAACATTTAACTACATGGCAACAACGTATTTAGCAGAAATCCAACCATATAACATTAAGAACTCATATATGAGTATTCCAGTTTTTATTTTTCCCTTTCTGCTTTTTTTTGTCATTTATTTCCCATCTTTTTTGTTTTTCAAGGAGTGTTGAAAAAATTGAGGTAAATAAAAGGGGATGTACAGTATGTGTGTGTGCGTGTGTACACGTGTCCGTGAATATAGAATATATTATTTTTCAAAATAATATGCCTAGCAAACTGCAGAATCATATTCTTTTCTATTCTGCCATAAAATGGTTTTATACAAAATTTAAAATTCACCTCCACAACAGTTGAACTATGCACCCTTTCTGTGTTTATTATCTCAGTGTGGTTTCTAAAGATTCTGACATTCTTATACTAGCTCTTTGTATAATACATAAGACACAAATCATAATTGTATGCAAATTAAATGCCTTATAGTCCATGCCTTCACAATATTTTTGCAACATCACAATAAATTATTAAGAAATTGCCTTGTATGATGAAAAGGATTATAACTTCAAGTAAACAGTTTGAGCAAGAGGAAGAATCCAACTGGTATTTATATGTAAGCAATGCTAGACAGAATAACAGTAAAAGACAAAGTGTGTGCAAATATAATGGAAGGAGATAATTAGTTTAATGTGTGGGCTTCTTTTTAAATTGCTGTATAAAATAAAGGTACAATATATTAGGCACCATTTCAAGAACTAAACAATTCCCTTTGCTGATTGCAGATCTAAAATTCCTTTTATATACTGGAGGTGGGAGTAATATTTTGAATATAAAGAAGTGAAAACCATTTGATGGGTGTTTTCTAAAGCATTTGGGAGCTACAGGTCTCAACACTGCATATGTTTCCAGTATTTATTTTTCAGGCAGCAGAAATTGGGGCACCAAGTTTAATGGATAATGTTGTTGTTATTGATAATGATCATGATCATGGAAAGGATATATGGGCTTTGTTTTATCTGACTGTCTCAAAATGCGTTCCTTCCTGAATGAAAAAAATCTACCACTTGATCTTTGGGTCATTCCTTTCCAATATACTGAGGCCGATAATGCCTGTGCATCAGTTTAAAATCCAGCCGTATGAATATGAAGCTATATTGTGTTAGTAATCAGATTCTTTGTCATCTTTTCTGTTTTTAATTATAATTGAATATGTTTTTAAATTCATAAACAGACTCATAGCAGGTTTATATTAACGTATTTTATTTTAAGGAATAAGCTTTTGGGATGAGCTGCAGCTCAGAAAAGCTTATGCCTTTTGCTAAAATCTCTTAGTCCTGAAAGACTCCACCAGATTCTTTAAAGTTTAGCTACCATAGACTAACACAGCCTTCTTCTCAGAGCATCTACAATAAGAAGCAGAAAATTCAGCTGGATGGAATAGATTCTGTTTAAGAAATTCCAGCTGGAATCTGTTTCATGTACTCTCTGCTTTTCAGTTTTCCAGATAGGTAGCAGACTTTTAATTCCATTCAGCTATAAACTTTAATGGTTCTCTTGCTGTATTCAGAAAGACACCCATCTATTAGCAAAATTGAATTCTGCATTTTTTTCCCCTTTAACTGCCTTCGGCCCATGGTTTTATGTGTTTTCCATCTGTAGGTACAGTAAATGCAGCTACATTTTGATCAGGGTAGATTTTTGATCCCTGTAAATGATATGGCATTATTTGTTTAATCAGATTTTTTACAGAATTAGTTGTGGAAAGGCAGGAAATGAAGATTTTCAGATACCATCAAAGCTGCATGTCTTAGAATAATTCACTTATTATTGGTCCTGTTGGCAATGGCTTCCAGAATTGCAATGAACAACATCTGGATGTCTATTGGCATACTGACCTCTAATTTATTTTTATGTTATATTTATATGGATGCTCATCTCACAGTCACAATAATTATATTGATAAATCTATGGAAAAATGGAGTATATCAAAAGAACTTAAGCAGAGAGAAAAATACATTGGTACTATGCCACAAATATTTGCAGAAAGCATAAATAACATTTTAAAAGGTAGATTTTTCTGTCTTCAATTGCATGGCATGTTGCTCAAATACTTTGGCAAATGAAAGGCCATCTTGATTTAATTTTCCCCCTTTTTAAATCAAACTTTATAAAAGAGATTGCCAGTAGAAGAGTATTGTCTACATAGGAAAAGACTGTTTCAAACCCAACTCATTATTCATAAATAATAAACTGTATATGTCTAAAATATTTTCAATTAACATGAACTGTTTTTATTATCAGAAACAGAAGATTTAAAAAAAACCTGTACAAGCACTTAAGCTTGATTTAAGTCCCTTTGCTTTTAATTCAATCTGAAAGTTTAAAGTTCACCACTAATTCTTCTCAAAACTGCCCATCTTTGGCTAAATCAAGAGTTTTATAGCTAACATCATCATCAGTGGGAGGTATTCTACTTTTGACAGATAGAGCCTGCTAAATTGTGCAAGATACAATACAGGACACAGTACAAGGACAACTTAAACCAGTGGTCCCCAACCTTTTTTGTGCCGCGGCCCGGTACCAGCATCACAAAATCATCCGCGGCCCAGTACCAGCATCAGCATGCATGGCAAGGTGAGCCGAGTGACCGGCCAGCCAGCCGTCCCCTGCTTCTCCCTGCCACCTTCAACTCCTCCTTTGTACCTGTGTCGATGGGCTTCTGGACGGCTTCGGGACGGTCACTCGACTCGCCTTGCCATGCGTGCTGAAAGAATCCTCGCACCTTAGTTTTGTTCAAAGCCGCCCCCCAGCCCATGAAACTAAGGTGTGAGGATTCTTTCAGCACCCAAACGCCACTTTCTACCCAGAAAAGCTCACCGGAAGCACTTTTTCATCAAAACAAGATGGCGGCGCCCAGCAAACCGACGGCCCAGTAGAAATTGTTCCACGGACCAGTACCGGTCCCTGGATCGGTGGTTGGGGACCCCTGACTTAAACTATATTACCTACCACCATGTCTCCACAACATATACTTTTGAAACTGTTGCAAAACGTTCCTCTTATCAGTTAGCTGAACTCTTGGATAACATATAAGCAAGATCGATACTGAGACCAAGTGGAATTTATATGTTTTACAGGAGTCAGGCAGCACCTGTAGAAACTTTAATATAACATTTTTCTCCCCAATCAATGTATTCCTTTATTTTATTCCTCTCTCTTGGTGCAGATTGAAAGTGCAACTACTGTATCTTTTGGCTCTCTTTAACAAGAAAGAGATGTGGAAATGCAATTTGGTTTCATCAAGGCCTTTTTTATTGAATTAACACAGAACATGATCAAACTGAAAGGAGACATGTAGTTAAACTTAAACAAGGCAATGAACTGGACATGAAATGATAAAGGTCAGCACAAAACTACCATCAACAGGATTTACTTGGCTTCTTGTAATTGAGGCACTAGTAAAAGAGAAATGTTTCATGAAGCTTTGAACCTGAACAGAGAAAAGGATGGAATGGGTGGCTTGAAGCAAGTACCATAACTGGAGCAGCAAGAGGACTTGAAAGAAGAAATTGCATACACACATACACAACACACATACATATCTACAGACATGTCCTTCATGCATGGCAAGCAACAATATGCAGAAGAGAGAAAAGGAATAACCCAATTAAATGCATGAGATAAGAAAAAGAAAAGGAAGGCTTAAACAAAGACCATTCATTATAATTCTTCAAATCTGTCTATTCTTGCAAACTGTCTTTGCTTCTAATATATCCATAGGCTGCTTCCTACATTGTTTCCTGTTCTTTAAAGTTCTCTCTTTTCAAAGATTTCATCATTTCATAGCACACTCCCAGCATTTGCAGTTCTCTTTTATACCATTGGTCTTGGAAATTAACATTCTTAGCATTTGTTTCATTCTTCTCTACATTAAGATATCACTATTTTCCCCATACAAATGTTTTAAATACACCCTCTAATATGTTCTCCTTTAACTTTTATTTCAACCAGTTTCATCCCTTGCAAGTTTAATTCCCATTTATTCTATGGGAGACAACTTATGTAGGCTTCTCATCATTTCCAAAACATTTTTTTTTATGTCCTATCAAAGTTGCTCTTCATTTTTTCTGCCTTTTTCAACTTTAACAATCACTTGCTCTTTGACTGCATTCTTTGCAATTACAGTAGGTTTTCTCTATAGATATTATAAAATGTGGGGTTTTTTTGTATTCTAATATTTGTGCCATTCTTTTTTGGACATTTTTTTTCCTCAAAACTCTTTCACTTCATCATTTCACTAAGCATTCTTCTTTCATATTTCCTTTTAGCATAACTCCACATATCCTTTGTTCTAAACAGCTTTAATATCATATTTCCTTACATCCATTTTCCATTCATTATTTAAGAGACTATTCTATCTTCTATTAATGGGTTTTTAAAGCGTTTGTGGGATTCAATTTTTTTTTATTACCAGGTCTGTTGGCATGGCTTGGTGGGCATGGCAGGGGAAGGATACTGTAAAATCTCCAGTCAGAGCTGAATTAACTACTCAAAATTTCCACTACTGGTTCTCCAGAAATGGTCAGAACTTCCTAAATACCACCTCTGGTTTGTACTGTCTTTTACTATTCCACTTTGTCTGGTATCTTCTACTTCTTTTCTTTTGCTCATGCCATTTTCCGTCAAAATCCATTCCTGACACTACTAAAAAATATCTCTTACTTTCAGAATCTCTTATCACTTTTACATTCTTCATTAATTCTCTCAACATTTTCTTAACCATTATAAAGTTTATTATAAAGTTTAATATCATTTTAATGACATATTTTGTCAAGTGTGTGAGTGAATAGGTTCATGTTTATATATATATATATATATATATATATATATATATATATATATATATATATATATATATTCTTAAGTTTTCGCGGGTACTTACATGTATGGCATTCGGCTTTGCTCGGGTATTTTCCCACGCCATAGGCTTCTGGGCCTGATGATGGCAGATGAGATTCTGCTGAAACGTCGCTACAATTTTAAAAGCACAACTACTATGACTTGGGAAAATACCCAAGCAAAGCTGAATGCCATATATATATATATATTTGTTTTCTGAGGTTCTCATGGTATTTGTATGTGGATCTGTTATTGACGGGTTTTCTCCCGCGTAAGATTGGCAGTATCTAGGCAGTATCTAGATACTGCCAATCTTACGCGGAGAAAACCCGAATAACCAAAGATACATACATACATACATACATACATACATACATACATACATACATACCTTTCCTTAGCAGATACTTATAAAATACACCCAATTCATTGTTGGGTTTTTAGATGGCCAATAATTTTTTATTTGCCCTACCATTCTTTGTTTTGGGGCTTGTCCCACCCATTCATTCATATCCTTTAGCAAAATAACTTTCTGTTGCACAATTTCCAGTTCTCTATTGTTACCATTAGCTGAAGTGTAACACTATCAACAACTTTTGGGTTCCTACTTTGTTACTCATATATAATAATGTAGATCGGGGGTGTCAAACTCAAGGCCCGCAAGCCAGATCCAGCCCATGGGGTGCTTAGATCTGGCCTGTGGGGCCACCCTGGAAACAGCGAAGGACTGGCCTGCGGTGCTTCTTCCAGCAAAAACGGAACTCAGGAGAGTCGCATGCAATCCTGGCTGCAGGAAGTCGTCACAGCTGAAAACAGAGCCTGAGTGCCCCTGACACAGGTGACATAAAAACTAGCTAACCCAACCAGGCCTATGCTGGTCATGCCCCCCTGGCCCCCGAGGTCAAACACAACCCTGATGCGGCCCTCAATGAAATTGAGTTTGACACCCCAGTGTAGATGATACCAGTTCATATTTCCTGGTATACTTTTTAGTTCTTTCATTCAAAAGTACACTTTGACATAATCATCAACTCAATTTCATAACATCATTCAAAGCCTTCTGTACTTTTCATTTCACGTAGCTTGTTGTTACCCAACAAACAATATCAGTGATCATTGTTGTGCACTACCCAGAGTCACTCCATTTGAACTGGGCAGTCTTGAGTAATATGTAACTATATACGTTTTTTCTATTTTTCATCAGTTCATGTTCAGTTCATTATGACTAATTAAGTGATTAAATTATTGCATTTATACCACACTGCAATCCAAATTGATTCTCTGTTGTTATTACTCTTATTCTGCATGTGGACTTGTCATCAGCAGACAGCTGGTAGATACTGATCTCTGCCATCCAGCAAGTGTTTCACCAACCAAGGTTTTCACATAAAACTTTTGAATAAGAAAATTGCAGACAATATTGTTATCCTTAATCTACCATGCTATATACTGTATTCCCTGCTAATAACAAAGATAGTATTAGTTTTGGAACAATTCAAATAAATTGCAGCTAGAATGAAATGTCTGATAGAAACTGAGGAAATGCCTCTTTACATTTACCCAAATAATAAAGAATGTACCATTTATTTCTGATGTTATTTCTGACAAAAATGTTTAGCTAATTTATCATAATATTTGGCAAGATAATAAACATAATTAGCAAACTTAGTAAAACACTGTCTGCATTTAGCCAAAAAAAAAACCTCTTGATTAATTTAACAGCAGATATGAAATATGCAATTACTAGTTTACTCTTATTATGAATTTTATACATATTAAAATATAGTCAATAACTTATTTACATATTAAATATTAGTATTTATATTTATACATTGTTTTATCCTTTTAGATAATCAAGTAAGAAAACTCACAACGTAATTTGTGACTAACAATTCATCAGAATACTGGATTATGTTAAAAATGGTCTCAAGCAAAGCATACTTTGATGGAAGGAAGGAGTATAATTCATTTGTTTTAATTATTGAATTGACAGATAGGAAGCAAAACAAACATACCATAGAGCAGTACACTTGTTTAAAAGACCAAGAAGTTTAAACCCACCTTCTATCAATAAAGATAGTATTAGCCAGCAAGAGTAAATGCTTTGTAAATGCTTTGTACAGTTCAGGATCACTCGATAGAAATATTATTTGTTTTGTTTTTATTATTTTATTTTTAAATACAATTAAAACATCAAGCAATAGTGGAAGCAGGTAGCAAAAATGTATAAACTGACAGAGAACACGTTTCTGTGCTAATAGATTTTCCTATAATATTTATTCTAAATAAATGTTATTCTAAACTAACATTTGTTTTGAAGTTATATATTATCACAGGTCCTATGTAATCTTATTTTCTGTAATTTATATAACCAATGAAACACAAATATTGATTTATTAGAATTGCCACCATCATTACCATCCCATTAGTCTCAATTGACAATGTCTGTGGCTTTCTACTATGGTATTTATATCCTTCCATAAGCTTAGTTCTTTGCACAATGCCTATCTGTCATAATTTTTCAAAGATCACAGAAAGAATCTCTGAGATGACATCCATAAGTTTCTTCAAGAGTCTCAGGTAACTGATTTGATCATAGCCATTTAGGGGTAGGGTCTGGGGAATGAAGTGACAAATAAGTGTTGCAACATTTTGATGTAAACCACATTATTTGCATACTGATGTCTAATATTGAGAGGCACTTTTGTCTATCTAATTTGTTTAATATCTTGGGAATAAGTAAAAGTATAGTACTGACATAAAATCATAGGATTTTTTTTTAATAGAACAGAAATGGTATCATCAAAGTGCCATTTCTTGAATCTCTATGAGAAATTGGAAGTTTCTATGTGGCTTGTTCTCAGTGCTATGCAAATTGGAGTCTTTTATCAAGCCACAAATTCTCTGGAACTGGAAATACTCAGGATAATTTGGAGATACTTCATTTATTGTGACTTATTTCATGTAACATAAGAACAAGCTTTCTTATTGTACCATATGTTTTCATACTTCTAAAATTAATGTTACTATAATTGTTTAAAATTACATAAATAAATAATGTTAAAAATTAAGTAAATAAGCTAAGAAATAAATAAGTTAAAGACCTTTCCACTGAGGTAGATTTTGCATTGTAATGTTGTGACACATATTTTATCATTCACCCATGGTTCCAGATATTTATGATATATATATATATATATATATATATATATATATATATATATATATATATTTTCTGAGGTTCTCGGGTATTTATATGTGGATCTTTGGTTGTTTCGGTTTTCCCGCGTAAGATTCGAAGTATCTAGGCAACGCTTCGATGAAGTATCGATGACGCTTTCGGCTGAAGCCTCCTCCCATATATAAAGGCACTACAGACAAAATTAGCAAGATCCTCCAAAAACACAACATCAAAACAGCATTCTGCACAAACAGAAAAATATCCACCATCCTAAAAACCCCAAAGACAAAATCGAATTAGAAAACCAAGGAGTATACGAAATCCCCTGCACTGCCTGCCCTACCACATACATTGGACAAACTAACAGAAGAATAAGTGCACGCATTGAAGAACATAAGAACTCAATCAAAAAGAAGAAACGACCTCTTCCCTGGTCCAACACCTCAAAGCCACAGGACATGAAATTGATTTTAAAAATACCAGAACTATCGCCAAAACCGAACACTTCAACAGCAGAATAATCAGAGAAGCCATAGAGATAGAAAACACACAGCATGAACAAACGAGATGACACCTCCCGCCTCTTCCAGCCATTTGGAAACCCGCCTCATGAACAGACGAGTACCTAACATGAAGAAGGACACCGGACCCAACCCATGAGAGCCACACAAGATGCCACTCACCACACTTCCATGTAGAAAACAGACTCACCCATGTCAGAAAATGAGAACCACCATGGACCAGAAGCTGCACTGCAAAGCTGCATCACTACCCACTTCAAACCCCTCTGAGCCATACATACAGAACCGACACTCCACTATGCAGATGCAGCAGGACCACGAACTAGATAGCCAAACAGCATAGATCACAACTTCCAGCTCAAATCCCCCAGCAACTAAGACTAACTCTGAGCCAACCAAGCCCCCACCTGAACAGAACACGCTCCAACTAATCAGAACACGGCTAACCCCCCAACCAATCAGAACACAGCCAAACTCCCTACTAATGAGAACACACCCCACCCAATCAGAACATGCCAGCCAGCTCTACCCAATCAAGTCCCACCCCACTGGCAGTGGGTAAAAGGAGGAAGCAGTTGCAATCTCCATTACTCTGAGAAGCGCCAGAGCCGGAGACAGAAGCCTGAAGATGATGAATGAGACTTCATCGAAACGCGTACTAGATACTTCAATCTTACTATGAGAAACCTAATAACCAAAGATCCATATATATATATATATATTCTTAAGTTTTCACTGGTACTTACATGTATGTAGTATTCAGCTTTGTTCGGGTATTTTCCCACGTCATTGTAGTTGTGCTTTTAAAGTTGTAGCAACGTTTCGGCAGAATCTCATCTGCCATCATATATATATGTTTAAAATAAGTTTAAAAAGTCCACCCAGGCTGGATGCCGAAAAGAAATTTTTTTAAAAAATCTGATAAACTCTTCTCCCCTTACATAACGGTCTATAAATATAAACTTTCTCATCCTTATTTAACAAGAATACTATATTATATAAACAAATATTCCAGATCAGGAGATCTATATCTAATCATCAAATCAACCCAACATCCAATCAGAATGCTACCACACAGTTTTGAAAATAATATATAAAGAACTTATATGACCAATTCAGCTCATAACCAACATATTTCAACAAGCTTACAGGCAAGCATAAATATCTGGAATCAGGGGTAAGTGATAAAACATGTGTCACAACATCACAGTGCAAAATCTACCCAAATATGTACTTTCATGCATCATAATTCATGCTTTGTTCTTTTGATGTCATAACATTTGTACAAGCCAAGTGCTATGATTTTATGATTGTTGTTAGTCACGAAGTTGTATCCGACCCATTGTGACCCCATGGACAATATTCCTCCAGGCCTTCCTGTCCTCTACCATTCTCCTGAGTCCATTTAAGCTCAGGCCGACTGCTTCAATGACTCTATCCAGCCACCTCATTCTCTGCTGTCCCCTTCTTCTGCCCTCAAATCATTCTAAGCTCTTGTCCAGTGAGTCCTTCCTTCTCATTAGGTTGCCAAAATATTTTTGAGTTTCATCTTCAGGATCTGGCCTTCTAAAGAGCTGTCAGGTTGAGTTCCTCTAGAACTGACTGGTTTGATCACCTTGCATCCAAGAGACTCACAATAGTCTTCTCCAGCACCATAGTTCAAAGGGCTCAATTCTTTGGTGCTCAATCTTCCTTATGGTCCATGGTTTTTGATACTTAATTCTTAATCCATACTGGGTTTCCTTTTGCTGACTGTGGACAATGGGAATTGAGATGGAGAGGAAGGAAAATGGCTAGTACAAACATTGTGCTGCTGATTCTTATATGGTTCAGCATCACAGCCTTCCAACATGATTCTGTGAAAACTTTTTGTTGTTTTGTTGTTGTTTGTAAAAACAATACTTCCCTAATAGTCTATGTAGCAAAGTTGTACATGGCGGGTTTTAGCTTCTTCATTTCTGCTCTCTGCTCAATTTCTGCGTTATTGTTATGAGGTGCTAATCTTAGCATTGTGACAGAGTAATGGCACGTTGTCTATTGGATACCACTCATAAGAAATCCTGAGTTTGTTTATGGATAAGTATTAATATAATCATATTTCACACTAAATAGGATAGCAGCACTGAAGTAACCTCCTTGAAAAACAAGACAGTTATAATGCAAACCTCTTTTAAGCTGTGTTATTCTCCTGTCTTATATTTGTAATTTGAAGGTCATAAAGAAGAATTAAATTTCATTATTGTCTTATCATTAAATTAAACCACCAGCTGAAATATTTTTCAGAACAATAAATCACCTGCTGAGCAATTTTCTACTAATACTGTCAAGCTTTCTGACTGATCCTAAGATAGAACTACTCAGAGCTCAAAAGAAAATTAATACTATTGGGGCTGCACATGATAAAGCTTTAATAAAGTTAAATTCAATTCACAGACAGATTATACAATTTGTTTATCAATGAATGGGATTTTTTTCCTAGAGACAGTGTTTCATAATGCAAATGTAGTATATGTGACTTGTGGGATTATTACTTTAGCAAAAAACCTCTTTAATGTTACATTTCCATTTATTATCGGTATTCTCTTAACTCCTTTAAATAAGAAGCACCATTGCAGCATGTAATAATGCTTTTCACTGCAAATGAAATGATCTAAAAATGTTACAGTTCTGATGTATGACTTAATCAGCAATTATCCTTGAATAACAAGGATTTGGGAATTCCACAAAGTTTCTTAGGACTCCCTCCCTATCTGGCCTCAGCCATTTTAAAAATTTCAAAGTATATAAAGAAATGCACTTTAGTTTTTGCCTTGTCTTACCTTTCTCAACTCAACGCCTCCCTTTAATATTTTGTATATCATTTACAATCAGTTTTCTATTTACCCTATAATACATTTTCATTAAGAGCAATAATCAATAATATTATTATAATTAATTATTATTATGACCAATCTCATTAAGAGCCAGGGTGGTGCCTGCCAGCTGTTCAATTTTTACTGGCTCAAGGTTAACTCAGCCTTCCATCTTTCTGAGGTGGTTAAAATGAGGACCCAGATTGTTGGGGGTAATATGCTGATTCTGTAAACTGCTTAGGGAGAGCTGTAAAGCACTGTGAAGTGGTATATAAATCTAAGTGCTATTGCTATTGCTATTTTTGTCCAAAAGTTTCAATTATGTCTAAGGTTCTTATCTTAGCCTGCCAGCTTTTTTCAAGATAGCTTATCCACTCCAATAAATTTGAAGGCCAGCCCTTTTCTTTTGTATCTTACAGTTATAACATCAGGTCTCTGTTATAGTTTACTTAGCTGATTTCTCCTTATTATATTTTAGAAACATTAAGTTCTGAGAAATGCCATTTCTTCAGTAAATTACAAAATGCCTAACTATGGGTTTTAGTTAAATAAAGTGTGAATAGTCAGGGATGCCCATTCTTGTCATTTATGGGAAAATTATATCTGTTTGGGGATGACAGATGCAAAAGTATTAAAATGAAATTCCTCTGCAACTAGCTGTTTGGTTTAATCCAAAAATAAGTATCTTTTGGAAAAAGACAGACAGAAAGAGAGGGAGGGAGACAATTTGGGAGAGAAAATTGATGGACACCCTTCACATGACAGACAAAAAGATTAGGCATATAAACATACAATATTTGTAAGATCACTATATTTATTTCATTTCATTTTGTTTCAATTACTTTTATGGAATTTCATTTGAAAGAATTTAATGGCTTAAAAGAAGCATTAGAAACAATATCAACAAAATGTACCACCCAGTATATTGTCCAGCATTGAGAGTATAATAACCACTTCCAACATACTTTCCGAGTGCATTCTCTGTCAACTTCTCCATCTCCAAATGTCCTAAGCCAACAATAAGCTCTCTGAATGAAGACAGTGAGGAAGCAGCAAATCCTACTCCACAAGAACTCTGACAGACAATGCCTGCATCCTTGCTATGTCTTATGAGTCATGGAAACTGTCAGTTACAGTCTCTATAGATGTGCCTTGTCTAGGATCTACTGACAGCAAGAAGCTTTACAGATACCTAGTTCTCAAGTCAAGTAGGAATTAGGACTTTGTAATATCCTATCCCCAGTTTTCTCTCTCTCTTTCTCAGAGTTTCGGTATCTGCCCAAGCACTGGAGAATTTTTTTCAGCAAAGTTGCAATAACCCCAAGTTAACAGAAATCCTAACAAAGTGAATTCCAAAATCAATATTGGAATATGTGCTATGGGGTTAAGCGAAAGAAAATAATCTGAAAACTAAATGGCAGAAATAGAACTGAGGGACAGAGTCACATGCAAACGAGGACGCAAACAAAAGATAAGTGTCTCAATATATCATGAAAAGTGAGAGGCTAGTTTCAAATATATCCAGGAACAAGAGAAAAGGTTATCTATAAATAAACTGAACAATGCAATTCAATAATTCTGAATTTAAAAAGGGCAAAGAAAAACTAAACGAAGAAAATAAAGCTGTGATGCTGTCAGCGACAAGCAAACTGATTGTTTGAATAAGGATGAAAGGGAATGGATGGAACACTGAATACCCTTTCATTTATTGAATGCCCCCCGCCCCCCCACTGATTCTTTACTACTTTTAGTAGGAGAACTTCAGGTTAGATCAGAGTAGGAAAAATACCTCCTTCTAAATCTGTATATCAATGGTATTCTGTTTGTCGCTTCCCTTGGCTATTGAACAGAGTGGATCTATTTTGGTTTCACTGTGCGCATCAGCAATTTGTACATGCTAACAGTGTGGAGGTGGATAAACAAGCTGTTTCTGTACTGAATGTTGTACCTTATGATTCTTGACGAATGTATCTTTTCTTTTTATTAATACTGAGAGTATTTGCACCAAGACAAATTCCTTGTGTGTCCAACCACACTTGGCCAATAAAAGAATTTCTATTCTATTCTATTCTATTCTATTCTATTCTATTCTATTCTATTCTATTCTATTCTATTCTATTCTATTCTATTCTATTCTGAGTCCAAGCCTTCCCTTTTTACCTTCTAGCCATCCATCAAATAGAGTATTTGCACCAAGACAAATTCCTTGTGTGTCCAACCACACTTGGCCAATAAAAGAATTCCTATTCTATTCTATTCTATTCTATTCTATTCTATTCTATTCTATTCTATTCTATTCTATTCTATTCTATTTTCTATTCTATTCTAAGCCCAAGCTTTCCCTTTTCACCTGCTAGCCATCCTCTACTCAGACGTGCTCAGAGATCACCTTCTGTTAGGTAAGGGAAGAAATGAAGCCATTTTCTTCCTATCTTGGATCAAAAAAGAATCAAAGCAGGAATTAGTTTGGCAGATTGGTAGTAAGAGATATTTGGTCATCTGTCTTAAAATCAGATGAAAAGGCCTAGTGGGCGAGAGGATTTTTCCCCCCTGTGCTGTAGTGAACTAAAAACTGCTGGTCTTGTTCAAAAAGTATTGATAGATGTAGAATGGACTCTCGTTGATACTGCTATTAACAATGATATTGGCTGTGGCTTCTAACAATCATTCTACTTTTTTTATCTTGAATCTACCATTTTTTAAAGTTCTATTCAGAAACTTCATGTTTACCCTGAATGTATTCTTTCTGTAGTCTTCACCATACATTAGAGTGAAGCTCCTGTCATACTTCACATAGCCTGTCTATGGCCTATCTCCAAAAGTTTGCATATCTGTTTCAGCGAAGTTTAATTTAAATTGTCTTTGTCTTTCTTTAGTTTTTAATCTAAAAGGCAGAGGCCTTGCACCAGTAATCCCCAAATCTGGGTAAATTACACAACATTGGTTTAATGTTGTGGTCATTGGTGCTCTCTAAGCTTGATGGTTTTCTTGAAGATGTTTCATTACCAAACTAGGTAACATCATCAATACTAGAAGGGAATGGAGTTTGCTCTTATTTTCATACATATAGTAGTGACTTGTACCCTATCAATATTGATCAGTTGCTTCACAAAAAGTGTTTTGATTGGTCCCGAGTCTCTACAGCCTCAGGCAGAGAAGGGCTATTCTGCACCCTTAGGTCAAATGTTCTTTAAAATACAGAGTTTCCCAGCATTCCTTAGGAACCTCCAACATGTGGTTACTTATTCTAAAATGAAACCTCTTTACCTGGAGCTTCAAAATCTGCTGTTTGCTGGGAAGGTGTGTAGCTACATTTAGTGTTCATCTAATTTGGGGGATGTTTCTTCAGAACAAAACAAAAGTGTATTTTCTGTGCAGTTCAGACCCCTTGCTTGTTGGATCTGGATGTTACAAAACAAAGCCAACATTTTGTAATTAACCCATGTGCCCCATTTTGGCTGGCAGAGTGCTGCAGGAGGCTAAGTGCTGTCACGCCCTCTGGCCACACCCACCCACCCACCCAGCCATTAGAGCAGAGAACTGTTTGTTAAATTATTTTAATCCCACCACTGATATTAATTTTGGCCAAATACAATAATAAGGTGACAGCTTTTGTTTTTGAGCCTAGTTCAACTCTCCATTTAAAACAAATTAAAATAAGGAAGACTTCAATAAAAAACAGCTTTCTGAAACTGCCCTGAGTCATTGAATTTTCAGCTTTAAAATCCTATCAATACTTCAAATATTGATGACATAGCTGATAGTGGTAATAATGCTACCTACTCTCAGCACCGAATGCAATATATAATGTCTACAAAATAATTACTTTTTAAGTTTTGCAGTTAAGTAATTCACAAACCAGCTTTTTTTTTTAGCCGCATGATGCTCAGAGGTAGGTTGATTATGTTCAAAACTGGATGGTTGTATTTAGTCTTCAGGCGTAAGCATTGGTCAAGCATTGCCAAATTCAAAACCAAACCTTACAATGAATGGCAGGCTGTATATATTGGTTTTTCCAACACCAGAAGAAGCTCAGGTGCAACTTTCACATTTAATCAATGGCCACACTTTCTTTGTATTCTGCAGTCATGGCATCCATTTATTTTCTTAAGAAAATCTCTGAAAGAGTCTGAGATCACTTAGAAAACCAGATGAAGCTGGAAAATGCACATTCTCTGCGTGAGAAAGGGCATTCACAATAACGTTACTAAAGGTGCCCTGATAATAAAATGTTACAGATATAAGTAAGCATATACAATTCAGCAGAAAACACACAAGGCAGAACAATGTAATTCAGAACAGGTTTTTATTTACCAGGGCAGAGCAGGCAGACTTGAACTTACCCTGTTAGAAATAAAAATGCATTTCCAATCTTTGGACTAGATGCCTCGTAAGCGGCGACAGCAGTGTCATAGTTGTTGTACTTTAGCAATGATAGATGTTAATGATAGATGTTTTTCCCATTCTACTGTTAGAGAGTGAATTATGGACAGACAACGAAGAGTTCATAGGTTGCATTGGTGATGGAGCCTGAAGGGAATGTCAGAGATACAAGATATCTATAGTCATGCAGCAGTCATACAAAAAGAACATTTTGATATGAACATCCCTTTGCAATCCATCAATTTTGATTAATAAAGTTTATTTTAAAATTAAAATTTAGCACACTGTGATTATTTAGATAATGTAAATTGTTTTGTGATGTTGTATTTTATGTCCAAGGAATGTTTTCTCACATTTGATTAAGTTGAACTCAGACAACTCAGCAGACTGCATAACACAGTGTTTCTCAGTCAGCAACTTTATGATGTGTGGACCTCAGCCTCTACAATTCCCCATCCATCATCTATAACTGACATAAATAACGTAATATCACACATAACAGAAAACATAACCTAACGTAACAACCTAAACAACAACAAAAAGAACAAAAAGAATAAAAAGAAAGAGCGATTCTGAAGTACTTCAGAAAATAAAAACATGTTATCCTTAGACGAAATCTTTGACATAATGCTATAATATATGCTTTCAATTGTGGATCTGTATCCTGCAGGAGTCAAGAAGAGAGCTGTGAAAATATTTACAGACCCCTCACATCCCGGACATAAACTGTTTCAACTCCTACCCTCAAAACAATGCTATAGAGCACTGCATACCAGAACAACTAGACACAAGGACAGTTTTTTCCTGAATGCCATCATTCTGCTAAACAAATAATTCCCTTAACACTGTCCAACTATTTACAAAGTCTGTATTACTATTAATCTTCTCATTACTCCTTATCACCCATTCCCGCCTACTTGTGACTGTATAATTGTAACTTGGTTGTTTGTATTCTTATGATTTATATTGACTGTTTCCTAGTATGATTTGATTGCTTATTGTACCCTATGACTATTAAGTGTTGTACCTGATGATTCTTGACTCTTGATGAATGTATCTTTTCTTTTATGTATACTGAGAGCACGTCCACCAAGACAAATTCCTTGTATGTCCATTCACACTTGGCCAATAAAGAATTCTATTCTATTCTATTCTGATCATTTTTGTAGCATTCATCTAGAATCTTCCAAATATATCTATCTTTGTTTGTTTCACAAGGAAACAAACACGAAACAGAGGTAATAGCAAAACGTTTTAATGATTCTTTACAAGTTCCATTCCTTCAAGTTTAAAAGGCTGTTTCAAACTAATTGTCTCTGATAAGAACGAGCCTTGCCAAGGTTGTGCAAGGCTGCCAAGAATACTAGATAAAGTTACTAAGAAATATTTCAAACACAAAGAGTCTCCAAACACCAACCAAGATACTCTGAATGTCCACAAGGCTTGAGTACAAAAACTTCTTTGCTTCCTGCAAAGAACTCTGGTTTCTCAGCTGGCTTCTATCTCTTAAGGGAGGGGCCATTACTTTGCAGCCTTACTCCCAAGTAGCCCATGCTGCTGCAGCTGTTCTTTCCTTTGAGCAGCCTTGTGTGCATGCGCACTAGACCCAGGTTCTTTGGGGACCTCTTCATCACTGCTGACAGCCTCCACAATCTCTGAAGGCAGCATTCCACTCCCTGATGGTCCTGGCACCATCCCTGCATCACACGCAGGCCCCTCATCTGAGTCCTCGCTCTCCGAGACTTCAGCTGTCCACAGCTGCTTCCAGGGAACCACATCAATTTTCCTTGGAATGTATCATTATAGCCTTTTCTTCTTCTGTGTCTAAATCAAACTTTCAATTGTCAGAATGAAGCCACCTTCTTGGCTTTATTGTTGGCCAAAAATAAGTCATTATTGGTACATGTTTTTGGTAGTGGCTGAAACACCAGCACATGGCAGGGGATGTTACTCCACATTTACATAGCATGTTGTTATCCACTAAGAGCCTCCACCTGAGCATATTAATTTTTACATTTACAACTCAACCTATTTAGGGTCTTCCAAGAAGCATAAGGGAGGTCCGATTCTTCAGCCATATCCTCCTTTAATGTTAGTCCTTGCTTGATAGTCTCCTTCCTCCATCTTTTAATTCAATTTTGTTCTTATGTACCTTCCAAAATGTTTATTCTTGCTGTAAAGCTCTGAGTTGGGGCTATTCTTCTCAGCATCTGCTTCTTTTTCACTTCTGATCTTAGATGAGGCAATGCCAGGGAAGAGGATATATTTTCTCAAATAGTGTAGTTTTGAGACAACCTGTCACTAAGAGTACTACTTCACTGACAGCAATAGCAACTTGTTTTACATGTGCAGATGTGCCTTACACTAGAGCAACATACTCTGCTGCAGAGACTGGCAGAGTCAAAGGCCAAAGTTGATGTGCGCACTGTAGACGGCTGAGCTCCCCATGTGTAGTTGATAAATTTCCTGATAATATTGTTCCTCAGGCTGACTTTAGCCTTAGTGTTCAGGCGATGCTGCTTAAAAGAGAGCGTCTGTCAAGTGTTATATCAAGATACTTCGCTGTAGTTGGTTCCCTTCCCACATAACATCCAATTGATGGGTACTCCATCACTAGAGGCTTTCAAATCTGAAAAGCCATTGGGTCTCTTGCTCAAGCTGGGGGTTGGACTAGAAGAGCTTCAAGGTCCCTTCCAACTCTATTATTCTATGTTCTAAACTCTTCCCTTGCATCTCAATTCTGGAGGTGGAAAGCACCTTGGATATTGTTTGGGTTGGGCTCTAAATGGGTGATAGTGTAATATCATCCTAATTTTTCAAGTGCTACCATAAGTTTCCCTGCTACCTCATCAAAAGTTCATCTATAGATGAATAGACCTGCATTGTCAGGGACTGGTTGATCATTCATATATATGTTATATAATGTCAGAGACAATAAATGTCTTTGTGGCATCCCATTCTTCTGCAAATTCCATCTGTCCCAATGCCTTGTAGAGATGGAAGAGGAGCGAAACTGATCAGTATTTTTGTGGGGGATCATCTGGGTCTTCATTGGGTTTCAATAAGGCAGCAACTCTAGCCTGTCTCCACAATTTTGGGATCTTAAACTCAGCTATGCAGTGGTTCATCAATTGCAGGAGCCAGTCCGGAATTCCAAAGGACCAAATTGCTTTATTTATTCTACTCCTTTTGTCTCAACACCTGCTGCTTTATTCATTTTCATAATCTTTATAGCTTCCTTCAATTTGGATACCACAAAAGACATATTTAATACCCCTCCTCTTATCCTTTGTTTAGATGGCTTGTTCCTACATCTTTTTTTTCTTGGGTTTTTCTGTTCTTTAGCAACTGTCTAGCTATTTGGTCTGCTGTTATGTCTGCATGATTTTTCTGTAGGTGGGTTCTGTCTCTGTCTAAATTTTAAAGAAGTTTCCACATTCATCTGCTGTTCTAGTTCATGTTTAGGTTCCCCACTAATGTGCATGATTCTGATTTTGATTATTGACTAGTGCTTACATCCACTCTTCCCCAGCTTCAACTAAGTCTTCCCAGAAAGGGCCCTGGGTACAAAATGCCTAATATCTACTCAGCAAAGATTTAGTATCACCAGTCAAACCCTGGACACACTGGGTACGGCAACCTTTTGGTTTGGTTCTCCTTTCACAAGATTAATAACTTGCTTATATTTATGTGCGTGTGGAGAGATCTTCCCTACATATTTATCCAGCAGCTGTTAAAATTTCACCAATTTATCCTTCTTAAAGTTAATATGATTGCAAAAGGGATTCTCTATGGAATGTATTATACACATGATGGGACTATGCTGGGTGCCTGAGTTGGGTCATCAACGACTTTCGTGCACTGTGCTGTCAATTTTTTCAACTTGTCAAACATTAAGAATTCTCAAAAGTTGTGACATACCTTGGGGATTGTAAAGATATTTTGGTTACATTAATACAATTTAGATGTGCTTGGTAAGTACATAAATATCATAACTTTTCAACATTTTGTTTGTTTCATGCTGCATTCTTCTTGTTAACAAAGATGTCATCCATGTTGTATCCTCTCCTCCAACTGCTACTCTTGAAAGGTATCGGCAGTTTTGGGTCATGGACAAATTGAAAGTCATTAGTGTCCATCAAGATACAAGTTGTGCCCCATGCTTGTTGATCTGGTTGTATCCCCAATCCTCACTGTGACAATTAAAATCCCCAATGATAAAATTTATTTGATCTATTTGATCATATATAAACTTCATAGTTTGCTAAAACTGAAGTTTACTTCTGGAATCTTATAAACCAGTGGTTGCCAACAGGTGGGCCGTGAGAAAATTTTGGTGGGATGCAGAGAAATCTCATCCCCAGAGCACCCCCAAAAAATAATTAATCCAGGCTGCACAGAAACACAAGACTGCACTGCCCACACGGCCCGTGGGAACCCTCCCGCCCACTCACTCCTTACCCAGCAAATTTGCCTGCTAAATTGCAATTTTTCCTTTTTCTGACCATCAGCTGTTCTGCTGTGCATGGAGATTTAGATTATCTAGGAAGCAGGAAATGGTTGGATTTCTTGCTTTCTAGCTAGTCTTTAGATCTTCGACTCTGCTTTTAAGCACAGCCAAACCTCCCTTAGCACTGAAGGTTCTATTATTCAGTGCAGACTCACGGCAAGCAAATTTTATGTGACAGACTCAGGTAGCTGATGGCTGATAGATAGATCACTGGATGATTCTGTGAGCAACTCAATCTGCCTGTCTGCTTTGCCTGATTTGGGGTAAAAGTTTCTCTTTTCTATAAAAAAAATAATTTACATATATGGTGTGTTGTGAGTTAATTTTTGAGTTTGCTTGCAAGCAAATTTTATGAGACAGACTGAGCTAGCCAATGGCAGATAGATAGATCACTGAATGATTCTGTGAGCAACTCAATCTGCCTGTCTGCTTTGCCTGATTTGGGGTAAAAGTTTCTCTTTTCTATAAAAAAAATATTTACATATATGGTGTGTTGTGAGTTAATTTTTGAGTTTGCTTGCAAGCAAATTTTACGAGACAGACTGAGCTAGCCAATGGCAGATAGATAGATCACTGAATGATTCTGTAAGCAACTCAATCTGCCGGCCTGCTTTGCCTGATTTTGGGTAAAAGTTGCTCTTTTTTAATAAAATATTTATATTCAATATTTATATAAATATTTATAATACAAGCCATGACCAGCCAGTCACAACCACCAAGCCACACCCACAAATTAGGCCATGCCCACAGAATCAGGTAATGGTCCCTGGGATTTAAAATTATGAATTTGGTGGTCCCTGAGGTCCAAACCATTGGCAACCTCTGTTATAAACAGATAACATAGGCTTTGGATGGTGAGGATTTCATTGTTATCTGTTTCTATTGATGCAGTTGATATTATGCTGAGACCTGGTCATATAGGACTGTTACACACTATTATAGCTGAATTGATCAGACTTCTCACTCATCTAAAATATACCTAAAAAGTAGCTTTTTGGATTCCTAATGTGTCACTGCTGTCTGCTATTAGTCTAGCTTTAAATTTATGAGGGAATGCTGTCCACAGTTTGACCACACATACATTTTGAGATAGGATACCGTATAATAAACACAAAGTCAATAAGATAATGTATGGTTGATAGTTATTTTTGAGATCAACCATTTTTACTTCTGAGGACTAAAATTTTAAGACTATCAGAAAATTTTCACACCATGGTGTGGGATTAGTAGAAAAAGCACAATTTCTTCTTTACCCCTACAGCCTTCAAATAATTTTCTCTCGTACTAACATATTACTTTTCTTTTACAAACTACTTCCAATTTTTCATTGGAATGAGAAACTGTTATTTCTCCTTTCCATCACAATGACTAATATAAAGTTCATGGATTCACCTACAGCTGAGTGATTCTTCTTATAAGGTATGACACCTAGACCTAGATTTAGTAGCTGTGATGGACTCTGGCCAAAGAAAACAAAATGAAACAAAGACTTTTTCTGATTTGCAAGTATAGCCTAAAAGTGTTTTTGCCCTTGTTATACGCAAATCACACAGCATGGTCAGTTTAGTCAATTTAGGCAGTTTACTGAATTTATTATTGACTAATAAATAAAAAGTTTTTTCAATTTAGTCAGTTTAATCAATGTATTATTCAATGTAGTCAATTTATTTTTCAAAATCTTTTTCACAAGAACCATTATCAAACCATTTGATGTCTATTTCTTAAAGTAAGAGCTTTATTCTGTTACATTCACTCTTCTCCAACTCATAAAGATCATTTTCTTTCTCTTACCAAGGGAAAGAAAAATAGGTAACAGAACAAATGTTGTATTATCTGCTATTTCTGATTATGAATTTAATAACTCCTTCTTGAGCTCCACCTCCCATTAATTTCTCCTACTATGTAAACGTACTTACAGTATCATTGCTGAATTTATTCAAATATACTCTTTGGAAGTTCTAGATAATTAAAATTATTAAATCATGATTTCCAGTATTACATAGTTAGTTCCCTTCAGCGTTCCTCTGACTTTAATTTCTTTATCTAAGTTTTTTAGTTCTTATTCCTGCTTTTTAACTGGTTTACAAATTCTGACTCAACTAGAGTTTTTTTGCCATTTTCAGTTGAAATTACATTTCAATTGTGTAGGCAGGAGTCCTGGAAATCTGTAATACTTCATCACACTTCCATAGTTAGCTTAATATAAAATACAGTATATCATCACATAAAGTGTTGAACCTTATTTTTGAACATTGTTTTCCAGATAATATATGAGTGGCTGTGGCTATTGGTAATCATCTATACACAAAAATCAGGATAAAACTTTGTCCATCTTTGCAACTATATATGATATTATCTCAAGCTAACATAAATCATTTTCTCTTTATATTAATATGAGATTTAAGAGCAATTAAAACAATTTTGATCCTGAAGAGCATGCATTTTTAAAAAATGTGATTTCCTTAGAAGTTAGCATTAAAAATAATTATAATATGATATTATAAAGAGCTGAGATTGCACAGTGGTTAGAATGTAGTATTGCAGGCTAACTGTGCCATCTACCAGCAGTTTGATCCTAAACAGCTCAAAGAATGAGGACCCAGATTACTGGGGACAATATGCTTAAAGCACTTAGGGCTATAAAGTACTATGAAGCAGTATATAAGTATTCAGAGTTTTGCAGCATTAATTCAGCACCGGAAAAATAAACACAGATGGCTGATGCTTCATTTAAATGTCTTTATAAACATAATAAGTAGATTTTACAAACCAGTTGTAGATTTCTCCAACACGGAGCAAGCTCAGACAGAAGTAGATACGTCACAAGTTCAGAGCTTCGGCAGCAACTCAAGAGCTCAGAAACAAACATCAGTGTCACTTTAGTTCACCAGGCAAGCAGAGGAGAGAAGCAGTTTCATTTCAATAGACAAACTCAGAGCTCAACTTAGCTTCAGAGCCGCGGAGCTTAATATAAAGTGCCACACCTAGGCTACTTCTAGTTTCAGTTTCCAAACAGTTCTCATTGGCTGATTTAGTTGCTATGCCTATTCATTGGCTGACCTTGTTACCAAGCTCTATTCCAGTTCATGAATATACTCTGACAATAAGTCTAAGTGCTACTGCTATTGCTATATCTAATATTAAAATAATGAATATATATATAGATAGAAGCCTGTTTCCAAAGGAAAAAAAAACATTCAGCTATGCTACCGTATGTATTACTTTGACCTAACAAAAGTTGGAAGCATAAGTAATTCACATATTCTAATACATAATGGAAGGTAATCACTGGAAGAAAAACCCTAACTATACATATTTATTTATTTTATAAATAAATATTTGTTTATTTATCTGCTTATATATTATTTTACAATGAACATGTAAATTCATGAATAAGAGATAAACACTCATCCTGCTGCAATAAACAAGTCCAGTGATTAAATGAAGTCTAGAAGGAAAACAGTTCTGTAAACAATGTCTGTAAACATATCTTTAGAGAAAAGGTGTTCCAGACTGCCACCACGGAGAGGTCCCTATTAAGAACGCTTTAATCAAGAATTTGCTCGTTAGTATATTCTAAAATCTGCCTTTTAGGCTGTCTAACCTGGTTGTTCAGTTTGCCAGAACCAGAAATGTACTGTAGGAAGTTAGCACCGACCTCTCTCCTAGAAAATTGAAATATCCTAGGAAATATTAAAAAGGCAGAGTATTTCCCCTAAAAAGAGTAGAAACTTAGAAGCAGAAACTCACCTCACAGAGGCAGAAACTCAGACCCCCACCTTTGCTAATAGGCCATTAAGGCCAAGGCCAGAGTATTCTACATAATAAAGGCCTCTGAGAAACAGGTGAGGCAGTCCAGACAAAGCCTATGAAGTTAGCTAAGGCCCCCCGTCCCTGGGAGTCTGACAGCCAATGGGATACATTTCTTACATAGGAACAGGGAACACTAAGATGGGGCCCAACAGAGGGTATATAAGGGTCTCTCAGCATCTTGGCCCTCCCTTCTCTTTTCACCTTGAAGCAATGTGATTATCCTTTTCACTTTGGAGTTCCAAGCCATGTGGTCCGGTCCACCATTAAACCATCTTTCCAAACAGCCTCCATGTTTCCAGTGTCTTTTTCCCCACTTGGAGTTGAACCCAGAAGGATAATTCTTCCAACAGTACACAATAGGGTCAATAACATCAAAATTGCAGATATCGGATCATAGCCCTATTCCTTTTCAACATATATCACCTGGACTTTAAATGGGACAGGGATTTGCCTGTCCACTTTCACATGAACCCTTGATTTAGCAAGTATTATATTCAAATTTATTTCAGTAAATCTTTAGTGATATAATGTTATAGTAAACATAACTGCATATTCCCTATAGTTGTTTTTATCTCATTATTGGGCACTCCCCACTGTATCTTGTGGTGAGATGGGCAGCTAAAATGAAGGTTTAATCTAGCTTGTTCCAGAGAACAGATAGTATTACTGAAAAATATCATCTCTTGCTCTACATTCCCCACAACTCACAAAAGTGGGACACTAATTGCAGTTTTTTCAGAAGAAATATCCTCTTTTAATGAGCCCCAAATCCCTTGCAGGGTGGATTCTTTCAACAGAACAGAGTGTTTACTGGCTAGTTGCCCTTCCTGTTGACAATGTGGAATTTTTTTCAGCAGATACATTTTCAGTGTGCCCAGAGGGAAAAATAACTGCTTCTACTCACAGCCTCCTGATTGTGATGTGAGTGCTCCACCTATGGCTGGGTTTTTTATACTGGCTAGGGTTTTGGTGCCAATGAAGTCGATGCTATGACCTGTGGCTTCCATGTGTTGGACTAGTGAGGAAGTGTGTTCCAGCTTTTTGACTGCATTTTTGTGTTCATCTAGGCGGGTACTTATTCTTCTATTGGTCTGTCCAATGTATATGGCCGGGCATGATGCACAGGGGACTTCGTATATGCCTTGGTTTTCCAGGTCAATTTTATCGTTGGGGTTTCTAAGGATGGTTGCTATTTTTCTGACTGTTTTGAAGGCAGTCTTGATGTGATGTCTGTGCAGTATCTTACTAATTTTGTCTGTAGTACCTCTTATGTAGGGCAGGACAGCTGTTCCATAGGTCTGTTCATCTTCTGGGTCTCTATTATGTCTCAGTGTGTTTTTGTGGATCAAGCCAGTGATTTTGCTTTTGTCGAAGCCGTTGGCTGTCAGTACCTTAGTCAGGGTGCATAGTTCCGTCTTAATGTGTGTCTTGTCTGCCAGGCATTTGGTTCTAGTAATTAGTGTTTTATCTCCACATCACAAGCCAGGCAAACACCTGGGCACAGACAGATCCCCCCTGATACCTCCAGCTCAAACACACCCCAACTAGGCACCCAGATGAAACCTAGCTTCCCAACTAATGATAGCTGTCCATTTACCTGGAGCCAAGCTGCACTAAAGGCCTCCAATAAAGTAACGCAATGTTGCCAGCCAATCAAGAGACAAAAAGAGCCAAAAAACAGACAGGAGATATTAGAAACACAAATCAATCAGAACATAGCAAACTCCAAGACCAATAAACACAGACCAAGACTCCCAACCAATCAGGGTGAAGAAAAAACCATTCTGGCACAGCAATAGGCTGCCCCAAATTTAAATCTGAAACCACTATAAAAGCCTGACTCACAGATGAACACAATACAGAAGCCTGATGATGGCAGATGAGATTCTGCTGAAACGTCGCTACAACTTTAAAAGCACAACTACAATGATGTGGGAAAATACCGAACAAAGCCGAATGCCATATATATATATATATATATATATATATATATATATATATATGTGTGTGTGTGTGTGTGTGTGTGTGTGTGTGTGTGTTTTCTGAGTTCTCGGGTATTTATATGTGGATCTTTGGTTGTTGGGTTTTCTCCCGCGTAAGATTCGAAGTATCTAGGCAACGTTTCGATGAAGTCTCATTCATCATCTTCAGGCTTCTTGAAGCACAGAGCCGGAGACAGAAGCCTGAAGATGATGAATGAGACTTCATCGAAACGCTGCCTAGATACTTCGAATCTTACGCGAAACCGAACAACCAGATCATATATATATATATATATATATATATATATATATATATATATATATATATATATATATTATATATATATATTTCTTAAGTTTTCATGGTACTTACATGTATGGCATTCAGGTATTTTCCCACGTCATTGTAGTTGTAGTTGTGCTTTTAAAGTTGTAGCAACGTTTCGGCAGAGTCTCATCTGCCATCATCAGGCTTCTGTAAGAACAAAGCTGAATGCCATATATATATTACAGTGTGTATTTTAAGAGTGTACCAAGCAGAATCCGAATGGAAGTTATGTATTATATTGAATGTTACAACTTTAGGGAAAAGATATAAAGGCGTCATACTCCAGTCAGTAACTACAGGAGAAATTTTGTTTAATGAGAAAAGATAATAGGTAATTTAAACAGGACAGACAAAAAATATAAATACAATGATTTGAATTGAGATGATATAATTAAAATAAAATTGAGAAAATTAAAAGAGGGGAGAAGCTATGCAGAAAATGTAAAATAGTAATAAGATATGGAATAGAATATAAAAATGAGCATGAACCTGAATTTGTGTCTGTACGAAGAAATGTAACCCGGGATTATGCTACTTTAAAAAAAGATGTTTTATCTGTATTTTTTTCTCTTTGTGAAAACTCAAATAAAATTTACAAAAAAATAAAAAAATAAAATGATGACTGATGAAGGAATGATTTAACTAGAAGGAACTAAAATCAAGACCTAACCAGTCTTAGATGCAGTACAAAGGTTCAAAGTGAATCATAGCCACTTTGATTCTAACAGAGATAGAAATGAAACTTGCAAGAAGATGAACTCCCTGAAAAATATTTGAGACAGTTCTTTGTAAAAAAAAACTCCAGTTGCTCATTCCTGAATTAGATTATAGACATCTAATTGTTTTTACAGAAATTAAACAGATGTTTAAGAATACTAAACAAAATATTCTTAAAAGTTATTCTGAACTCACTTTTTGGAGTCCTAGCCAGCTCTGAATTGTGTGTTAATTACTAGGGCCTTTGCCTTGGTAATTAACATACAAAGACCTTAATGTGAACCTTCATACAAAAAGTGTCCACCTACTGACCGTAGGGAAGTAAGGTTATTTTTGACATACCATGTCTAAGTTTCTCATTACCAATCTATGATTTATTTCCTATGAGACGTACTTATCTGGGTAAATAGACTGGTTATGATTGTCCCAAAGGTACTTTTTCAAGAAGCACTTGGGCTTTCTTTCTATCCATGTCCTCAGGGTCATCTGAATAGCGCAAACGGCGTGGAGACTTCTTGGTTGCAGGAGGTCTTGGCTTCAAGATGCAGCCACAAATAGGTGTGGAGTAGTGCAAATGGGTGTGGAAGCCTTCTTGGCTGTAGAATGTTTTCTGCATCCTGCAGCCAAGACATCCAGCAGCCAAGAAGGCTCCACACCATTTGCACCACTCAGGTTACCCTGAGGATACAGATAATCCTCCAAGTGGCCCCTTCATTACATCAATCTAAGCCCTGGCCTAAACTCTTTTGGGTATAACAGAGCCAAAACAAGAGGAATTTTTTGCTTACAGAAATGCCTGTATCTGTAATGACTCTCCCTCAGGAGAAAAAAACCTCCCATTCCCAAAAATGGCATCAAATAAGCTTTTAAAGGGGAAAAAAGGGAATTGGACCAGAGTCCAAGAACCAGCAGTGAATAAAAATGAGTTTTGGACTGGATATTTATAT
Source organism: Pseudonaja textilis (assembly GCF_049901715.1). Classification (NCBI taxonomy): domain Eukaryota; kingdom Metazoa; phylum Chordata; class Lepidosauria; order Squamata; family Elapidae; genus Pseudonaja; species Pseudonaja textilis. The sequence goes on along the minus strand of NC_141994.1, from coordinate 6,496,768 downwards.
AATGTACATACTATATCTGGAGGCAGTAAACTTCCTAACCAGCATTTTGATGAATTTCTCTCTGAATGGCCACACTTTCATCCCTAGAGGCTCAAAACTAATTTCTCGACTCGAAAACAGGAAAGCTCCTGGTAAAAATTTAACCTTACCAGAATCTTTAAAATTCTGCTTGCTTCCCTCTCCACAGCCATAAATAATTCTTTATATCTCCCTAAATATTGACTTAACACTATTATTATTCCAATTTAAAAAAAGATGATCAACATGACCCTGCAAATTATCAACCAATTAGCCTTTTGCCTCTAATTAGTAAACTTCTGAACTGGATGTCCTTTGAAAACATTTCTGAACATTCAGCCATGGTTCAATGCTACATCATTTAGTTAAGAAGGATTGCATTCCCACCCAAAGGTGCCCTCTATGTAGGGCTCCTTTTGATTCTATTCTGCAAAAATGATTCTGGAGGGAATTAGACACTATTTCTTTCATTTTTTTAATTTAGTAGCCATATTTATATACCACCACCCCCGCCATCTCCAGGATGTGACTCTGGGTGGTGTACCACAATCAAATAAAACAACAAAGATATAAAATGATCATTATAGAAATATAAGTATATGATTAATAATAAAAAATTATTAAAATATACAAATCACAAGGCAGATAGAGTATAAATATATTGAATACAATAGTGATGCCATCTTTAACTATTGCTGTCTTGCTAGACTCATAATGCTATGACACCAGGGCACAAACATTTAAGTAGAGCTTATATCCTTAGTGATTTAATTGAACCCATTTTTATCAGCAAAGGTGTAAACTTAGACAGAATACTCATGCCTCTATTATTAAACTTTTATGTAACCATCAGAGGAGAACACTGTAATTCCACTTAGTCAAGTTTTTGGTGACCAATTGTTCATGATTAATTTTCCCATGTTCTTTCGTTGTACTTGCGTTTTGGTCTGTGACCGCAAATAAAATAAAATAAATAAAAATAAACTTTTAGATTAACAATATTGTTGAGATGTTCATTAATCCAGAATTCTATCCTCCCTCATTTATTGATTCCTGTTCTCCCAATCTCTGTTTTCCTTTATGCTAATGGTGTAGCCATATCATCTGTAATTGAGATAGGCCTCCCAAGATGCTTTAAAGCACTACTGATCTAGAGAATACTTCAAAATAAATATTTTTAGTCTTAGATATTTCTATAACATCTTATATGCTTCACCTAGAAGACATAGGTTGACCTTGTTTCAGCACTATCTATTAGGGCAGTATTTCTTAAACTTTTTGTTTTCAGGACCATTTCCTATTTTTAAAAGTTATGCAATATATCCAAAATTTTGTTTATATAGGTTATATTTATTAAAAATTAGAATTTATGCATGTATAGAATATTTATTTGTTGAATCGTGTAAAAATAACAAATAATGACAGCCATTTGTCTGAAATGGTATAGGGCAGCGGTCTTCCAACCGGACAGCTTTAATACTTGTGGGCTTCAACTCCCAGAATTCCTCCTCCAGTCACGTCAGCTCAGGAATTCTGGGAGTTGAAGTCCACAAGTCTTAAATTTGCCAAGTTTGAAGACCCTTGGACTAGAAGATAACCTCCAAGATCCTTTCCAGCCCTAGATTGCTATGCTGTTTCCAAAAGTCTTCTGAAGCCAGGGTTTCTATCCTTTCTTCCTCTCTTTTTTCTCCCTCCCTCCCTTCCTCCCTCCTTCCATGCACCTATCTATCCATCCATTAATTCACATATCTCAGTCACTTTCTCCTCCCTCCCTCCCTCTTTCTTTCTCTCCTTTTCTTCCATCCTGTCTTTCTTTGTCTATCCCTTTTCTTCTTTTCTCTCTCTTTTTTTCTTTCTTTCCCTTTTCTCTTTCTTTTCTTTCTTCTTTCTTGTCTCTCTCTCTTTCTCTCCCCTCTCTCTCTCTTTCCCTCTCTTTCTCTCTCTTTCCTCTGTCCCTCTGTCTCTCTATTTCCCCCTCTCTCTATTTTTCCCATCTCTCTTTCCCTATCTTTCTCTCTCTTTCTATCCCTTCCCTTCCTCCTTCTCTCTCTCCTTCTAAAGCTAGGAGAGGAGACCCACCTGAAACAAACAAACAAACACACACACACACACACACACACACACTTCCAAGAACCCAACTGAAACACACACACACACACACGCTTCCAAGCACCCACCTGAAACAAACACACACGCTTCCAAACACCCAACAGCATAGCTCACTATGAGGGTGTCAGCTGGTGCTTCATTCAAAATTCAAGAAAGAAATACTTAAGACTCCATTAATCAGAGAAAAGATATCTTTTACTGGAAATCAAGTGGTAACAACAAAAGAATTCTGAATCTGAGAAAATGGGTGCATAAATCACATATACAAAGTAATGGCAACCTTCCCACCCCCAACAGTTCAATTGGCTCATCCAATTAAAAGTTGTGTATATCATCATGTGGGCATCTCCAGGTGGTGATGAGGCCTCTGTCCGTTGACCTTGACATATTTTGATAAAGAGTTGCAGCTGCGCATAGCAGAGCATAGAAGCCTAAGCAAGAGTGTACCCCCCACCGCAGCTTATAGTTCTGGTTTGTAACACCTCCAGTTCACTTCCCATAACCATTCCCCGCTCCTCCCCCGGTTACTTATGACAGCCGAAAGATGCAAAGCAAAGGGAGAAAATCTTGAAGGCTGACAGAGGCCTAGTTTAGACTTGAGTCCCTTTTCCACATTGAAACATCTTTGGCTTCTATTAAAGGTTTTTTGGACAAAACATGGTCAAGACTATCAGGAAGTTTGAAATTTTTTCCCTCTTATCCCTGAAAGTTCAGGGGTACGTGCATCTTCTCACATCACTTCTATATATTTAGAAAAGGGAGGAGATGAGCATTTCATCCAACTTTAATTTAAACTAAAGATTCTGAGATTTTCCTTTTGTACACATTTTCTACTTCTCTACTTTCCTAATCTCTAATTTCTTTGCCTCGCATTCTACTCATCCTAGAGAGACAAGAAAGATTGCACCAGCTAGGTTCAGTCCCTATTTCATTTTTCCTTGTATTCATGGTCTAGAACAGGGGTCTCCAATATTGGCCATTTTTAGCCAGAGCTGGCTGAGGAATTCTGGGAGTTGAAGTCCACGAGTCTTAAAGTGGCCAATGTTGGAGACCCCTAATCTAGAACACTGTGTGGTCATCATTCTTTAATTTTTGATGGGATTTTGGGTTCCCAGATAAAATCAATAATTAAAGCTAAAAAATGTAAGAGTGTTTAACTAACAGCGAAAGCAAAGCAAAACTGATTAATCAACAGAGGCCAACTGAATTTGTGGAGAAATAAAAATGAGGATATATCTGTTTATTTTTGCAGCTGTGGGTGTTTTAATGCAATACAGCAAGAAAGTGGATTGCCTGTGTTTATGAAATTACCTAGTCCATTCAACATCCCCAAACCACACTAATATTGAAGTATTAATAATATGCATTCATTAAAATCTAAATGGTTGCAAGGCAAATGATCAATAAAATAAAATATTCATTCACTGGTTGAAAGTCCTGATCTCCATGCATTCCAGTCCAGAGGCACAGGTAATTTCCCTCCCCCCAAAAGAATAAATTTAGTTTTAAACCATGATTAAATGTTGCTGTATATAACACAAACATACAAAATGTATTATGCATTAATAAATTTATAAACCATTCCAACTGGTTATCAGAGTGGGCAGGTAAATTCCATTTTTAACTTAGTGAAAATTCTTCTGTAAATATGTCAGTCCAAATATCTAAAGGAGTGTTCTTTCATTAAGTTGACTTTTGACAGCCTATAGTATCAGAAACATTAAATATATTCAGTGTAATATATCATCATAATCCATAATCTGTCCTGGGAGATAACCATCAACCATTCTTAAATAAACCAGAACACTTTTAGCAGAATGCTTACCTGAATGGAAGTGTGAGGCAAAGAAATGAGCTTGCAACTTTGAAGACTAAAATTGCAGGCCTGAGTAATTGTAGTGAAGAGACCATATGAGGTCATGACAACATTTCTTTTTAGATAGATGAAATTATAGATGAATTTTATTTTGGATATCTTAAATTATGTAGTTAAATGCTTTGAAGGATGTAGTATAATACACTTTTAATTTGTTATCCTTCTTCAGCCATATCAACATCTAAAAACCTTTATATTCACCATTGTAGATATTGTCAGCAGTGTGATCTACCTCCAGATGCTCCGTTCTTAAGAAACTAACACAATATTTTGATTTGTTACTTTACAATTGCCAACTGACATTAAATAAATTAATTTCTTAAATTGTAATTGTCTAAAAATACTACCAAAAAGGCTTAATAAGCCACATATTTATCTTCGAGTGCAGTCGTGTGAAAGATAATTTCTCTTCAAAAGTTTAGAAAATTGTACTTAATTGCACAAAATATTCTTCAGCCAGCTACTACCTCTATGTGGCACTATTTTGATATAGCGTAATTGCTAAGCCTGATAGATTAGGATTTGTTTACCATGTATCATAAAGTGCTGAAAATTGGTAGATTTGCATATTTCTATTTTAGCATGTTAGACTAACATACTCTATCATGTGCATACTTAATAAAAAAATGACTATGTTATGCAGAAAGTGTGTTGAAGCCTTCAAATGCCCTTGTGTTAAAAATGAATATTTATTAATAATTATTAATGTATTATAAGTTTAACTATCTTGCATGCAGTTTTGGTAACTTTTTATGTATGATTTATTAAAGTCCAAAATCATTCCAAGTTTAATGAATGAAGAGTTAAGTTGAAAAATTATATTTAAAGAAATATTAATCCAGTTGGTTGTAAAATTACAAGACTAGATAGAGAGACCTGCACATGGATAAGAGAACAAATGAAAGTATACAATATCATCAAGAGAGTAAAAGAATTAAAATGGAAATAGGCTGATCACATAGCAAGAAGAACGGATGGCAGGTGAACAAAGGCAGTCATAAAATGGATTATACTTGATTAAAAGCATCCAAGAAAGAGACCTAAAACAATAGTGATTGATGACATCAGCAAGTATTGTGGGGCCAATTGGCAAAAGAAACCTCAGGCCTATATAGGTTGGAAACATGTGGAAGATGCCTTCATCCTGCAACGGATAGACAATAATAAGGATGATGGTGATACAATGATTAAGATGATGATGATAATGATGTTGATTCTGAAATATTGGCATTACAAATTATTTCTTTGTGTTTCTTAGTGGCCAGTGAGAATACTAAGATGATTTTAAAAATAGACATACAGGTATTCTTCACTTACTAACCATTTATTCAGAACTTGTTCAAAGTTATGATGGTGCTGAAAAAAATACGTTTATGTCCCAAATAAGCTGTTTTGGTCTTGTACAGCTTGCAATAGCAATAGCACTTAGACTTCTATATTGCTTTACAGCCCTCCCTAAGTGGTTTAAAGAGTTAGTATATTGCCCCAAACAATCTGGATCCTCCTTTTACAGACTGTTAGGAATGATAGTCACCTAAGAGTTGGGTTGGCAATATATAAACCAGGGTAGTCATTTAATACTGTTGTATCTTTAAGAGAATGCTGTAATTGTGATTGGCTGAGGTTCCTCCAACGGCCATAAGATCGAGCCAGAAACCTGGTTTGTTCTTTTTGCATTTCCTTTGATTCCTTTTGCCTTTTGCCTGAACGTCATTCTGCTTGAGTTGCTGTGAGTCTTACAACTGTTCGCAAATTCCGTTTACTGAACTTTGTTTATGATACTGGTAAAGAAAAGGACTTCATTTTTGGATTATCCCTGGACTGATCATTTTGAATACTAACTGCTTTGACCGTGTATGATTTGGACTGTTTGTTGGACTTTTATTTACCCATTTACTGGAAGTAAAACTTACATTTTACTATTCAGTGTATCTGTGTGCTGGTTGTGTGTTATTCATCACCACTCTCACTATGTTTCCCTGAGTGCACTCATTCTCCTAACGGGGAATACCTCAACACAGACCTCAAAAGGATGGAAGGCGGAGACAATCTTGAGCTGGTGAGACTCGAACTGCCAAACTTCTGACAGTCGACAGTCAGCAGAATTAGCCTGCAGTGCTGCATTCTAAGCACTGCACCACTATTTTTCTATTCTGTGTGAGGAAAGGAAAGAAACCTGATTTCTGAATGCAATCTTTCATTTCACTGATACTTCCCTCCCCTGGCCTAAAGAGCAGAGACATTGGAGAGAGATTTCACGAGAATAAACTGTTCGTTCTTCTACATCAAGAGCAATGTGATTGTGTCAGCAGCAGGAAAGAGTCAAGGCATGGAGAATTGTATACAAACATTGCTTGCTTTTTTCCCCTTCCCTCCCCCAGATTAGACAGAATGGAGAGGAAGAGTTTTTAAGAGAATATTGGAAACTTGTTATACAAGCCCCCAGCTCACAGCCCCAGACAACAGCCCATTTGCATTCCTTTATATGTGTACAAGACAGTAAGTAGGCACTTGAGCATTACAAAGGGTCGGTGAGCAATTAGGAGGTAAACAAAAGCTGAATGTGTGAATCCAATTAGTCTTGTCACTTTCCAGCCAGAAAGCACATTCATAGTCATGTGATTTATAATTTAGCCTCTGCTTTGCTTAGTGAAGGAGTTGCTAATCCCAATTAGGGTCATTAAGTGAAGAATACCACTATTGTGTTTTACTTTGTATTGCTGTATTTATCTAAACAAATAAAACAAATGCAGAGTATTGGATTGGCTGAAGCACTTCAACAAATTCTTATGTAATATCTTCAGTAGCCATCTATCAAAAGAAAAAAAAGAATATATTTTATCAAACTAATCTTTGACCGGCACCTGGAAAGAAAAGAAGTGATGAAGGCATGCCTACAAATTCTTTCACAGAAGACCATGAAACTAAAGCTGAGAAGAAAATTTGAGCATCTTAAATGAGTCATTATAAAGAAAAATAAATGAAACAATGCTGGTTGGAATTCTTCAATTTATTTATTGGTAGAATCAAATAAAACCAGCCCATTAAGAGTATCTCTATCATATGCTTAAGTCCAAAAAGACAAGTAAAAATTAGTAAGAAAATCTCTAAGGTTTCTGCCTTCATGGTAATTGAAAAGAAAAATAGGACAGGAAGCAGACTGAATGGGGCAGGCTAGTCTTATTAATCTTCCAATCAGGGGAAAGCAATACAGAGACAAAAAATAGAATGAAGAAGGAATCCTTGCTGTCTATCTTTATTTATGCCCTTCATAGTAAAATAAGCAACTAACCAATGTAAAGAGTTGCTTCTAGAGGCAGCATCTCTATTAGTGTTGCTCTGTTTATTTGAAAAAAATGATATTTTGAATAGAATTATGTAACTTTTGGACTACAATATTTAGTAATTAGTTTATAATTTTACAATCTGGCTACTGGTTAGGAGTTAAAGAAAAAGACAATGGCAAGTCATTTCTGTAACATCGCCAAGAAAATGAATTGAGTTTGATTTGAAGGCATCTTTGCATGAATATTGAATACATCTGATCATAGAAACGTCTTGGATTATTTTCATCTGACTCACTGACATTCAACTGATTAAAATAAATGGGAATGCTTAGAAGTATTCAATGAGTTGTGTCTGTCCATAATAATAATCACCAACTGTTAATATTCATTAGATTTTTCTTGTTTATATGTTTTAGATTATTTGCTTATTTCTTCTTGACCAGCTATGCAAATCCAGTGAAGTACAAACAAAAGACTTGAAACCAGGACCTTATTAAAAGAATTTCACAAAAACCCAGGGATGCGGGAGTCTTCAAAATGGCATTTAATACAGTGGCTATATAATATCTCAATCATCTTAGGTGATAAGCTGTTAAATATAAACTGTTAGAAAGCAAAACAAGAAAAGATGACCGTCATCAGGAGGATGTATTGGTGGGGTTTCCAGAAGATGATCCATTAGTGTCTTGAGGCAGACCATCGATGTGCTTCTCTTAGAGGTGCTTCATGGTTTCTATAGATCCCTTCGATACAGAAAAATTGAAATATTGACTGTAAGGAAAAGTGCTTGTCCTCCTTTAGGATCAGAGACAGGATTAAACAACACCATTGCAGACACAACAAGAATGCCCGCGGAGCAGTTTCACTCTTGTATCTGTCATAGCAGTTTGTGCCGAAGAGACCCACTTCTTGTTGAGCTTAAAAGGAAGTCTCCTTTTTTGACAGGGCTGGTTGATTGCTCTGGCAGCACAAATAAATTAAGCTCTGGCTGTGTTATTCTGCCTCACTCAGCCATTACCGCCTTGGAGACAAATAAAGGTGGCTCTTGTGAAAACTATTGATCCATATAAGGAGATGGCTCATTAACTAAAAGTGATGCAGACATAATTAAAGTTCAGGAGTCCCTCCCCCAAACGATCTGCATTATTGCTTTTTTTTCTAAACAGATGTTGCATCTAGTACTCCAGCTTAATTTCTTCTATGCCTAATTGTTCATACAAGCCCTTTCTTTGTATCTGTGCTATGTACAGGTATTTTATGCTTCATTCTAATTGAGAGCTGTCCTTGATTTTCCCCTGCTTTAACAGCTCAATTCCCAAATTAGTTAAAGGAGGAGAGTCAACAGGGCTAAATCTATACATATATAATCTGGCTGGATTATACATTGGCTTAATTTTAACAGAGGGGTGGATGAATATCAGTTTTCTTTTACTTCCTACAATTCTTTCCTACCTGGTTAACTTGTACTCTATTTGATGTAATCGGCAAAATAGTTGGATTTAGTGTTCGATCCTATTAGACAATAACACAAGTACTGAATGAAAGTTTGAACCAAAGAAAGCAAATAAAATTGCACTAGGAATGTCACAAGGGACTTTGTGTTGTACAGTTTTATATCTGAACATTTGTTTTATAAAACAACTCTGATTTCTGTTGTTATTTATAGCATACCACCTTGAAATGTTAAAAGCTTTTGGAAAGTTTTTAAGTCTCCTCTCGGTTACATGCATACTAGAATTCTGTAAATTCTTGTTTGTTTGTTTGTTTGTTTGTTTGTTTATCAAATATAGATACTGCCCATCTCACTCCCAGTGTCTACAAAGCATTTGTTTCAAAAGATTAAGGAATGATATCTGGTTTCAGACTAGTTGCTAGACAAATTGATAAATATGTAAGTTTGAGCAACATATCCTCAGTGAATAATTAAAGCAGCTTCATCATTTTGGGTGGGTGGAAATTCTGGTATGGAATAGTATGGAATAAAGTTGAAAAACACTGCTCTAATGGATGCTTTGAAAGCTCTTCAATATTGCTTCAGAGATATTTGCCTGAGTTTATTAAAAGGCATAGTTACTTTAATATTGGAAGAGAGGTTTCCCAAATATTTCAATGATCACCTTTTGGAGAATTTGCATAGCCCTAGTATTCAGCTAAACAGTTTCTACTGATGCTGGACTGAATATATTTAGATGGCTTTTAAGGGTAGCTGTGAAAGCTTTAAATAATGTAGTGCTATAATGCTTAAAAGGAAGGGTGCTTTGCTCAATTTAACACAGAGCCTGAAGGAAGTCCTCTTTTTGAAGGCCTTACATGGGTAGGTTTGGATTGGTTACGAGGGCACAACAGGAAGGAACTGTCTAAAGGGGATCTGTAGTAGCCAGCAGTTTAGACTGAACATCTGACAAATTTCTGTTGAAGCATTTCAATTAAAAAAAAAAAATTCTTAAACTCACAATCCAGCCAGTTTCAGCATACAGTAGGGCAATTTAAAGATTACATGCTTATAGAAAGCCAGTTAGCCAACTTATAGGAATGAATGATTGAAAAGAATGTTCCATTGGCTTGTTTTGGCCACTTCTACTTTGTCACTTCTTCATTAATTTCCCCCATTTGTTACAACTTTCTATCCTAAAATATCATTGAGATTATAAGTCTTATAAGTCTTTATTAGAACATCTTGTGAACAATGCCATACTGTTTTATATATCAGATTTCCTAAAAGGATATTGCAACGAAGTGGGTATTTGTATCATTCTCCTGCCTTCCATCTCACTCTCCCAATCAGTTCTAAAAAATCATGGAACAGGATATGAAGCAAAAGGACAGAACAAGCAAAGTCCTTTTATGTTCTATTAGAAGTTATCTAGTGTCTACCTTTTCTATTTTTTTTAGCATATTTCCTCTTAAAATGCAGCATGTATAGCAGGGGTGGGAAAACTACGGCCCGGGGGCCACATCCGGCCCGTTGGTCTTTTTAATCCGGCCCGCCGAAGATTGGTACAGAATTAAGATTTGATGTGAATGATTGAATGATTGCATTCATTTGATTTTGACTTGTAATGACAGGCATTTCGACACCAAGTGGCGGCCCGTCTGTCAAATTTTAAAAGTCAATGAGGCCCCCGAGCCAAAAAGTTTGCCCACCCTGATGTATAGAGATAAAAAGGTATTTGATAATTAATCAGTATAGACAAATAATTACAGTATACATAACTTTCAATTTTGTAGCATAATTTAAAATAAGAACCTACAGAAATGGTAGTATTCTTTTCAAATATGCTGTATATGGATTATGGATTAATTTTAATGTTTATATTAATAAATATAATACCTATATAATACCTATATAGATATGTATAATGCATGTGGTACACACTACACATATCAAAATGTGTAGCTTAGATGCACAATTAATAATGTTGATATAAAATCTAATTCTACTGCACAGCTATGATAGAAATTACAATCTTCTGAAAATTGTGCCAGTACATAGCAAAAATGTAAGTGCCATTGCAGGAATTGTGTTTGGAATTCCTACCACTTTTGTGCCTTTTTAAATGAGACCAAAGACACCTATCTATCTAGATAAATGCATTGCTTTGTTTCACATCAGCACTGGTTGTCCATTTGATTTAAAACATCAGTGCCCCTAACCATTTATTTCACTCAAGCAATATCAGATGGAAAGAGCACACTCTTATTTCCTTTTTTTGTTCTATGACTGCACAAATTGATGTTGTTTTTTGTGCAGAAAATACCTAAACAACAAAATAAAACATAGCAACAATATTCCACTGCTGTTTTATATAATACCAACTAGCAATTGAACACTTTATAATGAAAGAATACAACAGAGTAATCTTTTTTGATTCTCAGCAGAAAAAAGTTAATATTATCCCTACATAAACTAGTAAACTTGCTATCCACCTTCATAGTAAAATTGCTGTCCACCTTCATGCACAAAGCAGCACAATATATCTAATTTGTCCCCACTTCCTCAATTTGCATAATTTTAATACAATAAGACTTTACCACAACGGCAGTACATTTTAACTCACTAACTTACAACTGCAACTTCTGGAATTCCTGTAGAATCTGGAGTCATCAAATTGGAACAAACTGGCCCCAACAGCTTTAAAATATTAAACATATTTTGGATAAAAGAAGCTAAGTTAGAAGACACTTTAATTAGAAACAGCACATTAATCAGGAACTTAGAATTTCAGCAGTATCCAGGGGGTGAGGACTGTCAAACCAGGCAAGATGGCTGTTGTGTCATTGCAACTGAAACTCCGTATCTTTATACATATGTACAGTTCTGACACGTGACAAATGGATAGGGTGTGATGGATTGTAGTCTGGGTTCCTGGTTGGGGGGGGGGGGGGCGGGCTGCATCCAGAGGGCAAAAAGACAGCAAAACTTAAATGATTTCGTTTTGAGAAAGAGAATTCCCTAGCAATTCTCAGAGTATATCTTTAATGATGTAAGTAGTTGCTTTAGTTTGGCAATATTTCTGTCTATAGGTAAGGAACAATAAAGAAAACTGCAATTCTTAGGAGTATGAACAAGTTTCATCCCATCCTCCCTATCTTCTGTGAATGAAGCTATTACTGTAGTCTTGATGCAGTGAAGTATTTATATGAGGCTTTCATTCTCTTCTACATTGCAAGTTTTTGAATGTGCATACACATGGATAATTTTGTTCTAATGGAATCACACAAACACAATTTCAACATATTTACAATTCTAGTCAGGAAGTGTTGCAATCTCTTTTGTCACCTCAAATCTAATTTTCAAAAAGGTAGCATAGAAATTACTGTGGGAGAGTATTCCCATAAATAACAATTACTGTACTGTATGCTTTGATTTTTTTTTTAACCCCTTATATCATTGGATATGATTGATTTTTTTTTAAAGAAAAAAACTGAAAATCAAAAGGCACATTGGAACAGCAGTGTTGGGGCAACAGAGGTTAGATTGTAGGTTTTCTCCATACCATGGAAGTCTGAAGGATTTGTGCAATCAATTAGAACTGAATTAACCGAAGACATTCAATTTAATAAATTGTCTTGAGAAATTCAAAACAATAAGAGAACAGATCAACAATCCATAAACATTCCCTTCCATGGGATTGGAAGGTAGTCTTAAAAAGGCAGCCTAACATCCCAGTGATGATTGTAGGAAAACAGTAAGCTTCCAACATGGTTTCCATGACAACAGCCAGATTGCAGAAACTAGCTTCTTATACTTGTGTGTGTAATAACTGGATGATTTAGTCTTACTGGCAGGATAATAAAACAACAACCGTCTATGTTTTAAAATGCTGAATGCTAGAACCAAAAGCATATTTCTAAGAGGAGAAGTATTACAGAAAGTATGGGAGGGTAGATTTATATAGTGTCTCGTGAAATGTCATAATATTATTTTGGTAATACATTGAACAAGGCCAATATCATAACTTTGTCACACAAATTTTAACGTTTAGATTAGATTTTTAAAAATTTGCACAAGACTGTCTTTGCTGACTGTTAGCTAGGCTTCTGCTAATGGTTTAGAAAGCTGGACATGTTAAAGAGAACAGCTTGCAGGGAAGTGTTTTCAAGAGTTAAATATTGTTTTCCTTCCAAAGAGAATCTTCGCTATTAGATCATGCTATTAGATTAGTACTTTCTGGAGAATGTTTTTGGTTGAATATTTGAGGGGCTGCCACAAAGAAGAGGAGACAGCCTATTTTCCAAAGCATCAGAAGGTAAGACAAGAAACAATGGGTGGAAACTAATGGAGAGAAGTAACCCATAACTAAGGAGAAGTTTTCTAGCAGTGAGAACAATTAACCAGTGTAACATCTTGCCTTCAGAAGTTGTGGGTGCTCCATCGACTGAGGTTTTTAAGAAACTGAACAGCCATTTGTCTGGAATGGTGTAGGATCTCCTGTTTTGGTTGGACTAGAAGTCTTCCAAGGCCACCTCTTTTATTCTCAATGTTATTATTGATTTACTCCAAAGGATGTGAAGTTTCTAGAATATGAGAATAATAACCTTCACTATTACAGTCATTACAGATTGAAATTTTGCAATAAAATGCTCGTCTTCCCTCAATATTAATACTATTCGGTCTCATTTATTTTAAAACTGCACCTTCATTTATCTGAAATAAAATACAAAAAGTTATACCCTGAAAGGGAATTATAGTGCCTCTTTTCTCTAGAAAAGCTTCAGTGAAATAAAGAAATTAAGGTACTTTGGTATACAAGGAGAATAGAAAAGTATCCCCTATTCACATATTGGGATTAAATTGTGAACTTTTGGAATATATTTGTCTGCATGTTTTTGTCATCAGTTATTGTTATTACAAAAGGAGGCCAAAAAGAGTCTTTTTACTAAACTAAGGTTTCATAATAGTTAGAAAATTGGAAGAAATATTAACAGAAATTAACACTGTTCTTCAGACTATAAAAGTGTTGCTAACCTCAGGCAACACTGCAGAGCAAAAATTTCATTCTTGGATGGGGGAGAAATCAATACACAACAGCAATTTAAACTGCAGACGCTTGAAATAAAGTCTTCGTCTGTCTTTTGTCTATCTGTCTTTCTATCTTCCATCCATCTCACTTTTATTATGTATTATGTATAAATATTAGGTATAATACTAAGGCTGTTACTAATTAAACAAAAGACACTCTGCTGCTTGTTTTATGGAAAGTAGTAGAAGACATTTAACAATAAAGTCATGCTCAATTAATTATAAGAAAAACTCTATGTGTGAAATTACTCTCTGCCAAAATTCGGACTGTTATAATATTTACAACTTATGTTGTTGTTGTTGTTGTGGTTTTCAGTTGTGAATGGAATAACTTCTTTCAGCATATATACTTAGGATACTTAGGGTGACCAATGATGCTGGTGATACCAGCCGCATGAGGCAGATCTGACTAGGATAATCTCCCTAGGAAGTCTAAAATTAGTTTATTCAGATTGTATATGATAACACAATCTTCCAAATCTGATTCTGCCATACATCCTTTCCTGTTTTATACTGCAGTGAATTAGAGGGGTATCTGCCTGAGCTGTTTCCAAATGTTATTTCACTGTTCTACTGAAAAACGTTTCAGCTGCTTTGTCCAGATAATAGTGCCTTCCATCAAGGTTACCGTTCTGACTTTATATGGATGGCTGGGGGGGCAACCACAAGTTGTGTAACTAATTCAACTGTAGGTGATACCAGTATAATAATTCAGGAATTATTCAGTTCATCTTCAAGAAGTAGATACAACTGCATTTGTTCGTTACTTCTCTCTTCTTCACCTGATCGGTTTATTCCGTTTCACCATGAGAAGACTGCTCAGAGTTTTTAGCAATTTTTCCTGAATAACAGATAACACATTTAATAGATAATCAGAGTTGGAAGGGACCTTGTAGGTCATCTAATCCAACCCCCCACCCAAGCGGGAGACCCTACACCATTTCTGACAAGATGGCGGTCCAATCTCTCCTTGAAAGTCTCAAGTGATGGTGCTCCCACAACTTCTGAGGGCAAGCTGTTCCATTGGTTGATTGTTCTCACTGTCAGAAAGTTTCTCCTTATTTCCAGGTTAAATCTCTCCTTGTTCAGTTTCCATCCTTGTCTGGCCTACAGGTGCTTTAGAAAATAGCTTGAACCCCTTCCTTCCTGTGGCAGCCCCTCAAATATTGGAAGACCACTATCATGTCTCCCCTGGTCCTTCTCTTTACTAGACTAGCCAAGCCCAGTTCCTGCAATTGTTCGTTGTATGTTTTAGCCTCCAGTCCTCTAATCATCCTGGTTGCTCTTCTCTGTACTTTTTCTAGAGTCTCAACATCTTTTTTATAATGTGGTGACCAAAACTGGATGCAGTACGCTAGGTGTGGTCTTACTAAGGCTTTATAGAGTGGCAGTAGTACTTCCCTTGATCTTGATTGTATCCCTCTGTTAATACAACTTAGGATTGCATTAGCTTTTTTGGCTGCTGCTGCACACTGCTGGCTCCTATTTAGCTGGTTGTCCACTAAGACTCCAAGATCCCTCTCACAGTTACTGCTATTGAACCTGGTTTCACCCAGTCTATATATGTACTTTTGGTTTTTCTTGCCTAAGTGTAGGACTTTACTTTTCTCTACATTGAATTTCATTTTGTTAGATATGGCCCAGTGTTCTAGTCTATCAAGATCCATCTGGATCTTGAGCCTATCTTCTTGGGTGTTAGCTATTCCTGCCAGCTTAGTATCATCTGCGAATTTGGCAAGTTCCCCTTTTATTCCCTCATCTAAGTCGTTAATGAAGATATTGAAGAGTACTGGGCCTAAGACGGAACCTTGTGGCACCCCACTGCTTACTTCCCTCCATAGAGACTTAGACCCATTAAGGATTACTCATTGAGTACGGTTTGCCAGCCAGTTGCGAGTCCATCTAGTGGTGGTGCTATCTGTTCCACTTTTTTCTAGCTTACTAAGAAGTGGGTTGTGGTCTACTTTGTCGAACGCCTTGCTGAAATCTAAATATATTATGTCCACAGTATTTTGCTTCTTGTCAAATACTTCTTCTCAAATTAGATTTGAGAAAATCCAACTCTGAGTATAAGATTCAAACCAAGGATGACATCATAAGCATTTCCTTGTTCCTTGCACTGTGTTGCCACCATGCCAGCTTGTTTTCATTGGTGTTCCTCCCAGGCCTTAGATTTAGCTGGTTGCAGGGATGGGCTGCTGGGGGTTTGCAGGGGGTCGGGAGAGCCCCTAGCTAATATTCTATGCAGTTCGGGGAACCCCCAAATCCCAAGTCTGGCTGGCCCCGCCCACCCCACCCCACCCACATGGCCTGTTTTGGATGCAGGTAAGTGCAGGGCGTGTGCGGAGGCTCGGAAGGCCGGAAAATGGGCCTCCTGGAAGTTCAGGAAGGCCAGAAATGGGCTTGTTTCTGGCTTCCAGAGAGCCTTGGAAGGGCAACCCCCGCCCCGCCATGGTGCAGGAGGCCAACAATGCCCACCATGTGCCCACCATGGCCACATCCACCCAGCAACCTTTAGGCATTACAAAAATGTAGTATGTATGGAGACCATGAGCAGGTTTAGGCTCACCCCTGGCTGGTTCGTGTCACTTTGCTATATGTTAGAATAGAGGTTGGTAGGGGTGTTTTGGAGTTTTCTGGGTTTCCCATCTTGCTCTTCTTTCTTTTTTTACTTTTGTTTTAGCTCAGTTTTGTTCTCTGTTTCTTATTGTACGTTTTATATTGACGGATGTTTAGTGAACCAGCCAGAATGGTTTGGAGTCAAGTGCATCAAATTAAATCAGAACAATGTGGAAGCTTTTGATTTGGTTGCCAAATGTGGTGAGAGCAGGCAGTTATGTGTACTCCCAGATCACTGACATTATAGTTTGCTCCATGAGTTGCTTTAGTTACCAATTTGCTTCTGGGTTCAGCTGAGGTGCTGGATTACTTTTGGATTACTGCAATGGGCTTTACATGGGGTTGACCTTGAATATTACCTAGAAGGTACAACAGGTTCACAATGTAGTTGCATATGCAATGATGTTTGTTCCTAGGTTTACCCATGCAACAACTTTGTTGTATAAGCTGCACTGGCTTTCAGTTTTCTTCTGGCTGCAATTCAAGGTGCTGGCTATTGTCTTAAAAGCCCTATATTGCAGTGGCCCCCAACCTTTTTTGAACCAGGGACCGGTTTCCCGATTATTTATTCTTCCTGAGTAACGCGAGACTCCACCGCCATCGGGACAGCTGTTCATTCGAAGCCCCCCCTTCAACGAAACTAAGGCGCGAGCACCCAAACGCCACTTTCTAACTGAAAACCTGGAAGCACTTTCCAACCGAAAACCCGGAAGCAACCGAAAACCTGGAAGCGCTGTCGAAACAAGATGGTGGCGCCCAAGCTTTGTGGCCTGGTAAAAATGATCCACGGACCAGTAACGGTCTGGGGACCGGTGGTTGGGGACCCCTGCTATATTGCACAAGGCTAGATTATCTATGAAACCACCTTTGCCTAAGGACATGTACATGAGCAGGCTGAGTCTGAGGGGTGGATTAAGCACATAAGTAATCTTAAATCCCACAAGAGATCTAAGCCCAGCCCATCTTGAATTCCATTAACCCTTATCTAGTACCACTTTGTTTTGACTGTTAGTAGTTCAGATTCTTGTAGAGAAAGTTAGCATGCAATAAACCTGTATTCATTTGAACCGCCTTGACTCCTGATTTCTGTGTTTGACATGACATCTACCTATCCTACCAGATTACATAGGGTGGATACATTCTACTCCATTTCCTTTAACATTAACAACTTATGAGAGTCAGGAAGTATACTTTTTCTGTAGTAACTCCAGTCCTATGGAGCACTCTTCCTCTTGAAGTTCAGCAGGCCTCTATTTTCCTAGTTTCTGAAAAGCACCGAAAATTTGGCTTTTCCCCTGTTAATATTCATGTCAGAAAACTGCTTGAAAAAATACTAATTTAAGGGAGCAATTATTTTTGGGATTCTAATTGCATGTACTATGTAAATATAGTTAAGAAGAACTGTTTATTAAAAGCAGCCAAAGTCAACTGAAAAAAGAAAACAACCGGCTAATGATGAAATGAACACAGAAAGAAAGAAACAAAACTGCATCAAGATTTTTATTTATTGAAGTAAGGATACTAACATCAGCAAAGAAGTAGGCAACAACAACATGATTAAAAATAAAATATAGTCTCAAAACTGTTTCCAATATGTAATAAAGAAACTTTTTCAGTCCACCGCCCCCTTGGTGCTACAAACTCATCCCTGGCGCCCCCCACCAAGGAGTGGGATTCAAATTTCTGTGGGAGTGGCCTAATTTGAGGGTGTGGCTTGCTGGTCACATGAATGGGTGGGTGTGGCTTGCTGGTCACATGACTGGCTGGCGTAGCTTGCTGGCTGGGTATGGCTTGCTGGTCACATGACTTGCTGGTCACATGATGGGGTAGGTGTGATTTGGTGGTCATGTGACTGGGTGGGCGTGGCCAGGTGACTGGCAAACCAAATACAAGTGATCCTCACTTAATGGCCGGTTGTTTAGCAAGTGTTCTAATTTATGACTGGCCTCCCCAGAGATACTTGACCCATTTTTGGAGTTTTAACAGCCACGCACACACATACACACACACTCCCTTCTAACCCTACTGGAGCAGGTCATTGCACTAGAATTGACAAAACATCTCTGATTAGATTCTAGCAGTGAATAAAATCTAATCAGAGATGCTTTGCCCATTCTTTGTTTTATTTGTATCTCATTATTTTATGTTGCTGAATTGCATTGACATGCGTGTCCATTCTTGTGCACAACCCAGAAGCTTTTGTGGTTCTTTGCAGCAGAAATTACCAACCTCTGGCTTTGTTCTACTTTTCAAACATGCTGACACTGCCGCATTCTAGGTGCCGGCCCCGCAGGTCCACCCCATTGAGCCCACTGCACTGGAGGGACCTGCCCAAGCAAATCAAGTCAATGAGGTAAGCCTGAGAGAGGGAAAGAGAGATAAAGGAGAGAGAGAGAGAAGAAAAGAAAGAGAAAAGGGAAAGACAGAAAAAGGGACAAAGAAAGAGGGAGGAGGGAAGGAAGGGACAGAAAGAAAAAGAAATAAAGGAGGGAGGGAGGAGAAAGATAATGAGATATCTATTCTAGTCAATCACCTGCTCCAGCAGGGTTAGAAGGGAGTGTGTATGTGTGTGTGTTTGTGTGTGTTCTCCTTGTAATTTACCAGTACATTTTGGTTTTGCCTTTTTCAGATTTGGCACTGTAATCCATTGGGGAAAAATAATTTTTAGGGTGGAGATATGGTCCAATGGATCCTGTTTAAAGCCTCAACAAAATGTGAGAGCTTCCTGATAGTCTTGACCATGTTTTGTCCACAAAACCTTTAATAGAAGCCAAAGATGTTTCAATGTGGAAAAGGGCCTCAGTCTAAACTAGGCCTCATTTCAATCAGATGCATCAGGTCTCTCTCTCTCTCTCTCTCTCTCTTTTTCTCTCTCTATTTCCTCCCTCCCTCCCAGACTGGCTTTGCTCTACTTTCCCAATGTGCCTGTGGGGCTGGCGCTTCGAACATAGATAGATGGATGGATGAATAGAGAGAGAGACAGACAGAGAGAGAAAGGTAGGTAGGTAGATAGATTGGTAGATAGATAGATAGGCAGGCAGGCAGGCAGACCTTTTGGGTGAATGTATGGATAGGTAGGTAGGTAGATTGGTAGATAAGGTAGTTAGGTAGATCTATTGGTAGGTGGGTAGGTAGACAGAAAGGCAGGCAGGCAGACAGACATTTTGGATGTATGGATGTATGGATAGATAGATAGATAGATAGATAGATAGATAGATAGATAGATAGATCAATCGATCTATAGTGGTAGATAGATAGGTTGGCAGGTAGATAGACAGAAAGGCAGGCAGACATACAGGCAGACCATTTGGATGGATCGATGGATCGATGGACAGACAGACAGAAAGAAAGAATGCAACAGCGGTGGCACTTTGAGAAAGTAGAGCAAAGCCAGAGTGGGAATTGAAGTCCGCACAAGTTGCCAAGGTTGATAAACACGGGCTGAATATATCAACCCAGCCATTCTGGTTTAGACTTTAGCATGCTGTTTGAATCCGGCTTAGTCAATGAATAAACCATGGCTAAGATCTTCCTGCTCCTTAATGCAGCTGCCCCTGTGCCCCTTCTCCAGCCCCCTGCAGCTGCCCCTCAGCCCCTTCTCCAGCCCCCTTTGGCATCCAATTTTGCAATGCCAACCTCCCCGGGGCAGAGATGCAGCCAACCTCACCCTCTTTGCTTCAACCCAAGGTCCACTTCCATCGGGCCAAGCAAGGGGAGGTACTCTGCACACACTCAGAGACTCCCAACTTCAGTGAAACGTTCCGCCCATCTTTATGCTTCGCCCGGGAGGAGGAAGGCATGCGGAAACAGCCCAGACCAGTGGAGGTGGAGGGAACGATCGCTTGGAAACTAAGCAAGCAAGCAAGCGCAGGGCTCAGTCAGAAGAACCGGGCTGCAGAGGGAGGCTAGGTTCTAGGTCCGGGACGGCCACGTAGAGCTGAACTGAACCGAGCCACGCACCTTGGAGAGCTGCAGCTGCACCCACCCGCTTCCTGCATGCAAGCCCGTCTGGCTGGAGAGGCGGAGGCTGGAGATGCGCTGTGCACTCCCTTGTTCTCCTCCAGGGAAAGGGGCCCTAACACCGGACCACCCACCCCTTCCACTGTGCGCCTCGGGAGGTTTCCACTGTGTGCCTTGGGAGTACCCAGGGGCGGTACTGCCCACTTTGGGAACCACTGGTCTAGAGCAAGGATCTGCAACCTTATAAACTCAAAGAGCCACTTAGGCCCATTTCCCACAGAAAACAAATACTGGGAGCCACAAAACCTGTGTGGGCATGGCCAACTCAACATCACCCACCCAGTCACATGACTCCCCCCCCCCCAGCCATGCCTATCCAGGCTTTGTGGCTCTCTGTGTTTTCTTTTCTATGGGAAATAAGTATCTCCCTCTCTGTGTCTCTCTCCTTCCCTCTAATCTCTCTTTCTCCCTCTCTATCTCCCTCTCTTTCATCTATCTTTTGCTCTCTCATTTCTTTCTCTTTTTCTCTATCTTCCTCTCCCTCCCTCCCTCTCTCTTATCTGTCTCTTTCTCTCATCTCTGTCTTTCTCTTTTTCTATCTCCCTTTCTATCACCCTCTCTCTCTATCTCCCTTTCCCTCCTATTCCTCTCTCTCTTTTCTCTTTCTCTCTGTCTCCCTCCCCCTCCCTCCCTTTCATCTCTCTTTCTTTCATCTCTTTATCTTTTCCTCTCTATCTCCCTCTCATCTCCTCTCTCTCTCTCATCTCTCTCTCTCTCTCTCTCTGTCTGTCTCTCTCTCTTTCTTTCTTTCTCTCTTTCCCTCTCTCCCTTCCTCCATCCCACTCCCCACCTCCACCTCCCAACCCACAAATAACTGTAAGGAAATTCGAGTACGTTCTTTCTATCTCTGGAAAGATACAAAAATAAATCTTGCATTGCAAAAGGAGTGACTGTCAGGCTGTAAATCACCACACACATGTCAGAGAAGCATCATCCCAAGCAGCAGCACACTCACACTGGCATGCATACACATCCTGTAACTCAGTCCAAAGTGGCTGGAAAATATAGCCCATGGGCGCCCCTGAAGATGCTTGGCAGCAAGTATGGGACAAAACTCCCACTCCCCATCACCAAGGCAGTGTCTGCTGAATCCTTGAAAAACCGGGCAAGGCGGACAGAGGAGAGCAGACCCCAAGGAGCTGCATGACGCTCCGAAGCCACAGGTTGCCGACCACCAGAATCTTACAAGCCTGAATTTGATTCTTTCCTGTATCTGATAATCCTAGTGAGTAGAGAAATTATAGAGATTGGAAGGGCCCATTCCTTATATATTGACTGAGACTTCTTTTATTCCCCCCAATCTCTCTCTCCCTCTCTTTCTCTCTCTCTACACACACATAAAACACAAACAAACATACACATCTATCCTCCTAAAAATCAAAATAGATTTTTGGCAGTTTTAATCAGCAGGGGCTTTATGCATTACAAAAATGCAGTATGTATGGAAACCATGAGGAGGTTTAGGGCCACAGATTTCTCACCCCTGCCTTATGGAAACAAAAGCAGCATTTCATATTTTTAGGCTGTGTTCACACCACATATGTATTACAGTAATCAGTTCAGGACTTAATAGCATAACCTGTTCCCCTTGTTCACTGTTAACCATGGTTAGTTTCTTTGGTTTGGGGTGGTTTCAGGGATTGTATAAAGTCCTGGTTTGGGTGATACTATAGCTCAATGTGCTTTGTAGACAGGGGGAAATTAAACTGAATGTGTAAACATAGCCTTCATTTACATAATTATTTACTAATGCCATATCTCCATGTTATTTATTATTTCTGTGCTTTTAGCGCTCTTTTTACAACAAGAAAAAAAACCGCAAAGTTTACTTTAATCCTGTCATCATTGGCAAATAGTTGTTTAGACAAGGATCTAGTATTACCCTTCATATCAAGTTTGGCATTATTTTTCCATGACAGGCATCGTATGGGCACTCTGGTTGCTTAAGGATATAGAATGTGGAAAGTAGAGATGGAGCTGTCATTTAGGGGAAAAAAAGTGATACCGCAACTGAAAGTATAGTCAGTTTGAAAACACAGCTGACAATGAAAGACACCTTGAGGACTAAGATAACCATGTGACTTGATGTACAAGACTGTCGGGAAAACTGAAAAAATGGACTCAAAAGAAGCGAAAGGATACACTCAGAAAAAGCTATAAACTTTTCAGAAGGAGCAGGTAGACAATTCGTATATAATTAAAATGCCATGGAGTCAAAGAGGGAGAAGACAAAATTCAAGAAAAGCTAAGATGCTATGAAGGATCTTTTTAGAAATTATTTTTAAATTTCACTAAATATGCCAGTGTAAAATTTGGTTTCTATAACAAACAGTCACTTACAAGTTTTGCATTTGGAAAAAAAGTGCCACACTAAAGTACTTACACTACAAAGTACTACACTAAAGTTACCAAGCATATTATTGTGTTAAGGCTTAAAAGTAAATGAAATAAATTAAATCAACCCAACCTTGCATAGTAAAGGATAAATCAAACAAAATGAGTCCCATAGGAATTATTAAGGTTACCTTAGTAATAATGACTAATTAGTTATGATTTTTATGCACTTGTGCTTTGTACAACTATATACCATTGACATGTCTTTATTCATTATTTTTAATATGTCAAATTATAGATTAACTTCTATTCTCCTACTTATGAGAATTTAATAAACAGGAATAAAGCCATGATGGGAAATCTAATTCTGATTGATGCATATTACTGATTGATGCATATTATTTACTCAATACCTAAGCACACACATTATATTAGATCTGTAAACAATAAGAATAAATAACAACATTCACGTGATTTAACCTGGTTATTGCATTTTAATATTTATCATTGTAAATCATTTCCAGATGCAAATATAAACTATATTACACAGAATAAGAAATAAATAAAGGATAGTGGTTGAGCAGTCTCGCATCTAACTTTAAAACCAATCAAATGGTCTAAAAAGCACTTTGTTCAAAACTTTCAAAGAGTCTCACAATTTCACTACTTTGTACCCTTAAGGCACAGAGAATGAAATGCCCTGTTGAAAATGATAAATGGGTATTTATCCAAGGCTTCCTTTCCATAGAACAAGAATACAATCTACTGTCACATAGCATCCTTACATGGAATTAAGAAGTTGGAGAAGTTTGGGGATGACACTGAATTGAAGCTATTAGCAAAATAAGTGTATTGCTTCATTTTCTACTATTGTAAAATCTCTACTCTGGTCCTTTACGTTTGGAAACATCAATTTCTGTATTGTTTTCTTTTATGCTGTATTGTTTTCTTTAATGTCCAAGGCAAGGTTTCCAATTTACATGTGGAAAATTAAACTTACCTACTACCTAAAATGCTGTTCGCTGGCCAAATTGTGTCATTATAGTTTTAATCTGACAAGAAAGTATTGAAACCAAAAGGTCTATCAAATTCCCATGCAGGTGGCTGGCTGTGTTAAACTAGATAATTCATAATTCACAAACCATGACAGAAGTCAGCAAATACCTCTGGTCAATACTTCTATTATGTAAAATCTCAAAAAACTTTTGCAGTCTCAAAGATTTCAGTCAAATTATAGATTAACTTCTATTCTCCTACTTATGAGAATTTCATAAACAGGAATAAAGGAACAATTACTAAATTGTAGCCTATTTTATATTATTTTATTTGGGGGCAAAGGGCCTTGCAGTCTGGTCATAATTCTGAATTTTAAGATAATGCAAATATATCATTATGCATGGTAATTTGATCAGAATAAATGGGAAATAAAGAATAAACTACAGTGTACATAGAATACTCAGTGCTTATTTAGAGTACAAAAGCCCTAACAGTACTTATATTGTACAATATAAAAAACAAAAACAAGTGAAAGAAGAACAATATCAATCAGTCAATCAATCAATCCCATTCTGGATTTCTCTTTTTCAGATAATGAGGTTGCTTTCTCATTACAGCACTAGTATAATTTCCAAGCAAGTTAATGAAAAAAATGCAATTAAAAATAGTCCTTCTTAACAGCTAAAACAATAAATTGTTCCTCTAAAGTCCAATCTGCCTCTCTTAGCAAACATTGAAGACCAGTAAAATATTTTTTCCAATGGCTGTTGTTTTTACATTACTTCTATAAAGCGTCATTATCATTGCAACGAATAGGAAACAGATATAAATATAGATTTACAGTACTAAGAAATAAATTTTGTTTGCTTTTCATTATAATTGGATTGTTTGTATTCTATAAATGCTTCCCTCCAGCTATATTTACATTGTCAAACAGTGACTCAACTAAGCAATTTAGCCTATTGCAAACCTGGGGTAGTAATCTCCTTTCACAGATGGATATCTGTAAGAGCTGAAATTTCTCATGTTGTTCAACTCTTCCACATGTTTCTTTAGTGTGTCTGCTAAATGAAGAATCTAAAATAAATACACATGCTTTAATGAAAAAAAAAAGGAAAAAAATGACCAGTGGAAACAATTTTACATTTTTGTCTCCAACTGGTAATTACACCCAATTATTTATCAACATTACAATATATAGCATATATTTCTTCATTAAATACCACATTCTAAGAATCTATAATTGAGAAAGCCAAAGAATACAATTAGTAAGTCAGTAGGTGGTTTCATTGATTGCACATAGGCATTTGAATATGTCCACTATGTTAAACTGTGGACACCTGTGGACAATGTTTGGGACAATGAAGATTTCAGAACATTTCTACGCTCTGGCCAGAAAGCCACAATCCAGTGCAACAAGATGAAATATACTGGCTGCAGGTCAGTAAAGGAATGGGGTAAGGCTTTATATTCAACTTATAAGTGGATTCTAAACTGAGAGTGGCTGGGTTGTAAGAACATGAGTATGATTTTAAGATGAAGGAAGAAACATCAATAGCTTGTGCCAGAGGTAGTATTCAGCAGATTCTGACCAGTTCTGGAGAACCGATAGTGAAAATTTTGAGTAGTTCAGAGAACTGGCAAATACAACCTTTGACTGGAGATTTTATAGTATTCTTCCCCTGCCACGTCCATCAAGCCATGTCCACAGAACCAGTCGTAAAAAAAAATTGAATCCCACCACTGGCTTGTGCTAGGCTGATGGCACTACTCTGAGAGCAGAAAATGCCAATTATGTGTTGTAGGGGCTAGTAATGAAAGTCAGAGCAGAATGAAAAATGGGGCCAAAAACGTTAATAAGGTGCAACTCCGAGTACAGAAGCTAGCCTTAGAAGATACTGAAGTAGTGGGCACATCTCAATTAGGGCACAAAATATCCAATTTCAACATATTTTTCTAAGACCTCGCTGTCTTGAAAGTCTATAATGCTGAGAATTATCTCTTTCTTCTGGCATCAAAGAACAAAATAAAATATAAGTTACAATGATCCATATCTACATGTTCTGCCATTTCAAATGTTGTTATCTTTTTATTTGCCCTAGTATGTATGAGGAAACTATGATCCATGGGTCACATACAGCTTTCAAGTCTCTCATTATAGACTAAAAGCTTTAAAAATATTGTGATTTCTTACATTTTTTTAGACTGAGAACAGTAATGAGATATGTATGCCCCCTCAATACAGATAGACAGTCAGACATACAACTAAAAACACATCCTCTTCTGATACACTCTGCATATATTATAATTCTTAACCACTGTGACCCTTGGCCACCATTTTTTGTTCAATGCAGGTCCAAGACTGTTGAAAAGTTGCCAATCTGTAGATTAATAAGTGAGCTGCTACACTGGGCAGAAAGATGAATAAAGATCATCAATAACTCATCTCTCCTCTCCTTATATGATTAGTTTTCAAGTGCCAACACATTCATTCAGTTCTATCTACAACAGACCTAATTCATTGCCCTGAATCGTTTTGAAGATACATTATGCAGTTCATCCAATATCCTGCTGATCAAATGGAGCATATTGCATTCAGAACCACCTAATTCCCACTTAGGATGCTTTCAGTTGTTAAATAACCAAAGATCTGATGTCATAAAGTCTAACTCTAATGCCATAAAGTCTCACCAGCATAGTCAAGAGAAGATGGAAGCTGTATGGATGGAAGCAAGGTACAAACAGACCTCATTTACAATAATAACTGAGTTCATAATTTCCATTGTGAGTTGTAAGTCATGATGGTCATAAAGAAGATCACCACTTGATTTTATTACATTTTTTGCAATGGTCAATAAGAGAACCTAGCAGTGTAAAGTGAACAGTGCAGTCATTAAGCAAACACCACAGTGGTTAAGCAAAACCATTGTTCACTATGGGCATTTTTTGCTATAAAATAGAAATAAATGCTGGTTTCTGGCAACAGTCATGTGACAGTAAAAAAAAAAATGGTAAAGGAATCCCTGTGGATTTTACTCCATAGTTATTGCTGACTATAGAGGGAAATGTTCATCTCTGTTTCAAGGTCATTGCGCCAGCACTGTCCAAAGACATTTCCATGATTATGTGGTCAGCATGACATCATGAAGTGCTGTTATCTGCCCACTGGAGCGGTATCTATTTGTATGCTTTCAAACTGCTAGGTTGGCAGGAGCTAGGGCAAGGTTGGGAGCTCACCCTATCACATGATGCTTGGCTCACAAACCCTTGATGAGTTCCCATCCTCATTCAAGCTCCTTAACTACTTAACTATCATGAGAATCCATGTGACACTGGGGTGCTGCAAATAGCTGTAATTGTGAGCTAATTGTTGAGCACACAAAATGTGGACATGTTACACTGGGGTGGGTGGGGTGTAGACATCAGAATTAATCCAGGTTGTATGTAGCTTTTGGATCTGCCATAACTTTGAACAGTCACTAAGTGACTAGTCATTAATCAAGGGTACATGTATTAACTGTCCTTTTTACAGGTAATGGCTTAAGTCTTCTCTCATTTTTTCTATAGAGGTCAGAGGTTTTTGCAGCTCCATATTTGTTAGTTGCAAAAAGTAAACAATCAATATTGTTCAAATGTTCCTTTGGCCTCAGGTAGTTAGACTGTCCTTTTATTCTCTGTGTATGTTGTTCTTATTTTGACTTTACTTTTACGTTTATGGTTAGTCCCGTAGTTGTTTGGAGTTGAGATATGTTATAAATCCTGTGAAATAAAGCAAATAGATAGTTTCATATACACGGATTTATGTTCCCAGAGGGAAGCAGGATGTATTATTTCAAATGAAGTTTTGATACTTTGATACTTCTATCTTGCAATTGTGTATTGTACAATTAAGCTTACCTATGACTGTAACTTTGTCGCTTGTATCCTTATGATTTATATTGACTGTTTCCTAGCATGATTTGATTGCTTATCGTATCCTCTGACTATCATTAAGTGTTGTACCTTATGATTCTTGACTGTGGATGAATGTATCTTTTCTTGTATGTATACAGAGAGCATTTGCACCAAGACAAATTACTTGTGTGACCATTCACACTCGGCCAATAAAAGAATTCTAATTTTAATTCTAAGTGGTAGACACACACTCTTAATGTGTATCAGTGTATGCATGCAAAAGAGAATACCCAAAATGAAACATTATTCTATATATACTACATCTGTCTGGGAATAAAGGAATAAACAATAAATCAGATCTCCTTTTAGGACAAAAAACATATCAATCCTCTGAATTGCACTGCTATTAATACATAGGGTAATTTTAACAGGACCAATCTAGTTCTAAGCATTATTCATTAATGCACAACTGTTTGACTTCCCTTGCAGATTACTAATGAGAATAGCAAATAATGCAGGAACTGACCCAGATGCACAGCTTGTGAATATTTGATGACAATGACCTTCTGTGGCATCAACAAAAGTGCTAATATCTGAGTTCGGTACTTTTCTCCCGCTCACAAGTTCAAATATTTTACCAACTAGCACATATTCAATGTTCCCAATAAATGTTGCAAACTTGCTTACGTGTACCTTTTTGGCTGTAATGCTCAGTAAAAAGATGCAGTAGGATTTGGGAGTGTGACTGAAATATCCCCTTTTCAACACACACAAAACAAAATACCATAGGTGAATTAAATGGAAAACAGGAAAATCTAATCAGATTAAAAGGCATAGGGATTACTTAAATGTTTTACAGTATGGCTCTTGAATGCCAGAAAAGATGAGCAAAGAATCAGCTATTTTTATACATGTTCATCTTTATTAAAGTAATTCTAAACAGCTATTCATAAATTGGACTGATTAGCTTTCTTTATGCTTTATGTGTTCTCTCTCTCTCTCTCTCTCTCTCTCTCTCATATTCTGCTTTGCTCAGGTTCAGGTTGTCAGTCAGTACTTTAGTTAGGGTGCATAGTTCAGCCTTTATGTGTGTCTGGTCTGCCAGGCATTTGGTTCTGGCAATTTTGCCAGGCGTTTGGTTCTGGCAATTCTGCCAGGCATTTGGTCCTGGCAAGACAAGACACACATAAAGACAGAACTATGCACCTTGACTAAAGTACTGACAGCCAATGGCTTCCACAAAAGCAAAATCACAGGCCTGATCCACAAAAACACACTGAGACATAATAGAGACCTAAAAGATGAACAGACCTATGGAACAGCTGTCCTGCTCTACATAAGAGGTACCACAGACAAAATCAGTAAGATACTACACAGGCATCCCATCAAGACTGCCTTCAAAACAGACAGAAAAATAGCAGCCATCCTAAGAAACCCCAAAGATAAGATTGACCTGGAAAACCAAGGCATATATGAAGTCCCCTGATTGGTTGGGAGTCTTGGTCTGTGAAATCCCCAGACAAAGAATTATCAGAGAAGCCATAGAGATTGAAAAAAGACCTGAAAGCATGAATAGAAGAGTTGATTCCACCAGACTGTCAATTATTTGGAAGCCTGCACTCACAAACAAAAAAATCTCCACACCACAAGTCAGGCAAACACCTGGGCACAAACAGATCTCCCCTGATACCTCCAGCTCAAACACACCCCAACCAGGCACCCAGATGAAACCTAGCTTCTTAACAAATGATAGCCATCCATTTACTTGGAGCCAAGCTGCACTAAAAGCCTCCAATACAGTAAACACAATGTTGCCAGCCAATCAAGACAAAAAAAAGCCACAAAACAGACAGAAGATATTAGAAACACCAATCAAGCAGAACACAGCAAATTCCAAGACCAATAAACACAGACCAAGACTCCCAACCAATCAGGATGAAGAAAAAACCATTCTGGCACAGCAGTAGGCTAGCCCCAAATTTAAAACTGAAACAACTGTAAAAGTCTGACTCATAGACGAACACAATACAGAAGCCTGATAATGGCAGATGAGATTCTGCCAAAACATTGCTACAACTTTAAAAGCACAATTATAATGATGTGGGAAAATACCATACATATAAGTACCCATGAAAACTTAAGAAAACACACAAACACACACACACACACACATATATCTATCTATCTGTCTATCTATCTATCTATCTATCTATCTATCTATCTATCTATCTATCATCTGTATGGTATTCAGCTTTGTTCGGGTATTTTCCCACATCATTATAGTTGTGCTTTTAAAGTTGTAGCAATGTTTTGGTAGAATCTCATCAGGCTTCTGTATTGTGTGTGTGTGTATCTATCTATCTATCTATCTATCTATCTATCTATCTATCTTTGGTTGTTCGGGTTTTCTTCCGGGTAAGATTCGAAGTATCTAGGCAACATTCCGATGAAGTCTCATTCATCATCTTCAAGCTTGTGTCTTGGCTCGGTGCTTCTCAGAGAAGCACCAAGCCAAGACACAAGCTTGAAGATGATGAATGAGACTTCATCAAAACGCTTGCCTAGATACTTCGAATCTTACGCGAGAAAACCCGAACAACCAAAGATCCACATACAAATACCCACGAAAACCTCAGAAACACACACACACACACACACACACACACATATATATTGTGTGTGTGTGTGTGTGTGTGTATGTGTGTAGAATAACTTTCACTCATGCAAAATATAAAAATTACTATAGAAAATCAGTCCATGATCAGTTAATTAAACTGTAAAATAAACAAAATCTAGATACTTTATGAGCCAGATGTACAATATTTAGCCATAAGTTATGTATGTTGATGTTTATTGTCTTAATAAAAAATAATTTCTATATTGCAATAATTGATAGAACTGTATTTCTGAATCATCACTATGTGCAGCCCCAGTAAAGAAGAGAGAACATTCTTTACCCTTCTAGCCTCTAATCAATATACACTGGATGCATTTCTGGGTGGCTGGGAGCCACAACCGTACAAATCTATTCCACGGATTTGCAGCAGCCAATAGGTGCAGCAACTGATTTTTTTAAAAATTATAAAATGTGTCAAGATGCTGTGATGTTTATGAAGATGGTTATGGCTACTCTCGCCCTTTCTCACTCTTTATTATCAATGGTAAATATAATGGAATTGTTGGTTCCTAAAAATACTTGCCCTTATACTCTCAAAGTCTACATTCCTCATACTGATCAGAATTCCCTGCTAAAAGATCTGGGCTTACCATTGTATGCTTAATTTTAGTGGTGCTATCTTTAATTTAGTTTCTTTTCACACAGGCACATGAAGTAGCAAAGCAAAATTAGGTATTACTCCATCTGATTTTGGTTGCTACAGTACTTAGCTGATTAAAACTGGCATTTCTTACTAAAATCACTGTCTAGCTGTTTATTCTCTTCGTTTTTTTTTTACTCACTAACTCTCAAATCTTAAACAAATGACTGAGAACGAAATGTTATTGAACATTTAGGATTATCTTTCCATTGCAGTATTTACATTCTTTCATCATAGATACGGATGACAATAAATCGCAGTCCACTATATAGCTGCAATTTATTGATACAGGTCTTTTGTCAGAATAACACACTGAAAACCCGAGTTCATCCGCCATTGTATTGTTCAGTCAAACAGTCATGAATGTTAGCTTTCCAGGAAAAGGAAGGCCGGGAAAAGCCTGTCTTTGTGCATTACTCACAATCCCTGCGGATCTTTCTTATAACAACTCTTTAAGTTACTAAAGTGCTAACTTAATCATGATGCCCAGCAGGGGGTGATTCTCAAACAACTAGGCAGGCAAAGACTTTACAGAGCTGAGAGTTAGTAGCCCAAGCCAGGGCTTCCAAGGGTCAATCCCCCGTAATACACACTGGGCAGATTCTTTATGATGTATTGTGGCATAACATCATAAAGTCGTTTTTCAAAATTATTTCTACATGCATACTTTACAAGAAATGCCTTTATAGTAAACTCTCCTCAAACTGTGATGACCCGTAGCCTCTCAAAATAACCCCAAACCCAAAACATACATTAAAGTCCAGTAAAGCCTTCAACTTAACTTCACTGTTTCATTAGGCACAGTTTAAAGTCACAAAAGTAAATAAGGAGGAAAACAGAAAACCAAAACAAACTGCATTGATGAGAGTTCTGAAGCAAGCCAAGATAACTAATTATAAACTCCAGGAAAATAGCCGAGAAAAGTCCATGGGAAGAATGCCAGCAAAGCTAAGCCTCTTTCAAGGTGAAGACTAATTGACTTCAGCAGTTCTAACTGCGCAGTTGGAAACTTATATACATAGCTCCCACCTGCAAGCCACGGGGAGGATCATGGTAATCTTCTCTTGAGTAGACCTCACTTTTCCCTGATCCTCTCCTCCCTGCGTGCCCTAGGATGGAGAGGGGATGGGCCTGGATCCTCCTCTGACTGCTCAGCCGGCGTCTGCCCTTCCCCAGCCTCCTCCACCACCTCTGGAGCCACACTCCCACTCCCTGTTGGCTGTTCCTTCTCTTCCTCAGAGTCAGACTCCACCAGGGGCATGACACAAACACATATAGTAGGACATGGGCACACATGAGGAGTATCTCAGATAGAAGGAGAAAAGTCAACCCAAAGAATATAACATCTGTTCAGCTTTTCTCCACAGTCATTTTTCTAAAATTATGCCCACACTGGGATAGAATTATTAGATTTAAATTTAAGTGTCTATATTGATACATTGTATAAAAGCTGGTCAATTGTTGTGTGATGCATTATTTTGATGTTTTATTTTCTTGGAAAGAATATAATTTTTAATTCAGGTTTTTACTAAAGAAGAAATAAACTTATTTTTGCTTTCTAGTAGATCTGATCTTATATTTTTCCTGCGCAGGGTCATTAACAATTGCATACATTCAAACCAAAGCTCATTAGATACTACAGTCACCTTCTACTCTGAAGTATATTGTCTGCTGTGTGCCCTATTGATGGAATATTCTGATTCTCAGGAATCATGTCAAGTGCGGATGAAGAATATTGTTAGAGCTTTAACCTGACACTTTAATACAAAATGGAGTAAAGTTAACTAAAGTGCACTTAGGACAACTGGAGCTTGACAGCACTTCACAAATGATGTGGCTGCAACTCAAGACAGTCCATTACAGTTTTAATTAAATCATGTTTATATCTCACTGCTTATATTGCACATGTAAAGAAACCGCAAAAAGCCTATCCACTTCTAATCCAATTCTCAATACTAAATGGGACCATTTTTTTCACAGTGTTCAACCAGTTACACAAAGAAGCCTACTAGTCCCAAAACAGATGGCCTTCACAGGCAGTGATATTAGCGTAAATATGAATAGCCATTGATTACCATGATTTCTA
The DNA here is from genome assembly GCF_049901715.1 of Pseudonaja textilis. Taxonomy (NCBI): domain Eukaryota; kingdom Metazoa; phylum Chordata; class Lepidosauria; order Squamata; family Elapidae; genus Pseudonaja; species Pseudonaja textilis. The sequence goes on along the minus strand of NC_141994.1, from coordinate 6,463,689 downwards.
TGAATTGGTCAAGCATTTTTCTTAGTAGCTGACCAGATAATTCTGGAAAGTCCAGGACCATGCAAAGCAACAACCTCTGTTGTCACTCTTTTCATTGTGGCATCTACTTAGCCAAATGGATGTTTAATTCTATTAAGCATGAATTTCAATATGTTATATTCATCCAAATCTATGCTCTAAGTGGGTAATGACCTTCAAATTACAGTAATATCCCAAGTTCACATCATTAAAAATACACTTCAATCAACTTTTCTGCCAAAAAAATTTCAGCAGCATATCCTGTGCAGTCAGGTAATGTACACTAAAATACCTTCAGCATATTGATACTATATGCCACACTAATGCATGGTCTCATCCAGTGGTTCATGTTTATGTTGAAAAAAAGAACAACAAAGGATTAAGATTCTCCATAAGGAAGAAACCAAGTAGTTGGCTTCTTTCCTTCCTATGCCAACTAGAAATACACCCAAAGAAAGAAAAAAATGAAGAAATCACAAATACATATGAGGTTCTTACACTTATTTCATTGTGTGGTGCCCAAAATATGTGTATGAGTCACCTTTTATTTTACTACAGTGATATGTATCTATTCTATTCTATTCTGTTCCATTACATTTCATTCCATTATTTTGTTATACTCTACAATACTCTATCCCAAGGGTCTTCAAACTTGACAAATTTAAGACTTGTGGACTTCAACTCCCAGAATTCCTGAGCTAAGATGATTGGAGGAGGAATTCTGGGAATTGAAGTCCACAAGTCTTAAAAGCTGTCAAGTTTGAAGACCCCTGCTCTACCCCATCCCATCCCATCTTTCTATTCTATTCTGTTCAACTCTGTTCCATTCCATTCTCTTCCTTTCCATTCTCTTCCATTCCATATCTATATCTAACAGAATCCATGTAGGAATATAGGTAATCTCTAAAAGGGGAAATAAAATTTAAAAAGACAAAAGAAAGGGGAGGAACAGTAAGAGAAAAACAAAAAAAAAGCATAGAAAACAGGGAATTTCCCACTATTCAATTATATCTCAATTATCACAGACATAATGAGGGAGCTCTTCCCTTTGGGTTTTTCTGGAAGTGTCACAAGGGGGGGAACATTCTGTCTGAGCGATAGCTAAAGCCTTTTTCTTTTTCCTGGAGAAATTCACAGAAATTGTCAATCTAATTTTTCTGCCCACAAGTTTGATGAAGAATTTCAAAAGACAGCTGGCTGAATCTAGTACACGTAGATCCCATATGCGTCTTGAATGGGATGCACAGAACCATCCGTTCCCACGGAAGATCAACGAGGCAGGTCTTATTTTGCAAAGACTGCACTGTTCCATGAAGCTAGTTATCTGAAATATTTTCCATAACAACAAAGCAACAACAAAAGCCTATGGCTAAGAAGCTGACTTTAAGCTAATTATTGCATTAACATTATTTTCTGATTAACAGTGACACTGTCTGCTTGTTAAAAGCACTAGAAAAATATCATTTTATACTTACTATTTTGGGAGGAATTTTTTGTTTCCATTGTACCTTTGGTTCCTTTCTCTGCAGCTACCTATTTGTTTATTATTGTTTTGGTGAAGCTTTACTATTTTCTCACCTGCTCTTGGAGTTCCACAACTGTGCATTAAAAATATATCAAAGTAGTAATTTTTAGGTGACGTGGAAGAAAATTGCTACATCTCCAAAACCCTTATTCAAGTTAATGCTTCTTCTTCAGTTTTGTGTGCTTTGCATATCAAACATTTTTTTGTTTGGAGCACATTTGTAGAGTTTGGAGGAAATGATGATTAAATCTGTAAGCTATGGTCAAATTTTAGATTGCTTATCAGATCAGAATATTAATCCACTTAAATATTCTCATATATGGAAAACTATAGAAAGCTTTTATGATGATCTCGATTTTATTTATTTTTTGTGACAGATAACATTTTCAAACCCACATCAAATTCCCACCTAGATTAATTTATGAAGTTTTAATGTTTAATTGAATGAAGTAATAAATATAAGTAATAATAGCTATATCAGATAATAGGGGATGCAATGCCTCAGTGATTAAAAACATTTGTCATCTGGAAAGCTGACCACTCCAGTTTGAGATCTGAGTGCCACGTGATGGGGTGAGCTGTTCCTTTTTCTTGTCCCAGCTCCTGCCAACCTAGCAATTCAAAAGGATGCAAATGCAACTAGATAAATAAGTACTACTTTGCAGGGGTGGGATTCAATTTTTTTAACCACTGGTTCTGTGGGTGTGGCTTAGTTGGTGGGCATGGCTTGGTGGTCATGTGACTGGCTGGCTGTGGCCAACTCAACATCACTCACACTGAGGCATGCATCTCCTCGCCTGGCCTCTCATGACTGGGGATTCTGAAACAGTCGTAAGTGTGAAAAATGGTCATAAGTCACTTTTTTCAGTGCCATTGTAACTTTAAATGGTCACTCCACACAAGCAAAGTACCAGCAAAGGAGGGGGGGAAAACTCCAGAGACATTCCTGAGACAGAAAGTCTAATCTTGCCAAGAATGTAATAAGGGTTAACGGAGAGGCAGTTTCTGTAAGCAACACCAGAATGTTTCCTTCCTGCCTTCCTTATAGGATTAGGCCAGTAATTTCTTCTAACAACTGGTTCTCCGAACTGCTTAGAATGTTAACAACCAGTTCTCGCAAATAAGTGAGAACCTGTAGAATCTCACCCTTGCTACTTTGGTGGGAAGGTAACATTCCACACACTTCAGTGTATAATTATACTGGCCACATGACCACAAATGCTAATGCCAGCTCCCTCGGCTAAGAAACAGGGATGAACACTGTCTCCAAGAGTTGGATAGGACAGGGGAAATATTTACCTTTATCTTTTATCAAGTACTACAAGAAAGATTTGACTTATTTTAAGATTTTAAAAATAAATCATTATTCAAAGATTCACTTTTTATATGATCAAGAGAATAGATTTGAAAATAAATTGTCATAGATATTCTGCAACTATATTGATTTTGGAACATCATTAAGTCATATATCAGATGTTCATAATTCATGGAAAAGAGAACAAAAAAAAATTAATTGAAAACATAAGGGCAGAAGTTAAAGAACTTAGCACATATATCCAGGAAACTTATTCCAAATTATTAGAACTTTTGTGGACGCTAAACAGGAAATCTGAAAACACACTGGAAATTTTCATTTTTCAATATTCATTGAGCTGTACAGGACAGCCATATTGAGAATAATATGAAAGATTTAAATTAATAGTCTCTGCGCTACAACAACTGCAACAATGTCATAGCATTTCATTGGTGATTCATTCCGTTCCATAGGATTCGTTAAGGATGCCCAGAATAAAATATATAGTGGTTCTAACTCAGTAAATCAACTTTTTAAAGCTGTATAATATTGAGCCAAATGTAACTGAGGGGGAAATTAGTCAATTTTTAACAGAAAATATATTTTTCAAAACATTAAACACGGTTCATTCTTAATTAATTTGCACCTTTAAAATAATAAAAAATAATGATCTTTTAAAATTAGTCTAAGTTACTTTTTATATATTTTTGCCCTCCTTTTCTCCCTCCCCGCTCCCTCCCATTCATCCATCACTGAACAAAAGCAACATCTCATATGATGAATAAAAATGGAGATTCAATAAAAATGGACAGTTTCATGATTAATATACACAATTAGAATCTTATACTAATTTGCGCCACACTCCCACTTTCAATTGCTCTCACTTGTATTATGAGAGATTGGTAAAGGACTATTTTATTTCATGTATTCCCCCTACATTTGACTTATAGCAGTTTGCTTATTGAAGAACTGCTCTATAGACGATGCACTTTCTTGTGTGCTTTATCTTAGTTTGGCATATCTGAAGGAGAAGAATGCTCATGTGCAAATGCTGTTTGTTGATTTTAGTTCAACTTTCAACACAATCTTTCCTCAGCATTTGATGTACAAACTGGGCCTATTAGGTTTTAATACTCCTTTGATGTAACTAGATACTTGATTTCCTTATTGATAGGCCCCAGTCTGTGCGACGTTGGAAGAAAAGTTTCCAATTCCATCTCCTTGGGTCCTGGTTCCCCACAGGGCTGTATCTTGAGTCCATTATTGTTCACCTCGATGACGCATGGCTGCTGTGCCAAATCTGTGATGAACCATATTGTGAAGTATGACGTGGGAGTAGTGTCATCTACTAGTGAAGATTCTTATATGGAAGAGATGAAGGCTTTGGTGGACTGGTGCAATAAAAATAATTTGGTTTTGAATGTTGACAAAACAAAGGAGATCACTGTTGGTTTTATAAAGAGCCGGCATAGTCATACTACATTTTGTATCGTGACTGCATCTGTGTAGGTGTTCAACAGTATTAAGTATCTGTGGGTGCAGATAACTAACAATCTGACTTGGTCTCTTTATATATTAGCTTTAGTGAAGCGTGCAAACCAACGTTTGCATTTCCTGCGTTGGATGAAGAGAGCACATCTTTCTCCTTCTGTCCTGGCTACTTTTTACAGAGACACAGTTAAGAGCCGTTTAGCAAACTGCACCACTGTTTGGTTTCGTGGCAGCAGTGCCTCAGATAGAAGGTCCATTCAGAGAGTGGTAAGGACAGCGGAGAAGATGATAGGAAGCTCACTATAATCATTGTGTGCTTAGAGCTCGAAGCACTGTTAGGGACCCCATAAACCCACTTCACTGCCTATTTCTGTTGCTCCCCTCTGGGGGCGGGGTTTCATTCTGTGACAGCTTTGTTCCTTATGCCATCCATCTTGTAAACTTGCAGGATTCTTTTTTTTCCACCACATATATGTATACATTCGAACTAGACTGTGATGTTTCTCTGTGCCATATGTGTGTGCGTGTGTGTGTGTATGCATAATAGTTATCTTTTGAGAGCTGAATGCAATGAATTTTCATTTTAATGTATGCTAATTAGTGTACATTTAAAGTGATAAAAATTTAATTCTATTTTATTCTATTATTCTAAACTTACATTAAAAATAATGATTATTATTATCCTAATAATGATTAGGATGGGCTCTGGAGTCAGAGTCCTATGCCCATTCTTCAGCACCTCTCCTGGTAGAATTGTAGTCAGCCTTATCTCTCTTGGGCTATAAGAAAACTCTGAAGATCTACTTGTTTCATTTTGCACAGGAAGAGAATATTCCTTATTGAAAATTGGAAAATTGGAATTACAGGCATGTGGTATTTATTGAAAATTATTTATTTTGATGTTTATATACACTTGAATATGCTTACATTATTAGATATGTAGAGCCCTGGGACTGGGTGACATACAAGCATTGTAAATCAATCAATCAATTACTGTAGGCTGTGCTCTTTTTATTCATCTCAGATGAGGAAATACCAAACAAAAATATCATGATTTTATTAGCAGAAAGGCACCTGATTATTTGTTATTAAGAACTAATCGCTGATATGGACGGACTCACACCCAATGCTTAGGAAACAAACTGAATAGCTTTATCCTGTGAAAGAGAAACAGCCCTGCCAAATCTGCTTTCAAGAAAGATGAGGGCTAGTTATACTGTTTCGTTTGGAGAGATAGAAGCTTTTAGCTAGCCAAAGCCTTTTCTCAATTGTGGATTTCACTCATCAGTTGCTTCAGTGTGACCAAATTTCTTATTAATAGTTAATTGGTCATCTAACTCCTGGCATTGGTTGTTTAGAGAGCTTGGAGCTTTCAGGTAGCCAAAGCCTTCCCTTTATTGTGGATTTCATTCATCAGTTGTATCAATGTGGGCAAAGAGTTCTTCTGTTATTAATAGTTAATAGATCATATGGCATTTGCTGTGACTATAAGGACAGAAAAGTGTACCTATGGAAAAGTGATAAGTTGTCTTCAGTTTCCGTCTAGCTGCAATGGACTGTGTAAGAAAGGAGGGAGCTACAGCCAAAAGATACGCTGAAGGAATGTGAAGATACACAAAAGATATTTCTGAAGGAATGTGAGCAGAAAAACATATCAGAATGGACTCTTTAGTTTTCTAGAAATTAAAGGCAGGAAAAGAAGAACATGGTTTCAAATTGGCAAGATTCTTACTATAACCTTATTTAAAAAGGTTGTGTTGGTACTCAGGTTTTCATTCTCTATTCCTTCATTTGGCAAAAAAAAACCCAATGGGATTAAATATAGCCTAGGAGATGACTGAAATGGTGAGAAATATTGTTCTCCACAACTGTTCTTGCTTGTGTTATGATTTAATGCTGAATGTACACATAGAGGTCTACTTGGGCTGATTTCACCAAGCCATGCAAATGTCGTTTCCTTAGTGCAGGGATGAGGAACTTGAATGTGTAAAACTAATTGAGGCATTTAATGAAAGATTCAAGGATGTGAAAAATAGACAAACGGAATTGAACATCTTTGCTACCACCATTCAATGTGGAACCAGCTGATGTGCCAGATAACCCACAGTACAAAATCATTCAGCTGCAAAACAATGATGAGCTGAAAGTTAGGTACAACAACCTCCCATTGCTCGAGTTCTATAAACATTGCATAAGCAATGATGAATTTCTCACTTTTGAGGAGACATGCATTGAAATATGCATCTGTGTTTGGAACAACTTACAGCTGCAAGCAGTTCCTTTCAAAACTTACTTTTGCAAAGAGTCGACTGTACTCCAGACTGATTGTTGCAAGTAGCAATATCATCAATGCCAGCTAACATTGCACACCTCACCAAAGAGAAGCTGTTCCAGCCAATAACATCAGGGGTGAGTTAATTAAATGTTTGACCAAATATAGCAGGCTAATATTTAAGTTGTTAATTTTGTATGGCCTGCGAATGATATTATAAATATCCAAATGGCAGAAAAAAGTTACCCTACACCTGTCTTAGTGGTACATGGTATCAATGGCCATGAATACACCAAACTTCAAAGGGCTTTCAGGAAGCTATTTCCAGCCTGTATTATTCTCACTGATGTTCAGTGTAAATTGAATTGTAAACTGAGAAAATGTCTGTTCTATTTTCAGTTTAACCTAAATTTGTGAGCAAGTTATACATATTATGTGTATAGGGGTTTCCAAATTTATCACACTTTTACCACCAAACTATTTTAGCATAACTATTGCCTCAGGTATAGAGAGTAGCTACTATTATGCAACTAGGATGCATAATAGTAGATGCATTTCAATGACAACTGTGATAGTTCTCATTAGTAAACAAACAGCTGCATTGAGCAAGTGAACCTGGGGTTAAAATGAGCCAAAGAATTGGCTTTTCGTTGTGCAGAAAATTATAGAGAACTATAGCAACTTATAGCAGCAACCTGTTGAAGAGTTTACTTAAAGATTTCTAGCTCATGCTTAGTTCTCTGCTTCTAAAAGAAACAGAACCCTACCAAATAAGAACTCACAGCAAAGAGAGTAAAATTCTCACACAGATTCTGAGTTGTTTCATCACAAAGAAATAAAGTAGACCAGGTTATGGAAACTTGGTGGGATGAAACCCAAAATGGAACATACAGCTAGAGGGATTTAAATTATTTAAAACAAATAGACCAAATAAAAGAGGTGGTGGTGGTGGAGTCACTATGTATAAGAAATAACTACATCTCTACAGAAACAGAGCGTAACAATGATGAAAACAACCTTGAATGCATTTGAGTGAATATGAAAGCGGGGAATGACATTGCCATAGGTGTATACTATAGGCCACCCAACCAAACAGAGGAAATAGATGAATTTTTTGCTAGTCAGTTAACTAAGGTATGTTGGAAGCACATTACAAAGGTAATGGGGAACTTTGGTTACCCTGACATCAACTGGGAGACAAACTTTGTACCAAGTGGAAGATCTAACAGGTTCCTGACAAACCTAGCAGACAACTTTGTTTCCGAAAAAGAGAAGGAAACTAGGGGATCAGCCATATTGGCACTTAATTTTCACTAACAGAGATGAAATAGTAGAAGGTGTTGAAGCTATAAGAACCTTGGGGGGGTGGGGGATGATCATGAAATATTGGAATTCAACATTATGCAAGCACAAGCACTCAAACAAAGTCAAACTAAAGTCTTGGACTTTAAGAGAGTGTATTCCAAAGAACTTAGAGAAAGCTTGTGAAGATTCCATGGATGAGAATCCTCAAGGAGAAAACAATGCAAGAAGCTTGGAAAATTTTAAAAAGTGAGATTATAAAAGCCCAGTCTAGCACAACAACCAATGTAGAAGAAAACTAACACTCAAAAGAAACCAGCATGGCTTCATAAAGAACTCTCTGATAAATTGAAAGACAAAAAGAACAAGTATAAAAAGTTGAAAAGGAGGGCACATAACTAAGGGCAGAATATTAGCAAATAGCCTGAGCCTGCAAAGATGAAGTGAGGAAAGTTAAGGTTCAAAATGAACTAAGGCTTGTGAAAAAAAGTTAAAAAAAAGAAGCTTTTTTGAACATGTGCAGCAACCTGCCGAATAAGTATATTAGATAGTAGGAGCATCACTGAAGAAGCTTTTTTCTGCAAAACCCAATATCTGGGCAATAATAACACAAGTATATTCCTCAGATAACATGATCCTGATCTACTTCCTCTAATAGCTGAACTTTGGTACGCAGCTTCTTCATACATAAATCTTCCTAATAACACATAGTCAAAAATCAATATTTATTTATTTAAATATTTTCTTTTTAAAATGCACCTTAATCAACGCTTTTCTAAAACAGCTTGTTTCTGAGCCACAAGAGATGGACTTGAGTAGACACTATGTGCTACTGCATCTGTTTATTACATTACAGAACTTGTCTTCATTTTAAAACGTATTTCTTTCAAAGGAAGAGTGGGAAATTAGATCTGCTTTGGAATACTAGGGACTGCTAGACTATTGATAAATACATTGGGATCTGTATGTCAATCAAGGAGCTGTATAGATCATTCCACTTCATCCTAAAAAGTACAACAATCAAATTTCTCCAGTCTCACGACATAAACAAGGTGGTGCATTGGTCCATCTAAATCAGTATTGTCTTCACTGACAATCATCAGGTTTTCAGGCAAGACACTTTTCTTGTCTTATCTGGTGTTGGCTAGAATTGAATTTTGAATCCTCTATATTCAAAGTATGTAGTCTACCGCTGAACTACAGCCCTTCTGATTCACAAAGTTTTCCCTCTAGCACAAATTACTATTCCTTGTATAGATGTGTAGCAATATTGCAGGATATGTCTGTATGTTAAATTCTATCTGTGAATTATTTTTATACTTGTTGCCTAGTTTTGGCCCCTCCAGGCACACTGGACTACCCAATCTCAAACATTCTTATCAATAGGTCTCCATTGTAATTTCCTCAAATTTCCTTTGTATTCATTAAAGTTCCAGCTTCTAAGGAATGGATACATATACAGATATTGGATATTTTTGTACTCATATTGTAAAATTGGTTCCCTGTATCATTGACACTCTTTTAAATTCTGATTTCACTCTAGAATTAGAAATGAACTGCATAATTCATTGGATCTGTAACCACTTAAATTCAATCCCCTCTGCACCTTTATTTAACTGCTCCCTGTTTGGCTTTACTTTAATGTGTACATTACTTAGTCTAGAGAGACCTGCTCTATCTCATTACTTTTGCCCTTGTCAAAAAATAAAGGATGGTATATATAAAGAACCAATGGGGAATGAATTAGGCATTGCTGACTCCTCTTGTACTGTAGATCATTGAATTTGAAGAAATATGCTCGTCACCTAATTTTCTAGTTGGTCTAACTTTACACTTAAAAATGTAATAATCTTACATTTCTATTTCACATTCCTTGATTTCCATAACAATATTTTGTTGCATAATGTTCATTGTTTGTTAAAACTGAAAAACGTCAAAATACCATTTAGACACAGGCAGGTGTTCCTTCTTCACATGGTTATGAATAGAATTGTTCTGGTTGCAATTTCTTTTTTTCATGTATAAAATAAATGGATTGGCAAAGAAAGCAATATAGCAAGCTACCAACATCTTTACTGTACCTTTACTCTGCATTCTGCAAATTTATTGATGGCATGCCAGAAGAGTTGTTAATCTTACCAAGCTATCGCTATTGCAGCTGTATCTTATAAGGTGGAATATACTACGCTATGTAATCGAATCTGAACAAAATTCAGCAATATTTGAATGTGTTCTGATGAACAAATGCATTCTTGGGAAGAAACAGTGGGAGGCACTGAATTCATAATAATAATTTTAAGAAGTAGAAAGCAGAGCTGAAGGGGAAAAGGTGATAATGGCAAACATTAGTATCTGACTTATAAATAGATTCCCCAGGAGCAAAAAGAGAATTCTTTTTACCTTGAAAGCATTATGACAGGCAAAAGAGCATCTTGCCTGGTTGGTTGAGTGAGGCAGAGGACATGTATCACCCTCACTGATGACTGACACCAAGAGACATAAAAAGTGAGTATGATTTAATACCTTCTAGTGTCTGTCACACCATGCCATTATACTAGGAACATGCTTGAAAATCAGCAGAGAGATAAAGAGCCGAAAAAGTAGCTGCACTTCTGCAGTTCAAAATGTCTTAGGCCAAAAATTTCAAAAAAGGTTTAGGCACTCGCCCTCAAAGGCCAATCTGTTATTGGAAAGAAGGAGAAAACAGGTCATGTTCTTCATAGGGAGCTTCTCTGAACAAACCACAGCATTGGATTCTGTAGCACAGCATTACCTATCTCTGTTTGACAACATTTTGAGACAACCATCTTTCCTAGAAAATGTCAATTTGAGCAACTTCTTCAGCAAACTATGTATTCTACTGTTAGAGCTGTACCTATTGCACTATAACAGTTTGCTGTCTGGGGACTATGAGGCACTGTGGTAATATAATAAGGAAGGGAAAAGTGGTTTTAGACTCATAAAGAAGATCAAGAAAAAGGTGAGCCAATTCTCTTATGGCTTTGCAAGATCAAAAGAAGTCTAACTATTACGAGGACAAAGATTTCACAGGTCTATATAAAGTCTAAATGAGAACTTGAGTTACCTTTCAGAATGGAGTGACTTAATTACTGGACATATCTGAAATGTTCAGTAAAAGACTTCTATGGCTATAGCAGCTAAGTTCAAAGGCGTAAAATGAATCTGGAAAAAGAGATGGATCCCTGAAGGAGTCACGGACCGGTGCTTGTGCATGTTTACGCCTTTTCCAAATGAAAACCAAAACCCCAGAGACCTCGTAAACAGTAAGATATAAAAGGGCACAAGATACAGATGATTTAGCAGACCAACAATCAGATTAAATGTCTATAAATGTCACTGCTGAAGTTTAACATACATAAAAATAGTGCATTCTATTGCATTCTATTGCATATGCATTCATTACTCAAGCTATCCGGGATTTAATCATAAATTGCATAAATTCTAAATTGCAAGAAAGCTCACAAAATATTTTTATATCTATCAAAAATATTTGTGAACGTGTAGGTGTTAGAGATAATGGGGGAGAAAACAGTGAAGGACAACCATTTGCATTTTCAGCCATGTATTGTTTGGAGGTACAAGGCCCCTTTCTTATCACTGCCTGACAAGCAGACAGTTCATTAATTGAAACTTGTAGTGAATTACAAATCCAAGCTAAAGAAAACTCAGTCTTTTAGATCACTGCCTTCTTTTGTTTTGCTTTGATTTATATGTGTGTGTGTGTGTGTGTGTGTGTGTGTGTGTTTGTAGATTTTCACTGATACAGATATGCAGGTCTTGGCGTGTTTGGGTCTTTTTCCATGTAAGATTGAGAGCATCTTGCGACGTTTTGACGAGGTCCGACTTGCCATCTTCGGCTTTGTGCTTGTGTGAGCAAATATCTCAGCCTCACATGTTCTTATGAAAAAGCCAGCCAATCTGCAAACATCAACTCCATCAACCAATCAAGAAATGACAACACAACCTCCCCACCAGTATATATAGGGAAACGGCAGTTCCGATCACGCTTTGCTCGCACAAGCACCAGCCTGAAGATGGCGAGTGGGACCTCGTCGAAACATCACCAAGATGCTCTCAATCTTACGTGGGAAAAGACTCGAACAGGCCAAGAGCTGCACGCCAAGACCTGTATATGTATATGTATATGTATATGTATATGTGTATGTGTATGTGTATGTGTATGTGTATGTGTGTATATATATATGTATGTATGTATGTATGTATGTATGTATGTATGTATGTATATGTATGTATGTATGGCATTCAGCTTTGTTCGGGTATTTTCCCACGTCATTGTAGTTGTGCTTTTAAAGTTGTAGCGACGTTTCAGCAGAATCTCATCTGCCATCATCAGGCTTCTGTATAGTGTTCATCTGTGAGTCAGGCTTTTATAGTGGTTTCAGATTTAAATTTGGGGCAGCCTATTGCTGTGCCAGAATGGTTTTTTCTTCACCCTGATTGGTTGGGAGTCTTGGTCTGTGTTTATTGGTCTTGGAGTTTGCTGTGTTCTGCTTGATTGGTGTTTCTAATATCTTCTGTCTGTTTTTTGGCTCTTTTTGTCTCTTGATTGGCTGGCAACATTGTGTTACTTTATTAGAGGCCTTTAGTGCAGCTTGGCTCCCGGTAAATGGATGACTATCATTAGTTAGGAAGCTAGGTTTCATCTGGGTGCCTGGTTGGGGTGTGTTTGAGCTGGAGGTATCGGGGGGACTGTCTGTGCCCAGGTGTTTGCCTGGCTTGTGGTGTGGAGATATTTTTGTTTGTGAGTGCAGGCTTCCAAATGATTGACAGTCTGGTGGAATCATCTCTTCTAATCATGCTTTCTGGTCTTTTTTCAATCTCTATGGCTTCTCTGATAATTCTGTGGCTGGGGTTTTCTATAGTGGCTAGGGTTTTGGTGCCATTGAAGTCGATGCTATGACCTGTGGCTTCCATATGTTGGACTAGTGAGGAAGTGTGTTCCAGCTTTTTGACTGCATTTTTGTGTTCATCCAGGCGGGTACTTATTCTTCTATTGGTCTGTCCAATGTATGTGGCCGGGCATGATGCACAGGGGACTTCAGATATGCCTTGGTTTTCCAGGTCAATTTTATCTTTGGGGTTTCTAAGGATGGCTGCTATTTTTCTGTCTGTTTTGAAGGCAGTCTTGATGTGATGTCTGTGCAGTATCTTACTAATTTTGTCTGTAGTACCTCTTATGTAGGGCAGGACAGCTGTTCCATAGGTCTGTTCATCTTCTGGGTCTCTATTATGTCTCAGTGTGTTTTTGTGGATTAAGCTGGTGATTTTGCTTTTGTGAAAGCCGTTGGCTGTCAGTACCTTAGTCAGGGTGCATAGTTCAGTCTTAATGTGTGTCTTGTCTGCCAGGCATTTGGTTCTAGTAATTAGTGTTTTAGCCACGGAGTTTATCTGTGCTGGGTGGTGGTGGGATTGGGCGTTGAGGTAGCAGTTAGTGTGTGTTTTCTTCTGGTATACGTTGTGTCCTAGTGTGCCATCTGTTTTTTGTAGATTAGTACATCTATGAATGGTAGTTGTTTGTTTGTTTCTGTTTCCATGGTGAACTTGATTTTGGGGCGTGTGCTGTTTAGGTGTGTTAGGAAATTGTTTAGGTTTTCTTTTCCATGGGGCCAAATCACAAATGTGTCATCGATGTATCTTAACCATAGTTTGGGTTTGTGGATGGCATTGGCCAGGGCTCTGGATTCAATTCTTCCATGAACAGGTTTGCAATGACGGGTGACAGTGGTGATCCCATAGGGGCTCCTTCAATTTGTTTGTATCTTTGTCCTTTGTATATGAAATATGTGTTGGTTAAGCAGTGTTCTGTTAGTTCCATGAGGTGTTTAGCTGGTTGGTGTTTATTTTTGATGATTTCAAGGGTCTCTTTTATCGGACTTGAGTGAATAGTGAAACCACGTCAAAACTTACAAGCAGACTTACTTGCTCCACATGTAGATCTTTGATCATTTCCAAGAAGTAGTATGAGTTTTGTACATGTGAAGCTGCTGTTTCAGCATGGGGCTGTAGCTGTTTTGCTAAGTATTTAGCTAGGTTTTGTAGTGGTGCTCCTCTGGAGCTGACTGTGGGTCTGAGAGGTATGCCTTCTTTGTGTATTTTTGGGAGGCTGTATAGTTTGGGGCATCTGGAAGATTTTTCTCTTGGGATGATTGTCTGTTGGATCTCTTTGCTCATGTGGCTGGTTATAATTTAAAAAAATTTAACACTTGTTCCCGACAAAAGTCCCTCCCCACAGCATGTCCTTAAATGCTACTCTCCAGATGATCTTCATCAGAAGGGGCAGAGTGCCCTCCTGCCTAGTAGTCAGGTCGCGCTGTGCTGACTCTGTCTCCTTTCCATTCTCCAAACTCATGGATCTGGTGGGGGAAGCATTTGTGTCTCTGGGGCTCCACCCCTCCTCTGCTTTGCTGACTGCCCTTTCCATCTCCTCCCTCCTTCCTCTGCCAGAGGGTCCATCTCCTCCTCCTCCTCAGACCCAGATTCCAACCTAGCCATGATAGTAGCTTTTGCTTTTGGCAGGGGGGGAGATAATCATACTAGAAACAGGCTGTGAAGCACACATTAAAGGCTTGTTAATAGAAAAAAGCAATCACAGAAAACTGGCATTCACAATAAATGCTTTGGCAAACCCCAGTGTCAGCCAACTTATTGTTGAGCTCTGTGCTCCAGTTTTATATAATTTTCAAAAGAGTTTATTTTGTATGGATTGACCTTCAGTCTCTATTTGGAAAGTCGAGAGCTGAACTGGTCTCCCCCTAGTGTGCAGAACCAGTGCAGGACCAACGAAGAAGGATAATATTCCACCAGCACCAAGACCAGTAAAGTAAATATTCTAGCTCAGGGGACTCCAATCATGGCAACTTGAAGACTTGTGGACTTCAACTCCCAGAATTCCTCAGCCAGAAAAGCTGGCTGAGGAATTCTGGGTGTTGAGGTCCACAAGTCTTCAAGTTGCCAAGGTTGGAGACCTCTGTTCTAGCTGACAGCATTATATAAGTTAAAAGTTGGGAAAATGAATGAAGCCCAAAGCTGAGTTGGCTTTCTTACTCCAATGAACTATGATAGACAAAGAATTTAATGAGGTGATAAAAACCAACTGTCAGAAAAATCATCACATCACTAAACTACCCTCAGAATTTTCATAAATGGGGGCAAACATGCAATTATTGTGTGTAATAAACCCAGAAATATAAAAAAGCCGCTGAATCTGTGAAGTGCCTTGCGCCTAGCTGATTTGATTTGCTGCTTTGAAATAAGTATCTATTTCAGTTTGACAAATCAGGTTCACTAGTTGTACATCAAACCTTCACTAAACTGAAGAGCCCACATGCAGATAATTGGTGAGAGAACTATCTTCTAAATGTCCCCAAATAGTAAATTGAGGGTCTTCTGAGGAATTAAAATGGAGAACACCATAATTGCCTATGAAAAAAGGAATTTCCTTCCAATGCATGGATATTAGAATGAAATATTGTTTAATAGGGGAAGATATCAGTTACACAAATAGCATATTCTTATGGTGCATTTCCTTATATTGTAGATGATTTACAAAAAAAACCAAACACCTTTGTGTGAATGCTATTAAGAAAACAATCACAAATATATTCCTCCCTCCCTCCCTTTGTTTAGATACAAATCATTGTGGAGATGATATATTTTTAATTTGAAAATTCCATGTTGTCGAAATGATTCTCAAGTGTCCATAACTGAATTCTTTACAATTTGGAACAATTGGTATAAATGGCTAAAAAACAGAACCAAGAAAGGAGACAAAAATGTTAATTGAAACAACTCTTAAGAAAGTAAAATAAAATTTTGTAAACTATATAAAGATATAAAAATAGTAATTATAGCTAAAGATATTATTTAATAGTAGATAAACGCGATATAATGTATTATGATATTTAAATCAAAATCTTGTGTAGATGCCAAGAATGTTGATACCATGATGTTTTATGATGTGAAAAAAAAGAAAATTAATAAAAATTATTTAATAAAAAAAAATTCTGCTTCTTTTTTGAATGAATCATGAATGCGAGGTATTAAATGGGGTGGGCAGGGAAGGGACTTCAATCATGCAGTTGTAGCTGCCATCTTGATTTTTCTGAGCCATTCACCTAATCATTTCCCATGCTATCAGCATATCATTGCTATGCCAATATTTTCGTGTAGCAGTGAACTATTGTGTCTGAAGTTTTCAAAAAGCACTTTTTAAAATATTAGGATATAATTTCTGACTGGCTCAAGGTTGACTCAGCCTTCTGACTTCCGGTTTGATCCTCATCGGTGTCGGTATGGAATCTGCGATCGTGCACAGTTTCTCCTGAGCTCACTTGCCGGAGGTTCCCAGTTGGGACCGGAGTCACTCTGGTGGGGTGGTGAAGAAGGGGGAAATCGCTTGGCGGGTCGAGGAGAGCTGTAACTCCCCTCCCTGACAGGAAAATCCCTTCCAAAGGCAAGCTGCAGCAATGGTCTTAAAATGGCCATCATGAAGACGAAGAACATTCCAGGAAACTAAGTTTTGTGCTGGAGAGAGAAGTAGCAAGCAGAGTGTGAAACAGGCAAAGGACATCATTTTTGAGGTACCCCGGTATCAAATTAAAGGGCTATTTTGGAGGAAAGTGTGTGGAAGCAGTGACCAGAGAAAGTGAGAAAGAAAATGGGTCTTTACATTTGGATTTGACTATTCTATTGGACTAATCTGGAGGAGAAATTTAAAGGAAACTACATTAACCACAACAAAGGTTTAAAAATTAAACTGGACAGATATTGAGTTGTGGGCACTTTAAGGGCATAAGTAAATGCTGGAACTGAGTGTGTTGAAAAGAATAGCTAATGATTGATATTAGCGAATTTAATAAAAATATTATATTCAACAAAGCAAGTTAAAAAGAAAAAGACTCAAGAGTGCCATGTGATAGTACAAGAAAAGTCTAATATGTTTTAAAATGAGTGTGTGGTCTTTTTGAGACTTTGGATTTTGGAACTTGAAAGAAAATAAAAGGAACTTTACGATTGCCAGTAATTTGGGAAACAGTTGAGAGGCCAATTAGAGGATTCTAAATAAAGACTCAAGAGTATGAATTGTTGAAAATAAACTCAAAAGATATTGGCCAAAATAATATACTCTATGATTGAATATATCTACAAAAGAAGAGGTTTTCAGCTATTAAGGAAGAGGAAAGAAAAAGAAAAAAGGAGAAGATATAATGGAGGAGCTACTTGTTGATATAAGACTGGACTCACAAGATATAAGATCGGATGTACAAGATACACAGGACATGATAAAAATCAAATTTGAAATGTGTAATTATGTACTACAGAAATTAGAAATGGGACTCAGCATATACAAGAACATAATAAACCAGAGGGGCGGGGGAGTTTTATAAAGAAGAAGCCAACTTAGAAGGACAAAATGAACAACAATTATTTAAGGCAGGGGGGGAATTAGAATTAAATTTTGTGGTCTGATGGGATGATAAAAGGGAGAATGGTTTGGAAAATGGCTAAAGAGAGAAGGAAAAAGCAGAAAAAGGAAGTGCAAAAGGAAAATCAAAAGAGGGAGAGAGTAAAGTTTAATAACTGGAATAAGAATGAATTAAGAGAAAGGACCAGAAAATAAAGAGAAACAGGAAACAAACAAGGATGAAAAGAAAGTACACTGTTCAAAGAATGAGAGATAATAGGTGAAAAAAAAGGGATAAGGAAGGGGATTCCGCAAGGTAATGTGTTGGGATGTATAAGAATATATTGAAAATAGCATTTTGTAATGTATAGATGACTTATAGAGAAAATATAATGTGGAATCTGAGAAAAATACATATATTTGTGTTTTTATACTAGATAGGGAGATTGATATTAAGGAAGAATGAAGGTGCTTAGCTCGAATTATTAACTAGAAGGGACAATTATATTTACAGATAAGGACTGATAAAAAGACAAATGTGACAGAAAAAATAATAATATGAGAAATGACAATAGAAAGGAGAAGAGAATTTTAGATAACATTGAAAAATAAGATATGAGAATATACTAAGCAAAATGGAAGGAGATATATTAGGATTTGGAATTGAACAAATGAACATAGAATTGAGACGAGAATTTTAGATAATATTGTAAAATAAAATAAGAGAACAGTAATTGGGATTGGATAAGATAAGCTTAATATTTAATAATGATAAAGATGATGTAAGATGAAATTGAACAAATAAAATGAATAGGTAACTATGGTCATATGGGTCTGTATTGAGATGTGAAACCTGGAATCATACTGCTTGCCAAATGAAATTTTTTTTTTTTTACAAAAATAAAATAAAATGAGAACAGGGAGAAAATTGAATAATGGAATTACTAAAGTATGGTGGTAGGCATTTGGAGAGAATATGGTTGAAAATAAATAGTGAAGAAATATGAATTAATATGAATATATGCAATGAGAGATGTATGATATATTAATGCCACGCTGTTAATGTGTTGTTGTTATATGTAGGTTAAAATAAAAAATTATTGGGGAAAAAAAAAGGTTGACTCAGCCTTCCATCCTTCCATAGTCAGTAAAATGATGATTGGCGGGAAAGTGCTGACATTGTAAACTGTTTAGAGACGGCTATAAAGCACTCTGAAGCAGTATATAAGTCTAAGTGCTATTGCTAAGTGCTATTGCTATTTCTCAATTCCAGATTCCATTATTGTGTTTTGCCCATTACCTACATTGACAGATTAATTCATATTTGAACCTCCGGAAGCATTTTCTCCCTCTGCTCAATACCCCTCCAAAAGATTGGAAACTGAAGGGACAGGAAGGAATTTTACAAAAAATGGCATATTTGAACTAGGAGCGTTCAACTAGTAGTTTTCCACATCCCTATAAATCTTGTCTAAATGCTCTTCAAGTGACCTCCTGGAGCAGCTTAGGTACCGGGTTGAATGGTGGTAGTTATAGTTAGGCAGAGGAGATGAAAGGAAAATATTTTTCCCCTTCATTTTTCTTATTTTAGAAACCAAGCTGATTTATGCCATTCTAATGAACTGCTGTGCATTTTGTACTGGTATGAAGTATTATTGGATCTGTTTATAGCCACTCATTTATTTTCTCCAATCCTAAAGAAGGAAATGGGGCAAAAAAAGAAAAACTTTTAAAAGGTAGATTTTTTTTTTTATAAAGCCAGTGAAGAATATTTGCTAGAATAATGGATTGCAATCGGGAATAGATACATTATAATAGATAATATTACTACTATATAGTAATTTACTATAGTCTAATCAACTCACAGAGATGAGATGTAGATAAAATTTGAAACAGAGTATGATTACCATCTAAACTCTTTGGAAAAAGAAAGGCCAGTATAATAAACAGTTACATTTTCCATTTGAGTCATCCAGTACAAAACTCTAGTCTATTCATGATTGTAATCTTATGGGTGACATATGTGAAAAATTTGGAAATACCTAAAATATGCTGTAAAATGTTAATGTAATTTCCTTGTACTTCATACATCCAAAATTATCACTGGGTTTTGCAAAAAATCAAGTTTCATTATGAATTTAGAAACTAAGGTGAGATCTGGAGAAACCAATATATGTCAACATAGTTTGCCTAAGGAAAAATCTCATAGATGAAAGGGAACTGAATGATTTTTCTACACCCTCCTTCTTCAATATAATTCAGAGTTTATTGATTATTTCAATGCAGCATTCTTAAACAAAGTTATCGGTTAATGAATATCATTTTTCACGCTCTCAAATCACTGAGAATCCCAAAGAGGATTTGAGAAGAAAGACATAAAGAAAACTCTCATCTTGATAACTTAAGCATGTGAAGGAGAGCAATAATAAAACCACAGCTCTTAAACTTTTATTTTTGAATAGAATGGAATTGGAAATTTAATTCCACCATATATACCGTTCCACAAAAAAATGACTTTGATTTTATAATGATATGTTGCTATGAGTTTGAGCAATATTCCTGTATAATAATGAATAAGTGAACCAGAACATTTTTACTATAGTTCCTTTAAAAAAATCTCTCAGTCAGGCTTTATGGAAATGGTTCCTGTTATCTATGCTTGATTTCTAGAATATGCCTGCGTATAATCACATTAGTAGTATATTTTATACATAGAAAATTCATTAACAAGTGACTCTAATCCTTCAAAGATGTTTTCTGCTATGTGAAAGAATGATTGATCCCATAGAAGCTTTCAATGATGTACATACTGCTGTTCATTTAGAAAAATGTTCAACCTCCTGAAGCCTTAGTTATTGTGTGTTAAAAACTCCATTAAGGAGAAGAATTAAAAGCCTGCCTGTTTATGGGGGGAAAAGGCTGGCAGAGTAGAGGGAACTCCACTTCTGCTATCCACTTTCTATGGGTTTTTCTTCACATCAAACCCATACTACTAATGTAAAATATACATTAAATATTACTATTATCATTCCATCTAACATTGCACATTTAGTTTAAATAAAACAACAAAAAAACATTGGATTGCAATGGATCACACTTGGATTGTTAATTTTTAAAAGCTTAAAACTTGCTCCAGTACAACCACAAAAACAAAATAACAGTTTGGTCTCAGAGCATTGAGGAAACGCTCTGAAGTAGCTGTACAGATGTGCCTTTGGCCATGGCAATCTGGCAATGCACTTCTAAAGAACAAAGCCCAGTTGTGGTTTGTTGTGCTGTAGAGAATTGTGGGGTGGGAAGGGGTTGACTAGGTTGACACGTTCATTTTAATTGACTTTCATGCTTAACATGTGAATTGATTTTTCCAGGGGTCATCACTGTTTGCAATATTCAGTGCAAAGTTCAGGTGCTTTTCATCTTTTAAAAAGATTTCTGTCAATTTTGTGAGTTCCCAAATGTGCAAGGCCATCACCTTTTAATGCTGAATGTGGCAAACTGCTCATTGTAAAGCACGTTTCAAAAGATAATTTTGTGACTTGACAGTTCTTTTTGTGCTGGCTATATATACAAGTCTAGTGAACTAATTGCAAGTGGATGGATGGATGGATGGACAGATGGATGAATGAATGGATGGAAAATAACTTCTCAAAGTGTCTATTGCTTACAATATTCCCTTCTTTATAAGAAAGATAAAGAATAATTTGGGAATAAAAGAGTAAAGATAACTACAAAGCATCACCACTCAATCCTGTCAGGGCAAAATAAAAGAATGAATATAATTTTATAGCTTTTATCACATATTATTATTATTAGTAATGGTTTTAATATTGGTATCATGATTACAATCAACATCATCATTGATACAACAGTCCTTTTTCTACATCTTGATTGCTTCAGGTATCTACCAAGACCTGAAAACTGGAATTATGACCCTAAACAAATAGCAAAGGTGAAAAAGTACACCTAGTTCAGTCCTGAAACACATAATGGCTGACCTGAAACAGCAAGGAATGTTCCCAAGTAAGACAGATCTAATATAGCAATAGCACTTAGACTTATATAACGCTTTATAGCACTTTATAGCCCTCTCTAAGTGGTTTACAGAGTCAGCATATTACCCCCAACAATCTGGGTCCTCATTTTACCCACCTTGGAAGGACCTTGAGCCTGGTGGGATTTGAACTGCCAAATTGCGGCAGCTGGTTGCAGCAGAAATAGCTTGCAGTACTGCACTCTAACCACTGCACTACAGAGGCTCCTCGGTGTTCTAATATGAGTAACTAATGGTAATTCCTTCATGAACCAGTCACCGTCTCAAACATTAAAATCGGTGACCTGCAATCTGAAGGGTACAGAATCTTTATCCTCCTCCTCCTCCTCCTCCTCCTCCTCCTCCTCCTCCTCCTCCTCCTCCTCCTCCTCCTCCTCCTCCTCCTCCTCCTCCTTCTCCTCCTCCTCCTCCTCCTCTCACAGGATGTATACTTGAGAACATCACCCAGTTCTAAACTTTTACACCGTACTGACATTGGAATAGAATTAGTGGCTGACTAGTAAAAGATATCAAATTTCATTTTATTGGTTTTGAATCTCTGCATATTCCTGCAATAGCTCCAAGTACCAATATTGTGAAAGCGGGGTGTGGGGGGGCATCTTCCTGCCTGCCTGCCTTTCTATATCTTTTTCCTCTAATACACTGTTGTTATCAGGCCCAATTCCCAGTAGTTTACACTGTAAATAAAAACATAAAACCATCACAAACAAAGTAAAATACCTGGGAATACAATTGACAGCAAGATGTGGAACATTAAAGGAAAATAATTATTATAAACTAAAACGACAGATTGCGACAGACTTGGAAAAATGGAAAAACTTACAACTATCTCTAATAGGGAGAATATCTATAATCAAAACGAATATATTACCAAGGATATTATATTTGTTCCAGATGATTCCAATTAAACTAGGGAAAGAATACTTTGAGGACTTAAATAAAACAATATTGAAATATATTTGGCAGGGAAAGAAGACAAGAATTAAACTATTACTACTAATAATAATTAAATTATTAGAGGATACTAGAACGAAGGGAGGGTTTGGACTACCCAGTTGCGAATTATAACACTGTAACACTGATGTGGGTTGAAAGCATGAACTGTTTTGAGAAATGTTAGATTATTAACTCTGGAAGGCCATGATTTACAATTGGGGTGGCATGCTTTTTATGATATAAGGAAAAATAAAGCACATGGAGACATTATATTCGAGATGCCTTGCTATCAACTTGGGAGAAAATAAGGAAACAACATTATTTAAAAATACCAGTCTGGTTATCAACATTAGGGGCATTTGCGTATCCACTTATTTTAAAAATGGAACACGTTGTTAGATATAGTGAGATTTTAAATGAAAAGGGTGAACTCTAAATAAAGCAAGAATTAGATGAACAAGGGATAAGTATGAATTGGTATTCATATGTACAAATACATTCTAGATATGATAAAGATAGTAAAATAGAAAGGTTTTCTAAAAAATGTTAGATAAAGTTTTAACGGGTACTGAAGAGACAGGATGATTAAAAAAACTATATGGCTATTTACTAGGAGTGAAAATGGAAAAACAAGTTAAAGAAACAATGATTGAATGGGGGGAAAACTTTGGATATGAGATAGATTTAGAAAAATTGCAGAAATTATGGACTAATAATTCTAAATTAACAATGTCAACAGAATATAAAGAAATTTTATATAAAATGTTTTACAGGTGGCACTCCCCCCCCCCCCACCAGCAAAATGTTCAAGGACAAATTGGCGAAGTGTTGGAAATATCATCAGATACCTTGATCATATTACCATATGTGGTGGACATGTGCAGAAGCTAAAAGATATTGGACTAAAATACACACATGGTTGGAAAAAATGACAAAACAACATATAGACTTAAAACCAGAGATATTATTGTTAGGAATCTTACCTGAAGGTCATAACAAAGAATTGACATATCTGATTACTGATTATAAATGTTTTAACTGCAGCTAGAATTATATTTGCCCCAAATTGGAAAAATAAGAAAATTCTGAGGGAGGAAGATGTGATTAAGAAAATAATGGAATGTGCAGACACGTGAGTAGATTAACATTAGCAATTAGAGAGCAAGAAGAAAAAGAATACAATAAGATATAGGATTTATTTTACCAATAGTTAGACAGAAAAGTAGGAAATTGAAGTATAATATAATAGTAATGATGTGTTGTAATTGATTATTTCTGAATGAGTTATAAATATGAACAAAAATTATTAAGAAGTGAGGTTTGCTTTAAAAGATAACATGGATTTGAAATTAAAGGTCTAATGATGGTGTAATAATAATATAATATGATATGGAAAGTTAATTAATGTAATATGAATGTTAAAGCTAAGAGGAAAGGACCATAGATATTGCGCACAAGACATATGTACCAACCGACACACTCTATAAATGAAAGGTGTTATTTGTTATGTTTGTTGTAAAAACTAAATTTTTTTTTTATAAAAGCAAGCAAACATAAAGCCATAACAAAAAATTAAAAATTATAGAACAAGAAACGTCAGCCACTAATTCCACCCTAATTTCAGTACTGGTGATAAATATGAAGTCCTTGTGGAAAAGCTACTTTTTACAGTTTTTCAAAATAATGTCAGGAAAAGTGCCAATCATACTTCTTAAGGGAATTGTTCCCTAATATGAGCCCCCCATAGAGAACCACTGTCACTGGACAGTCACATTTCCTACATCCCAAATTTTGAAAAACCTTGAACATTCTTAAGATAAGCATCCCGGTGGCCTTGTTCCTTCTGAATTATCCACTTCAGTATAACTGTATAAATATCAATAGCTCCTCTTATCCTCTCACTGCTGTAATGGAAGAAGCTCCAAATTCTGTGGTCCTTCCTCACCAGGGAGTTTTTTAACGTCCTTTAACATTCAAATACAGGTAGTTTGTTTGGTCACCATTTGAAGCAGTGGTGCGATTCAAATTTTTTTACTACCTGTTCTGTGGGCATGGCTTGGTGGGCGTGGCTTGGTGGGCGTGGCAGAGGAAGGATACTGTAAAATCTCCATTCCCACCCCACTTCCAGGAGAAGTGTGTATTTTAAACCCTCCTTGCCTGATCTCAAGACCATCACATTTATTTGGAAAACCCAGAAGCAAAACGAAAGAAACGTTAGTTAAACAGAAACTGAACCTTTAATAAAGAAAAAAAAATACCTTTGGATCTGGAAAGGTGGAAACTAAGCTTTTGTAGACCAATCAAGGACTTCCTTTTCCTAAAGATGATAATATGATTCCAATTCCAAGTATTATATATCAAGGAATAAAGAAGAATTTCATCAGAACTATAGGACCAGAGTCAAAGATCAAAGACATCTTGATTCTCAAGAAATTTCAGCATTTTTCTGGATTCCAATCAAATGTAGCATCACCATATAACAGAACTGTACAAAAGATCTTATGGCATAATGAACAGAAAAGAAAGAACTAGCATCTTCATAGAACAGCAAAGCTTTTAACAATGATAAACTTACCTGGGATTTCCATTTCATATGCACACTTATCTGTGACTTCCCTTTCATATGCAAACACAACACATAAACAGCTGGTGCACTGTGATTTTACAAAAGGACACGCTCTAAAATAGCTGCCATTAAGCTATTTGGCATATCAATTTAATAAGTAAAAATAAATGCTTGCCAATCTAAGTAAAGCTCTAGCAAATTGAGAAGGGATACATTATTTTCTCCGACTTAAAACTCTGCTATTTACTTCCTAACCAGGGGAAAGAAGTGGGGAGCCTTCAGTTCCCTAAATTCTTGGGGCTCACTGAGCTCCAATGTACAGGCAGGGCAGAATAGAAGAGAAATCAGACTTTTGAAAAGCCAGTAAGAGAGACGAGTGTTCCAATTCAGCTATGGCTGAAGCCTCATTTTAATAGCCACCAAGGAAGAGGAAATGTCTACACCCAAATGTCTATTAAATACTAATGGATATCATCACAGCAATTTTCATTTCTTCATTAAAATAATCGTAACGTACCTTTTCATAGCATTTATATATTAAAGTACAGTTTATTTAAAATAAGTGTAACTTATTTTAAATGAACTGTACTTTAACTCACCTGGATTATTTTGATAAAAAAAATACATGCCTTTTGTTTCAGGAAGATGTCTATAGACTCTAGAGAGAAATCAAGTGCACTGCATGCAAAGTCCACTAAATAAGGGTACTATTAAATCAAGGTTCCAATTGTAACTGATGTAAATGGGGAAGGTAGATACTCTTTTTTTTTTTACTTATTCTTATGAATACTGTCTCTAGATTTCTCAAGGACAATGTGTTAGTGTTTGCATGCCAAAGATGGATGGACCTGAAGCTTATAGTAGGTAGTGCCAACTGTTGGGTATTGGGCCATTTTCCTCTTCCTTCTCCTCCTTCCCCCTAATCTATTTACAGAACTGCTGCACCACATATAAAAAAAGTCCAGTGGTGGGATTCAATTATTTTTTTTTACTACCGGTTATGTAAGCATGGCTTAGTGGGTGTGGCAGGGGAAGGATACTGTAAAATCTCAAGTCAGAGGTGGTATTTGCCAGTTCTCCGAATTACTCAAAACTTCCTCTACCAGTTCTCCAGAATCACATCTGATACAGTTGCTAGGAGATTGCCCCTAGATATATCTAATATTTGGAAACAGAAGTTAACCAAACAAATATTCCAGCTTTACACAAGCAACACTATTGTTTGAATCTGAGAGAAACCTAATCCCATCCCAAGAGCAAAAAAAATAATATATTCTAAGTTGCATTAAAGCCTTAAGCATATTGAAACTTTGCAGAGTAATATAAGATAGGATTTGCAAATAACCTCAGCAATGGATTTTAAAAGATTAGAATTCCAGGTCAAAATCAAAAGTATGCTTTCATTAAACTCTCATTATAAACAGTTTCTAGTATTCCTGAAAATTATATTAGAAACAATAGCTATCAAGGATATCCTGAGCATGAACTTGTAAAGCATTACAGTAAAATGAACAAAGAAATGCATTTCTTCAGTTTGAATCACAATCCAAGCGTGGGGAAAATTCTAAGATTTCTTTTACTTGCTGTTCACTTTTCAGGGGAAAAAAAAAAGCAAAATTCAATAAATTTTCTACTAAAATGTTTGGATTAGAAAACAGGTGGGATAGAAGTTAAAACTGATTTGTAGAATTGTCCAAAAATAGACAGTTCATAGAGTGCCTTCCATCAGATTACACTGGCATGCTGAACTTCTCACAAGAAATTTAATACATTCATTTTTTGTATCACAAACATCAATTCTCAGGTAATTTAAATGATCACAATCTGGTACTGAATGTATTCAATAGAGCTGGAATCACTAAGCTCTGCAAATAATCTTTGCATCGTTCTATTGTTCACTGAGATTTGCTCATGATGTTTTCCAGTGCTGTGCAAGGTAGAGAAAAATATTTTAAAATTAAAACTAAAGGCCCATTTCTTTAAATACCAAATGTTTTTTTTAAAATTTAAAATAAAGTTTATTAAAGATTAAAAAGAAAAATATATACAATGTATAAGATGCGTTTCGTTGCAAATGAAACTAATATACAAATACAAATATTGACATAAAACATATATTTTTCTAATCAGCTAAGACAGTGTGATGATTTATTGAAAATAATTTTACTAATATTCATGTTCTATTTTTGGTATATGCACTTAGTTTAACCACTTCATTTTATGAATCCTTATCTTTTAATTTCCTGGTTTTTCTTCTTCATCCAATTATACCATTTTTCCCAAGCTGTAGTATATTTTAAGTCTACCTTATCCCTAAGTTTTTGTGTAAGTAGGTCCATTTCAATGCAGTCAAGAACTTTCTGAATTATCCAATTATTTGTTGGCATTTGGTCACCCTTCCAGCATTGTGCCAACGCAATTCTTGCTGTCATGATTATATGGAGAATTAAGTATTTCATTTCTTTTTGCATAGTCCCCTTTTAACATTCCCAACAAAAAATATTTTGGCCTTAAATTCTAGTTGTATATTTGTGATTTCTTTTATCCACATTCTAATTTTTTTTCCAGTACTTTTTACTTTTTGGGCAAAGCCACCAAGCATGAAAGAAGGTACCCCTTATTTGCTTACATTTCCAACAAGTCAGATTTAAGTTTGGGTACATATTCGCTAACCTTGAGGGTGCCAGATACCACCAATAACACATTTTGTATTGGTTTTCTTTATAAACAACCGCTTTTGTTATTTTATAATATTGTTTGCAGACTTTTTTCCAATCTTCCAAATTAATGTTGTGCCCTACATTCCTTGCCCATGCAATCATTGGGCCTTTAACTATTTCTTCCACCATTTTGAATTCTAATAAATAATTGTACATTGTAGAAATTAATTTTTCATCCATCCCCTCTAATATTTTATCTAATTGGTTCGGTTTTACCTCAATTCCAAATTCTTCTATATCTTTTTAATATCTTGTCTTGAGTTGTAAATATGGCCACCACTCTATTTTTATCCCTTGTTCTCTGAGTTCTTGGTTCATCTTTAATTCTCCTTGGGAGTTCAGGACATCATAATATCTAATCTTTCTTCCGGTTTCTAAGACATTGGGGTGGATCACTACCTCCATGACGGAAACCTATCCTGGAATCTTCATATAATGTTTATGGTTAATCTCTTTCTATACTTTTAATAATGAGGTTCTAATTACATGTCTGTTAAAGTGTGTAAAATACCAAATATTACCAGGAATCTATGCACCATTTACTTATATTTCAATCTATTTTACTTATTGAGTCAGGAACAAGTCAGGACAGACAATTATGTAGCATTGACTTTTTAACTTTCTTTCAATCATCAATCTCAATCATCTTTGCTTTTAGCAATACTAATAAGATTAAATAATGATGTTTGGGACAACCACTTCCTTTATATCATCCACAAAGGTCAAGAAATTATGATGGAAAAATCTACTTGAAATTCCATGTAGCATGGAGATGATATTCTGGCCAACACACCACGTAGCCCAAATAAAAGAAATAGAGACTCATGTACTCTTTCTTCTTGCTATTGCCTGACTGCCTGGAAGATAATACTGGTATTTTTTTGTCGAGAAAAAAATGTAGGAAGTTGGACTTAATGAACTTAGAGTAATATGAACAACCTTTAAAAAGTATGTGTCATGCAGGATGTAAATTAAAATTCTACATTTCAGTTCTATGCTGAAATTCATACCTAAAATACAGAAAGTACGCTTACATGTTATTTGGCTGATCTGCGGCTGCATGTTTATGTAGTGTGAAAGAACTCGATACATATTCTCGTTGATGTTCAAGATGCTTTTATATATGAAGTGGGGTTATATCTGAAGTTGTTTTGCATTTATACCATTTCGACTAGAGGTGTTATTATGTACTCTGCATTAATTATGCTGCAGCTTTGTACTAAGGATCAAATTGGAGTATTTGAACATTAGTTCAAATAATATCTAGAGTAGTGTTTCTCAACATGACAGCTTCAAGATGTGTATTCTTCAACTCCCAGAATTCAACTCCCAGAGCTGAGGTCTACACATCTTCAAAAATTCAACTCCCAGAGCTGAGGTCTACACATCTTCAAGTAGCCATGGCTGAGAAACATTGAACTATAAGCACACATTACAGTACATTACATTCTTAGTTAAATTATTTAGCTTAGCAAGAATGATTTGCCAAAGTAAAAAAAAAAATATTTAGAAGTTAGGGTTATAAATTCATAGAATCAAAGATTGGAAAGGAATTTGGAAATCTTTTATCCAGTTCCCTGCCCTAAGCAGGAATTAAAGACCATCCCTAAGAGAGAGAGAGAGAGAGAGAGAGAGGGAGGGAGGGAGGGAGGGAGGGAGAGAGAGAGAGAGAGAGAGAGAGATAATGAACAGAAGTAATCGAGTCTAGGAAGATGTCTTGGGCTGTTTGCATGGATTAAACCAGGGCTCTCCAATCTTGGCAACTTTAAAACTTGTGGACTTCAACTCCCAGAGTTCCTCAGCTAGCTTTTCTGACTGAGGAACTCTGGGAGTTGAAGTCCACAAGTCTTAAGAAGTACATTAAACAATATACTTCTGTTGTTTATGAAAGACCCTTGGATTAAACAATAGAAGTATATCCAGGCTTTCATCAGGATGGATCAAGTGATGAATCCCTTATGGACTTTTTGCTGACAAAAGAGAAAAATTAACTTGTGATTTATGGATTTGAAAATTAGATAGGGTAGCTTATGGAAAGAAGGAAATATAAATAAAAAGAAGCATACAAAACATTTGCTAAGCATACAAAACATTTGCTAGCACACAAAACATTTGCTGGACCAATACTTGAATACAGTTCATCAGTCTCGAACCCCCATTACGTATCTGATATTAATACTATTAATTAGTTAATAGTATAATATTAATATTATTAATACTAATATTAATTGAGAAAGTCCAGAAATATTTCACAAGAAGAGTTCTCCACTCCTCTACTCGTTGCAGAATACTTTATGCCACCAGACTTGAAATTTTAGACCTAGCCAACCTAGAACTATGCCACCTTCAGTCCGATCTAAGTATAGTACATAAAATTATATATTGCAATATCTTACCTGTCAATGAATACTTCAGCTTCAACCATAACAATACAAGAGCACACAATAGATACAAACTCAAGGTATACCGCACCAAACTTGATTTGAGGAAATATGACTTCAGCAACAGAGTGGTCAATGTCTGGAATACTCTACCTGACTCTGTGGTTTCTTCCCCAAACCCCAAAAACTTTAACCTTAGACTGTCTACTATTGACTTCACCCCTTTCCTAAGAGGTCTATAGGGGGAGTGCATAAGCACACCAACGTGCCTACCGTCCCTGTCCTACTGGGGTTTTTTTTTCTTATATGTATCCATTTCATGTATTCATAACTATGTTTATACTTATAACTGTTATCTTATAATTGCTTGACAAAATAAAATAAATAAAATAAATAAATTATGATTCAAGACAGAGGGTACAATGTAAATGCATTTATAACTACTGTCAAAACCCCCATAAGCTACTTCTGTCAACTCATAAAGTATTCCTGGCCTGCTATCGAGCTCCCATGGGCAGGAGGGGGGAGAATTGGTGCAGCAGCGCAGCCAGAGGCACATTCCACACATATCTTTCTCAAAGCTGTATCCCAAAGGCATGATCTCTACAGTACTTGAAGGTACTCCATTGGAGAACGAGATTTATGACACACTCTGGGGGACGGAGGAAACGGGGTCATAGTTGAGTCATAAATTACAGGGGGCAGAGCTGACATCACTTAGATACATGCTGACATGTTGCTCCTAATAAATAACTGTATTTCTTTTGAAAATTGGCTTGAGACTCATGGTTTAATTAGGGCATCTGTCAGAACCCTGACAACCTCTTTTTCTTTTTTATTTCTTTTCTATTTCTTTTTCTAGTTGCTTTCTTATTCACCATTCTTTCTTATTTTCTTTATTTTTTCTAATATATGAAATATTTTAATTTTCTTAAAAAATTCTTCAATAAAATTATTTTTTTAAAAAATTAATCAGGTGGTATATCTAATAGAACTGGCCAATCCCAAACCAGGATCGGTATAACAGTATAACGGTATAATGGTATAATGTATGTAGGCAGAAAAGTTACAAAAAGTCTATAAAAGAATACTTAGGTCTTTGAAGAAACACTCTTGTTTGTATTTATTCCTCTTACTGCCTTACCTATTTCTATGGTCTTCAAATGTCTAGTTAGACAAACCATCCATCTACAACCTACAATGCTTGGTTTTAAAAAAAACAGACCCTTTGTATTTACCAATAGAAGAATAATTTCTAGGTAACAAAATTCAAGAGCTTTGTCTGACTTTCTCATACTATTTGTAGTTTCTTTAGGAAATAAAAATAAACAAATATCTTTTTTGTAATTTCTCTTTCGTACAGCTCACAAAAATCTAGTTAAAGAACTATGCATTGAAAATAGGAATGCTACTGAAACAAGAAGCTATATTAAGAGCAATTAAGCTAATTGTGTGTATAGTGGGTGGGGAAAGCGCTGTTTTCAAAGATAAGGTTGGTGAGGAGCTACTAACTCTTGGTGAGGAGCTACAATCTTAGCTATACCTGCAGCATGTTCTCTTTTTTTTTTTAAACAACTTTTATTCAATTTTTCATATAAAAACAAAAAGCTCTTTTTAGTGGACAACATATTTCTGGGTCATCACTTTTACATACAAATATGACAATAGTTATATATTCATATATCCATACTTAATTATATTATTACCTTTTCCGTTCCAAACTTTCAGAGAAGAGAAAAACAAGCAAATTAATCCTAATCTCTTACATTAATCTCAATCCAAACATCCTTTTATTTCATTTCAATTATTTCAAATATAATCCTTTAATATTTATTTTAAGAATAAAAATAACAGTATATGTTTGCCTAATAAAAAAAAGGGTTACCAATGTCTCTCCTTCCTTTTAAGTCTGTATTTGTTTATTAATATAAATAGTTCTTTAATTTGTCATATTTTCTTTTCATCACACATTCTTTTTATAAATTCTAGATTAATACAAGTTTTAACGCAAGACAAAAAAGGAACAAGCATAGGTCGTTCCCCCCCCCCCTTTTACTGCTTTGAGTGTGGCACCTCAGTGGTTAAAATATACCCTTATTCCCTCATCTTAATTCCCAATAAGCCTTTATTTTTAAGTAGTTACAATAATAATCATTACATTACATTTTTTCATTTGGATTCCGCGATATATTTCCCCCCCTTAATTTTATTTCTAATTTCAAAAGAGTAAAAGGGAAAAATGGACAATTTAATTCCTGGTCACTGATATTGACCTCATTTTTAAACATCTTCACATTCATTTCAATTATTACAATTTCTTCCATAGACCTTAACTTTTCTTTTAAAGATAAAAATAAAAAGGTATATTCATTTAATAAGAGTTGTCAGTATCTATCCCTCCTTTAATAATCTGTATTACCTATTTTCTAAGTATTTTTTAATTGCAAATATATTCTTGTTACCCCTTGTCACCCAGCAGAATCCCTTTTATAATTCATCAGCCATTATCTCTATAAAAACAATTTCTTTTCATCATTTTACTATTTCCGTGTTTCTTTATTTCATGCACGTGTTTCTTACTGCCTCTCCTCCCCCTCTTTTCCCCATATCTTTTCTCATTCCAGTTTATATCCCTCTCTTTCTTTCTTCATATCTTCCTTTCCACTTTTCTGCTGCACCTTTCTATCTCTCCTGATTTCACAGGTATTCCCCTTTTTTATTACCTTCTTAAATCTCAACTTTTTAGCCTTCCTTCTTTCCCCTTGTCTTTGTAGTGTTCTCTGTGTTGTCTATTTAAGATGGTTTCTCCTTGAGCCGATTCCTCCTCCTCTGAAGTTCTTTCTTCTTGTTCTTCAATCGCCATTTCCATTTCTTCTAACACAGAGCAAAGTGATTCGCCTCTTTCTTGTAGTAATTCTTCCATGTTTTTAAATTCCATTTTTAATTCCTGAAGAGATATCATCATTACACACTCTTATATTTTATAATCACTGAAATCCACAAAAAACACTTTTACTTTCCTTCTTTTGTCTTCAAGTTTTCTAAAGTTCTCAATTGTTCCAACCCAGGGTCTATACCAAAAACATCAATCAATCCCACAGTCAGTCTTTCCTTGCTTCTTTCTTTGTTCTGGTTCAGCTTTCACTTTCTAAGATTCTTACTTTGTTTCAATATTTCTTTAACATTGTATCAACACAAGTTCATAAAGAAGCAGGATGATTTCCCTTTTGTTTGAATTTAAGTTTTTGTCCAGAAGATGACACTCTCCGTTATACAAAATCTTCACCTTTCCCCCCTATTTTATTATTTAGGGTTTTCGAACCTCAATATTCCACAGCAATCCAGTCTCCAACTTGTAAATTTTATTATTATTATTATTTTTTGACAATCTTAAGTCCAGCTTTATTTTATGCCTGTGTATTGCCAAAATATTTTAATCCAATTTAATTAAGTCTTTAGTTCCAGCTTCTTCCTTTCCTGATTCGAAGCCCTGCTTAGCTGTCAAAATTATTTTCTTATTTTTTTCCTGTCCCTTTATATTTTCGCTGCTCACTTTTCTTTTCTTAAAAGTTCAATGTCACCTTAATTCCGGGGTACTTTTTGTTTGGTTGTTTCACCTAATTGTCCCAGCTCAGATGTTATCCACCTCTTTCTTCACTCCTGCACAAATCTTAGTCCAGCTGAGTCCTCCTCTTCGGGGTGGCCATTTTGGACCACTGCTTTAGTCATCTACAGGGGAAAAAGACCAAGCCCGGGGGGGAGATGCGGCTCCCCTCAACCTGGCTGGTGGCTTGCCCTTACTCCACCACCCCTCCAAGGCAGCTTCAGCCCCTAATTGCAATGATCGGGGCTCTCCAATGAAAGAGCACGGACCATAGCTGTGAACAGTCACGATCTATGCTCTGTCAGCGAGGAGGGCTCAACCCGGAAGTCCTACCTGCAGGATGTTCTGTGAATACTCTCCAAACAACATTAAGGGTATCCAATGTTTCCAGAGAAAGATGTAAGGCTCTTTTTTTTCAGGGGCTTGAGAATTTTGGATAAGATTTAACTCTGGCCCCATAATGTCTGGAACCTAGCATATGTAACCTTGGTATGTGGGATGAAAACCTTTCAGTGAGCTAAATTTATGTTTCAAAAAATTGTTTGTCATGAAGGCAACTGCCTGCAAAGGTTCTCTTGATTGGGGCTGAAAGGCGAAAATTGAAGCAGTATGCCCCATCCCTTATTTGGGTAGACCAGGTTGTCCCGATAGACCGGTCCCACCGAAGAAAAAACACTAATTAAATGAGCTGGTCAGTTGTTGGTCTTGAAGAAGGTTTGGTTGAAAACAACATGGCAAAAAAATTTAGGAATCTCTGCACTAGAGGATAGCACCCCATCCCTCACCCAAATTTTTTTTTTTTTCCATTACCTTTCAGTTTCAGTCTGATAGCCAGCCACTTCCAGGCTACTAAACATAAAAGAAAGCAATAATATGATAAATTCATAGGTGAACTTTTAAACACTTTTGTGAACGGAGACAATCGATGTTCTTGGCTGTCGGCAAGGACAACATACATTTAGGTTTATTTTGATGCATTTTAAACAAACACTTAATGGCTTGACTGGAATTAATTTTAATATTTTCTGCCAAGTTGTCCTTTGACCTTGAAGATGTAATTCTTGGAAAGGATTGTTGTGTTTCATGTGAGAGATTAAAAAATACAGAACTAGCTTCTCTGTCCTTACATACCTTTCAATTCCTCTATTTGGGCAGATGGTAAACTCTGATTTCAAGGAAGGCTGCTGCTATGGATATGCTTATGTAATTTGAAGATGAGGAGAGGGAAATTTTTCAGAAAGACTGAAGTAAGAAAAGAGGGCATAAACACATGGAATTAAATGCAACGGGGGAAACATAAAGTCATGCACCTAAGTAAGAAAAATGAAATTATACAGAATGGAAAAAAATATGTCTCAAGAGCAGTATAGGCTAAAAGGACCTGATTGCACTAATGTATCACAATCTCAATATGTCCCAACAGTGCAGTGCAGAAAGCCAGTGATATTGTGAGGTGTATCAAGAATAGCAAAGAGCATGGGTCTCCAATTCTTGGGCCAGAGCCCACTACTGGGCTTTGAGCCATTTGGAATAGGCCATGGAAGTGGTGGGTGAGTGTGTGCATCCCAACTTGCACTGGCTCTGTCTTACATATTGGAAAAAAATAATCAGAAAATAAAATACAAGCTGAATAGTCAAGACCTTGTTGATGATCCAAGCTCTGTAAAGGACCTTGGAATACTCATCTCTAATGATCTAAGTGCTAGAGCCCACTGTAACTACACAGCCAAAAAGGCATTAAGAGTTGTTTACCTAATCCTACGTAGCTTTTTCTCTGGTAATATCACACTACTAACTAGAGCATACAAAGCATTTACTAGACCAATACTCGAATACAGCTCATCAGTCTGGAAACCACATTACATATCTGATATTAGCACAGTTGAGAAAGTCCAGAAATATTTCACAAGAGGAGTTCTCCTCTCCTCTACTCGTTGTAGAATACCTTATGCCACCAGACTTGAAATCCCAGACCTAGAAAACCTTGAATTACGCTGTCTTCGGTCTGATCTAAGTATAGTACATAAAATTATATATTGCAATGTCCTACCTGTCAAT
Organism: Pseudonaja textilis; assembly: GCF_049901715.1. Classification (NCBI taxonomy): domain Eukaryota; kingdom Metazoa; phylum Chordata; class Lepidosauria; order Squamata; family Elapidae; genus Pseudonaja; species Pseudonaja textilis. The sequence goes on along the minus strand of NC_141994.1, from coordinate 6,428,026 downwards.
GAATATTCAGCTTCAACCATAACAATACAAGAGCACACAATAGACACAAACTCAAGGTATACCGCACCAAACTTGATTTGAGGAAATATGACTTCAGCAACAGAGTGGTCAATGTCTGGAATACTCTACCTGACTCTGTGGTTTCTTCCCCAAACCCCAAAAACTTTAACTTTAAACTGTCTACTATTGACCTCACCCCTTTCCTAAGAGGCCTGTAGGGGGCGTGCATAAGCGCACCAACGTGCCTACCATTCCTGTCCTATTGTTCGTTTTATTTTTCTTATATGTACCCATTTCATGTATTCATAACTATGTATATACTTATACCTATTACCTTGTAAGTGATTGACAAATCAAAATACATAAATAAAAATAAAAATAGTGTGCACTCCATTTGCAAGAGTGCCAGGCGCATGTGCCCACCACTTGCGCAGGTCCTTGTGGAACAATTACCTCTTTCGTCTTTCTAACAGTCTGCAAAGTGAAAAAGGTTGAGGAACACTGACATAGAGTCCAGATCATAGGAAGTATTTATTTCTGGTACTCTGCCTTGTTGTGGCCTCTCTTGAAGCATCACATTCAGTTCTGCACAGTCCAGTTTAAAAAAGATATTGACAATATGGTGTTAAGTCCAGAGAAGACTGAAAACCAAGTCCTTGAAGAATGGTTAAAACCTTAGATAGGTTTAAGCTGCAAAAGAGATGGATGAAAGGGGACATTATAGCTGTCTTCAAATATTCAATATGACAATGCTGTCATATTGAAGACGATTCTGATTTATTCTCGTGTGTTCCAGAGGGTAAGACTAATAGGATGAAATTTCAAGGGTGTAAATACAGATTAGACTTGAAAAATTGCAACCTCTGGACAGCAAGAGCTGTCAATCAGTAGAAATGGGTTACTGCATGGAATGATATTTGTCCCTTGACTGGAGATTTTCAAATACAGCCTAGATAGGCTACATCTATTAGCATTGATATAGTAAATCCTGGAGGGGCAGGACTTGATGATTTCTTAGGTCCCTTTCAACTCTATGATTCTAAATGTCTTGTTAGCCCAAATCTATCCCCTCATGTCTAACACAGGACATGATTAGCACTCCCTTTTTATTAACATTTTATAATCCTTATAATCTGTATGATCTTAAACGAATTCTTCACACATTTTGATTTATAAATCAAATAAATTCCTGGTTATACTTGCATAGATGATATTGCAAAACTCTGGGGAAAAGTGCTGCTATCCCTCTGATCACATGATTTTCAAGATTCTCTCACTGTCCATTTTGTTTTCACTACTTCTTCAACTTCCAGGTTTCCACCAGTGAGGAGCCATGGACTAGAGAGATGAAGAGGCCTATCTGTCAATTGGACGAGGAGCTACATGCATATTTTGGTCACTACAAGCTTATGAAAAACATTTTAAGTGGTCTTCTGCCAGCTGTAGAATCTGAACTGGAACATTTTGAAAGCAGGGCTGATTAAGAGGATCGGCTGGCTTAAAGCAATGGTACATTCTGAAAGACCACATACTATATACTTTTAAAAATTAGAGATGAAGCATTCTAGAACTAATGAAAAAAACCAATGTAGGATCATGCTTTTAATCTATTTGACTCCTACTTTAATGTTTGATTATGTATTGCACCCTTAGAGGCATCTTAGCAAGTTACTTGTCATTTTGTAAAAAATAATGAAATGACCAATTTACGATGCATTCAAATTTGTCTGATTGCTTTTCCTTAAGTTCCACATTCATCTTCTTGCCAAATCTAATTCCACATGCAAAGGATTTGGCTATACACTACTAATCAAATCATCCAGAAAAGAAACAAATATATGGAATATGCATAACGTTTCTCTGGTGTTTACTTGCATTAGAAGAATTAATAGAATGATTGATTTCTTTCCAAAAATTCTTGAATCTGTTGTTACAGCACTACTACCATTGCTTTTTAAAAAGGTTAAAAAGCAATGCAACTTATTAACTGAGGCCGGTTATGCCTATTGACTACTTTTATTTTACAAGTGTTTTTGAATATCCCTATCTATATATGCAAATCTAGAAATAAAAAGCTAGCTAAATGTGCATGGTTATTATAGCATGCTATCTCAGGAGCAAATCCTGCTAAAAGTATGGATGGTTCAATCTGCAAATAGATATATAGATTAAAGTGAATCAGAATATTTTACACAGGTTGAAGTATAAAAAAATTACAGGAATTAATGTGATTACACTCTTAGTAATCATATGTATAATTGTGGTAGTTATCTCAGGCTCAGATCTTTACTATTTATAGCTAACTCAGCTGCTGAAGTAAATATGTTTTAGTAGGAACAGTGTGTTTTAGTGACAACTAAATTCTTTCCAGAAATAATATAAACTAGAAATTAAATTGCAATGAGAGGCTCTATGACATATTCTATTCTTTTTTGAAGAGAATGAGATGCCCCCTCTAATTGGGGCAATTAAAATGTACTGTATACATTGTTTAAAAAAATAATTTTAATCAGAAATTTGAGAGATAAGGTTAGAAAGCTTTAAATATCAAAATGAGAGAGTAAAATAAAACATACCATCCATCCTTGCCTTAATATGAACAATTCTGAAGTAGAAATTGAGCACTACTTAGTCTTGTTTCATATCTTTTCCAAATTAATCATAACTTTATAAGATTCAAAAGGTGTTCTGCCTGTCAAATAACATATTTTTAAATTTCGTATCAAAATATTAAGTTGGCATTATTATAAAAAAACAAAAATAAAACACTGACACCCTTGAACACTGCTGCATATGGAAAACAACAAAATAAATCTTGCAAAGATATTGGGAATGCAATTTTAGGGCCTCTGGGGAAAAAATACAGTGTGCATTCCTATGGTCTCCGGAATCTCAGAGTTTTTAGCATCACCTGTCGAAGTCTAGAGAGAAAAACTCACTTCTGCACACATCGCTTGTCCAGCATGGATGATAACATTTGAATGAGAGAAAGTACACAGCCTCATTTTTTTGTGAGTTGCACACATTCACACTTGTGTATAGTATCCTGGAAATAACCTAGCCCCAGAACTGATAGACATGATTTCCTTCCTATTGAATAGATTGTAGAAACACTCATAAAATAAAAGGCAAATGCAAGAAGAACTGTGTTTTCTTTGCATTCTTCCTAGCAGTTGCAAAACACTGTAGCATATTTAAACATTAGTTGTTCCATACTGTTTCTTCTTTGTCTCTTGACAGAATATGCTGTTTCAGATATAACACTGGTTTTGAATACACAGAAGCCTCTCCACATTTTCTGGTACTTCAAATTTCATTTCTATTTATGCCCTGCCATTATTTGCAAGTATAAATCATTTTCTCTGGCTTAAGTATGCATCTTTTATGGATTTGATTGGTGGAGAAAGTCACAGTTTCATTAGTCAATGAACCCACTTCAAGGATAGTACTTACTTAGTTTGTCTGCTATTAGAGAAGCTAATCACTTGACACAAGTGTGCGACTGAAATTTCATAGCTGTTCAGGTCATCAAGAAAAGCTACTGTATTTCAGTAATTGCAAATCAATAGTTTTATCTGAACATGATCCAGATATCTGAGAACTTGGTGGAAAGCCTGGAACATGTTTCTTTATCTGGTATGTAATTACATACCAGATATTCTTGTTAGTTTGCCTTCATCGTTAATTGAACAAAACAGATGTTTGATTAGATCAAAGTGTTGCAATACTAACTAAGGCTGCAATCTTAACATAATTTGACAAGGAAGTGAGCCCATACAAATAGATCTGAACCATTCAAGGTTATATAAAGTGGGAAAACCCCATAAGAATTTTTGTGGGAGTCTGTTAATGGAAAATTGAGAATAACTACAATGTCATTTGCAGCATCTAGTAAGAAACAGAACACAAAGGCTGTTTTTGCATGATATAGATTAACCATGTCATGAATAGAGTTATTCTCTCATGGAAACACCTAAGTCAGTTGTGGGACTAATAAGGCTAATAATTTAGCTCCAAATTGACACAGTTTGAATGAACAAACTTGGATTCAAAGGGTTTTATTCAGTGAGCCATGTCTAATCAGTAGAGCAGTGTTAGTCGGCTGAAAGTGGATCAACTTTCCAGCTCCTTCCCTCCCAAAGATGTCACATGACAGCAGGTGATGCTAGAGATGATGCTAAAGAGGAAAAAAGGGTTTTCTGTTATTGAATTCATCAGCAGACTCTGGGTTCCCAACCAATCCAAACACTGCTAACTAGCTACTTGTTACCTACTGTATTTTTCTTATGAACAGCTTAAATCAGAAATAAGTCCATATAAGGGAAAAATAACATCCTTGGTGGAATCTTTTTCTAACATGGTTCACATATGAAGAAGAAAGAATCGTGCTCCAAACTATTAAAAACACTGACTACACTCAGTCCGTTGTGGGGTTAATAAGCAGTGTTAACCTCAGACAATCACAGTTTGAAATTAAACAATTGGGGTTCAAGCAGGGGTGGGATTCTACCAGTTCGCACCTATTCACTAGAACCAGTTGTTAACATTCTAAGCAGTTCGGAGAACCGGTTGTTAGAAGAAATTACTGGCCTAATCCTGTAAGGAAGGCAGGAAGGAAACATTCTGGGGTTGCTTACAGAAACTGCCTCTCCGTTCACCCTTTTTACATTCTTGGCAGGACTAGACTTCCTGTCTCAGGAACTTCTATGGAGTTTTTTTCCCCTCCTTTGCTGGTACTTTGCTTGTGTGGAGTGACCGTTCAAAGTTACAATGACACTGAAAAAAGTGACTTATAACCCTTTTTCACACTTACGACTGTTGCAGCACCCCCACAGTCATGAGAGGCCAGGCAAGGAAATGCATGCTTCAATGTGAGTGATATTGAGTTGGCCAAGCCCAGCCAATAACATGACCACCAAGCCACGCCCACCAACTTAGCCACACCCACAGAACCCATTGTTAAACAATTTGAATCCCACCCCTGGGTTCAAGGGCCTTCCTTCAGCTAGCTATGTCTAAGCAGACACCACTCTCTGGCTATTTGTTAACTACACATTTTTCTGAGCAATTTTAATCAGAAATCCAAATTGCAAGTGGAAGGGAGGGATAACATCCTTGGCAGAACCTATTTCTGACATGGTTGACGTAGATGAATAAAAAATCGTGCTCCAACAAATTATTAAAAAGTTTATCTTTTAACATGGATATTAGAGGAGGCATTTGGTATCTCTTGACTGCTTTTCCATGATCTGTCAGGTCAATAAATTGAATTGTATGTCCTGGTAGGATAGGGCTTTACTTTTCAAAGAACTTGGGAGGATCCCTTCTCAGATGTTTACCACATCCCCAATCTGTTTGTGGACTGAGATCAGTGGTGGTATTCTTCTGGTTTGGCCTGGTTTGGGCAAACCGCTAGTAAAAATTTTTTACATTTCGGCCAAACTGGTAGGGAAAAAAAAGCTACCGGTTCGGCCCTACCAGTATTTCTTTTTCTTCTCCTCCCAATGATCAGCTATTCTGATGATCAGGTGCGCTGGGATCCCCCTCACTGTCTTACTGTTTCACCCTGAGGCCCAAGAGGCAAAAAAATGGAGCGTGGGGGACGCTGTTTTTTTTTTTGGCTGCACTTCCCCCCGTGCTCCTGGGAGCAAAAACAGCCTTCCAGAAGACTTCACTGAGGTCCAGGAGGCAAACCCCCCCCCCAACAATAGAGCACGGGGGTGCTGCAAAAAAAAAGCCATGCCCACCCAGTCACATGGCCATGCTCACCTAGCCATGACCACTGAACCGGTAGTAAAAATATTTGCATCCCATCCCTGACCGAGATGCTTTTTATCTGTTGGTTGCCCTCACTGTGGCTCTTTCTCCTTTATACAGGGAAGACCACCACACCTGGACACCTGAATTTATTTATTTCTGGGATTTAAATGCTGTGCAACTCCAGAATGATTCTGGGTGGCTTAAATGAAATAAAACAGTGAAGAACAGCCACAAAAATCCCAGGTGTATGGATAAACTTACTCTAACAAAAGCCATCACCTACTGCATAAGGATCCAGAAACATCCCACCATATGGCTTGGGAGAACACCTTGAAGCTTCCAAAACATCATCAGGGTGGGGATTTCATGGTCATCTGGGTGCAAGTCTTCCAGAAAGCTAACGCCATGAAAATATCCTAATAGTAGCATTATTTGAGTGAGGGAGCCCAAATACCACAGTCTTACACTTATTTGTAAGTTTCCTCTCATTTCCTTTTTGCCTGCTTTTGGGTCGCCTTATGAACCGTATTAATGTTTGCTATGATTGTGAATGGCACCCCCACTTTCAGTTCCTTGTTCCCCTATTTATGACTTGATTCTGTGTTTTTCTTTATGATGGTCAAATGAGAGCCGCTTCCTGTCACATCTTGTCTTCTCTTCCTTCCCTTCCCTATAATGGAAAAGATGATCCTGATGCATATTAATAAAGTAGATGACATGTGATAGGATTTGTAGAAGAAGGAGATTCTTCTACAAATATGGGAGGGGGTATACGCTTTTGCATGGATTCGGGTTTTGACCATTATGGGCTTTCCTTCTCCCCTCCATCTTCCCCCCTCCCACCAATTGTAAGGCCCTGCCTCTCTTCCTCACTCAAGAAAGTAAAAACTCTTGAAACTAAGTATTTCAAAAGGAACCTTTTATTGAGCAGAATTGATAGTAGGACAAAGGCAAAGCAGATTCCGAATTCCCCCAGGCAATACACTTAGAAAAAGGCATTGGAGATTCAATGTGGACTCAGCCAATCCACAGGTGTGAAGATGTTATTGTAACAGCCGTCCTGAGAACCAGATAAGCAGGCATTCTCGGGGTCATCTTGCACCAGCTTTCAGAGTGAAACAGCCCTCATGGCCCTCCCTCCTTGTACATTCCCCAAAAGGTGAGAAAAAACCCAGGACGTCTAGGCACTAGGATAAAGGTTATAAAACAACGGTTGTCAAAAGTAGGGATAAATACATAGTTCCCCCCTTTTCTCCCCAGTATCACTGTAGGGATCTGACGCCAATTGTGGTGTTCATGATCAATCGAAAAAGAGGCTGGAGATACCTTGCAATTTTTCAAATTCTCTCCTGGTTCAAAAGTTTATGGAACATCAGACACTTTATTTCCAAACTGGGGATCTAATTGGTCTGATTATATTTAAGGAGAAAGTAGGGTGACCTGCCTGAGGTTTTTTAAGTAGCTAGTAAAGTAGCTAAAATAACTTTAAGTAGCTATATTGTTGCTGATTTATCTCTGTTTTAAGCTCAGATTAAAAAGTCCTCCATTTTTAATCAGATTTTTCTTCATCAACAATTTTATTTTATTTTATTTTATTTTATTTTATTTTATTTTATTTTATTTTATTTTATTTCATTTCATTTCATTTCATTTCATTTCATTTCATTTCATTTCATTTTATTTTATTTTATTTTATTTTATTTTATTTTATGATTGCTCTCCAATCTTTCAACAGAAGTATTCAGAAGAGCTAACAACAGTTGAAGAAAACAGTTATAAATTATAGGACAAAACTAAGAAAGACAACCCTATCCAGATCACAGCAGTCAACACAGCCATAAAAGCTATTAGAGCAATAAAATCAGTTAATAAACTTTCCATTAAAAGAACAGAATAAACAGAATTGTCTTCATTTGTAATGGAGAAAATAATGAAACAAACTCAAAATGAATACTAGATAATTGGAATGCTACTCCTGAAAGAGCCTCTCTTGAACCATTAGCCCAAGTAGCACCTGAGGAAATCTGCGGTCTCCTGGCTGGAATCATTGCCCCATTGATACTGAAATACTTAATAAGTAGAAAAGTTTTACTTTATAACCATGGGTCATGGTTATATAGCATAGAATATAATACAATAGCAGCTGGCTTCCTTGTGCAATTCAAGATGATGATGATGAAGTCCTTGGTGTTCTGTGAGTTTGACTGCTTGAAAATATTTCATTACCCAACTATGTAACATCATCAGTGTATTTGAGGGTGGGATTTGCTCTCTGTATAGAATGATTCCTGCCCATTTTGATGGAGATGCAGTTTTCTCCTTGGTAGCTCATTGATTAGGGTATTGTTTTCTGCTAGATGGCTTGTCTGGTGTTTAGATGCATGGTGTACTGGAAGGCAGGGCATGCTGATGTAGAAATTAATGCAAACATTTCACACTTCAACACTAAACATAGTATCTTCTATTGGAAGGTGCTGGTTATTATCCAAATTGATGTGTTTGTCATAGGACCTAGATATCTGATGGGTTGGTTGTCTCTAATTGTTTCTGCCAGAGTGTCTGCACTCCAGATCCTCACCATTAAACATGGCTAACTTGTCGGACTGTAGAAGTGTGCCTTCTCTGTTGCAACTCCCACCATCTGAACAGCATTCCCTAGCACTAAGTAAGGCACCATTTCTCCTAGGATTCCAGAAAGTCCTGAAAACCTGGCTTTAGTACCAGGCCTAAGGTTGGTAGTTATTATTTATTTAAGCCCCTTGTTTTGTTTTGTGGATTTTATTGTTATTAGATTATTACTTGTAAGTGGATCATAAGCTTCCTAACAGATAGGAAGCAGCAGGTGAAGCTAGGCAGAATCACATCCGATGGCTGTACAATCAGCACAGCCCCCGCTCCCCAAGGCTGTGTGCTATCTCCACTTCTCTTCTCCCTATATACCAATGACTGCATCTCAAACGATTCATCTGTTAAAATACTGAAGTTTGCTGATGACACAACAGTGATTGGTCTCATTCGAGACAATGATGAATCTGCATACAGACAGGAGGTTATACAACTTGCCTCGTGGTGTAACCAGAACAATCTGGAACTGAACACACTCAAAACTGTAGAACTGGTGGTAGACTTTAGAAGAAACCCTCCCACTACCACCTCTTACAATACTAGACAACACAGTATCAACAGTAGAGACTTTCAAATTTCTAGGTTCCACTATATCACATGACCTAAAATCGACACCTAACATCAAAAACATCATCAAAAAAGCACAACGAAGAATGTTTTTTTGTGCCAACTCAGAAAGCTCGAACTGCCCAAGGAGCTGCTGATACAGTTCTACAGAGGAATTATTGAGCCTATCATCTGTACCTCTATAACTGTCTGGTTTGGTTCTGTAACCCAACAGGACAGACACAGAGGATAATTTGGACTGCAGAAAAAACTATTACTACCAACCTGCCTTCCATTGAGGACCTGTATACTGCACGAGTCAAAAAGAGAACTGTGAAAATATTTACAGACCCCTCACATCCTGGACATAAACTGTTTCAACTCCTTCCCTCAAAATGACACTATAGAGCACTGCACACCCAAACAACTAGACACAATGACAGTTTTTTCCCGAAAGCCATCACTTTGCTAAACAAATAATTCCCTCATTACTGTTCAACTATTACAAAGTCTGCACTACTATTACTGTTAATCTTCTCATCACTCCTTATCACCCATCCCCTCCTACTTGTGATTGTAGGACTGTAACTATGACAGCTTGTATCCTTACAATTTATATTGACTGTTTTCTATTATGATTTGAATGTTGATTGTACCCTATGACTATCATTAAGTGTTGTACGTTATAATTCTTGATTCTTAATGAACGTATCTTTTCTTTATGTATACTGAGAGTATTTACACCAAGACAAATTTCTTGTGTGTCCAATCCCACTTGGCCAATAAAGTATTCTATTCTATTCTATTCTATTCTATTCTATTCTATTCTATTCTATTCTATTCTATTCTGATTTAATGTTTTTAAGCTGTTATTTTATATTTGTATTGTTTTGAATGTCCATTGGTGTTGAGGGACTAACAAATTTAAATAAATAATAAAAATAACACAGTAAAATAAAGTAATAAAGAAATGTTAGAGCTGTAGTAGTGCAGTGGTCAGAATGCAGTACTGCAGGCTAACTCTGCCGACTGCTAGCTGTTTGATCATGATCAGCTCAAGGTTGACCCACCCTTCTGAGGTCAGTAAAATGAAGACCCAAACTGTTGGGGGCAATATGCTGACTCTGTAATCTGCTTAGAGACTGCTGAAAAGCAGTATGGTATATATGTGCTATTGTTATTATATCATTAGTTATTTATAAACCACCACAGGGGCCTAAGCTAAAGAGAATGACAGGAACTACATGATAAAAACACAACAAAAGCACAACAGTAAACAATACACAATGGTATAATTCTAATGTGATCATGAATATGCAGAAGAGAAAGAAAGTCAGGGTAAATTTGTATCAATTTTAGGTAATTTTGTAGTATGCATTTTAATGAAGTAAAATTAAAACATGTTATTGAGGATACCGATGAGGTCGGCCCAGATGTTGTACTCTCACAATCTCTTTTTCAAGATCAGCCAGATGGTCCTACGGATTGCTTTATATGCTAAAGACATTCAGCTGTCTTATGCATTGGATGAGAGGGTGCCTCTTTCACTCCAAGAGAATAAACTGGATTTACAAATTAATCTCACTGACACCAGCAATTGGGTGACATGGTTTGGGATATGCAGAACACCCTATGTTGCAACTGCAGTTTCTGACTGCATAAAAGAGGGCAATGTCTGTCGAGACCTGCAGAAATGACTAGAGAGCAGATAATATTCTTGCTTCGTCTACTTTTTGAGGTAACCAGGGCTAAACAGCCCTGTCTTAATGTCCTGACTGATCTATTCTCATGTACCTGGGGTTACAATGCCTGTAGCCTTCAATCAATTGTGTCTACTTTCAAACGCATGATATTCACATTGGCAAAAGTGTTCGTTTTTCCCTTCACTGGCAGCCTACCGTGTCAAGAAGTGTGTGAAAAGTAGATCTCAGAGAGAAAGGGATACTTAGAAAAGAAGAAGGAAGCAGGCACTAGCCACTTCATTCCTGGTCCCGTTCTTCAATTGCATTAGCCCTGCTTACTGTTGATTAAAATCATTGTTTGTTACTAAGGTTAAAAATGTATTTATGCACAGATTGAAATTGTGTGGGTGACATTTTTTTAAAAAAGTGTGCTTTAAATGTTTGGTTTTGCTTTGATCTGCTTTTCTTTACTTTCAATGTTTTGTTAATGTACCATCAGTTTTTTAAAAAGCAAACTGAAAGTCACAGTTTCAAAAAAAGCAGAGGTAAAAATAAACAGTTTAAAATAATTTAGAGTTGCTTTTAAATAAATTATAACCAAGTTAAAATACTTTGAACACTAGAAAATCAATTGGGAGAAAAAGAAGTTACCTTCTTAGGGATTTTATTAGGTTTAACATGTTTTTTTCTTTATAAGCAAGAGTGGTGGTTACACCACAGGAAAAAAAAAAGTCTATTATCTATAAGATAAAATACAAGCTGGAGAGTCAAGACCTTGTTGATGATCCAAGCTCTAAAGGACCTTGGAATACTCATCTCTAATGATCTAAGTGCTAGACCCCACTGTAACTATACAGCCAAAAAGGCATTAAGAGTTGATTATCTAATCCTACGTAGCTTTTTCTCTGGTAATGTCACACTACTAACTAGAGCATACAAAACATTTGCTAGACCAATACTCGAATACAGCTCATCAGTCTGGAACCCACATTGCATATCTGATATTAGCACAGTTGAGAAAGCCCAGGAATATTTCACAAAAAGAGTTCTCCACTCCTCTACTCATTGTAGAATACTTTATGCCACCAGACTTGAAATTCTAGACCTAGAAAACCTTGAATTACGCCATCTTCGGTCTGATCTAAGTATGGTATATAAAATCATACATTGCAACATCCTACCTGTCAATTAATACTTCAGCTTCAACCATAACAAAACAAGAGCACACAATAGACACAAACTCAAGGTTTACCACACCAAACTTGATTGCAGGAAATACAACTTCAGCAACAGAGTGATCAATGTCTGGAATACTCTACCTGACTCTGTGGTTTCTTCCCCAAACCCCCAAAACTTTAACCTTAAACTGTCTACTATTGACCTCACCCCTTTTCTAAGAGGTCTGTAGGGGGCGTGCATAAGGGCACCAATGTGCCTACTTGTCCTATTGCTTCTTTTATTTTTCTTATATGTACCCATTTCATGTATTCATAACTATGTATATACTTATACCTATTATCTTGTAAGCGATTGACAAATCAAATGAATAAATAAATAAAATAAAATCTTTTTTGCACAGTCAAGCCCTTAGGGACTTAATTCTTCCCCTCAGTTTCTTTCAGTATTATCAGAAATGAAGGGAAATAGTGAGCTATATAATCAGTTTACTAATCTGTTTATATGGTGTCTGCAGATACAACTGAATTCACATCTGACATCAGTATTTTGTTTTCATTGTTGCTAGGTGGATTGAAGATTGACTGCTTCATACAGACATTCTCCCCTCTTTTGGTTTTCTTAGTTTTATTTTATTTATCTCATCTCAGTTCAGATCATTATGCTTATTATTCTTTGTCTGTTCTGTTTCCAGCTATCTATTTATCTTTTCTCTTTAAACAAAATTTCTCCTGTACACAAATTGGAGTATGATGCCTTTGTCTCTTTCCCCTAAATTTATAACACTTAGTATAGTACCTAACTTCCATTTGGATTCTGCTTAGTACATTCTAAAGTTACACATTATATTTTAAAGAAAGAAAAAAATATAAATATGTAATATAATTAAAACAACAATCCATACCAGTTCAAATCTATCATTAATATTAATATTCATTTGAATCTTAAACATTTTACACATTACTTTTCAATTGAATATCAAACTTTTATGGGAACACTTATAGACTTTCCATAATTATCCCCCCCCCCACTTCACATATTTTAAAACATTGTATCATTAAAATGTTCCCATTCCTTCCTACTTCAACTCTCATTTATTTCATTGCCTTCCTTTTATTCACAAAAATTTCACTAAATTACACTGAATATTTTATCCCACTTTTTAATCACATTTCCAATTTTCTAACATTATTTCTAAGTACGAATATAACAATACAATCTTATGTACCTTTGCAGAATCCTTTTTTCAATTAAGTTTTTACCCATTATCTCTAAATGAATCTTGTTTCTTTACATCTTTCTCCACACCATTAAAGCTTCTCATCCCTTCCTTCCTCCCTTGCTTCTTCTTCTCCCTGCCCTTTTTACCCCCTTGTCTCTCCACCTCCCTTTCCCTCTTTTGTATTCCCCCTTTCTGTTGTTTTCTAACATTATATCCACTTTTCACCTTATTTTTCTCTTTTTTGGTTTTTTTAAAAAAATCTTAAAGTCTCCTTTTTCTTTTCCTCCTTTTCCCTTTCTTCCCCAAGTAAAGTTACTTGTTCATCAAAGATGGCTTCTTCTTTGTCCCAATCATCTTGTTGCGCAGTCAATTTCTCATAGGTGCAAATCGCCATTTCTAAGAATTGAAAAAGAGAGCCAAGAGAGCTCTTCCCTTCTTGTTCCTCTTCTTTGTATTTTTTAAATTCAATTTTCAATTCATCCACAAGTGATGCCATTGTAGAAAGAAAAAGTTTTTTCAAAACAACCACTCAAGTGTTTTTAGTCCTTCAAAGATAATTTCCAAAAGTCCCAAAGTCACCAAACAGTCCAAATAAGCTGTTTCTTTTAACACTTTATTTCTTCACTTTCTCTTTCTGGGGTTACTGTTTAGTTACAAAATTCCAGTTAAAATGTTTCTTTTAGAAGTCTTGTTAGTATTTAATGATTCGTTAGAGTTCCAAGCAATCTCCTCCTTGTTTCCAAATCCTGCTCCAATTCCTTTCTTCTCCCTTCCCACTTACAGCAAAAAATTTTGTTTAAATGTTCAGAAATCCTTATTATCCCTTTGACATTTAGTTATCCAGTTTAATTACCTATTGATCCAAAGTGGGTTTTTCTGATTTCTTTCTATTCGCTGTCAAAGTTAGGAAAGAGAGTGAAAAAAAAAACCTTTCCCTTTTAACTTTCATCCGCTGCTTGTAAGTCTCTGGGAATGATGTATCTTTTGCAAATTTTAAATTCCAGGGTACCTTCGTTGTTGCTTTGTCCCAGTTAGCCAAAAAACTTTCACTTCTTAACTTCTTCCTGCACTTTCTTTTCCAGCTGAGTGCTTCTTTGTGGCGGCCATTTCTGACCGCCGCTCCTACTGCCTTCGGGAAAGGGAGTTTGACCAGCTGAGGAGGAGAGATGCGGCTCTCCTCAACCCCGCTGGCAGTCTCCCCCTTCTTCACCACCTCTACGGGGTGGCTTAGCCCGAAGCCGGCTTGCTCAAGGCAGTCCAGTGGCGAGCATAGGCAGAAACCGTGCACGATTGCGGATTCCTGCCTGCCCCAAAGTGCTGCAAACCGGAACTGCTCCCTCTGCAGGGATGGGGTTTTAACCTTAGAAAATAGCAAATAATAATATTTTATCATTATGACTTTTCTCTCTCAAAGATTATTATTTCAATAACCATGAACAGAAGTATGTGAGTCAGGCAAGTGATCTTTACATATCACTATCAAGACTAGAAATGTTAGTGTTGAAAGCAAATGATCCATTGGCATGATCCACTTATTTCTTTGTTGTTCATTAGTGAAACACACAACAAATGTAGCTGTGCAGATCCTTTTTAAATTTCCATTGTAATCTTGTATAAAGAACCAATAGTATTTTACCTGAAGTGAATGATTGGACAAATTCATAGCAACTTTGCATATAGAACAGGTAGCCTTTTTCTCATTCAAAAATTCACAATAAAACAATACTAGGTGCTGAGAAAGTTTTCAAGTTTACTACACTCCCATATTAAGCACATCCTTCATGAGAAGAAGGAAAAAAAATGCATGTGCCAGAGATACAAAATTCGTTATTATAGTCAATGAAGAAGACAATAGACATTTGTATTCTTCTATTGTTCGGTTTTGATTAAAAACCATCCTGATGAAAAGATCTAATCTATGCTACTTTGATCCTTCCTAATAAAATACTTTCTTCAATTTGTAAATTTGTTCAATTCAACTGGGGAGATCAGCCATGCAATGCATAATCTAACTGTAATTGATTAATTTATTTTAATGCAGAAAGTTTGCATTGAAACGCTCTGGTCTTTCATTCCATCTAGCCTGACTGATTCCATGGGTGAGATAAACCTTTATTATGAATAGCTTTACTCATCTTGCCATGGCAGAAAGCATCAAGAATAATATAGCATTCATCTTGATGTTCTTTCTGCTTTTAGTCATCTCTAGCTTTAGGGACAAAGTTCATATATACTCTTTTGACACTTTGATAAGGATCTATTTTCCACTCCCTCTAGGGAACTTAGTGGTTAGCCTGTCATCTACTCATGAATCAGACCTCCTGAAGAGACCTCCTGTGAAGAAAGCTGCCCCTACTGAAACTTCCTTGAAAATACTTACATATTTTATGAGGCTTCAATAATCATAGTTTCAATAGAGTCTTTGAGTTACATGCTTCCTATTTTCCTGCCTGCATTTAAATTACATTTTTGCAGACTGATTTCTACAGAAAGACTCCACATTTACATTTAAAAGCATGAATGAAAATATATCAGTCTGGCCTACTTTCCCCTCTATTTGCAATCCTGGGATCATTGTCCTTCCAAGCAACACAGATGGTTTTTTTTTGGGGGCCATTGTATATGCTTTAAAATATATTCAATGTAGACTGGAAGGTTCTTGTCAGTTGCTTTCTATAATCCCTAAAACATCTCAATATATTGAGATTTTTGACAAGTTGCTGAAAACAACTTGCCTGGGATTCAACCAACTAAATGTAAATAAATGTCTTTCAGAAAGATGGGATTTAGAATTGCAAAAGGAGTCAATGATGCATTATTTATCTACCTATTCACAATTCTAAGGTATTTCTCCTTAAACTTTAGAAGTATTTGAAACTGAAATATGTTGGAATGCCTATTGGTAAGAAGAATAGTAATCAGCCTGGATCCAGAGAAGCCCACATAAGCAATGGATCATGCATATGGGTGCCACATTAGAACATGTGGTACATAATTTCTGATCAAAAGTGTATAAACTAACAATCCTGAAGGCGTGTCTATGAGCATATTACATACTTGCTTTCTTCTTTCATTTTTTTAAATTTTAGTTTAGGAGAACAGTTGTAAAGTATAAATTTATGATGTATATGTGGTGTATATCATAGCAATTGTATGCCTGTTCAATTGCCACACAGCAGAGAAGTTTGCTAAGTGATCTTGAAGCAGACATCTTTAAGCCTAATGAAATCCACAAGGTTGTGATGAGAATAAAACTGAGTGAGGCGATCACTTTCTAATCCAACTTGAGCTCCTTGAAGAAAAAGCAGAATACAAATGTAATAAAACATGATCAATGCACAATGTTTCAATACATTAAACAATTTTACACATTAAACTTTTGCCTTTAAGAGATAATGCTTGAAATACAATACTAAGACCTTGCGTTAAATATGGTTAAAATTGCTTAGCAAATGTTGAATTCAATTGCATGAATTTGTGCGTGCACTTAGTTTGTTACACAGGATTTGTGGCTACTGTGGAAAGGGAATTTCACAAAGGCAGTAGTGTCACAAAAGAAATAGGAAAAGCCCAAGGGGAACATCAGGTCAGCCAGAAAACAAACTTACATAGGAAAAGGAATCAAATAAAAAGTATTAAAGAATCTCTATAGACAAAAGCCTAAGTAATTAAGAAAACTAGACAAATAGGAAAAGGAAACAAAAGATAATTTAGAAAACCCTTACAAACACAGGACATACCAAATAAGCAAAACAAACAGACAAAAGACACAAATATAAATTACAAAAGGGACAGACAGGAGATTGCCACAGAACAAATATGAAAAACTATCTTAAAGCTAAAAGAGATTACAGAAAACCAATAATACAATCTGGCCACCTTGCTGAGTTTGCCCTCTGGCAGAAATAAAGACAAACTCAAACAGAATTTAAAACATTAGGCACAAATACAAACACTCACACAAAATCAACTTACAAAGGGAGAAAAGGGTATAAAAAACCAGGGACTTACCATAAGAAGCTAGCTAGCCCAGGAACGCAGACTTCTCGCTGTTCTCCGCCTTCCTGAAAAATAAAAAGATCCAGCTTTCAAGTACTTGTCCATATCCTTGCGCCGGAGCTCTCCCAGCGGGAAAATCGAATCCTCAAAAGAAAGGCATTTTAACACCTCTCAACACTACTATTGTGCAAATGCATTCATTAATTGTTGAATATATCTTTTATTCACAAATACATGTAAATATAATTTCATTTTACTGTCTCTGAAACATGTTTTTATTCCTCTGGTTGTTGCTACTAATTTTCAAATCACTTAAGAGTCTTGACTGGTAGAAAGACATGATTGAAAGTTTCAGACTTTATATTCCATAACAGAACATAAAAGTTAAAATAAGTTACACCAAAAAATTACCATAAAGTCCCAGGATATGAGCATCATCTTCCAAACTTAGAGAAACAGGAGACTCTTTTATTGTAGCTCATGGTATTTTTCAGCTGCCTAAATAAATTTCATTGCCATCAGAGACAGAAAATACTTCTGTTTGTATTCAGGTTCTTTTATATAATCAAGACAACCTGTTCGTTATTTCCCCTCAGGTCTGACAGAACTTCATGCTGCCAACAAACTGTCAGAGCTACTTAGTCTTGAGAATGGGATTTGCATTTGATTTTCATGTGACATTAGGTAAAATGTTGGAATGAAACTTTATGGAAACTTCTGTTTGCCAGATTTATAAATATGGAGATAAAATACTAATTTGATTGCTTAGCAATAAACAATTGATGTGATATAGCTTTCCATGCAATCTCAGAATCTCATTCAGAACCTGCTAAAATGTATATTCTGCAATTGAACGTATTTTTTTTTAAATTATTATTTATTTTTAAAATATGTTTGCAAACTGCCTTATTGGATTTTTGTTTTTACCATTGTGAGCAGCCCAGAGTCACTTAGATGAGGTGGGTGACCATAGAAGTCAAGTTAATAATTTTATTAATATATTCTGTAGCAAAATGAGTCAAAGAAGCATTTTGGTAAGCGTTGCAGAAAAGCTGAAGTACAGTATCTTTTGATGTTTTCTATCCCTGTAATGTTTTAATGGTTTAAGAAAAATGAAAGTTTTCTATCAGGATCCTAAATATAGGATCCTATATTGAGTAAGGTGACTATAACATTTCTCCCACTCTAGATTTTTTAAAGATCAAATGAATGACAGCTAGAGTCTAGTTGATGCTGTTGTTCATATGGCATGAATCCCTCCTGTGCCTAAAATTATGCACAGAAGATTCCAAAAGTGATTTACAGATATCTGTTACCTTTGTGACATGCGACTGAAGTACTGCAAAGTACTGTATTTATCTGCAGGAATGTTGAGGGTTTTTTCTCACACTAATTTGCATGGTCTAATTACCTGGAAACTGGGGAGATTAAAAGAAACTTCAGCAAACAAAGTAAGAAAGATTCAAAACCAGATAGTTTTGAAGATTAGTTGCTGCCTGAGAAGGGTGGTTTGCCTGGAAATTAATTTTAATTAGTAGTGGTTAATTATTATTTTTCTCCTGACCCTGTTCTTTTATTTTCAATTTTTATGTTGATGTATGGCCTCTGGCACTTACATACAAAAATATAAATAAACATACAAAGTATGTGTTTAGCATAGTATTAATTTATAGAGATGGGAGAATCTGCAAGATTTCACTTCAGCAGGAGTGGTCAATTAATTAATTTGTTAATGCTCAGAAAACTGAGCATTTCATAGAATGATTGTCTCTCTCTCCCACTGGGTCACAGTTTTAGACATATTTCCTTATTAAAAAAGAGAATGACCATGGCAGACAAAAACAATCAATGGGAGTAGGACTGACTACCAACTTACAACCAGTTTCTGAATTGAAATTCCTTGTGGGAAACTGAAAGTCAGTATTAGAAATCCTTCCGTTCTTTCCTTCCTTTTCCTCTTTCCTTCCATGTCAGAATATTCATGAAGTGGCAGAGACATGGTAACAAGGTCAGTCAATGAAAGCTGAATTAGAAAGTGAAAGTGAAGGAGCCTGGGCATGGCCCTGCAGCTCTGAGAGTGCTGTGTTGAGAACTGAAATCTATCTGCTCTGAGCTCTGAAGCTGCTGCTTGTGTTTTGCCTGTAACTACTTCCATGTTGGAAGAATCTACTATTGGTATTGTACATTTTACTCATATATTATTATGTATATAAAGAAGTTGAATCCTGACTTCCGCTTTGAGTTTCTTCAGTGACAGATGGAAATCTGCGATCATGCGCAGTTTCAATCTAAGCTCACCACTGGAGCACCCCGAGCCGGCATTTCCTTAATTGAGTATTGTTAATCTTGGAATTAATCTATGCTCATCTGGGTGCTAATTGCCAATGAGGTTTTTTGTTCCCTTTTTGACTTGTTGATTATCTCTTTTCCATAGTAGATCAAAGTCTTTTCTCCTGACCCTGTAATAGATGTTTCTATTGATGGTTAATTTGTAAGAGTGCCAGGCTAGTTCCATAGCACTTTTGGAGTTGGCTTGTCCTAAGATGGTCACAGTTTCCCAATTGAAATTATGGTTAAGTATGTTGTGAAATTAGTGTTCATGGATGCATTCTGCAAGTTGTCTACCTATTTGTTCTATGTGGTGGCTGTTGCAGTCATTATATTATATCTTGTAGATGACTCCTATTTTTTTCTTCTGAGGTTTTATTTTATTTTTATTTTATTTTATTTATTTGTCAATTGTTTACAAGGTAATAAGTATAAGTGTATACATAGTTATGAATACATGAAATGGGTACATATAAGAAAAATAAAAGAAAAATAAAAGAAACAATAGGACAGGGACAGTAGTCACGTTGGTGCGCTTATGCACGCCCCCTACAGACCTCTTAGGAAAGGGGTGAGGTCAATAGTAGACAGTCTAAGGTTAAAGTTTTTGGGGTTTGGCAAAGAAACTATAGAGTCGGGTAGAGTATTCCAGACATTGACCACTCTGTTGCTGAAGTCGTATTTCCTGCAATCAAGCTTGGTGCGGTTAACCTTGAGTTTGTATCTGTTGTGTGCTCTTGTGTTGTTATGGTTGAAGCTGAAGTATTCATTGACAGGTAGGACATTGCAATGTATGATTTTATATACCATGCTTAAATCAGACCGAAGACGGCGTAATTCAAGGTTTTCTAGTTCTAGAATTTCAAGTCTGGTGGCATAAGGCATTCTACAACGAGTAGAGGAGTGGAGAACTCTTCTTGTGAAATATTTCTGGACTTTCTCAATTGTGCTAATATCAGATACGTAATGTGGGTTCCAGACTGATGAGCTGTATTCGAGTATTGGTCTAGCAAATGTTTTGTATGCTCTAGTTAGTAGTGTGATATTACCAGAGAAAAAGCTACGTAAGATTAGGTTAACAACTCTTAATGCCTTTTTGGCTATGTAGTTGCAGTGGGCTTTAGCACTTAGATCATTTGAGGTGAGTATTCCAAGGTCCTTTACAGAGCTTGGATCATCAACAAAAGATCCAGGTTCCTGGATCTTTTGGCTTACTTAATTCAGAGCTGTCAAACTCATGGCCCACGGGCCAGGTGCATCACGCTTAGCATCACGGTTTAGCAAAGGGGGAAAAAGTCACAATACATCATGTGACAATGCTATGATGCTGTGAGTTTGACACCCCTGACTTAGAGTGCTTTGAAAGGCTTCAGAGGGCTCATGTTCTATGACTAATTCTATTTGGTTGTAGTCTGTTAGTTTCTGAGATGTCCTTGATGTATGGCAGTGTTATTCTTTTTGTGGCTCGTGTTGGTTGTGCTGTATTGGGTTGAGTGGTCAGTCACTTTTTGATAAAATTGGGTGGATATTTATTTTGTTAGAATATATAGACACTCCGTTTCCTTTTTCTGCTATTCAGGGTTGTTGCAGTGAGTTTGTGGTCATCTAAATAAAGTTCTTACAACGTTTCTCTTGTGGAAAGTTGGATTGTTGCTTTGGTAATGGAGCACTTGGTGTGTGTGGGTGGTTTTTCTGTGGTTCCAGTTTGCCATTGTGGATGTCCAGGAAAGATAATGAGTTATTGTTTCTTCTTCTGTGGTAAACTGAATTCCTTTGAAGATGTTGTTGATGGTTCTTTGGGTGTTCTCTAATTGGTCCTTTTTGTTATAGTGAAGGTGTCATCTACATATCTGATTCATATTTTGGATTGTATTTGTGGAAGTGCTTCTAGGTATCACAATCAATCAAGGACCTGTATACTGTATACTGCATGAGTCAAAAAGAGGGATGTGAAAATATTTACAGGCCCTTCACATCCTGGACATAAATTGTTTCAACTCCTTCCCTCAAAATGATGCTATAGAAGACTGCACACCAGAACAACTAGACACAAGAACAGTTTTTTCCCGAATGCCGTCACTCTGCTAAACCAATAATTCCCTCATCACTGTTCAACTATTGACAAGTCTTCACTACTATTACTATTAATCTTCTCATCACTCCTTATCACTCATCCCCTCCCACTTGTGACTGTATGACTGTAACTGTCACCTGTATCCTTACGATTTATATTGAGTGTTTCCTAGTATGAATTGTACCCTATGACTAAGTGTTGTACCTTATAATTCTTGATGAATGTATCTTTTCTTTTATGTATACTGAGAGCATTTTCACCAAGACAAATTCCTTGTGTGTCCAATCACACATGGCCAACAAAACAATGCTAATTTTAATAATGACTTCCACCATAAGTCCTGAAAGCGATGATCGCATAGGTGTTCCTTTAATTTGTTGATAAGTTTATCCATCAAATTGACATATGTAGTTAGATGGAAGTTTATGAGATCCATAATATTGATACCATATAATTGTTTCTTCTTGATTAGCAGCTGAAATTATATCTGAATAACCCTGAACTGTTTCTTAAATTATTTTCTCTTGAACAATGTATGAATTGCTTGTTTCCTTATATAGCTATCTCATAATAACAAAAGGAAAATAATGTGGGGGCCCATAATCAAAGCATCTTTCCTCACACATCATATTAAAAAAATCCCTAGATACTGAAGCAATTAACCTTAATTAGGGAGAAAATGGATATTTATTTCCCCACTTCCAGTGATCAATAAGATGAAGTAAACCAAGTAGGACACTCAGAAAGTAAACTTTTAATTAAATATAGTGCAGTCCTTAAAACAATAATTGACTCTTTCCCAATCCACACTGGTGCAGCTGGATTTTATACTAGAGCAGGTAGATCTCTACACCAAGTGAATAAAACACACTTGACAATTCCAGAGAAAAAAGCTACTTTTTAAAAAAAACAAAAACAAATTTTATTAATTGTCAAAGACAATACACAAACAAACAAAACATAAAACGGAAGAGCATAAAACATCTTTTCTAAAAACTGCCTATTAAGTTTTAACAAAACAAATAAAACATCTTGTTTAAGTACAGCATAGTTCCAAATTATCACATTTCCATACAAACACAATTTAATATGCATCTTATGTATTCAACTTCATATTTTATTACTCTTTTTCCAACTTCTCACTATTTCTTCCTTTACTTCTATTCAGTTTTATTCATTAAACTTATACTTTCATCTGTCTTATTTACAATTTCATATGTTCTCATCCAACATTCTTCCAAAATTTTATTAATTCTCAATAAACAAACATAAACAAACAAAACACGTAACATGAAAACATAAAACTTCTTTTTAGAAAGCGGCTTAACCCCGGGTTACATCTTTTTGTACAGACATAAATCAAATTCATACTCACCTTATATACTATTTCATATCTTATTTAACATTCTATATTTTCTATATGTCTTCTCCCCTCTTTTCACTCTCTTAATTCTATTTTATTTACTTCATCTCAATTTAAATCATTATACTTGTATCTTTTGTCCGTTCTTTTTCAATTATCTATTTATCTTTTCTCTTTAATACAAAATTTTTCCTGTAATCACTGGTTGAAGTATGACACCTTTCTATCTTTCCCCCAAATTTAACACTTAAAATAATACATAATTTCCATTCTGATTCTGCTTAGTACATTCTACGTAACATTTTAAAATAAAAAACACAATAAGCTTATAGTATAGTAAAAACAATGTTCCATAACAAATTAATTAATTAAACTCCATTATTAAATCTTAGACATTTTACACATTCCCTATAATATTCTATTAACACATATAATATTCCAATTTTCTAACTCTATTTCAATTGCAAATACTATGATACAATCTTATGTACTTTTGCAGAATGTCTTTTTAAATTGTATTTTACCCTTTGTCTCTAAAAAAACACCTGTTTTTTAACATCTTGTTTTAAGCCTTTATAACTTCTTTTCCCTTTTCCCCTTCCTTTCTTGTCGAATCTAGCCTTTTTACCCCCCATTTCTCAATCTCTGCCCTCTTAGTCTCCCCTTTCTGTTGTATTCCTCTTTTCTGTTGCTTTCTGACATTATATCGATTTTTCACCTTATTTTTCCCTTTCTTGGTTGTTTTTTTAGATCTTGAATTCTCCATTTTCTTTCCCCCTTTTCCCTTTTCTTCCTCAACTAAAGTTGTTTGTCCATTAAAGATGGCTTCTTCTTCTTCATCCCAGATTTCTTGTTGCTGTATTTCCTGATAAGTAGAAATTGCCATTTCTAAGAAGCAAAAAACAGATCCAGAAGAGCTCTTGCCTTCTTGTTCCTCTTTTTTTAGATTTTTAAATTCCATTTTCAATTCTTCAACAGATAATGCCAGGGTTGAGGGTTCCACTTTGTCAGGCTTCGGTGGCGGCAGGAATCCGCAATTGTGCGCGGTTCCTGCTGCGCTCACTGCTGGAGTGCCTCCGATCCAGCTGGATTTGGAGGCTATAGTTATCCCGTAGAGATAACTGAATATAGGGAAGATCTGAACAGGGGTCCAGGGGCATCGCAACCCCCTTCCTCAGCCAGCTTAACTCCCTTTTCCAAAGGCGGTGGAGTGGTGGTCAGCAATGGCCACTACAAAGAACCTTTCAGCTGGACAAGTTTGTGCAGGAGGAAGTTGAGAAAGTGAAAGTTTTTGGCTGAACTGGGACAACAAGTAACATCTGAATACGCTGGAAATTTAGCTTTCTAAATGATACATTGTTTCCCAAGAAGGTCGTAAAAAGCTGCAGATGAAAGTGGAAAGGGAAAGTTTTTTTCACTGTCCTTCCCTACGGAGATAGCAAATGGAAATCAGAAATACCCGCTTTGGCAACAGAAGGTAATTAATTTTGAAAATTAAAGCCAATTTTGTTCAATATTTTATTTTATTTTAGGATTGATTAATCAAGTAATTAATTAAAATAAATACATAAAAATAAGAACCATTGTGCTAACTTTTTCTATTTTAAAAGATAAATTATTAAGAAAAACAATGACAAAATTGTCTAAAGAGCCAAACACCTCACAAAGCAAGTCAACAAAGCAAGGTGTGTAATTCATAAACAAGGTTCCAAGTCTACAAACAAGGTTCAGAGTCCATAGGTAAAAACCCGATCCAAAGTCCAAATTTACAAATGCTGGGGAAGCGTGTGCCCAAGCAACAAATGTTTTTGTCACAGACACCTTCTCCTTGCCTCTAGTTAAATCAGCTCATGTTTCTTGTGAGGTGG
Organism: Pseudonaja textilis; assembly: GCF_049901715.1. Lineage (NCBI taxonomy): Eukaryota > Metazoa > Chordata > Lepidosauria > Squamata > Elapidae > Pseudonaja > Pseudonaja textilis. Next base: position 6,403,383 of record NC_141994.1, on the reverse strand, counting down.
GGTGGGGTGGCTTTCTCACCAGAATCCTCACAGACCTCCTCTGAGCTTGCCTTCAATCCACCCTCTATGCCCTGGGAGGCAGATGTTCCTTATCAGAGGGTATTGTTGCCTTTCATCACCACTGCCTGTCTGCAGCCACTCCTCCCCTGTGGTTGTGAGGGCAGTTAGCTCCCCATTTGGTCGACCACCTCACCAATGCCAGAGGGGCCTGGGACAGCACCAGGCATTCCAGGGAAGACATACCATCCCTGTTGGATGATCCAAGTTCCAACTACTCCCCCTCTGAACTGGGATCCGACAGGATCATGACAGTATGTATGTATGCAGGGGTGGGATTCTACCAGTTCGTACCTATTCGCTAGAACCAGTTGTTAACATTCTAAGCAGTTCGGAGAACTGATTGTTAGAAGAAATTACTGGCCTAATCCTGCAAGGAAGGCAGGAAGGAAACATTCTGGTGTTGCTTACAGAAACTGCCTCTCCGTTAAGCCTTATTACATTCTTAGCAGGACTAGACTTCCTGTCTCAGGAACTTCTCGGGAGTTTTTTTTTCCTCCTTTGCTGGTACTTTGCTTGTGTGGAATGACCATTTAAAGTTACAATGGCACTGAAAAACGTGACTTATGACTATTTTTCTCATGAATGTTGCAGCATCCCCACAGTTATGAGAGGCCAGGTGAGGAGATGCGTGCCTCGATGTGAGTGATATTGAGTTGGTCACGCCCAGCCAATAACATGACCACCAAGCCATGTCCTCCCAGTCACATGACCACCAAGCCATGCCCACTACCTAAGCCATGCCCACAGAACCGGTTGTTAAAAAAAATCGAATCTTACCCCTATATGTATGTATGAACACAGGTGGGATTCAGCCAGTTCTCACTGGTTCACCTGAACCGTTAGTTGATTGCTTATGTAATTCAGAGAACTGGCTAAAAAGAAAGTGCAAGAGAGGTTTTTTTTCCTTCTCTCTCCCTTCAGTTAATAACTCCGGGCAGACAGCCAAATTCAAAAACAAGAAAGAAAAAAAAATCTAAAAACATTGTAGATGAATATTTAATTTCCAACTTCCCTTTGATTTAAATATTTTTAAATGATCAACTGGTGATATATTTCTGATTTTAACTATTTTTTTAAAGAAACTATTTTTTTTTTATATATTATGGGTAGTGCTCAACTTACAGCCGTTCATTTAGTTACCATTTGAAGTTATAACAGCACTGAAAAAAAGTGACATATGCTTACATTTACAACTCCCCATGGTCACATGAACAAAATTGGAATGCTTGGCAACTGGCATGCCATGTATGACAGTTGCAGTGTTTTAGGATCACGTGGTCCCCTTTTGTGACCTTTTGACCAGCAAAATCAATGTGGAAACCAGATTCACTTAAACAACCACGTTACTAACTTAACGACTACAGTGATTCACTTAACAATTGTGCTAAGAAAATTCATAGAATGAATTTAGCACCTGCCTTGCTAGCCATAGAAATTTTGAGCTTAGTTGTGGTCTTAGGAAAGAAGTACCTGATACCGATGCTTAAATATCTCCTACATTCTCATAATATGAAATTTATTTTTATTTATTTATTTGATTTGTCAGTCGCTTACAAGATACAGGTATAAGAATAAACATCGTTTTGAATACATGAGATAGGAAAATAAGAAGAAATGGTAGGCACAATTGGTGTGCTTATGCACACCCTCATCAGGCCTCTTAGGAAGGGAGTGAGGTCAATAGTAGACAGTCTAAGGTTAAAGTTTTTGGGGTTTGGGGAAGAAACCACAAAGTCAGGTAGAGTATTCCAGACATTGACTACTCTGTCACTGAAGTTGTATTTTCTGCAGTCAAGTTTGGTGGGGTTAACCTTGAGTTTGCATCTGTTGTGTGCTTTTTTATTGTTTTAGTTGAAGCTGAAGTATTCATTTGCAGGTCGGACATTGCAATGTATGATTTTATATACTATATTTAGATCGGAGCAGAGGTGGTGTAGTTCTAGGTTTTCTAGGTCTAGAATTTCAAGTCTGGTGGCATAAGGTATTCTGCAATGAGTAGAGGAATGGAGAACTCTTCTTGTGAAATATTTCTGGACTTTTTCAATTGTGTTAATATCAGATACATGACATGGGTTCCAGACTAATGAGCTGTATTCAAGTATAGGTCTAGCAAATGTTTTGTATGCTCTAGTTAGTAGTGTGATATAACCAGAGAAGAAGCTACATAGGATTAGATTAACAACTCTTAATGCCTTTTTGGCTATGTAGTTACAGTGGGCTCTAGCACTTAGATCATTTAAGAGGAGTACTGCAAGGTCCTTGACAGAGTTTGGATCCTCAACAAGGTCTTGACTATTTAGCTTATATTTTATTTTCTGATTTTTTTTTTTTTTTTTTTGCCAATATGTAAGACAGAGCATTTATTTGTTGAGATTTGAAGTTGCCATTTGGTTGACTATTCTGACACATAGTCAAGCCTTTTTGGAGGGTAGTAGCATTTTCTGTGGTGTTGAATAGCTTTACCTCATCAACAAAGAGAACGCAGTTGCTCTTAATATGATCACAGAGGTCATTTATGTAGAGTATGAAGAGAGTTGGTCCCAAAACACTGCATTGGGGGACATCACTGTTGACAGGTACAGAATTTGATAGGACGCTCCCAATTTTGACCATTTGTTGTCTGCTTAACAGAATGCTTCTATCCAGTTATGCAGTTTTCCAGAGATACCATAAGATTTTAGTTCTAGTAGTAGTTTGTCATGTACCACTGAATCAAAGGCTTTACAGAAGTCTATGTAAATTGCTCTATTGCTTTGCCCTGATCGAGTTGTGTAGTCTGTATGTTTTTGCAGTATAAGAGTTGCAGATTACAGGATAGGTTTTTTTCTGAAACCAAATTGTTTATTAGAGAGTAGGTTGTTTGTTTCTAAGTAGAGGATGATGGATTGGTTAATAATTGATTCCATGACTTTACAGGTGACACAGCATAAAGAGATTGTCTGTAATTTTCAACTAGGCTGGGATCTCCCTTTTTGAAGATGGGGATGACCATGGCTTGTGACCATAGTTTTGTCAAGGAGCTGGTCCTGAAAGATTTTTCAAAGATTATGCTTAGAGGTTCAGCTATGACAGTGGATACCTTTTTTAAGAAATAGGCACCAAGTAGGCACATGGTCCCATAGATAGGGATGGTTTTAGATTGCGCAGTGCTTTTTCAACAATGTCTTCTGTAAAATCGATATGTATTAGATCACTGCAGTTGTCTGTGGTTCGACTAGGAAATACTGGGCATGATCTATTGCTGTTTACAAATACAGAACCAAAGAATGTGTTAAAGAGGTTGGCTTTAATAGTGCCGTTGTTGCAGTTTTTACCATTAGGTCCTTTCAGGGGTGGGATGGACCTTGAGTCTTTTAGTTTGTTGTTTACAAAATTGTAGAAAGCATGGGTGGAATTTGTCCATAGGTTTTCCTCTTGTTTAATGTGATAATTAGTGCATTCAGTTACATAGAAGTGGTCTTGATTAAATCTTGGATAGACTTCAATTGTGGTTCTGTGCTATTAATTTTGCCATTACTGTATATTTTCCAAGTTTAAGTAAAAAATTGTTAGTAAAATATCTTGTTCTGGTGTTATGGGAAATTTATCCTCATGGTAATGAGCAGGAATGTTAGTAAATGTGGGTTGTTTTGTTTCCTTGCTAATATATTTAGAATTATTCCTAGCAAAATAAAAAAATCCGTAATTTCATTTCCAAAATTCTCTAAATTGTACTATGCATTTTTTCCCAATTCTTTTGAGTTTTTATATATATCTACCACACGTGGGTTGAATTCTGAATACATGTTGGCTTCCATTGTCAGAAGAAAAACAAATTGGTATATTAATGGCCTAGAACAGGGGTGTCAAACTCAAGACCTACAGGCCGGATCCAGCCCACGGAGTGTTTATATCTTAGATGTGTCCCCTTTGGCCATCTTGGAAATAGTGAAGGACTGGCCTGCAGTGCCTAGGCCATTGAAAATGGAACTTTGTTTCTGGCTGCTACAGCCTCCTGCAGCTCTCTGTCAGTGAAAAGAGAGCTCAGTCTAGCAGAGTGCTTGGGCCACTAGATGCTCCCACCACCGCTTTGAGGTCAAACACAATCCTGATGTGGCCCTCAATGAAGTTGAGTTTGACACCCCTGGTCCAGAATAAGTTATGGAAACCGGGAGTATGTGAGGAAAATCTAATTCCCACACTATTCATTATTCAGTCAGTATATATTTTCCACTGCAACATAATGTACTCCTATTTGTATGATCCAGCATGGACTGAACTTTAAACTTTCACTCCATACATTAGTTGTAACAAGTTTGAATTTCGGATATTCTTGTGATGTCTTTATTTAAGACTAAGATTCTTAAGATTAAGAATAAGAATCCAAGTATTGGGGATTCAGATATAGCCTTGATGTACACAATTGATGTTACTTCAGAGTCTGAATAAAATTGAATTTTGGAATAAGAAATCAGATGGCCACCATTTTATATCTGTAATAAAATTAGTAAATTTGACTTAGAATCTTATTGAAGCATGAAGGTTCTGGCCATTTTAAATAATTAAGTGATTATGGGGATATAAAAGGCCCCTAGGTAAGTGCAATGCATCTAATTCTGAGTGAATGAATTTGATTTTATTAGGTTGGCTTTCTCCCTTCCACCTCCCCTTTCTAGGCAAGTCAGCCAGGAGTAAAAGAGTGCCATGCAGTATCATTAACCAATTAAAGACTTTCATTCAGCAAACCTCTAGGGCATCCTTGAAAAGTAAGATAAGACATGGTCACAGTTAAATACATGATGAATGAACTAGCTGGAAAGGATTCAAAGAAACACAGAAGAAAATTAGTTGACTGAATTCAGTGCCTGAAGAGGAAGCAGGAGCCAAGCTAAGTTAAAAGAGATTATGGAAAACTGACAAAGACATCTAGCAATATGGCAGCTACGATTGCTATAGGCGCGAAACAGGGCGAAGCAGTGTCTGCTTCTTGGGTTACATGTGAAGCAAAATATTTTCGTATCGCTTGTCAGCATATCTCTCCCTCATCTGCAATATAAATAGCTGTGAAAAATAGAGAACTGAAGCCATAGAAAAATAGAGAACTGAAGACCTGATACAAAATATCAGATATTTGACCCATTCTCATTTGCCAGAGATCTTATTGCTATATCATTGAATTCAAATGCCCTTGGGCTGCCTTAAGTGTAGCTATAAAATAGTGATTACCATGAAACAGTTTATGTAAGGGTGGCAGGAGCTAATATTTAGCCTGAAACATTTTCAAGAAGAGACTGGAAGCCATTTGTCCAGAATGGTCTCTTACTTGAACTGAAGGTTGGACTAGATGAGCTCCAAGATCCTTACCAACCCTATTATGCTATGTTATAGGTATTACTCCCACTTTAAACATAAAAATCAGGTGGATGACTTTGGCTCAGACTTTCTCAGTCCAACCTCACATGTTGTTGTTGTGGGGAAATAGGAGGAGAAAGGAATATTAGAAATGTCCACCATCTTGTGTTATTTATAAAAATTAGTAATACATAAAAATCCAGTCTAAACATCGGTCTGATGGTGTGGCCAATAGTAATAATTTTGTGCATTCCTAGTACATACCTTTAATATGCTTTTGCCTTCTGTCGCAATCTGCACTGATTACCTAGGGATGCTTGCACGGTTACGCAGATTTAAGTCAATATAAATTTTATTTATTTATCGTCTGATGATTAAACAAATAAATAAACTGGTCTATATTGATTTGTAGTGGTTCAACAACTTTGCTTTGCTTTGTAAAGGGAATGCATCGCATTTCTTCTGGCTATGTACTGCAATTGTATCCACTGTAAATTATAGATTTTTCTTCTTTTTTTACATTGAAGAAGATAAATTAAGTCCTTTCAATTGCCAATGTGAGAACATGTCTCTTGTCCTTGGTATTGGCCTGTTAATGGAGTGGGTATCATTACCTCAAGCACTTTATTAGCAGCATTGTGAGACTTTTTATATCCTGATACCATTAAGAAAATTGGCCAGCTAAATCTCTTTATAAAAGGAGGGGAGAACATTGAAGTCAAGCTATTTCTACTGTTGCAGTAGAAACTGTATATTCAACTTGTTTGAGGTGTTTCAGCAATATATTGATTTTTTCATTAAGCATTTGAAATTATTATCTGGTCTAGTGATGTAATCTTTTACAGTAAGTGCTTAAACCAGTATATCAGGCCCAGATCAGTAGCATTCATACTTCTCCCTACAATACACAACATAAATTAATGGCTCCTTCTGGCAGCACAGAGAGAAATTAAAGCCTTAGAAACAAAATTGCTTGGCATCACAGCTACATAGTTGCTGGCACTTGGCCCATAAATGACAGTTGGCTCATAAATGACAGTTGGCCCATAAATGAAAGCCACATAATGACCCCATCAGTATAAATAATGCGAATACATTTGAGAATATTTTGATATATAACAAATAACTTTTATACAGAGATCTTCCTGAATATTCAGATTATTAGATGCTGCTAATCTAATTTAGCTGAATGTGTACACACACACACACACACACACACACACACACACACACACAAATAAAATTATCAGTCTAAATCAGGCTTAAACAACCATGACCTTCTGAGCTGACATAATTCCAGAAAAATTAATTGGGGAACATGAAGTGAAAGGAAAGATCATAATTAGAAAAGTAAAAATGTTCTATATCAGGTGTTTTATGCTTAATTTTGCCATATACACCCTTTAGTATAATCTTAATGTACATATTCCCCCTAAACATCCAAAAAATGAACCTTCTCAGAGAAAGTACACATCACAGTTTAGGATGCTCTATGCATTACAGGAATTCCTGAATTATCACTACAATAGGGACTATAAAATTTACTGTTAGGTGGTGTGGTTGTAAAGTGAGGCATTATGTGACAGAACCCAATTTTATGACTTTTTGTGCCCCAAATCACTGTGGTTATGAACATGAGACACCAACTGACTGCAACTTGCAAGCTTCTTCTCCCTCTAACCATAGGTGGTATTCAGCAGGTTCTGACCAGTTCTGGAGAACCAGTAGCGGAAATCGTGAGTAGTTCAGAGAACCAGCAAATATCACCTCTGACTGGAGATTTTACAGTATCCTTCCCAGCCATGCCCACCAAGCCATGCTCACAGAATCGGTTGTAAAAAAAATTGAATTCCACCACTCCCTCTGACCCTTGATCAGGTGACTGTTGGGATGCTGCAACATTTGTAATTGTGAGGACCAATCATAAGTCATTTTTTTCAGTGCCATCATAATTTTTGTTACTAAACAAATAGTTGTAAGTTGAGGACTATCTGTATATACGAATATTCTATACTGTGAGAATTAATGCAATACAATAATAGGAAGCCATGATCCCTCACTAACCTTTATATCTTTTCTGTAACAAGTCAGAAATAGCTTTCCAACCAATTGCTACACATCTATAGTCATGCCATCAATATTAGTCTCTGACAATATGTCTCCAGGCCATGTTACCTCTTGTTACAGTTGTAGAAAGTAAACAGACAGGAACAAAAGAATATCTCTAATGTCACTGAAGAAAAAAAAGAATCACTCACTGTTATGTCAGAATGTATTTAGCAAAATATGCAAAGAAAGAGATAAAAATTCTTTAGAACTGGCATATTGAACTGATTCAAAAGGCAGAAAGTATGTACTGCTAACTGTTTACTGGCAAAGTCAAATCTAACAAAGATATCACCTCCTTCCACCGAAAAACAAGGCACTTTGCTTTTCTTCTCAGGCATGAAAGACACAATGATATATATGACAGAGTCATTTCTTGATACAAGCCAGTATTTCAGCATCCCCTGGCATAATATGGCTGCATGAGGGATATTATGTTAAAAAAAAACCCTCTTCCATATCAGTTTCAGAAAAGCCATGTTAGTCTGAAGGGCAAAAGTCTTTTAGAAAAAGAGTTTGAATATGATTATTAGAAATAAAGTAATTCCAAAAGATCCTCCTGTCAAGACTGGCAAATTCATCTATACCTCAGTGAGGTTGGACCAGACTGAGAATAATCTTCTGAAGACTTGTTCTTGTTCTTTGACCACTACAAAGCTGTCCAGGGATTATTTAATTAGATTGGTTCTCCTTCTTCCCCCTCCAATTTCTTTTCACCCTTTTAATACAAATTTCATTTGCAGGAATATCACAGGCCAAATTGTGGTTCAAAGAGGGATTTTTAATAAGTGAGGCTTTGATCAAAAGCATTGAAATATTCCTTCTACCAACTCAACAATCTTTCTTCTGACTAACAAAGCAGCAATTGTAGTAATCAACTACACCTTCAAAAGCAGCTACTTTTATTTAGTATTTTAGTATTTATTTGATTTGTCAATCGCTTACAAGATACAGGTATAAGAATAAACATAGTTTTGAATACATGAGATAGATACTTATAAGAAAAATAAAAAGAAACAATAGGACAGGGATGGTAGGCACAACCGGTGTGCTTATGTACACCCCCTACAGGCCTCTTAGGAAGGGGGTGAGGTCAATAGTAGACAGTCTAAGGTTAAAGTTTTGGGAGTTTGGGGAAGAAACCACAGAGTCAGGTAGAATATTCCAGACATTGACCACTCTGTCGCTGAAGTCGTATTTTCTGCAGTCAAGTTTGGTGGGATTAACCTTGAGTTTGTATCTATTGTGTGCTCTTGTATTGTTATGATTGAAGCTGAAGTATTCATTTGTAGGTAGGACATTGCAATGTATGATTTTATATACTATATTTAGATCAGACTAGAGGCGGCGTAGTTCTAGTTTTCTAGGTCTAGAATTTCAAGTCTGGTGGCACAAGGTATTCTGCAATGAGTAGAGGAGCGGAGAACTCTTCTTGTGAAATATTTCTGGACTTTTTCAATTGTATTAATATCAGATACATGACATGGGTTCCAGACTGATGAGCTGTATTCAAGTATAGGTCTAGCAAATGTTTTGTATGCTCTAGTTAGTAGTGTGATATAACCAGAGAAGAAGCTACATAGGATTAGATTAACAACTCTTAATGCTTTTTTGGCTATGTAGTTACAGTGGGCTCTAGCACTTAGATCATTAGAGATGAGTACTCTAAGGTCCTTGACAGAGTTTGTATCCTCAACAAGGTCTTGACTATTTAGCTTGTATTTTATTTTCTGATTCTATTTTATTTTTGCTAATAAGTAAGACAGAGCATTTATTTGTTGAGATTTGAAGTTGCCATTTGATTGACCATTCTGATACATAGTCAAGGTCTTTTTGGAGGGTAGTAGTATTGTCTGTGGTGTTGAATAGCTTTACATCATCAGCAAAGAGAACGCAGTTGCTCTTAATATGATCACAGAGGTCATTTATGTAGAGTATGAAGAGAGTTGGTCCTAAAACACTGCCTTGGGGGACACCACTGTTAACAGGTACAGAACTTGATAGGGCGCTCCCAATTTTGACCATTTGTTGTCTGTTCGATTCCATGACTTTACAGGTGACGCAGCACAAGGAGATTGGTCTGTAATTGTCAACTAGCCTGGGGTCTCCCTTTTTGAAAATGGGGATAACCATGGCTTGTGACCATAGTTTTTTCAAGGAACTGGTCCTGAAAGATTTTTCAAAGATTATGCTTAGAGGTTTGGCTATGGCAGTGGATAGCTTTCTTAAAAAGTAGGCACGTATTCCGTCCGGTCCAATAGATTGGGATGGTTTTAGATTGCATAGTGCTTTTTCAACAATGTCTTCTGTAAAATATGTATTAGATCATTGCAGTTGTCTGTGGTTCGACTGGGAAGTACTGGGCATGATCCATTACTGTTTACAAATACTGAGCCAAAGAATGTGTTAAAGAGGTTTGCTTTGATGGTGTCATTGTTGCAGTCTTTGCCATTAGGAGCTTTCAGGGGTGGGATGGACCTTGAATCTTTTAGTTTGTTGTTTACAAAATTGTAGAAAGCACAGGTGGAATTTGTGTGTAGAAGGTTTTCCTCTTCTTTAATATGATAATTAGTGCATTCAGTTTTTATCTGGTGGCATAGATTTTTGTATCGGCTTTTGAAGTTGGCAATGTGACCAGATTTTTTTTTTTTCACCAAAGTGATCACTTTTTGGATTGAAGCTTCCTTATTGTTATGGGTCATCTGTTTTTCCTGGTTTGGGGAGTTGTTATTGGTACATATAGTTTGATGGCTCTTTTGATTTCTAGTAAGAATATGTTATAATGGTCTTCAACAGTATTGCATCCAGTGAATAGAAATTGCCAATCAAGGGAAGAGAGATCATTGATTATAAGATCATAGTTGCCTTTTTTGAAGTTATAATTGGGGATTTTGTCATTGTGATGATTTTTGTGTGGACGTATGTTGAGACAAAAGTCAATCATGTTGTGGTCACTGTTGGAAAAGGGTTCTTTAATTTGTATTCCATAAATTGAATTCAAACTATTGCAGAAGATGAGATCAAGGCAGTTGTTAAGCCTAGTATTGTTGGTTACTAGTTGTTCCAGTCCCAGATTTGTAACAGCATTATAGAAGGTTGCATGTATGGGTTCAGTTGTACATTTGTTTGGGGTCCAATTAATATGAGGTAGATTAAAGTCACGAAGAAAGATAAAAGCGTGTGGGCAGGATGTTGCCTATGTTAGTAGTGAATTTAGCTTGTTTACATGTTCAATGTCATAATCAGGAGCTCTGTAACACAGTAAGAACCGAAATGTGATATTTAAGGACAGTTCACAGATAATGGTCTCTGGAAGAGCAAGCTCTTGTTTTTTTAGATGTAAGGACTTTTCATAGAAGATAGCAACACCACCTCCTCTACGGATTTCATGATCGGATCGGTAAACATGATACTCTCTTATAGAGGTAATGGAGTCAGGGAGAGATGCGTTGAGCCATATTTCACAGACAAATATGATGTCGAATTTAGCCTTATTTAGTAAGAGGAGAAATTCAGGTATTTTATTTACAAGGCTTCTTGCATTGAATAGCTTGCATTAAGGCCAGTTGTAATTTGAATTGAGGTAGTTGCGTGCCTAGTCTTGGGTGATGGTGGATTGGTTGAAGTAGGGTTGGATGCTGAGTTGTAGGTTATGTGACTTTCTTTTGATACAGTTTGCATGGTAATCAATGTACAGGTCCTTCTCTCCATTGTCTAGATGATTTTTGAGTTCTGTGTGTAGTATACGGGAGCGGGCAAATTTCTGTAAGGTTAGGTCAGGACGAGATCGGAGGTTTTTATGGTTGGTGTTGTTTGGGGTGAATGAATTTATAGTATAAATGAATTTACGTTTGCTTAATTCATTTTTGCGAATGACTCTGCAGCAGCGTCGGGCCACAGAGCCATCTCTGTTTTTGAGCTCTCAACCAATGCAGGAAATGTCAAGTACACTGCTCAAAAAAATAAAGGGAACACAAAAATAAGACATCCTAGATCTGAATGAATGAAATATTCTTATTAAATACTTTGTTCATTACATAGTTGAATGTGCTGACAACAAAATCACACAAAAATTATCAATGGAAATCAAATTTAGCAACCCATGGAGATCTCGATTTGGAGTTACACTCAGAATTAAAGTGGAAAAAAACACTACAAGCTGATCCAACTTTGATGTAATGTCCTTAAAACAAGACAAAATGAGGCTCAGTAGTGTGTGTGTGTGGCCTCCACGTGCCTGTATGACCTCCCTACAATGCCTGGGCATGCTCCTGATGAGGTGGAGGATGGTCTCCTGAGGGATCTCCTCCCACACCTATACTAAAGCTTCCCCCAACTCCTGGACAGTCTGTGGTGCAATGTGGTGTTGATGGATGGAGAGAGACACGATGTCCCAGATGTGCTCAATTGGATTCAGGTCTGGGGAATGGGGGAGCCAGTCCATAGCATCAATGCCTTTATCTTGCAGGAACTGCTGACACACTCCAGCCACATGAAGACTAGCATTGTCTTGCATTAGGAGGAACCCAGGGCCAACCGCACCAACATATGGTCTCACAAGGGGTCTGAGGATCTCATCTCGGTACCTAATGGCAGTCAGGCTACCTCTGGTGAGCACATGGAGGGCTGTGCGCCCCACTAAAGAAATGCCACCCCACACCATTGCTGACCCACTGCCAAACTGGTCATGCTGGAGGATGTTGCAGGCAGCAGAACATTCTCCATGGCATCTCCAGACCCTGTCACGTCTGTCACATGTGCTCAGTGTGAACCTCCTTTCATCTGTGAAGAGCACAGGGCTCCAATGGTGAATTTGCCAATCTTGGTGTTCTCTGGCAAATGCCAAACAGCCTGCACGGTGTTGGGCTGTAAGCACAACCCTCACCTGTGGACGTCGAGCCCTCATACCACCCTCATGGAGTCTGTTTCTGTCCGTTTGAGCAGCCACATGCACATTTGTGACCCGCTGGAGGTCATTTTGCAGGGCTCTGGCAGTGCTCCTCCTGTCCCTCCTTGCACAAAGGCAGAGGTAGCGGTCCTGATGCTGGGTTGTTGCCCTCCTACACCCTCCTCCATGTCTCCTGATGTACTAGCCTGTCTCCTGGTAATGCCTCCATGCTCTGGACACTACGCTGACAGACACAGCAAACCTTCTTGCCACAGCTTGCATTGTTGTGCCATCCTGGATGAGCTGCACTATCTGAGCCACTTGTGTGGGTTGTAAACTCCGTCTCATGCTACCACTAGAGTAAAAGCACCACCAGCATTCAAGTGACCAAACCATCAGCCAGAAAGCATAGGAACTGAGAAGTGGTCTGTGGTCACCACCTGCAGAACCACTCCTTTATTGGGGATATCTTGCTAACTGCCTATGCTTTTCACCTGTTGTCTATTTCATTTGCACAACAGCATGTGAAATTGATTGTCAATCAGTGTTGCTACCTAAGTGGACAGTTTGATTTCACAGAAGTGTGATTGACTTGGAGTTACATTGTGTTGTTTAATTGTTCCCTTTATTTTTTTGAGCAGTCAATTTCATCAGGGGAGATGGTTGATGCTTGTCAGTCACTGATGATGTTGCGGACAATTGTGATATCATCATTGTTATTGATGTCCTCTAGACCAAATAAGATGGCATTAGGATGCTTTTGTTCACGCTCAACAGCTTCTCTGATGAGGATTGGGATATCATTATTTGGTGGTTTTTTTGTGGATTAGGTTCAGTTGTTGGTTTGTAGCTATTGGATTAGGTTGCAGTTGTTGGTTTGTAACTATTGGATGTTCAGGTTTTTGTGTTGTGTCTTCTTTTTTTTTCAAGGTTAGTTATTTTTTTATTTAAAGTGTCCAGGGATGCTACTATGGTGTCAAGGGATGATATTCGCGTTTCTATGGAGTCAACTCTTTCAAACAGGGCTATATGTTTGTCCAGTTTGTGTTTGCATGGTGGGCAGAGAAATGGAAATGCATAATTGGATGTTTCTAGGAATTGAGTCATTTGCTTGGGTAATTCCAGGCAGTCATGATGAGCGTATTTTTAACATAGAGAACATTTGATGGAATTTTCATCAACCTTTAGAGTTACAAAGCATATAAAGCGTGTGCAGGAGTCTTGTGGTTCATTGGTGGGGATTTTTTTTTTTCTTTAGGTTGTGGTTATGCAAAGATAAATTTTGTTTAAAAGTCCAGAATACGTAGGAAGGGTTCAACTTTTGCTGATATTTTTATGAGACTGTAACAAATGAATTTGAATTGCTTTCCCATCTACTTCAGTTTAAGTTTCTAAGTTTCCTGTGTCTTTGTTTTAAATTTGCATGATTATTGTAATATCAATCAGAATTTTTCAATCATTATAACACCATCTGAGGGATCCATGGATAAATTTACCCAAGAAAAATATTACATTTATGTAGCCAATGTAGGCTAAAAATGGCAGTCTTACTGAGATATAATTTTTCTGAATAAGTTTGATTATGCAATCATTTACATCAATTGGCATCTGCAGTGAACTATTTGTGAAATGTAACTTCTCAATCATGGATGACTTTGAACATTTTAAAATAAACTTGTGAACTATTTTAGTGTAAAATATTGCTGTTCTGAGTGAGGTCATGAGCAACCATGCTTAAGTATACATGGAATGGTTATACAATGAAGTTAATTACATAAAATAATATGCAGTATTAAAAATACAGCAATCAAGAAATTAAACTATTAAAAATACATACAGCGCACACATACCCAAACAATATTACCTCATATGTTGTCATTTTTTTATCATACTTAATCATTTCTTATTTCTTTCTTTGATATTGTACACTATTATATTCAATTCACTGAAGGCACTTTGGTATGAATAAAATTGAGGGCATTAAATCTTGAAACTTGCTTTGCCAATTTGATTCCATAACTAGAGTTGTTAAAGCACATCTTGACTTTTTTTGACCTACCAGTTAAACCAGTTAATAGGATTGACTATCATGAACGTTTTCATTTTAACTGGGAAGGTCTGAACAGGAAAAAGAGCTTATGCTTAAGCAGCTTTTAAGAGCTCTAGGATGGCTTAGAATATGATAAATGAGTGAGTGAGAAATGCCTTCGCTACAGCACATATAATTACATTGATATAAAGGTGAATATGTACTTAAACTTGATTTAAAGTTGAATATATATTCTTGGGAAAGAGCCAAATATTTAGTCACACATCTGCTGAGTATAGCTACCCTGTTTCTCCAACAATACGGCCTCCCCCAATAGGAAGTCCCAGCATGTTTTATAGGCATGAAATGAAATTAAGCCCCTCCCCCCAAATTAAGGCCTATATTAAAACATGCGAAATGGGGGGGAATGGCGGGGGGGCTTGCCATTAGGAAGCACTTTTGTTGCATACCCGGATATGGTGCTGCCTGCGTTGACCCCGATACAAAGTGCCCCACCAACGCCGAGGTCAACATCCAAGCGGTCACCGCCCGCCCACCCAAAGATGCAAGGGGGGGAATTAAGTCACCCCGAAAAGACAGCCTAGCCATTTTTTCAGGGCTCAAAAAAAAAAAAAAGATCCGGCCTTATTATATGAGAAACACGGTATGTGTTTGTCCTGTTGAAAATATATTTCAGAACAAAGGGAAGATCCCTAAGATGCTCACAATATATATTTAATGTTCTGTGTTTGGACATAATTCATTTAGTAGTAGCTTCATAAATAATCTGTTTGCTTATATTTGTTTAAATCTATTATTTATGCCTGCCAAATAGTTGGTAGCTCACATAGATCTTTCTGAATAGACATCATGTGAACCCTGCAGTAGCAGTCTAGCCATCACCTTTTGCAATTTCAACTTTTCATGGTTATCTCCATATACAGTACATTACTGTACAGTACAAGATAGGTTGTAAACATGCTGATCTGGAATTCATATTCTGCTATTCCATTTTATAGAGTCATATACTCGGAAGCAACCTCAGAGATCATATTATCCACCTGCAATTTGTGCAGGTTGAGCTAATACTTCCCAAAATAGAAAATGCCTTTCAGATCTGCATCCAACCAACTCATCTCCTTACAAAATCAAAAATTCAATATTATACAAGCGGAGTTAGTATCATTAGTATGGATTGACTTAGTTAAAATCATCATGAAAAGGAATTACTCATTGTTAGTAAATAATCATGACTAAAAGACTCATCACCTGAAGTGTCAAAAAAGCACAAGTCTCTTTTAGGGGCTGAGGGGCAAGGGCCAATTTTGTGTTGAAAAAAATATTTTTTGAAGCTGCCAGTTTTCTACATGTGATGCATTTGGTCTTACTGATCGCACAGAAACTGTTGGCAATTATTTGCAATATGCTCACCTAGATGATGCTGACCAGATGTTTCTTTTCTGAGTTTTAACCAGCACCAATTGAAACTGGAGAAAAGAATCCAGCTACAATTAAAAACACTTGGTAGGTTTTTAGAGAAACAGATCCATACAGAATAACTGTTTAATATTCAGAGTTTCTATTTAGATTTGTATGTAAGCTCAAGAAATGAATTTCATAGCATTGATAGAATTGTTGCTTTGTTTGTAATATAATACTCAGCTGAAATATCATATTGTTTCAATGGTATATCACATAGAAAAGCACTCCTAATATATAAGCACTATGCAAACAGTGGATGGACATGCTTCAGCACCCTGAAAGTCTTGTTTTCTTTTTCCATTTTCACAAGTATAGTCTTATGATTACAAAGACAGTTTTGAAACTAGATCTCAAATGGATGGGGTGATGATTGAGCTATATAGAGTAGTCATGGTCAAGATTTCATGAAGTAAAATTAGCTGCTTGCTCTATTTACCCTAATGTTCTACTCCTTAAGGACAAAAAAAATGGTTAGGGGTGATAATGGTTAAATTTATATTTCTACAAAAAGCTTGACCATTACTATTTTAGCCATGTTTGATTTCTTTGAGTAAAATGTGGTTCAGTTTGTCATGCAAATACAGCTTAAACAAATACAAATACATGATTTTCAGCTTTCCTGCAACAGAATTTTGGTGCAAAGAGAATTCACAGCACCAGGTAGATAGGACTGATTCAAATTAGCTTAAATGACATATTTGAAATTGTAAACTGCTCAGAATCTTTTGGACTGGCTACAATAAATCAAATAGTAATAATAAACTGAACACCCGTCGTTCCTTCTCCTTCCTTGCCTTCAATATTTACAAGCATTTGTCACATAGGTATATGTATATTATATTATTCTGTATTATTTTTCACTACAGAATCACACAACGTCACATTAATCCTGAGGGCATGCATTCGGACACACATTCACACACACATCTATGAGTGTATAAGAATGTATACCCTCGGGATACATTTTTTTAAAAAATAAAGTCCATCCTTTCTAATCAGGATTGATTGGTTGATTAGAAAAAAAGTATAAATCTCCCAACATTTTCCCAACATCCTGCATTGCCTTAATGAATTGGGTTGGATGGAATTTTTGCTCAGCTGCAGTTTCAGGTTTTTTTGGGGGTCACCAGCACACTGCTTTGCTTCTCTGGAAATCAATGAGCCAAATTAACTTTCAAATTTGCAATCCATTTTCAACTGTCCCCTCTTCACTGCTGAGCTCCATTGTGCTGCATTGGCAAGCAGCTTTGGCTTTTAGACATGGCAATCTATGTATTTGCCATGGGCATCAATATCACAAAGCTATAAAGCCCTAGAATGGAGAAGCAGTCCACTTCTAGTGGACTATTTAACCAAGTGCTTCACAAACCAAATGTTAGCTGCTGAGTAACAGCAAATAGAGGCCTTGAGGAAGGATAGATACTCCTGGCCTTCAGGAAGGATGGATACCTCTGATTTAACTGTTCAGTTGGATCAGTTCAAATTTCAAGAATTCAGGATCTATAACATCAAACTCCCCCATCAGATCCTCCCTTTCTTCCCCCATCTCCATAACATATATCAAAAACCCAATCATTTATTTTTTTTTCTCTCTCTCCTCTTGTCCTTGCCAATTTCCAATTGTAAACTTCATGAAGCAGAATGTGAAAGTGCCATATAGGCTGCTCGATTAATGAACAATGGCATTTATCTTTAAATTGTTCTATCTTCAACCCTCATCTAAAATCTCCATGTTTTTTTTTCCTGAGTATAGTGGGAATCAGATACTTATAGAACTTCTACATGTATATTTCCAGAAGCCATGGTGGGAATTTGAGGTTGAATAAATAGTCAGTAAACAGTAATAAAGCAAATTTGATGTAGTGATTAAGACATCGGACTAGATACCAAGATTTGTTGACTTCTAGTCCCATTTTGAGCATAAAACCAACTGGGTGGTCTTGGGTCATTCCCTCTCTTTCAACCCTAGGAAGGATGTAATGACAATCTACAAAATCTTGCCAGGAAAATGCAGGGACTTATCTAGGCACTCTCTGAGAACCGGACACAATTAAACAAAAGAAAAAGCAAATCGGTGGTTTCTATTATTACAGGTTTAGAATAATCCATTAAATGCACAATAAAAACATAAATCAATTTATGATTATGCTTCAGTAATAGTACTTATTGAACAAAAAAAACATTCTAAAGTGTGCAGATAAATTTTACTTTAAATACCACAAGCTTAACAATGAGTATGCAAGGGTATAGTCAGACAATTATATAGTCAGGCAATTATATTCAATGATTGTTGCCCTCAAAGACATTCTTTGATGGGGAATACTTTTTCCTACTCAGAATTTTAGAAATGGAAATCCATTTTCTATGGCATTTCACATACGTAAAAAGGGTAGTCAATATTTCCCACTTGGTATTTTATGTCTGCCATCTGCCTACCTATCAAGTATTTGTTTGCATTTTAAGTGTTAACTCTTCTTTGCCACACAAATGCTGCATTGAACAATAGAAAAGTTTAATGGCTTCAACATATTCAAGCTTCAATGCAGAAGAATTACTCTGCTTAAAGGAGAGCCTTCTGCATGTTGATAGTGCTGCTGAAGTGAAAAAAAGCACGCATTCTTTACTGGATTAGCTCCTCTAGCAGACTTTTTCATACTGAAAATGAGATGTTTTGTTACTGGATTTCGAATGCAAAGCATTTGTCCTTTGCTAGCATTCATCCTTTTATTGAATGTAGCTTTGGATACCCATGTCACTTTGTAGATATAATTCATTTTATATGCATTTATTTCTTAGGAATCTTTACTTCTTCACTGCTCATATTTGAGTGCTGCATATTGCTATATTATTTCAATACAATTTTAAACAGGGATGTATGATAAATCTGTCCATCTGGAGTGTTTCCCAGCTTTGAAATCAACCAGGCAAATGCAGGTCAAGGTCTAGGTTAGGTCTCAATCTAAATCTGCTGTGATCCAGCCTTTAAAGCAGGTCAGATATTAAGGACTCAAAAGCCACAAAGGCGACTGCTTTAGGTATTTTCCATTTTTATGGGTTTTTGTGTGTGAGAGAGATATTAAACGTAAATTAGATGCTATCAATCTAAGTGATATTTTTCACATATATATTGCTTGATATTTTATTGTACAGCAGATAAATAGAACCATCTATTTAGACGATATAAAGACATCATATATGTCTTTCTTTGTCAATTTTTATGTAGAGTCTGCGAAACAGGCTTCAGGACCTCCCAAAACAGAATGATGAGATAGTGTGTATTACTAATAAAGGAGAATATTTGTAGTTCAAGGTTGACATGAAGGGTCATTGGTGCTGTCTAGCTTGCTTGTTTTCTTGCAGACATTTCATTCCCCTAATTACAGCAAGTAACATCATCAGTGCTAGTGAGGAGTGCTGTTTGCTAGTGCGGAGTGCTGTTTGAAGTTTATATTCTGGTGTCTTGCCTGTTTCAATAAAAATGTAATTGATAGATTTGTGGGTGTTCTCTAAGTAGTCCTTTTTATTATGGTGAAGATATCATATACATATCTGATCCATATTTTTGGTTGTATTTGTGGAAGTGCTATAGCTTCTGGACGTTGCATGGTGACCTCCACTATAAGTCCTGAAAACAGTGATCCCATAGGTGTCCCTTTAATTTGTTGGTAAATTTGGCCATCAAATTTGAAGTATGTAATTAAGCAGAGGTTTATGAGATCCATAATCCTTTGAACTTCATGTATTCAATTAAGTCAGGCGTACTGTGAAGCAATGCAGTCATGGATTCTTTATCATTCTGGATCTATAGTCATGAATGGGCTGGGACATCAAATGAGACCATGATTTAATCCTCATCTATAATCACCTCCCTGATTGTTTGAAGACACTGCACTGGAGAGTTAATGGAGGGTTGACCTCTCCTGTGAAATGCCCAAGCTTTTTTGTTAATTCTTTTACAGTGTTGCATATAGGGGAGTACTATGGTTTTTATATTCTATATTACACTCTCTGCTATCAGTTCCTGAAAGTAATGACCCCATGTTTCTCTAATTTGTTAATATTTTTGTCCATCAAATTGAAAGTAGGTAGTGAGGTAGAGATTGATAAGATTCTGAGTATTTTGATCTTAGTGTATGTATAATAAGAAATTCACAAGTGTAGAAAAAAACCAATAACATTCTGCTGCTCTAGACATCCTCATCAGCAGAAGAAATAGTAACAAATTAGAAGTACAAGTTATTGAAAAATTACCCAGAGTGACCAATTACTGTACTACTAAAGTAATCCAGCCTCTCACATGAATGTTATTCAGATGAGCATAAATATACTGCAGCAACCCAGAACATCAGGAAAAGAAACTGACAACCCACGTAACATCTTCCAACAAAATGGATATCCATGCAGCTTTACTAAAAAAAATGCATGACCACTCAACACACTAGATCACAATCAACCCAAGGTATGAAAAGAATAATGAGGCTATACATCAAAAACATCCCAGCTGTTAAGTTAGCATTTGAGTATATAGGCAGTTCCAAGTAGGTGGGTTTTTTGCAGAGTCAGAATATTCAGGTCTAATATGTAAGTTCAAAATTTCCATGTATCTCAGCAACCCTTTGGGTATTGCTCCAAGGGTTCCTATTGGTACAGCCATTGATTTCTTTCTCAACTTCAATTTGCAAATCATGATATTTTTTATTTTTTCCTAGATTATTATTGTTGTTGTTAGTGTTGTTGCTATTGTCATTGTTATTATTATTATCTCTTTTATTCATTAAACATGAAACTCAGTCAACTGAACAGTTAAAAATGTATCACAAATGTCATTCACTAGTGCTGCTGGTTGATACGGGTTGCTGTCAGCATCCTAGGTATCAACCAAATATCTTTTTAAAATTATTATCATTATTGATCATTGCACAGTCAGCCAGATGTTGAGACTGGATTTGGCATTTTTGTCTTCCTATTGAGTCCTTAAGCCTCCTTCTGCAATTGTCTTACGGCAAATTTGTCAATGCCGATGGTGATCAGATGGTGCTCAAGCTGTTTTGGGATTGCACCCAAGGTGCCTATTACTATTGGCACTACCCTTGCTTGCCTTTGCCATATTACTGCCACATCCACTATCCAAATTTTTGTTGTTGTTTTTTTTGGGGGGGTTTTCCAGGAACAGTAAATTAGCTAGGCATTTTCAGATGGCAATTTAAGAACCTTGTCCTGTCCTGGTTTGAAGGGCTTCAGTGACAGACAGAAATTCGTGATCATGTGCAGTTTTGTCTGGGCTCGCCTCTGGAGTGCCCCGAGCTGGCTGGTTTTGGGGCTAAGCTGCCCCGTAGAGGTGGTGAAGAGGGGGGAGACTGCCAGCAGGGTCAAGGAGAGCCACATCTCTGCTCCTTAGCTGGTCATTATTCTCTTTCCCGAAGGCAGTTGCAGCGGTGGTCAGAAATGGCCACCACAAAGAAGAACTCGACCGGCAAAGAATGTGCAGGAGGAAGATAAGAAGTGAAAGTTTTGGCTCACCAGGTTAAATTGTAAAAGCAACAACCAAGGTACCCTGGAATTTAAACTTACACAAAATAACATTGTTCCCAAAGAAGAGACGGAAGCAGCAAAGGAAAGTGAAAAGGGAAAGGTTTGGCTTTTTTTCCTTCTCTCTCCTTCCCTATACTGACAAACTAAGAGACTTAAATAAGAAATCAGAAAAATCCTCTTTGACATCAATAGGCAATTAAGCTGAAAATAAAACAAAATACCAAAGGGATAATAAAGATTTCTGGACATTAAAGCTTTCTTTTTCATAATCAGGAAAGGAGAGAAAAAGAATAAGGGCAGGATCTGGAAGAGGGAGGAGACTACCTGGAATTAAAAAGAATCTAAAGCAAAACTTCAACAAGACTTCTAAAAGATACATTTTAACTGAAACTTTGCAACTAAATAGTAACCCCAGGAAGAGAAAGTGAAAAAAAAAGAGCAAAAAAGAAACAGCTTGCGTGTATTTGGATTATTTGGTGATCTTTGGATTTTTGGTTATTATATTTGAATGACTAAAATCAATCAGGTGGTTGTTTAAAAATTTATACAATGGCACCACTTCTGGATGAATTGAAAATGGAACTTAAAAAGTACAAAGAAGATGCACAAGAAGGGAAGGGTTCTTTTGGCTTCATTTTTCAATTCTTAGAAATGGAGATTTGGAACTATGAGAAACAACAAGAAAAGACTGCAAAACAAGAAGACTGGGACAAAGAAGAAGCCATCTTTAATGAACAAGCAATTTTATGTGGGGAAGAAAAAGGAAAGGGGGGAAAGAGAATGGAGAATTTAAGACTTAAAAAAACAACCAAAGAAAAGAAAAATAATTTGAAAAACAAGTATAATACTGGAAAGCAACAGAAAAGGGGAATACAGAAGAGAGAAATAGAGGTAGAGAGACAAGGGGGTGAAAAGGGGAGAGAGAAGAAGAGAGGGAAGAAGGAAAGTTACAAAGGACCGAAGCAATATATAAACAGACCTATTTAGAGATAATGGGTGAAAATCTAACTGAAAGGGGAATGAGAAAATTGAATTAGGAAGGAATGGGAACATTTTAATTAGTTAAAGTTTTATAAAACGTAAGTGAAGAGGGGTGGAATTAACTATAGAAAGCTTATAATTGTTCCCATAGAAGTATGATATTTAATTGAAAAGTAATGTTAAAGATGTTAAGACTTTAATGAATATTAATATTAATGATAGAATTGAATTGGAATGGAATGTTGTTTTAATTATATACATTTATAATTTTTTTCTTTTTTTAAGAATACAGTGTGTATTTTAAGAATGTACCAAGCAGAATCCGAATGGAAGTTATGTATTACATTGAATGTTACAACTTTAGGGAAAAGATATAAAAGCGTCATACTCCAATCAGTAACTACAGGAGAAATTTTGTTGAATGAGAAAAGATAATATATAATTGAAACAGGACAGACAAAAAATATAAATACAATTATTTGAATTGAGATGAGATAATTAAAATAAAATTGAGAAAATTAAAAGAGGGGAGAAGCTGCAGAAAATGTAAAATAGAAATAAGATATGGAATAGAATATAAAAATGAGCATGAACCTGAATTTGTGTCTGTACGAAGAAATGTAACCCGGGATTATGCTGCTTTCAAAAAAGATGTTTTATTTGTATTTTTTTTCTCTTTGTGAAAACTCAAATAAAATTTACAAAAAAAAAAAAGAACCTTGTCCTGTCAAAAGCTCTAATACCAAAGCATTGTCCTCAAAGATATTTTAACATTCCTTTTAAAGTACAGGTAACTAAAATATGCTTCCCAATTAGTGTAAAATAATGATCTATAATGGGCCTTTTAAAGCAAGATGTTCATATTAAATGGCTACACTTAATAAATTAAAGGGGGAAATTTAAGTGTTATTGCACATAAAGTCAACACTACATGCTACATCAGATCAGTTCTTTTCATCTTGTTCTTTCTTATTGTTTGTAATACACAAATATATTTTTTATAGAGGAGGGATTGTGGGTAACTATGAATTATGCCATATCAGAAATCCAATGTTTTTTAGTATTATCTGCATTGATTAGCTGTGTCTCCCCAGAAACTGATGTAAGAGTCTTTCCCACTCTGGAGAAGATAGGAATGGAATCTGGAACTTCCGTGCATTTTTAGCCTCAGATAAAATGCTAAAAACTGGCCCATGTTCCTTTCTCAATAGCAACAAAACAACTTTGGGCATATATTGCAGAGAAATGATTCATCAGTAGATTGCTAATAAATGATGGGTCATCCATTGAGTAGACCTAAGAGCAAGTCCAATCATTCATGACGGTGTTGGTATGCAATGCAATAAATTCCCAAGTCATTTTTTCCCAACAGTTTTCTAACTTCTCATTAAAAGCTGTGTTTAAAGACATTTATGCTCTGCCACATGGCTCCTATGCTTTATCAAGAGGCTAGTGTCTAGTGGAAATAAGATTTTCTTTGCTTATGGTGAATGCCTTGCTGTTTTTTCCTAGATATCCTTCTGACTGGTCAAGGTAATTTGTTTTGTATGAATGATACCATGTTTTAGCTCTTGCTTGTACATTGATAACAGCTAGTTGAGTCTTATATGCCTTAATTTATCTTACCTCTTCACAATCAAAGCAAACATTTCCTTGTCTCAGAATTTTTCTCTAGAAACAAGCAAAAACAGTGACTCTACCCTAAGACATAATGGAGTTTCTCAGACCATAAAAATAGAGGCTTCCACACTATGCCCTAGAGACAAAGAAAAAGAGCAGAGGCTGAATGTCAGGAAGGTAACAAGCTCATACACATTATTAGACAATTATGTGTATTGGAACTGCAAAAATGTGCTTTATCTGTAGTGTCACGTGCCCTCTGGAATAAGGTCCCACATGAGATTTAAACAGTCCCCACCTATGGCCTTTATTGAGAATAACTGGTGCTCTTTTCCTTCCTTCCTTCCTTCCTTCCTTCCTTCCTTCCTTCCTTCCTTCCTTCCTCCCTTTTCTCCATCCAGGTTTGTTTTATCTGCCATCTTTGTTCCTTTCTTTTATGTTGCTTTTTTGTATTGTTCTTTCTTTTTAAGAGTTTTTTTTAACAATTTGTAAATTGCCCAGAGTTTCTGAGAGTTGGGTGACATATAATTGCAGTAAATTATTACCTTATTGTTATAATTATGAGCACATAGTGAACACAAGAAGTAGTTGAGTGCGTATCTGGATTGGAAAGGGGTCTGCTGGCAAAATGGTTGAGGAAAGAGGTAGGAATAAAAGAGTTGAATAGATGCAAATGTCAGAGGCTGAAGGGACAAAAGTCAATAAGAAAAGGGTTGTTATGGTTTGATACCTACCATGCCTCATGCTTGTTATGGATGCACCTGACATCTGTAGGCATCTTTATTTCACAATAAATGCAGTAACAATAATAATAGTATCTATCTTGTGGTGTTCCTCAGCTTCATTGCCTGTTCACTTGTTTATTTATTTATTTATTTTGTCAAAAGCTTACAATACAACAGAAATAAGAATAAACAGAAGTTTAAATATAAGAAATAGGAACTAATAATTGGGAACAATAGGACAGGGATGGTAGGCACGATTGTGTGCTTATGCATGCCCCTTATAGACCCCTTAGGAATGGGGTGAGGTCAATAGAGGTTAAGGGTTGATTATGTGTCTGAATGGTCTAACAGTTGGCAACTCCAAATCTCGACCAACAAATGCTCTATCCTCCTTGAGGGTAAAGGAGTAGGGGTTTGAGCAGGTAACAACAGAATCAGGTAGTGAGTTCCAGACATTGACCACTCTGTTGCTGAAATCATACTTCCTGCAATCAAGTTTGGAGTGGTTCACATTAAGTTTATATCTGTTGTGTGTTCTTGTGTTGTTGTGGTTAAAGCTGAAATATTCATTAACTGGTAAGACATAAAATAAGATTTTATGTACTATGCTTAAGTCCAATCTTAGCCGGCGTAGTTCAAGGTTGTCTAAGCCTAGAATCTCAAGTCTGGTGGTGTCGGGTATTCTGTTGTGAACAGAGGAATGTAGTACTCTTCTGGTAAAAGACTTCTGGACTCGCTCAGTTGTATTTATGTCTGATATACAGGGCAGATTCCAGACAGCATAGCTGAATTCAAGTCTAGCAAAGGTTTTGAATTCCCTAGTTTGCAAATCAGTATTAACAGAGGAGAAGCTCTGTAAAATTAAATCTACAATTCTTAAAGCCTTTTTGGCAATACTATTGTAGTAAGCTTTGGCACTTAGGTTATTTGATATGAGAACTCCAAGGTCCTTGACAGAGTGGGGGTCATCAACCAGGTCATATCCACCTAGATTATATTTGGTGTATAGATATTTCTTTTTACCAATGTGTAGGATAGAGCATATGTTGGTCGAGATTTGGAGTTGCCAACTATTAGACCATTCAGACACATAATCAAGGTCTTTTTGAAGGACGGTAGA
The DNA here is from genome assembly GCF_049901715.1 of Pseudonaja textilis. Lineage (NCBI taxonomy): Eukaryota > Metazoa > Chordata > Lepidosauria > Squamata > Elapidae > Pseudonaja > Pseudonaja textilis. The sequence continues at coordinate 6,377,509 of NC_141994.1, read as the reverse complement.
ATTGATGGTGGTTTGAATAGTTTTATATCATCAATGAAGAGGATGCAGTTGCTAAGAAAGGTCATTTACATAGAGTGTAAAGAGTGTGGGTCCTAGAACTCTCCCTTGGGGGACACCACTGATAACTGGTGCAGGGTTTTATAGGGCATTTCCTATTTTTACTATTTGTTGCCTATTTGACAGGAAAGCAGTAATCCACTTGTGAATTGTTTTTCATCCAATTAGCCAAAAGCAAGAAAATGAAAAGAATCAGGAGTAACCTCTGCTTGGCTCATTTGCTCATTCATATTCTTTCTCGCTTTCAGTCTTTGATGGTGAAACTGCTGGAGGGAAAAAAATGTCTAATGAGAGAATCAGTAAGAAGAAAAGGCCACCAATGGTGTATTGCCCATGGAGATTCAATATTCACAGAAGTCCCTAAGGAGGATTGGGAAGGCAGAAAGCAGAGGCAACATCAAGCTAAATTCCCAATATCGATGGGAATTTATAAGCTACTTCATCAATAGGGATCTAGTTTTAAGATCAATGCCAGTAGCAAGCAACGTATTTTATTAAACAGAATACATTATTATATAATCAACAGTGATTTAATGGCACCAGAGATGGAGTGGAACACCAGGGGGAAACTGTCCTTATTGCAGTTAACAGCAGTTGTGAATCATAATGCTGTGCAAGAAAAAGGAACCCCATGATTTAAACTGTGGTATTAAACAAAAATATATGCATTTCATTAATGACTCTAGAGTACATAACAGACTTTTGAGATGAAGCACCTTAAAGAATCGTTTGTACCAGTGTTTCTTATATCACTGAAATGATGAGGTATCCAACTATCTCTGTCAGTGCGGACTTTGAAGTTGCAGAAAAAGCATAACATGGAGATTTTGGGGTCCAAAAACAAACCTATTATGCTGGAAGTTTTATTGTACTTCTTAAACTGTCATTCCCCCCCCTTTTTTTAAAAAAATAGACATACTACGATTATATTAAAAATAGCCTCAATTCATTGGAGACAATGAAGGAAATTTCAAATGATAAGTCTGAGAAGAATTGTTCTGAATGTTGATGCAAATTTATTGCAAAAAAATAAGCCCAAACCAACCAAGCCCTTTTTTTGTTTCTGGTTTAATCAGAGAGATAATTAAGTAATAAAGCTATATTTAGACATTTCTGGTCATTCACAGAGGCTTTATTTAGTGTGGAACAATAGCTATAGTTTTGCATTTAATAATTCTATCTCAGGAAAAGCAAGGTTTAATTTAAAGACTAGACATGTAAAAGAAGTGAGACTAGGTGGAGAATAATTGCTCTTGCTTATACCTAAATAAAAATGTTATATTAAGAAAATAAATGAAAGCATTATTTTGGTTCTAGTGTAAAACAGTCTTTGACACAGGTAGAATTAACCTCCCTTGATATCAGAATAAAAAAGAAAACTTCTCAAAACCATTATTAGGTTAATACCACTTTACCCATTACAACTGCCATTGTTACTATAAACAGATATTGTGGTATGCAAGAGAGCATTTCCCTGGTTGGCTAATGCTCTGAGAAACAAACCTAATTGGTAACAACTATCCATGAATGGTCTAATTATGTCAGTGTATTTAAAGTCAGTTCTGCCCGAATCATTGAAAGTTATAACTGATCACTGCTTTCAGTGGGGATCTATTACACTGATTTTAGCCTGTGTTGTACATTAATAGTATTCAGGGAATATAAAATAGACAGAAGTTAGATTTGCAGCAGTATCATTGTTAAGGTCTTACCATGATATAGATTTTTTATATACATTCCACTAGATATAGCTTATTTGATGGCATGATACATTTGGTGTGTAAAAACCTATGGTTTGGTAAGAGTTTCTCAATTATGAGGTACTTTTCTTTAATTTAAACTAGGATGCTACCAAGGTACAGTACTCATTAACAAAATGTCATCTGGGCCAGAGGTGGTATTCTGCAGGTTCTGACCAGTTCTGGAGAACCCATGGCGGAAATTTTGAGTAGTTTGGAGAAATGGCAAATATCACCTTTGACTGGAGATTTTACAGTATCCTTCCTCTGCCACACCCACCAAGCCACACCCACAGAACCGGTAGTAAAAATTTTTGAATCCCACCACTGATCTGGACACCCTGCATATTCATGGGTATTCTCTCTTTAGTTTCTTTCCCAATCCCTCTAAAATTTCTTGTGCAAAACAGGAAGCCAAACACAAACGCATCCACAGCTTCTTCGGTAGGACAAATGCCCTTTTCTTCTAAAGGTGGAAGAGAGAAAGGGATAGTAAGCAAAAGAGTCAGAGAAAGGGAAAAGAAAAGAAAAAATTGAATGCTGCTCGGAAGAATAAGAAACAAAGTATGCCTACTGTGGAAATAAACAGACATGAATATATTCAGACCTCACAATAGCAACAGCACTTACACTTATACACCACTTTACAGCCCTCTCTAAGCGGTTTATAGAGCCAGTTTACAAAGTCAGCATATTGCCCTCAACAATCCGAGTCCTCATTTTACTGACTTCAGAAGGATGGGAGGCTGAATCAACCCTGAGCTGGACGGGATCAAACTCCTGGCAGAGAGCAGAGTCAGGCTGCAATATTGCAGTCTAACCACTGTGCACCACAGTTCTCTATAAGCCTCCAAGAGAACAATATTTCATTGTTTCAACTATCTCCTGACAGATGCATTATAAACGCTTAACACTATGCCCAAAATTTATTTTATTTTTTATTGTATTTATTTATTTGATTTGTCAATCGCTTACAAGATAATAGGTATAAATATAAACATAGTTATGAATACATGAAATGGATACATATAAGGGAAAAAAAAGAAACAATAGGACAGGGACGATAGACACGTTGGTGCACTTATGCACGACCCCTACAGACCTCTTAGGAAAGAGGGGAGGTCAATAGTAGACAGTCTAAGGTTAAAGTTTTTGGGGTTTGGGGAAGAAACCACAGAGTCAGGTAGAGTGTTCCAAACATTGACCACTCTGTTGCTGAAGTCATATTTTCTGCAGTCAAGTTTGGTGGGGTTAACCTTGAGTTTGTATCTATTGTGTGCTCTTGTATTGTTATGGTTGAAGCTGAAGTATTCATTGACAGGTAGGACATTGCAATGTATGATTTTATATACTATACTTAGATGTATACTTAAATCTAGCAGTATTTTCACAATATTTTCTAAATCTAAATCTTTCCAGAAAAAGGCCAGGAAGCAGTTTTAGAGAACAGGAACAGCCATTGCTCTGAATTCACTTCATTTCATCAAAGTACAATATTCAAGCATATTTTCTTTCTGTAAAATTTAAATGCTATTTCCCCCATTATTTCACTTCAAGAATTATTGACACTTTATTTTTCTAGGGACTAATTCCAGCAGCACATTACAACTTTGCAAGATCTTTGCAGAGGCTGAACTAGCACTATCTCCCATCCTCAATTACTGATAGTATGGTTATCACTGTCTCTAATGTGCTTTAAAGCTACCTTTCCCTGGAATGGTATAATATAACCATAGTTATACTTGCTTTGTAAATAATAGTTTGCTGGCTTGAAAGCTGGTTGAAATGAGTAGGGATGTTTTAGTTATTATGTTTTCTTTTCCTGAAAACATTCTTTTCCTGCTTGTCACCATAGTTGTTGTTTTGTTTTAAATATTTTGGTCTTCATTGTATTTATTAAAGAAAAGAAAACATGCAGGAAATAGATAGCTCAGGGAAAGAAAAATATTAATTTAACACAAGGTTCTGTTGTGTTTCATACAAGCAACCTTCTATAGAATGCAAGTGCCTATAATATCATTCATAATAAAAGGAGCTTAGAAAATATTAGAGACCAGAGGGCGGTAAGGAAACTGAATTGTTGTGCCTGCATGCATGTGCTTTTTATGCTTTTTATACTGCACGAGTCAAAAAGAGGGCTGTGAAAATATTTATAGACCCCTCACATCCTGGACATAGACTGTTTCAACTCCTACCCTCAAAACGACACTATAGAGCATTGCACACCACAACAACTAGACACAAGAACAGTTTTTCCCCGAAAGCCATCACTCTGCTAAACAAATAATTCCCTCAACACTGTTCAACTATTTACAAAGTGTCCACTACTATTACTGTTAATCTTCTCATCACTCCTTATCACCCATCCCCTCCCACTTGTGATTGTAGGACTGTAACTTTGTTGCTTGTATCCGTATGATTTATATTGACTGTTTCCTGGTATGATTTGATTATTGATTGTATCCTATGACTATCATTATGATTCTTGATTCTTAACGAATGTACCTTTTCTTTATGTATACTGAGAGTATTCACACCAAGACAAATTCTTGTGTGTCCAATCACACTTGGACGATAAAGTATTCTATTCTATTCTATTCTATTCTATTCTATTCTATTCTATTCTATTCTATTCTATTCTATTCTATTCTATTCTGATTTAATGTTTTTAAGCTGTTATTTTATATTTGTATTGTTTTGAATGTCCATTGGTGTCTATTCTTTCTACATAAATCCAGTTTAACTTAGTGTATGTGCATTCATATACATACGTGTGCGTGTGTGTGTGTCTGTTTGCATGCACATCTCTCTGTGTGTTTATGTGTGTAGATACATATATGTATATGCAACAAAATCTACTCAAAGGAAGGAAACAACTTCCACAGCAGAATAGAAATTGCTCAATGGACAGATGTGATAGCACATAGTTTGGACCAAATACCATACAAGCTGTTGCCAAATTGACTCATAGACAGGAGTTTTTTAGACTACTTAGAAACAAGTCATCATAAGCCTAGGACAGAAGCAGCTTAAGGATACAGCTTGCCTTAAGATTTAAGGTGACAGTTAGATGAGCTAGAAGGATAACTGTTATTAAAACTCTCCCTTAAATGACAGCCACAGGGCAGAAGGCATTTCTTATAATCCCCATCCCAATCTTAGTTTCCCAGTTGAAACCACTATTTTAAGATGCTGTTTGCCCTAAGGTCAGACTATATAAACAGATAACTGCTGTCTATGAAAATTCTTCAAGAAGCTAAGGGATTTTGGGAGATGCAGGTTTTAGATGTGTGGAGGTCACACGCTGGCTACTTCACAGGATATTTGGCAGAAATGTAGAACTTTAGCAAATAAATCAATCTTGGGAGCAGCACATGAAAATCAGGAACAATACTGAGCAGAAAAGCATCATTTAGCAACTATCTCAATTGGTAGAGCTACAAAAGTGTTGACTTATGGACTGCATTGCTTGCATTTCCTTGCTCTACTACACAATGTCAGCTTATGCTTCAATTCCCAAACAAGCACAATGAAACCTCTAACATTGCTTTTCTGCTTCCTTCTAACGTGGTCTGAATACTAATCCCACAATACAAGCAAGCAAGGTGACATAAGCTTGTTTGGAAATCCTCAGAAAATATGGGCTGGAGTTAGCTTTTTTGGGTGCCATAGATCAGTATTCATTCACTTGCACCATTTTCTAAATCAAATCCCCCTTTGCTAACAAGGAAAGTGAGAAAGCTAATAGTAATGGTAGTAATAATAGCAATAATGAAATCCTTTATTTACTAGATTTTTCCTCCCCTGAAAACAGATTTTTTTTAAAAAAAAAATCAGGATCTTCCTACGATGTATCATTTTTCAGGTTCAAAAATCGATTTGTGCTTATTGATTTGAAGTGCTTCTATTTCTTCATTAAAGAGTTATAATCTCTTCTGCTCTTAGCTATTACATAATAGCATGGACATAGAGCTGTATTTATACAGATAATGGTAAGTTGCTTATTTCTTAAATGGAAATAAATTAATACAATAACATTTTTAAAAATTGCAGGCTAATTTATACCATTATATCTGCATGTTTGTCCTGTATAAAGATAATGGTTTTACGGGCATATAACAAAGGTCATATTTGCTCAACTATAATTGAGGATTGAGGGATTTTTGAAAAGTACAATAATTCAAATTATTATGAAGGAGCTGGGCTTTTAGCATAAACCCTTCTAGATATTATGGATCAATTCTAAACTATAATAAACTTCTTAAGTGATTAGCAGCTCAAGGTACCTGTAAAGGTATATCTAAGTTAAACCCTTGCAATTTTAGTCTCCAAACTTAGTACTGTAGCTTGCCTGAGCTTCAAGATAGTGGTTTTCTAGAAAATGTTGAATAACAATATTCTCTTATGCAGATAGATATGATTCCAATTGCCTATTTCAATAGTCATGGTCTGCACAAGGAGTTGATCAATTATTTGATGAGGAAAAAAAGTGTTTTATGAGCTCTGAGTATTAAATTTCAGGGAACTAAAACTTTTGATACGTGGACAATATATTGCAATGTTGGGAATAATTTTGAACAATTGCAATATACTTTTATCTTCTTAATTTTTAGGACAATAATGTGAAAAGCAAATAAATTCCAATCCCATCTGAAGTAGAACATGTTGGCCTTGAAACATGTATAAGCAGATATAATTTTTTTCAGCATTATTCCATATTGTTGTATATGTATTTGTGATTTTATTGTCTGTGTGATTCTGTTTATGTCCCATTTGTTTTAAATATAAAAGGGTTTTTAATCATTTAATTTTGTATATTTTTTTGAAAACCAATGAAGTTTCTTTTTTTTAAAGGCAGTTGTTGGAAGACCCAACCTAACCCATTAGGTTTGAGGACTACAGTACATTTACCTTCTGGGGGCTAGAAAATGGCAGTGCATTGATCTCTTAACTTGTGAAGTTCATATTTTATCCAAAGATGCTTTCCTGGGGCAAATTCTGTTCCTCAGAGCAATCTCTTTCTTTCATCATGAAAACAAAAAACTGTGATTAAAATCAGGTCCATGCCAGTGTTGTACATTCAAATACTATTTTATTCTGGTATTCTTTTGAGTGAAAGCCTTCAAAAATACACTTATTTAATGGATTTGGAGTATATATTACTACTGCTTATGCAGTTTCTATATTGTATGTTTTCTAGAAATTTATATACTGGTGATCAATTCTCTTTGTAAACAGCTACTTAATATACGGTCAGCCCATATAATTTTTCATAATTGAAAAATTATTGAAACACAGATAATTTTAATATATTTTCACAGGCAAATTTCACAAATATATTCCGATTTTTCAAGTTCCCTCAGCAAAGTTTTCACCTGAGAATGACAGACATTTTGCCATCCATGGCCATGATGATGTTTTTGATGCTCATTTTGATGGAGCATATTACTTGCATACATTAATGATCTATTTATTTTACATTCCTATACATGTAGGTATTTTCCCTAATTTGATGGAGATGGCAGTTTAGTTTTTGGAATGAGATTTAACATTCGCTAAGATGAAAACAGGAGCTTTCTTATCCATTGTGTATTTTAATATGTTTAATAGTCTGGATCAATAGGCTATAGTCATAATATTCTTAAACTGTCTCTGGGTGGAATACGCCTGTCTGAAACATTTTCAAATTTGATGAAAACAGTTCCAGTACTATGCCAATTTCATAATTACCAAAGGCTAGAAAATTAATGTTTATCAAATTAATTAAGGAAGCTCAATTCTACTGCAATCCCAGAAGTGTTCTCTAGCTAGAAATGAGTAAAAAGAAAAAAGTACTAATGAAGGCATTATTATAATAGCATGCCAAATCTGGCCTTAAGTGATCCAAAGTCATATATTGATGACCATAACAATTTTGAAAAGATTGATTTATAATCTCCAGAATTAATTTTATCTCATTTGTTTAAAATTTTAATTAGTATTATGTCCCCGCATAAAATTACATAATAATCTATTTTTAAAGAAACTTCATTTTCCAACTGCCTTCAATAGGCATAGAAATCTTTTCCAGAAATTAAAGGCAGATAACAAATATAGAAAAGTCTCTCACTGTCATCATATATTTTACCATTCACAATAGTCATTTTTATTTATTCAACAGCAAATTAAGAGTGAAGACCTTCTTCACTCAGTGAAGAACTATAGATACATGGAATTTTTAAAAATGCTACCAATATGAATCAATAATAATATTAATGATTTCATTTTTCTCCCAATCAGAAGTTAATTAGACATAAGCGATTTTGTTTAAAGAACATTGTTAATAGAACAATCCTGCATATCTTCTCAGCTATAAGTAGCCTAAGGGAACAAAAAGATTCTTTCCCTTCTCTAAATCTCACAGTTAACTGCTGTTCAATATGGCTGGTTATTTAGGAGAACTCAGATATTCCCTATATCACATATCTAATACTGGGAACTGATCTTTGAGTGTGGACTAGTGATATAGTTTCAATCTGATCACGTGCACCAACAAATGGTAGCACCAATTCAGGTCGCACAATTTCAGAAGTGACATCTTGTTACTTCCCATCCTACTTTACTAATTAAAAAGATTGGAAGGCAAACCAATAATTTTCCTAACTATTAAATCATTGCTCTATTCTTGATTGGTTTGGACAATATTCAGATTGCCCTACTGTATATAAGTTGTTTACATCCAGACCGCCAGTCTAAGCTCCTCTCCTTCATTCTTGGGAAAATAAGCAAAGGAGGTGTTATATATTTGCATACTCACCTTGGATAGGTCGGTCCAGAAGGCGGGAAATTTGAAGAGCCGTCATTGGCCATGAGCCACAGGCAGCCCACTATAAAAAAGGCTGCCCGCAACTCATGTCCAGGTACCATTTCTCATCTTTTTCTATTCCTTCTCCATTTTGAAATTATATAAAGATCTTATAGATATATTAATACTTTGGGGAATCATTCTTAAATAAATAAAATATAGACATTTTCAACAAAACTAAATTTAAATATTACACATTTTTGGGGGGAACTCTAAGCCAGTGGTACTGCCTTGGTGGCCCCGGGGGGGCAGGGGTGTTGCTCATGCAACACAATGGAGCTACGTGAATGTGTATGAGCATTGGCTGATCATGCAAATGGAACTTTGCGTGTGACCATTGTTCCAAATAGCGGCCCACAGCATTGGGTTGTGGACCTCTGCTCTAAGCCAACTGTAGAATTGTATTTATAATCAGACAGCAGAAAGTGAAAGTTGACTGCTCGATCTATTTGATGCGCTTAAAGGAACCTCAAAACAAAGAGGCTGGGATGGAAAAGAAACAGGGAATAAATGTTGAAAATCCAAGCAACTATTTCAGTATCAGCCCCTAACGAACCTGCTGTTCTAATAGAAAACTTTTCAGTAGAGAAGTAATAAACAATCGTCATCTTTGTTGACTTGTTACTTTTCTGTTCTGTGATCCAAGGTGAACTAATATTATCATTATTCACTGAAAAAACATATAAATCTAATTAATTACAATAAATCACAAATATTCCTTATAAACACGAAATTCAAAGATTGCATAAGTATTTGCTGCCAACCATGATGTCAAAAATCAATGTCATATTATTATGCGATGCTATGAAGATTCTGGTCTATTTTATTTACACCCCAACATCAGTCATAAATACAAATCACAGAATTTGTACTGTGATGTCTTAATGATCTTTCCATTTCCTCCTCTGCTTCTCAGGTCCCTAGGGAACATCCAAATCAGATTGTCCTTGAAATTGCAGATTCTGTTGTTTTCATAAAGCAAAAAATCTATAAACATCAGCGGATTTTTCATGCCACAAAACCTCAGGTCCTGTTGCAATTTTTCCAGTATTGAAGAGATTCCTTCTTAATACACGGTGCCCAATAAGACTCAGAAAAGACTAACCAGGCAATCCAAACCCAGAAAATCAGTCAAACAAGATTGAAAGAGTACATTCTCTTCTCAGTATGTTGCAAATCCCACTATCTCTGACATTCATCTCTAATTTCTTATTTAAGCCTGCATTTGATCTCCAAAGGAGATAAAAGCAAAGGAATATCTATAACAGCTTGACATAAACCCTCCTTAGCTGCATGAACTATCTTTTCATTTCAAAAATACCCATGTGGGCTAGGATCCAACAGAGGTAAATTTCAAATTCTGTGTTCAGAAACTAAATTTCATTCACCAGATCATTTTTATTTCTCTCTCCTCACTATAGACAGCCATCAATCCTGACAAAGAATTAGAAAATATTACAATTCTTTCAGTCTGGAGATTCCTAATCCAGAACAAAGCTAACAACATTGCTATTAACTCTGTTGACATAGTTGAAAGTCAATTTGACAAATGAAAACTCTTACCAATTCTAAAAGCAGGAACATAAAACACTGCACTTGCTTTCCCAAATTATTGTTTCCTTGAACCATCAGTATAAATGGCACAGTATTGACTCCAAAGATCAGATCCAAAGGCCTCAGTTTTGGATTCTGTAAGGTAGAATCTATAAGGTAGAATCTCCCATATTATTTTGGAGGCATCTGTTTGTTTATAATCAAATTTATATAACCACCCATCTCACTGAAAGTGACTTGGGAGGAAGGGGGTTTGGAATATTTTAGAATATTATGGGTGGGGGAGGAAGTTGTGTTTTGTACTAGGTGGTGTAAGAGTCTTCCTGGATCACTTACTACCAGACCTGGTAGGATTTGGTCTGTGTGGTTTGTATCTTTGCCAGGCCTTGTGGAGCATGTTTGTATCTTTGCCAGGCCTTGTGGAGTATGTTTTTCTGGACCCAGCTGAGAAGTGGCCTGATGTCCCATCTGAGAAAAGCAAAGGCCAGCCTGACACCTAAGCAGAGTCAATTCAGTGTAAATGGAAGCCATTGAGCAATGGTGAAACGGAGATGGCAGTGCTTTTGCTATCCTCTTCCAGGATCTGGAAGGAATTCTATAGCAGCCATCTTAGAGTGTCCTGCTTTGAAGTGTAAGCCATCATAACTGAAAATGACTTTACTTAAGAGGTCTTTGGTTGAGAACTGGATTGGTGACTATCTAGTGAAAAGGAACTGTGAGTAGCATGGAAGAGCTTGAGCAGCAGCAGTGCAAAGCTAAGCAGCAGAGCAGCAAAGCTCTCTGAGTCACTACTAAGAGCAGAACAGTGACCAGCAGTGGCTGAGAGAAATGCAGAAGACCAGCTTGCAGGAATTGATACTAAACTGGCAAAAATAGCCAACATCCCAGAAGACAAACTCCAGATCCAAAAAGATCTTGACAAACTGAACAATGGGCGCTATCCAACAAAATGAATTTCCGTGTAGAGAAAAGCCAATTTTTTATATTTAGGCAGGAAAAGAACTAGGAGTGACATGATAATGGTATTCTAGTATTTGAGAGGCTGGACAAAGAGGAGGGTGTCAATTTATTTTCAAAAGCACCAGAGGGCAGGAAAAGAAAAAAAATGGATGGAAACTACTAAAGGAGAGGAGGAACCTGGAGGAGAAATTTCCTAACGGTGAAGACAGTTAACCAGTGGAACAGATTGCCTTCAGAAATCGTGGGTGATTCATCACTGGAGATTTATACGAAGAGACTGGACAGTCACTTGTCTGAAATGGTATAGGTCTCCTGCTTGAGCAGGGGTCTGGACAAGCTGCCTTCCAGCTCTATTCTGATTGATTGAAATCTTGAGCTGACAATGGCAGATCAGCTATTTCATTCTGGGTGGGATCTTACACATTTTGTAACACTTAGTGATAGAAAAAGTCTGGCCCAGTCAATAATGATAAAGACTGCCGTCTGGTTGCAGGAAGGAGCTGTGCTCTAGAATCACAATGAAGATGAAGAGTAGATGGTCACTGCCTTTCAATTTGTTTGTGGATGTATGGATGTTAGTGATTTAGCTAAGGTTGAAGAAGGGCTGGTTTGGGATGCTGGTGTTTGCCTGTATACTTTAGCTGAAGTTTTGATATCCTCTTCCAGCATCTGGAAGGAATTCTACAGCAGCCATCTTAGAGTGTCCTGCTTTGAAATGTAAGCCATCATAACTGAAAATGACTTTACTTGAGAAGACTTTGGTTGAGAACTGGATTGGTGACTATCTGGTGAAAAGGCACTGGCCAAAGGCATTTTGTGAGGGTGCATGGGAGTAAGGGAGTCCCTGGTTAGCTGGAGGCATTGAGGGATTGGCAGGAATGCCTTTGGACCTAAGGGGTTCTGGATATGGTTGGCAATTGTATGAGATAGTTGGAGGTTGGATTTCAACATGGAGCAATGTGGGCAGGGGTGTAGAATGGCCCACTCTTGAGAACTGTGCCACAGGTATATTGTTCCTCTGGTGCGCTTCAAACTCTCATTTTACTTCCTGGTGCTGGTTGGCAGATCTTCTAAGGCCCAGATTATTGGCTTCTGCTGCTAAATACTAGGTCAGCATTGGGCATGAGGGCTGGCATGAATTAGAGAAAATGGGCAGGAGACAAGTGGGCATCAGTGAAGTATGAGAGACATGAAGGACCCATCTTCTGGCTGTGTAAGTGATATTGTTTGTGATACTTTCCTTGGCTCATTTGTATTCTTAATTTTAATACTGTTGTATTTAGTTCTCAGAGATACTTTATGAGATGGTAGCTATACTATTTGTTTGTTTGTCTGTTTATTCATTTAGTATGTGATATTGGCACATGAAAGCCAGGAGTCTACATTGTTAATACAGAGCAGTAATTTGTTTTCCTAAAATTGTTAATTTGTTCAGTTCACGCTTGCCTGCTAACCAAGGTGCACCCCAGGGGGTGAAATAGTTTTATATAATAAACAACTAATGATGTTCTGCAGGAGTGATAGCATAATCTGTGATTTTTCTCCACCAGTTTTCACATTCGGGCAAGTCTGGTGCCACTTGCTTTCTTTCTTCTGCTATTAGTCCCACAGAAGTGTTACCTTTTTATTTACTTGAATTTGGATGCTTTCAAATGGCTAGATTGGCAGAAGGTGAGGTGAGTTACGGGAGCTCACTCCATCATGCAGTGCAAGGGCTTGAACTGCTGGAATGCTGAAAGCTGGCTTTCTCTAGCTGACAAATCCAGCATCTTTAAGCCTCTGAGCCACCAGGCCTCTTAGTTGTACAAATTAAACAAGCAAACAACACTCTCTTGCATCAAAGAGACTATATGTACTTATCAATTTGCATTATGTATTATTGCTAAACTTTCTTCTGCCTTCAACTAACCCATAAAGACTGATCCAGCAGGTATCTGTTCAGAGATGCAGGCCAGTCCCCTATTATTTTCTATATAATTTTGCAAACTGTGTTAACAAAGGCTCTGCAAACTGGCTTTGAGGCCTTTGCTTGGATAATGCCTATAGAATATATATGAAAGTGATAAATATGCTTTAAGTACATATTCCATTATAGACCTAATAAACGTTGGACAGAATGTCAACATTTCTTTATCAGCCTCAGAAACGTTACTTGAACCCATAGTGGGTTCAGCACATAACAAATTGGAGGCAAAACTTGTTATCCGTAATGTCGATCTTCAAAGTATCCGGGACCATCTGATCACTGCAGATCTTCTGTAATTGCTAAGTGAATGCTGTGCAAAGCTGTAGCTACTACCTAGGACATTTGGAGAGTATTCTTCTGCAAATTCAGATTAGCTATTCATTACCAGTAGTTTATAAAAGTATTTGGGCTCCATTATTTGATACGGAAAAACTTTAAATCTAGCTTATTTTTTAGAAGTTTGAACACAGTAGTCAAAGAAATGAAAAGCTCTGATGTCAAGAAAAAAAAAGCATATCAGCCAATTGAAGTGTATTGAAGGGTATTTCTATCTTCTTGATTTTAGAACAATTAGCTGAAAAGGAAAGACCATACAACTTTGAAAATGTCAAGCATGCCATTCCAGCCAACATCTCTACTGCTTGTGTTCCTTTTCTTCAGCCTTATTGAAAGATAAAAAAAAATACTAATAGCTTCAGAAATAAGACAATTAATAAAACATAAAAAAAGAAGGTAATACTTGTCTACTACTGGCTTTGATGCCAAAAAGAAATAATGCAATTTCTCTGAAATTCAGAAGCTATTGTAATAGCAAGCCTGACCCAAATAAGCTGTGGGTCAGCTCCATCGTGACAGTACTTGTGGCTTTTTTATGAATTTTAAAAGCAAGACCTACCTTTCATGTTGCTGAGACACTTCTTATTCATAAATCTATTGGGTCTTTTTATAAATAATTTCATTCATTCACCTGCTTTTACATCACTGTTTTCAAGAATGGGTAGCAATACATTAAGAAGATAGAAGCCAAGGTAGGAAAATGTGTGTAGATTTGAGGAAAAGGGAATGGAAATATAGAAAGCTTGATACATTTTCAGTCTTACATTCAGAAATATACCAAATACTGTACTTTAATCAAAGGTGATTATCAAACAATCCTATTGAGAATTTAGGGCTTATTTATTTATTAACAGAATTTATATGGCTGTCTATCTCAGATAAATAATTGTAGGTAGCTCATAATAATCTATAAACACAAAGATTAGAAATTGCTTTCTCCATACACAAAATCTTTCCAAATAAGTCTTCTAGCGTAGCTGCTTCCTAACCTAATACTTGGGGAAAGGGATGTTGGTCCTATCTGAACGTTTCTTCTCAGGGAGTCAAAGGGAGAATCCAGGATGGGTAGTCTCTAGTCTCTTAGCTCTGCAGACCGAGTTGAAAAACTGAGGACACAGCCCCTGATAACGGTCCCCAGTTCTGAACAACATCGAAGCAAGTTCAGCTGCTCCTCACCCTCTAACTGATAGCTTATTTGAGACTGCGGAAAAAAAGGTCATTTCCTCCCTACTCTGACCTGACAGAATACAGGGTGGGACTGAAATCTCCCTTCGGCTGCCCAAGAAGAAGATGGGATCTTGGGGGGGAGGAAAGAAACTCCAGAGAGAGACCCAAAAATAAGGTTGACAGGATCCAAGCGTCCATCGTGGTCTGTTACCACCTTTGCCAGAACAGTCCTAGATGGCCCCTTATGGGAGATGAGTCTTGGGCATCACTTGTTTTGAGTAAAAGGTCCTTTGGAACCCCAAAAGGACATTCTGCCCTCTTGCCTCCGATGCCCTCTGGCAGCAAAGGCCTGTCTGTTGGCCTGAGATGAGGATCTTTGGAAAAAGGGCCCACTTTGATGGGGAAAGCCTGCCCCAGCTTCCCCCTGTTTAAAGGAGGGCTTCCTGGAGACCTGTAATCAAAACGCCTCCCCTGGGAGGGCAGGACCTTTCACTTGTCCCTGGTTTTCATCAAAAAGGGTTCCAGGGCCTCCCCAAAAAGCCTCTCTCCCTTAAAGAGAGCTGACACTAGCTTCCATTTGGGATCCATCTGCCAATTTGGCTGATGTGAGGGTGGCTACAGCAGTCAATTGAGCTGCAGCTATAATCTTATTCAGGTCCTGACGCCTGAGGCCCTCAGGTGGGATTCTGCCCTGTAGCTGCCCCAGCCATCGCAAAGAGGCCCGTGTAAACAAAGACACGATTGTTGATGCTCTAATGGCTCAGGCATCGGCCTGATGAGCTCTCCGGCGTGCCATCTTCTCCTTCCAGTCCTTTGCCTTTAAAACATCCTCTGCATTAGGTGGGATGACCGATGAGGAAGCTAGGGCTACCACTCGGCCATTTACCTTTGGCAATTCAATGATGTCCAAAAGATCTTTGTCCACATTAAATAAGGTAGACTCAGACCCACTGGGGTGAGTATACAACCCAGGAGATCCCACTGCTTTTTAATCAGGTTCAAAAATATCTGGGGCACAGGTACAGCATCCACCACAGATGCTTTCTCAGTGAACAGGTAATCTTCCTGATCCTCTCCCTCTGTGGGAAGGTCCTGAGTGACCGTGTCCTTTTTAAGATGAGCTGTGCCCTTAGACTTAACCAGCAGAGTCTTGAAGAGAGACGGCTGGAAAAGGTCCTTAAAGGAGCAGGGACCTGCTACCTCTGACTCCTCATCCAAAAAGTCCCTTTATGGAAGGAGGTTCCTCTCAGAGCCATAAAATTGGCTTCTTTCTGAAGGGGAAGCTGAATGCTCTCTGAAGTAGATCAGCTGTTCTGCAGAAGCCTGCCCCTGTCCCTGAAGGACGCCTCTGTTAGTGTCCAAATAAGACAGCTGGTGAAGCTGGTTGACTCCTGCCTGCAATTCCTGTCTAATTGTTTGGGATATCCAGGCTCTCATGAAGGATGGCATTTCTTGCATCTTTGTCTCCTCAGGTCATAAGCCAGCTGCTGTAGGTGTAAAGGTGGCTGCAGGTACAGGTCTGGCTCTGCTGGAGTTAGTGGTTTCCCTGCAAATCCAGAGAACTTGAGCCACCAAGAGACCAGGCAGTCAAATACTGCCTATCTGCCAGTTGGTCTTGCTGCCTGTCATCTTGTGGAGGCGGAGGAGAAGTAGCCCCGTTTTCAGCCATCCTGCAGTCTCTCACTGCCTTGTCAAACTGTTTATCTATGGTCCCTTTACAGCCTCCTCTCTGCCCTGCTGAGGAACTAACAATTCTTGATCAGCTCCCCTGGCGGCCATTTTGAGTCTGCAAAAATTAACTGTCACTGACAGGGAGAGAGAAAGGGAAAGAGAAGTAAAGAAAAAATATTTAGCCTAATGCTGTCTGCTTCAGCCAAAGCAGCTGTCCACCATTTCAGGAGGCTAGTGCAACCCAAAGTGGTGAGCTCAGCCCAGTTCTGCAATTCAAAACCCGAGTCAGAGAAAAAAAAGGTGAAAAATGGCTGGCTCTTTGAATTGTAGCAAGCCCTGACAGGTCAGAGGCTTGTGAGCCTAGCGCTCGCTGCACTGCAATTATCTGGCAGACTCAAGCATCTTGCAGCTGCCACAGTGCTCTGGGGACTGGTTAGGCGGGGTCAGGATTTAATCCCAGTGGCCAGAAACCGCCCCAAGGGACAATCCTGGAGACGGACTGCAAGATTGTCCCCAAAATGTGAGAAATGGCCGCCGACGCTGAAAAGGGACAGAAGCGCTTAGCGGCAGTTGTGGCTAGCCCAAATCAAGGGAAAGTGGATCGGGAAAAGGTGAGTTGAATAAGATGCCGACTCCCACCCCCAACCCAGGCCACAAGGGGTCTCGGGGTCACCTCCATCCAAATTCCAAAAAGAAACAGAAAAAAAAAACAGTCCACCAGCAAAGAAAGTTTAAGAAATAAAATAATAAGCAAAACAAAAAACAAAAAAAACCCACCACGAACCAGAAAAAGGCAAAAAAAAATGAAAATGCTAAACCGGCAAGCTGGCTAGCTGTCAAACCTGAGATAATCCTCTGTAAGAAAAAAAGCTTAATCCAGGGGGTGAAGATTCTTCTACAATCTTGACTATTCAGAGCCCTTAAAGAGTGGTCTGAACATGCTGAGACTGAGTGAAGAACTGGGGACCATTACCAGCAGGGATGGGATTCAAATTTTTTAAGAATCGGTTCTGTGGGCGTGGCTTAATTGATGGGCGTGGCTTGGTGGTGATGTGACTGGGTGGATGTGGCCAACTCAACATCACTCACATCGAGGCACGCATCTCCTCACCTGGCCTCTCGTGACTGTGGATATGCTGCAAAAGTCGTAAGTGTGAAAAATGGTCGTAAGTCACTTTTTTCAATGCCATTGTAACTTTGAATGGTCACTCCACACAAGCAAAGTACCAGCAAAGGAGGGGAAAAAAACTCCAGAGAACTTCCTGAAACAGGAAGTCTAGTCCTACCAAGAATGTAATAAGAGTCAACAGAGAGGCAGTTTCTGTAAGCAACACCAGAATGTTTCCTTCCTGCCTTCCTTACAGGATTAGGCCAGTAATTTCTTCTAACAACCGGTTCTCTGAACTGCTTAGAATGTTAACAACCAGTTCTAGCGAATAGGTGCGAACTGGTGGAATCCCACTCCTGGTTACTAGGAGGTGTGTCCTCAGTTTTTCAACTCGGTCTGCAGAGCTAGGAGACTAGAGACTACCCATCCTGGATTGTCCCTTTGGCTCACTGGAGAAGAGCCAGATCTTCATGGTCTTCTGGAAGGCTAAAAAAATCAGGATCATGCATATTTCAGGCAGGATGCTATTATAAAGATCTGAGTGACTGCTGAGAAGGTGGACCTCTGTGATCCCTTCAGATGATATATTGGAAAGTTCTAGGAGCATGTTCACGCCATCTAACAGCAGGATGGGCAAATACTTCCAGAGAGATGTGGTCCCACAAGTAACTTGGCCTTGTGCCATATTGGGCTTTATAGGTGATGACTAGTATCTTTAATTACACCTGGAGACAGCGGTGGTGTAGCTCAGGTGAAGGCACCCAAAACTGTGTATGCAACTACATTCTGGACCAGATGGATCTTCCAGATGGCCTTCAAGGGCCGCCTCATGTACAGTGCTTTGCAGTAATCCAAATAGGAGATGATAGTTGTCCCTACTACCTAGCTGCCCCTGACCAAAAGGGGCAAATAAACAATTTTTAAGGCAAAAATAACTGATGTCAACTTTCATGTATCTGTCTTAGGATGTGTTTTTCTTCCCTAATTCGAGAGATATCTTTTGCATTTATGCCACGTATTGTCTATTTTCACTGCAATGCACATCTTTCTAGAATCTAGATTAACCCTCGAAGCTCGCTAGTTAGTTTGCAAAGGAAGGAAGGGCTCTTCAATAGCAGTAATTCATTGAAGTAATCCAAATGGGAGGTGATCTAGCTGCCCTTGGCCAAAATAGGTCAGCAAACAATTATTAAGGCAGAAATAGCTGATGTCAACTCTCTTCTCTAACTGCTTCTTAGACCTTCTCTTTGCTTTGAAATTTAATTTACTTCAGCGGCTAGACAAGAATGTCCTCCTGCTTCAATATCCATCCTGCAAATGTTAAATTAGCCAGTAACACAAGAAGTTTAGAAAATAGTGTTCTAGAAAACTGGCAGAGTGGGCATCATATGGATCTCTGGGGGCATTGAAGGAGATGCCAGGACCAAAACAAACAACTTCACTGATGAAGTTACCTGGTTGGATAATGAAACATCTGCAAGTCAATAATTTCCTAAATTTTTCTTAGTTTGTAAAGCAATTATTGTTTCAAAATCCAGCTATTTTTTTTTTATTTACTATTTTTGTTCTGTCAGCTAACCAGCTTTTCCTAGGTAGCTGAGGGCTTGTTAAGAACAAACAATCAAAAGTGCAAGGTTGCTCTGTTTCATCATTGAAAGATGGGGAAAAGAAGTTAGAGAAAAAAGGGATCAGGCCACAAGCTGTTATGTACAGATAAAGTTTTTAGCCTGTGTTCTATTTTAGCACCAATGCTAAAAAATAAAGATTAAAACTTCTAGACCTTCCTTTTTTGTTAGTGCTAAAATAGCACAAAAAGGCAGCAAGAAAGAAATGTTTGTTTTAAAAAGGGGGTTGTTCCTACACATATGTCCATATCGTTGCTTTAATTTTATTTATATACAGTACATTAAACACACGACCATTTCCCCTAATACTGGCCAATAATTATTCCTGGGAAAGAAATCTAAACAAAATCAACCTATTAAAGATTTTCTAGTGATGCTATTTTATTGTTAAGCCCAGACCAAGTTAAATTAGCCCTAAGACACAAGATTATAGACATAAATGGTCAAGTAGATACTGCTGCCTTTCCATGGGATATATTTATATTTATAAATAATCAGATTTAGCTCACAATTACACTTATATATTTATACCAAACTTCAATCATTAATTCTGGAGAGCTTTATCTCTAGCCCATTTTAATGCTCTCCTTGCAGGAAGGAAAATCCAAGAAAATTGCTTTTGAAACACAATGTTGTTCCCATGATATAAAATAAAACCAACAACCAAAACATATTATAAAACCACTTAAAATACTTAAATAATTAAACATAAGTAAGAACAAAATGCCAAGAGTGTTAAAATGAGAGTGTTATATGTGGTGCAGCCAACCTGCACGGTCCCATCTGCTAGGAGATTCCCAGGACTGATGAAATAAGCATGTTTTCAGGGATTTCTGAAAGGCCAACCTCACCTTGTGCAGATGATGTGCCAAAGGGCAGATGCTGTGGCAGAAGAGGCGCATCTTCTAGATCCAGTCAGAAGGATTTCTATAACAGATAGGACATGTAACGTGTCTCTTGCCATCTCTGATGAATCAGGTAGATGAATTAAGGAGTGGTGATCTCTATAGAGACTCTTTGAGGCAGTGCTACCCCATCCAGCATCAACAATGATAAACTCCCAGATTCAAAGGGTCCTATGACTGAAAGCCACTCAGTCTTGCCAGGGCTCAGGTGAAGCCCATTATTCTCCATGCAGATACCCGTAGCCCCAGGCACCAACAGCATTATTTAATTCACTAGGGATGGAAAGGTACAAGTATATCAGCATACTGATTATACCTCACCTACTGATTATACCTCTCCCCCAGCAGTTTCATGTGAATGTTAAAAAGAAATGGAGAGAACCTCACACCTTATTTCACCCCCCCATAGTGGTCAACGGCAGGATTTCTCACTTCTAATCTACACCAACTACTATTGGGTCCTTCAGAAGGATTAGAACCAGAACAATACAGCACTGCACACTCCCAATTCTCAAAGCTAATTCCAAAGGATACCACGATCAATAATATTAAAACTTGAGCAATTTTGTCCTACAGATTTTGTTTGACAACTGCTCTGAAAATTCCTTCACATAGACTTGTAGGTGAATCTCAGGGTCTCCCTGTTCCCTTGTGCCACCTATAACAAAGCTACTAGGTGGAAACCCTGGATGCAATAATGATAGAGAAGCATTGTCATTTTACCCCCTTACATCATAAGATAACTCTTAATAGTGGCTGTCACCCATATTTGGTTGAATTCATTCATCATTGACCTCCAGAAGCAGCACTCTAAATATCTCTTCTTCCATTTCAGGGTTCATGGTTCATGAGAATGATAGAAATGAAAAGATATAGGTCTCTTCAGCGACAGACCGAAATCCGCGATCATGCACGGTTTCGATCTGTGCTTGCCACTGGAGCGCCCTGATCCTTTGGATTCGGGGCTGAAGGCACCCCGTGAAGAGGAGGGAGGTTGCTAGCCGAGCGGAGGGGAGCCACATCTCTCCTTGGCTGGTCTAAACTCCCTTCCCCGAAGGCGGTTGCAGCGGTGGTCAGAAATGGCCACCTCAAAGAAGAACCCAACTGGATAAGATTGTGCAGGAGGAAGTCAAAGAGGAAAGCAGGACAGACTGGGCTAAACAACAGAGAACATCTAAGCAAGGTACCCTGAATCTAAAAGTACCTAGAGGGATACTTCTGAAAGAAGATCTTTAAGTGGCGAAGGAGAGAGAAAAGGAGGTTAAAAACCCTTTTTTTACCTTTATATCGACAATTACAAATGGTATGGAAAGAAATTTATATTAATCTATTTTGACACTTAGGCAACCTTAAGCTGAAATCTAAGTGTCAAAAGGAGAATAAAGATTTTTTCTTGGTTATTTTAAAGCCCTAAAAAGGAGAAGAGTGGAGGCAAAAGGGTGGGACTTGGAATAATGGAAAAATTGAGTGCCACCGGGGAAAATAAAGAGGATTAACAGTGAAACTTTGAAAAGACTCCAGAGGATACATTGTAACTGAAAACTTATTAAAAGATACAGTAACCCACAGAAAGGAAAAGCAAAGGAAAGAAACAAGAAGAAACAGTTTGGGATCATTTGGTGATTAAAAAAAAAAGTTTTGGGGATTGGTTTTTTCTTTCTTTCTTTTCTGTTTTTACTTAAAGTCAATCGGGTAGTTGTTCAAAAGTGTTTAAAATGCCATCACTCCTGGAGGAATTGAAGATGAGTCTTAAAAAACAGAAAGAAGATGCAGAAAGGGGAGGAAGATCCTTTGGCTTCGTATTTGAATTTTTTGAAATGGAGATCCTGAACTATGAAAAGCAAAAGGAAAAGCTTCAAGAGCAAGAAGAAGGGCGGGACAGAGAAGAAGCCATTTTCAAGGATCAAATAATGCAAAGTGTGGCTATAAGGGGGAAAAGATGGAAAGGAGTTAATAGTTTGAGATCAAAGGGAACAGCCAAAAAGAAAAATAGTCTGAAAAAGAAGTATAACAGCAAGGAGAAGCAGAAAAGAAAACTACAGAAGGGAAAATTAGAGAAGGATATTAAAAAAGGGATGAGAAAAAGGGTGGAAAGATGGAAAGGGACAAAAAGAGGAAATAAAGAAAAAAGGGAAATGTATTAGAATTAAAGGTATTTGCTCAGCTAGAAAACACAGAGACAATGGTTAAATTAAGTTAAAAGTCAGGATTCTGCAAAGGTACAAAAGATAGTGTTGTAACAGTAGAATACTGTAATGAGTTAGAAATGAAATAAGTAAATAATCTATGAGATAAAACTGTATTGTTATGTAATGGTATGTTTATTGTATAATTAATGCAATAATAAAGAAGAGAGGGAAACATTTCAATTGTTCTCAAAGATTGATAAATATTGAAAAGAAATGTGAAAGATTTACAAGGCTCATACCAGTACTAGAATGAATTTGAATAACTATTTTGTTTCCTAATGTTTATATATAATGCACACAATACAGAAGCCCGATGATGGCAGATGAGATTCTGCCGAAATGTTGCTACAACTTTAAAAGTACAACTACAATGACGTGGGAAAATACCCGAACAAAGCTGAATGCCATACATGTAAGTATCCACGAAAACTTAAGAATATATATATATATATATATATATATATATATATATATATATATATATATATATATATATATTGTTTTTGCTATGTTTCTAGAATTTTTCTTTTTACATTTTCAAGAGGAAGTACCAAGCAGAGTCTGAATGATGAGATTTACATGATATAAAATAGATATTAGAAATGTGAATGTTATAATTTTAGAATGTACAAATTCAATGTTTAATGAGATTTCATATGATAATAACAATAAGATTTAAAGGTGTTGCACTTCGATTGGCAATCATAGGGTGAATTTTGCTTCTTAAGAATGTTGGAAGAGAACATATGAAATTGTAAACAAGACAGACAAAGTATAAGTATAATGAATAAAAAGATACAGAAATTTAGGTAAAAGAAATACAATTGAATAAGAAGAAAATGAGATAACCATAAAATAAAATTAAGAGAAGTAAAGGGAAAAATAGTGAGAAGTTGGTAAAAGAGTAATAAGATATGAAGTTGAATACATAAGATGAATATGCATATGAAATTGTGTCTGTATGGAAATGTGATAACCCAGAACCATGCTGTACTCAAATAAGATGTTTTGTTTTGTTAAAACTCAATAAAACTTTATTAAAAAAAAGAAATGAAAAGATATCAAGAGTTGGAGAATATTGGTGTCCCTTTCTCTAACAATAACAATAACTTGAACAAAAGTTAAAAACAAAATTTTTGGTCTTGTGATTTCATAATTTTTGTTTGGCGGAAAATATTTGCTTTAAATGTTTCTGAGACATTTAATAACCTGGACATGTCAAACTGTTTATCTATGAAGCCGTCACGAAGCCCATCAACACAGGTACAAAGGAAGAGTTGAAGGTGGCGGGGAGAAGCAGGGGACGGCTGGCTGGCCGGTCCCTCGGCTCGCCTTGCCATGCGTGCTGATGCTGGTACCAGGCCACGGATGATTTTGTGATGCCGGTACCGGGCCACGGCACAAAAAAGGTTGGGGACCACTGTTTTAGAGCACACGTGGCACCTGTTGAGAACACATTTCCTAAAATACATCTTTTTCCAGGATCATATGCCAGCCACAGAAAGGAGCTGCAGAAAGGCACAAGAAGTCACAATTGGCCATAAGATTTCTTAACAGCTGGGTGCTATTTAGAAAGATAACATGGCTTTTGAAAGGGATATGATTTTAACAACTGAACAAATTTTGCCTATAATGTATTTTTGTTTATTCCTTAACCATTTTTGTCTAGCGTTGTCAGAAAGTATGAGGCAGTTCTCCCTCAGGACATATAAACAAATGATAAGATATAATCACCTCCCTGACTTGTTATGCTGTTTATCTCCATCTTGAAACCAGCTAAGAGACAACATGATTGCATAGATAGACCCTCTTATTTGAGAACATACCCAGGTTAATTTCATTTTGAAGAAATATAAGGATGGCTGGTTGCACAAATTCTTAGGAATAGTTGTCTGAAAAGAATATAGCTAGAGCTGGATGCTCGGACAGCCCTAGGTAAAGATAGTGAGGAACAGTATTGAAATGACCCACATTTTAATATAATTGCTACCAATGCTATAGCACATCAGCTGAATGGAATAAAATAGGCAGAGCTTTGAAAATTCTTATGAATAAGGTCTGCTTTGAATCCTAAAACTAGTTTCAGAGATAGATGTTTTAATGTTTGTTCATAATAGCCTTCTCCTTCTAAATCCACCACATCATCAGTTGAAGATGTGTATGATTAAACATTTATTTTTTCTGATTCCTTTTCTTGTCACTCACATTATACTAACACTATTTTTAATCAGTGCTGTTTTCCCCCTGTTGTTAAATTTAAAATTGCTTTGTCATTAGGGATGGTTTTTTTTAAAATTTAGGATTCTGGCTGCTTGTGTTGAGAATTGAAAGAGAAGCTAACAAGCTAGATATATATAATCCATAAATAAAAGGAACATAACCTAAGCAAGTAACGAAGGTTGAGATTCTCAGCATAGAATGGATCCTAGACATCACATGTTAGCCTGAACTATAAAGTCAATTAATTTCTACCGATTTGAAGCATAATAAAGATTTAAGATACATACATGTCATCATTGCTTAAATAGAACTGAAATTAATAATAAAAAGAAAGAACAACTCATCCTTTTCTAGAATTTTTTTTAGTTTATCAAAGCATAAAATACAAAATAAAATGAAAGTAAAGATAAAATAGAGGAAGAAAAGGGAAAGAAAAAAGTTGAGGTTTCGTATTATTACCTTATTTTACTGCACCAGAAGGAGTCAGCAGACAATGCTTTTTCCCTTCTATCCTGAACTCACCAAAGAAAGGGCAACTGTCCCTAATTTGTTTGGAAAATATCTAGACTGTGAGTTATGGATACCGCAAAATTGCACATTCATATAAATTGATAACTGTTGCTTTGTTGTTGAGTCCTTTTGATATTTATAGAGCTGTTACTGAAAAGGAAACACTGACCTGAGGAAGGGAACATTTTTTTCATAATTTGGAAACTACATTTCAAAACATTGTTAAAATAGCATGGGGAGGCAAGAAATATTTATTTTTATTTTTATTTATTTTTATTTTGTCAATTGCTTACAAGATAGTAGGTATAAGTAAAAACATAGTTAGGAATACATGGATGCATATAAGGAAAATAAAAAAAAGAAACAGCAGGACAGGGACGGTAGGCATGTTGGTGTGCTTATGCATGCCCCCTAATGCTTATGCATGCCCCATCCCCTAAGGAGATACATTTTGCAAGATCCAGAAGAAGGGCCTTCTTTGTGATGGCTCCAGAGATGGTATTCAGCAGGTTCTGACCAGTTCTGGGGAACCGGTAGAGGAAATTTTGAGTAGTTCAGAGAACCAGCAAATACCACCTCTGACTGGCCTTGCCCACATCTATTCTCTGCCTCCAGAGTCCCAGCTGATTGGCTGGGTCTTCTTTTGTTGCCCTGCATAGGAGAATGGAGCTGGTTAGTGGGCTGGGGAGGGAATAGGGATTTTGCAGTATCCTTCCCATGCTACGCCCACCAAGCCACGCCCACCAAGCCATGCCCACCAAGCTACGCCCACAGAATCGAGGGTAAAAAAATTTGAATCCCACCACTGGATCACTCCTTTCCTTTGGAACATCATCCCTTCAGAAATTAGATTGGACCCACTTTAAAACTCTTTTATAAGGCCCTGAAGACTGGGTTTTGCCAGTGAACCTAGGGAACAAAGAATGGGATGGATCCCATCATATGGTTCATTTAACTGTATTGTCGTAGGGGGTGTTGTTTTATTTATTTTATTATTTTATTTATTTATTTCCTGTGATTTTATTGCTCATAAGCTGAGTTGCTGTGAGTGGGTAGGCAGCCATATAAAACTTCCAAATAAAGAAAATTTCTTCCTATTGTCTAGAATTGGTTAATACTGTTGCTTACTAGTTGATTTGTGTATATGTGTAAATTGTCCTGCAAATTGGTCTGTATCAGATTAGGAGGTTTTTTTTTTTTTTCTTATGTGTCTTCTATAAACTTTCTCTTCCTGAATAGAACTGTATCATACCTGGTCAAATATAATCCTTTTCCATAATAAATCCAATCTGGCACTTATCCTAGGCAAACCTGAAATGAACATGCATCAAAGAAGAAATGTTAGTTTGATTTAAATGTTTTCAAATCTAGATGGTTCTTTGGCATATCTTGTACTGCAAACTGATTAAAGAATATTAGAAATTGTAAAGATAAATTCTTGCAGTAGCTGTAATTATGAAACTACTGTTGACATAACTAGTTATTTTCTGACAGAATTAGCTCAATGATAATTGTTCCAGGCTTTAAATATCTTTTTGCCATGGCTGATTCGGTGATTGAAGTTTTGCTGGAATCAACATGTACCTGAACTTTTAACTCCATGGGATAGGAAAGGATTTATTCTGGGTTTCACATTAGGAATATAGCTAAAGTGCTGGAAGTGGAGCTACTGCATTATAGGAATCAAATTCGAACATCTCACCCCTTAACATATAGTCTCATAGTGTTGAAAGACACCGAAATGTTCAATTATTATTAAACAAAAATGGATTATGATATTTCCTCACTAATATGTTTATGAACATCAATTCCCTAAAAATATCTTGTTTTACAGGTTCCATTTTTGTAGCTAGAAAAACATAAGATCAAGACAGAGAGAGAGGATGGAGGACATGTCATGATTTCAGCAGAAGCAGAAGACAAAATAATTCCCCCCAAAGCAAAGCAACAT
This sequence comes from Pseudonaja textilis, assembly GCF_049901715.1. Taxonomy (NCBI): domain Eukaryota; kingdom Metazoa; phylum Chordata; class Lepidosauria; order Squamata; family Elapidae; genus Pseudonaja; species Pseudonaja textilis. Next base: position 6,350,707 of record NC_141994.1, on the reverse strand, counting down.
AAACATCTTCAATTCCGATGTAAAAATGGTTTAATATATACACACATACATACATACATTACATACATACATACATACATACATACATACATGTCAGCCATGGAATACAAACTGAAAAATCTGTAGCTTTCCAAATGATGCTGAACTAAACAGCCATAGTCAAAATTTGTCCCACAGAATGCCACTAAAGATCAATAGAAGGACATGATCATATTACCTGAAAATGGAAAAACAGACTTTTCATTCTCCTTGAAGCCGTTAATGCAGATTTTGCTTTAGACATGTTTACAAAAAAATATATATATTCTTGAATTTAGTTAGTTACAAGATGTGTGGATCGATCCTGTCTTTCATTGTCAATCATCTTCCAATAATATTCGGCCTCTCTAGCTTCCCGTAGTTCAATCAGATGTCAAGCGAAGACAGTTTGAGGTAACTCCATTTGGTCTTTTCAGATTAAAATGTACAGGCAACAAATAGACTTCAAAATGATGGAATGATCAATAGCACTTCCTGACTTATTTTTGTTTTAGAAAATATTGTCTAAATAGATGCTTTAGATGTTCTAGATGCACTTGTTATACATGCTTTATTATATATTTTGTGCATGTTTGTTGAGCTGGAAACGGTTATAAAATTCTGAAAATTACACAGAGTTTCTGTTATCAATTATGTAGCCAACAGATTTGATATTGGTATATTCATCTAAAAGTTGTGATAGACTAGATTTCTTTAATCTAGTGTTCTTGTGCACCTTTCTCCCTTAGCTTCTTTCCCTTGCTTCATTACTTACTTGAGCTGTAGTAGCGCATTGGTTAAAATGCAGTATTTTAGGCTAATCCTGCTGACTGTCAGCAGCTTGATTCTTACCTGCTATGGGTTGACACAGATGTCCATCCTTCCAAGGTCAGTAAAATGAGGACCCCAAGTGTTGGGGGCAATATGCTGACTGTGTATACCCTTTAGAGAGGGCTGTAAAGCACTGTGAAGCGGATTATAAGTCTAAGTGCTATTGTTAGGGTTCAGGTTAGCTTTTGGTACTCCCAGACCCTTAGCTGTCTTCCTACCTATTCCAATTCTAAACCATCTTCTATGGAAAGAGTTAATTTTAAATTCTTTTTTCTTCACTGGAACTAAGAGTTGTTGTCTAAATTGGATAGCACTCAGTTTTGCCAGTAAGCAATCATGTTACTCTTCACAATGAGAACTAAGACAGCAGCACTCCAATATTATGGTGTGGTGGTGAAGCTCTAAAATTTTGAATAGGATTTTCTCAATCGCAAATTCAACCTCTGCTCTAAATAATACAAATTACTTGATAGTCATTGATGAAAATCATTGAGAAATGTGAGGTTTTGGGAATGTAAGACTGTCCAAAAGAACCCAACTTCGATGTAAACATCAGGTTTTTATTGCCCACAAAGAGTTTATTTATGGCATTTCTTGATCACCAAAATTGGGAAAACTTGGTTCTGATTGCTTTACTAAAGTATTTAAAAATACAGAACTAGGAGAAAAGGCCTCATAGCTCTTTTGATTATAGATGCTACTGTGCCCCAATAGGAAGGTCCAGCACATTTTCTAGGCATGAGGTCCCCCAAAATTTAGGCCTATTTAAAACATGTGAAATGGGGGAGGGTGGGGGGGACTTGCTGTTAGGAGCACCCCTAGGGCAGCCATGCCTCACCACCAGCCGCTCCTAATGACCAATCATGGCAGAGCGTGGAGGGCTCCATACCCCTGCCAAGTGCCTTTGCTGCAGACCCAGGTATGGCGCTGGTTGCGGGCCAGGTCAGCGGGCGGGCGGCGTCAGCATGGATGTCGGCCTCAGCAGCAGTGGGGCACTTTGCGACTGTGATCTGAAGCTTTGGGGTGGAAAGCAAAGTGAGGTGTGAGTGGGGAGATAAATGATGGCATCACCCTCCTGCCGCTGCTTCCACCCACCAAAGCCCGAATGACTTGCCGACTTGCAGGATGTTGTCGACGCAGCCACCGTCAAGTAAAGTGATGTCCCTGTGGAAGGGCAGGTGGATGTCGTCACCAGCAGGGTTTGTCCTGCCGCTGCTGCCACTGTTGTTGGAGATGGCACTGGCAAGAGAGGCACCATCGCAGGCGGGAACCGTGAAAGCTACGGAGGTGGCTCCCCCACCCGAGAAGCAGCTGAAACACTGCCAGCAGAGGAAGCGGCAGTGGTGTAAAGTGCTCTGCTGATGCCGAGGCCGACATCCTTGCTGACGCTGCCCACTCCCTGACCTGGCCTACAGCCAGCACCATACCTGGGTCTGCAGCAAAGGCGTTTGGTGGGAGTAGGGAGTCCTCCACTCTCTGCCTTGATTAGCCATTAGGAGCAGCTGGTGGTGAGGCATGGCTGCCTATGGGGTGCTCTAGGAGAGGGTGTGTGTGGGGGAGAAATTAAGTCACCCCCAAAAGACAGCCTAGCCATTTTGGGGTGTGTGTGTGAAAAGAAAATAAGGCCTGGCCTTATTTTCTGAGAAACACGGTAATGTAGGAGGGTTACCCTTTTTTTCTTATTTAAGAACTTCCTTTTAATATTGTTGGTATGATGGATCTGGTTTTGATATAGGTTAACAAATTTAAGGTCATTAGACATATTTCCACATAGAGTTAGGATGGTATAGTTCATTTCAGATTCCTACTGAAATAAATAGATATATGTAGAATGTAGAGGTGTGGGAGAAATGTTTGTCCATAAACCATAATTATGCAGATTAAGTTGTATTAAAAATAGAATCAGTAGAAGTTAACTTTTTAATTAGATAGTTAAGACCCAACATTTTCAGTACAATTAGATCTATTTTCCCCATTTTGCCTAGTAAAGCTGGCTAAATAGATAATCTGGAACATAGTCTGCTCAGGGTTTTGACTTATGTAAAACCCATTCTGGGTCAGATGCACCTGACACTCTTCTTGGAATCTTTTTAGCTCATAAAAACTGCTGTTAAACCACAGGTTAGCAGGTTCTCATGGTAACACTGAGTTTTCAGGACAGCAGACTCTCTGAACTGAGCTCCACATCTTTCCAATTGTAATTTCTATAATCAAACTATTTGTGTTCCTCTAAATAAATTATTTTTCATTCTGATTTTATTTTGGTTCTTGATTGCCTTCCCCAGTTCATAATTAAGAGCATAATTAATGATCATTCAGACAACTCATTGAATTTCTTACAGTCTATTTATAAACAGGGCTGGATGTTTTTGTTACAAATTGAAGAATAAAATTAATCACAAATGTGGACTTTTCCCAGCATTTTTAGAAAATCCAGATTATTTGATCACAGATCCAAACTTTAATGTCCAGTAATGTATATCTAGATCTTTATATACATGGGATCATCTACAATCATATTCTGGCAAAATGGTAATATCAATAAACATATATGTGGAGCAAAATACCTTTTTATCAAATTGCTATATTTTATGGATTGTGTATATGTATATCAGAATAGACAAATCTAATGTGGGAGAGACCTAGGATGAAATGGGGTCAATTTTTGTTGGGCTTTAATATATGTCTGCATATCCATGAAACTTTGATTCTGACTAATATCTTCAGAATTTTGACATACTAGAGCATTCTTATTAAAATCACTTTCTCAAACAATTGATGGTGGGCAAATAAGGAAAAAGTGGTTAAATTATTAGCCAGATTTCTGAAACAATCCAATTTAGGGTCCTCTCAGTGATAGTACGATTGGAGCCAGTCGAATTCTAGTGTCACAGGGGTAGGATGTAATTCTTTTCTTTTTCCCACCATTTATTCCACCTAAGAAGTAATTCTTGAGGCTGAATGTTAGTAGCTATGACTTTCTGCATGAAATAATTTTGACCTTCTAATATCCAAGATAATATACCTAGTGCTTCATGTTGGGTATTATTTATATATCTTTACTTCATAATTCTAACATATTTTGTCTAATTATACCTAACTCAATAGGAAATATTTGTTGATTTCCCCCATTGAAACTTTGATAGTGGATACATGTATATTCAACCTCCCAGTGATAGAATTCTTCAGTTCTCATTACAGAAATCCCTTTAAGCTGTCTCTGTGAAATTCAGCATTCTGTATAAAAGCTGCTGGTTTGTATACATATTTCAATAATTTCTGCCCAAAGCAATGAAAGCACAGCAAACTTTTATAAAAAAATAACTGAGTAAAATAAATTTTAAGGAAGCATAGTTCAAAAATCCTACACTGAGTGTGATGCAATTTGACAGATTTAATCCCATACCAAAGTCTTGTTTTCAACAGATTTCTAAGCAGTCTTCTGAAAAACAAAACAATCATTTGTGTTCTTTCCATACTAAACAATATTAAAAATAAAACTTTGAATTAAGGAATCTCACTTTTGATTTGAACATCAGCTTTGATAGAGTAACTTATGATACTGTACACCCCATGAGTAAATAGGTTTATTTCTGAAACTCCAGACCCAGACCTGAAAGCAAATTTAATGGTTGGTACACATATTATATAACTGTTTCAAAGCAATATTTTCAAAAGTAAGGATTATTTAATAAGTTTGATGCTATAAAATCAGTTTTAAACTGTAAACAATGGTTTTATGTGGTCATCTACAGTTCTCAGAGTCTTGGGAATTTCATAAACCTAGGTAAATACTTTTTTGTTAGCGTGGGAGCTGTGAGTGATAACAGATATGTTTTGGTTCAGGTTTTTAACAATTATTGCTTAAAATGAGTACATTTTATATATGAGTTTGCTAATATCCAAAATTGTTAGCAATTGCCAGAGTTACTTCAGACAGATGATTTGGCCTACTTGTTTATTGAATTTTATTTACAGTGGGGATAGCAACATATGGCCACTGTGCTAGATTTGTCAGATCATTGAGAAAGATACACAAAGGCAGATTTTCAGTAAAAGTAGTCAGATGTAAGCCTCCTTGATATAAATTGAACCTACCACCAAGTAGATTTGCTCAGCATCCATGTATTGCGTATGGTTGAAGCTGTATGTGGGTTTTCCCTACCCGCACCCCTAATTGCATTTGCAGCTCATGTGCTTGGATGCTATACAACAACAGGTGCTTGTCTTTGGGTTGTTTAAGTCCTTGGTTTTGCCCAGGAGATGCGGAGAATATTTAATCATGTAATCAGCTGAATGACGGTTGTGACAGATGCTCATCGAGCAGGAAGAAGCCTGTCAGTTCCTAGCTCTTTGTAGTTTGTTCTTTGATAACAGCCAAGAAACAAAACCCAAAAAGTTTAGCTGTGCTCTTGGCATACAAACAATACTTTTGAATATTGCTGGCAACTTCCCAAATTTCTCTGCCAGCTTTGGGAACTTTTCCAATAACAAGATCTGGATGAAATGACACAGATGTATGATAGGCTTTCCCATCAACTAAGATCCATTTCCAGCCATCATTATAGCCACAAGGATCCATTTCATTACAAAGCTGAGCATCACCCAAGTGTCAGAGAGCCAGAATGTTTTCGCCCAAGTGAATTACACAACTGTTGAGAGAATGAGAGAGTGACAGGAAGGGACACAGGTGCCAGAAGAAACCTTTCTCATCTGACAGCTAATTTGATCGCTCTAGCTTCACCTCCCATAATAACATTGGAAAAGGGGATTGATAGAAAAATATGATAAAGGGACTATGTATCTAATAGTACATGTGTTAACAATGGCCAGAATTGTATTTGCACAACATTGGAAAGTATGGAGATTCCTGAAAAAGAAAGGGTAATAAAAAAAAAAATACTAGAATGTGCAGAAATGGATAGATTAACACTTGAAATTAAAGAGAAGGAAGATATAGAATATTTTGAAACATGGGATTCCTTTTATCAATGGTTAACTAACAGAAACAGAAATTAAAACATTTAAAATTATAAGAGAAGGATTAATTGTACTATGAGGGTTTATTATGATATGTTTATTATTCATATGATTTAGTACTAACAAGTATTAATATTATATTGAGAAATATATTATATTTATATTATTATATGATACTGTTATTATATGATCACTAACTAATGAACACTATTACTATTATGATGATGACTTTGCTCAAATTAATTGTAACCAGACAATACACTATTCATATAGACATTAAAACTGTTGCTCTTTCGAATTGCGCAAAGGTATTTTGGCAAACTTTATAAGCAAGAAGAAGTTATGGAAGAAAATATTAGATATTACTTGGAGGGAAATGGTCTGAGCCCAATCTCCGAAGAAAACAGAGAAATACTTAATAAAGAAATAACACTAACAGAGCTACAAAAGGCAATACAAAAACAAAAAAATAACAAAACACCAGGTCTGGATGGTCTACCGGCGAATTATATAAAAATTTATCCGAAATATTTGAACCAATATTACTAGAACTATATAATGAGGCATTAATGCAAGCTAGACTTCTGAGGTCCTGGCCCAAGGCATACATCTCCTTAATTGCAAAAGATGGCACCGATCAACAACTAATTGCGAACTAGGCCAATCTCATTGCTAAATATGGATTATAAGATATTTATGACAATATTGGCAGAAAGAATGAAACCAATTCTGAGTGAACTTATACATGCAGACCAGAATTGTTTCCTGCCAAATAGACAAATCAAAAACAATATTAGAACAATACTAAATTCAATTGAATACTACAAAGCTCACCCAGAAAAACAGGCAGCCTTAATCTTCCTAGATGCACAAAAAGCATCTGATAATCTCAATTGGAAATTCATGTTATATCAAATTAAAAAGTTGAACTTTGGCACCAATATAGAAAAAAACATTACAAGAAATATATTCAAAACAAAAACCAAGTGTACTATTAAATGGAGATTGCATGGAAGATTTTGAAATTGCAAAAGGAGTAAGACAAGGGTATCCACTATCGTCTCTGCTATTTATCTTGTCTTTAGAAGTGGTGCTAGCTACAACCAGACAAAACCCAGAGATTGATGTAATTAAAATTAGAAATGAGGAATATAAAGTTCAGGTATTTGCCAATGATTTGGTATTTATAGTGGAAGATCCAATGAATTTAGGACGAATATTGTTGCAACAAATAGAAAAATTTGGGGAAGTGGCAGGATTCAAAATAAATAAAAACAAAACTAAGATGATAGTCAAAAATTGTATAACAAAACAGGAAGTAGAATTAGAAAACATAATGGGACTGCAAATAGTAAAAAAGGTGAAATACATGGGTATTTGGTTATCATCTAGATGTTCATCACTAAAAGAGGACAATTATGTTAAATTGATTAAGCAAATTAGGAAAGAATTGGAATTATGGGACAAATTGAAACTGTCTCTACTAGGAAGAATAGCATAGTTGAAAATGAATACTTTATCAAAACTAATATATTTATTCCAAATGATCCCAATTAAATTAGGGAAACCTTTCTTTATAGAATTAAATAAAATGATGTCTAAGTTTGTCTGGTTGGGCAAGAGGCCATGTATTAAAATGAAACAATTAAAATTACGAGATAGCAGGAGCAGAGGTGGCCTTGGATTACCAGAATGGGAGCTCTACTATCAGGCAACGGCGTTGAATTGGATCAAAGACTGGATCAAATTAAGAAACAAGAGAATCTTGACATTAGAAGGACATGACCTCCTGATAGGTTGGCATGCATTTCTGTGGGAAATCAAAAGTAATGTACATACCTATTTTAATCAACATCTAATAAGGGACTCATTGATTACAACCTGGTAAAAAAAAATCAAAGGTAAGCATTATATCGAAATCCCATGATGGCTGTCAACCATGAAGCCATAATCCATCCAAATAGATTAGACCTAAGGAAAATGGTAAGATATGAGGAATTATTAGATAGTCAAGGAAAATTAAAATCAAATCAAGAACTAAAGGAAAATGGAATCATAACTGATTGGTGGCCATATTTGCAAATCCAAAATAAATATAAAAAAGACTTAAAAGAGTTTGATTTTGACAAAGGGCAGAATCAATTAAATAAAACCTTAATGGGACTGGAACAAAAATTTATAACTAAAGTATACAAATACTTATTAGACTTCAAAATGGAAGAAGAAACAGTCAAAGGCACAATGATTGCATGGGCACAGAATTTTGGACACACTATAGAATTAGAGGAATGGGAGAAAATATGGAACATAAATTATAAGTTAACGGTATCTGCGGCATACAAATGTACAAAATGTTTTATAGATGGTATTTAACTCCAATGAGATTGGCAAACATTTATCCCAACATAAGTCCCAAATGTTGGAAATGTAAAAAAGTTGACGGTACATTTGATCACATTTGGTGGTTGTGCCCCAAGACCAGGACATACTGGATCCAAATCAAAAACTGGTTACAAGAGATTATTGGGTACCAGTCTGAGCTCAGGCCAGAAACCTTCCTCTTAGGAATCATCAAAGATAGATTACTGAAAGAAGTAAAATATTTATTGCTACACATTACAACAGCCACCAGAATAGCCTTTGCACAGGTATGGAAAACTCCAAATACCCCTAACGAAGAATTAATACTACATAAAGTAACAGAAAGTGCTGAGATGAACATGTTAACATTGAAACTGAAAGAAAAAGATGATTCTGAATTCTTTTTAATTTGGAACAATTGGTATAAATGGTTAACAAACAGAACTAAGAAGTGAGACAAGAAACCTAATTGGAATAACCCTTAAGAAAGTAAAACATAATTTTGTAAATTATACAAAGATATAAGAATAATAATCATAGTTAAAGCTATTATTTAATATTAGACAAATGTAATATAATGTATTAGGATATTTAAACCAAGAACTTGTATAGATGCCAAGTATGCTGTTGATACCATGATGTTTTATGATGGAATAAAAGAAACTCAATAAAAATATATTTTTTAAAAGAACAGTTGCTCTTTCTTTATATAGTAAAAATTAAAAGTATTACATTGCCAGTACATCAAAAAGCTGGCAAAACAGATAACAAGAAGACATAGCAATGGCTAAGAACATGAAAATTGAAGAAAGAGACAAAGAGGCAAATTCAGGCTGCTGAAGACCAAGTCTTAAGAATAAATACATATTAAGCCAGAATTGAGAATACAGAAACAGACAGCAAATGCTATATCTGCAAAGCTGAAGGAATAGTAAACCATATACTTAGACCCTCAAATGATAGTATAAACCAGGGGTGACATCGCGACAAGACCAGAAGCAGGGAATGGAGGTCTCCATTCCTGTGCTGGTTTCTTGCTGTTTTGGGCTCTGTGTAGAGCTAAAAGCCGCCTTGAAGGGGTGGCGAAGCAAAGGAGAAGTGCTCGGTGAGATTCCAGAGAGAACGCAACTCCCCTGTAGAGTCCCTGAGATTTTTCTGTATACCATGACAGAGAGAAGAGTGGGCCAAGATGGATGCTTCAAAGTTGGGGCAGCCAATGAACACCTAAGTGCAGCACTGGAATGGAGATTGGGAATGGCATTTGGAGAAGGGTGAGAAGAATCTTTTCTATTTCTTGCTACCCCAAAATATTATAACAGAGAAGAAGGGGGAAAAAAATTATATTCATGACAGATAGAACATGAAGAGTTTGGAATTATAAAGAACTTTAAAGCTTTTAAAAATTTAAAATTGGAAAAGAAACTAACCTAGAAGAACTTTAAATTGGACTTGGAGATTGGACAGGATTTGGCATTAAATAAAAAGTAAAAATTGATTCTAAAACTTGGTGAAGCTAAATAAAGAAAAGGAAAAAGAGTGGCTGTGGAACTGGATTAAAAGTGCCACTTGCTGACAAGAGAAAAATCCTGTAGATCCCTTCAACCTAATGATATTATTAAAAGAAGAAACTTGGAAAAAATGAAATAAAAGAAAGATATTACAACAAGACCCCTGAAAATTGGATTATACTATATTTAAAGAGTAAGAATAAAGGAGGATACTTCCTCTGGAATTATCAGTGTTTCTGGACTGATTAACATTGGAAATAAAGATTTGAGGACATTAATTTTTTAAAAACAAAGAAGAGATACTGGTTCAAATAAAATAAAATTGACTGGACACTTGAAAGTTGGAATAAATGGACTTCCGGTTTGAAGGGCTTCAGCGACAGACATAAATCTGCGATCGTGGGTGGTTTCTGTCTGGGCTCGCCGTTGGAGCACCCCAAGCTGGCTGGTTTCAGGGCTAAGCCACCCCATAGAGGTGGTGAAGAGGGGAGAGACCACCAGCAAGGTTGAGGAGAGCCACATCTCTCCTCCTCAGCTGACCATTATTCCCTTTCCCAAAGGCGGTTGCGATGGTGGTCAGAAATGGCCACCACAAAGAAGAACTCGACTGGAAAAGAATGTGCAGGAGGAAGATAAGAAGTGAAAGTTTTGGCTCACCAGGTTAAATTGTAAAAGCAACAACTAAGGTACCCTGGAATTTAAACTTACAAAAAATAACATCGCTCCCAAAGAAGAGTTGGAAGCAGTGAAGGAAAAATGAAAAGGGAAAGGCTTGGCTTTTTTATTCTTCTCTCTCCTTCCCTATACTGACAACTAAGAGACTTAAATAAGAAATTGGAAAAATCCACTTTGACATCAATAGGCAATTAAGCTGAAAATAAAACAAAATGCCAAAGGGATAATAAAGATTTCTGGACATTAAAATTTTTCTTTTTCATAAGCAGGAAGGGAGAGAAAAAGAATAAGGGCAGGATCTGGAAGAGGGAAGAGACTGCCTGGAATTAAAGAGAATCTACAGTAAAACTTCAACAAGATTTCTAAAAGATACATTTTAACTGAAACTTTGTAACTAAATAGTAACCCCAGGAAGAGAAAGTGGGAAAAAAAGAGCAAAAAAGAAACAGCTTGTGTGTATTTGGATTATTTGGTGATCTTTGGACTCTTGGTTATTATATTTGAATGACGAAAATCAATCAGGTGGTTGTTTAAAAATTTATACAATGGCACCACTTCTGGATGAATTGAAAATGGAACTTAAAAAGTACAAAGAAGATGTACAAGAAGGGAAGGGTTCTTTTGGCTTCATTTTTCAATTCTTAGAAATGGAGATTTGGAACTATGAGAAACAACAAGAAACGATTGCAAAACAAGAAGACTGGGACAAAGAAGAAGCCATCTTTAATGAACAAGTAATTTTATGTGGGGAAGAAAAAAGAAAGGGTGGAAAGAGAATGGAGAATTTAAGACTTTAAAAAAACAACCAAAGAAAAGAAAAATAATTCGAAAAATAAGTATAATACTGGAAAGCAACAGAAAAGGGGAATACAGAAGAGAGAAATAGAGGTAGAGAGACAAGGGGGTAAAAAGGGGAGAGAGAAGAAGAGAGGGAAGAAGGGAAGGAAAAGAAGTTACAAAGGACCGGAACAAGATATAGAGAAACAGGACCTATTTAGAAATAATGGGTGAAAATCTAACTGAAAAAGGGATTCAGTAAAGGTACATAAGATTGTATTGTTATATTAGTAATAGAAATAACTTTAGAAAATTGGAAACAATGTATGATTAAAAGGAGGGATAAAATAGTTAGTGTAACTTAGTGAAATGTTTGTGAATAAAATAAGTGTAATAAAATAAATGAGAAAATTGAATTAGGAAGGAACGGGAACATTTTAATTAATTAATGTTTTATAAAATATAAGTGAAGAGGGGGGGGAATTAACTATGGAAAGCTTATAATTTTTCCCACAGAAGTATGATATTTAATTGAAAAGTAATGTTAAAGATGTTAAGACTTTAATGAATATTAATATTAATGATGAAAAGTTGGAATATTAATGAAAAGTTGGAATAATAAGCAATATAAAGATGAAAGAAATATGTAATGAAATAAGAATGGACATTCGTGCAATGAATGAGATGTGGGACAGAGTGTAGGATTTATGCACTAAAATACAGAATATAGAGGAAGATTTAAAAATGGCAACGACAGCAGAAGAAGAAGAACAAAGGAAGATAAATTGATAGGGTGGAAGAAGCTGCTGTTTCTCATCCATTTATTATATTTGAGAAAGCATGGAGGAAAGAGGATATTTATGAAATAATTAACATCTAGAGCTATTACAAATTAATTAAATATGGACAAAAATGTGCAAGATTTTCATATTTGGGGAGTTTGTTTCTGATCCCCATTTTGTTAAATGAAGTCCTTATAAGGTCACATGACACCTCTCTAAGATGGTGTCGTGTGACTATTCTGGATGACAATTCTCAGAATGACTATGCTGGCTAAGAATTCTCTTTGATTAGTTTCCATCCATTGCTTCTTGTCCTGCCTTCAAGTGCTTTGGATAATAGATTGATCCCCTTTCTTCTTTGTGGCAGCCCCTAAGATAATCTTTCACATTCAGAAGACATCTGGTCTAAAAAGAACCTCTAATAAAGATGGAATGAATCCATCTAGTTGCTTTTTGATAGAAAAGAATTATATACAACGATTATCTTCCTCAACCTGGAATCCTCCAGTCATGATTGGAAATGTTGGGATGCATGAAAGAGTGATAGGTGTTCTGGTACTTGCAATTAGAATATGTCTAGCAGGTAAGAATGGGTGCTCAAAAGTGACAAGAAAATAAAAACTAATACATATCCTTTTTTTCTTTCTTTAATAATAGTTTGTATTAATTTTTATTTTCCCTTTTAAGCCTTTAAACAAAATTATATAAAAAAGTAAAAATACAAACTAAGAAAACAAAAAAGAAAAATATTTTAATGCATATATTTAAATTAAATTAAACATTTTTAATTTGTTGGAAATGTGTGCTCTATATATTTTGGAAAAGGCAATATTTTCTACTAATCAAAGAATGCAACAATATATATTAGCAAGGCAGAGACTTTGCAATATTTTACCATAATATCTTGCAAATTGTACTGTTCATATCATTGTAGTAAACCAATGATTATTAATAAACATAAAATATAGATATATTTTTATTTTTATCTCAAACTATAATAACAGTGAAGCAGAATTAAGAAGGAATGTGCCTACAAATCACAAATTCTTTAAAGTGATAATTAGCTATAACCTTAATGGATATGCATTTTCCATTAGCTGCCATCGTGTGCAAAAATGTCCACTTTCTGAACATGCTGGCCAGTGGTGGGATTCAAATTTTTTTACTATTGGTTCTCTGGGCATGGCTTGGTGAGTGTGGCAGGGGAAGGATATTGTAAAATCTCCAGTCAGAGGTGGTATTTGACGGTTCTCCAAACTATTCACAATTTCTGCTACTGATTCTCCAGAATGGGTCAGAACCTACTGAATACCACCTCTGATGCTGGCCATTCTCTGCCACAAAAACATGTTCCCAGCTGAGAACCCAAGCCTGTTCCATCACAACTGATTGAAGGGAAAGATGAACCACTAGCATTTACTAACTTTTTACAGTACAGTCTAGATGGAATAGTATGCTTTAACAATACTGATATTAAAAATTCATTACCTTTGGACAGTTGCCATGGAGTTTTATTGGACTATAACCTTTTCAACCCAAGTAACTATAGAATAAGGTCCAAGAGAGAAATACCGCCCTGCAGAGTCAGCAGGGGATGAGGTAGGGGGAATGTCAATTGTGTATCAGAATATTCAAAATCAACGTAGGAAGTGACAAGCCTGAAGTAGACAACTGGTGTAAAATATTTGGGGATGAAAAATGGTTCACCTATGATTAAAATATGATTGCTTCATGAAGGTGCCAAGAAGACTAAAATACTGTTAATATTTTTTTAAATGGTCTTTCTGATCTGGAGCAGCTGGTGACCTGATATTTCTTTTGGAAAAGTTCCTATTATCAGATATAATAGGAATTTAGGCAGGAGAACAAAAAAACGGAACTAGAATGATTAGTTCTATCCAAATGGTGGTATGGCATGGGAGCAAGTGAAATAAAGGTGCTTTATGTAATTTTTGTACTCATATTAAAATGGATTTTAAAAGAGTTTTATGGGTTTCTGTTTTTTCAGTAAAACAAGTACAATTTGGGTTAAAGAAATAGTGATGGTCTGTAATAGCTATTTTGTTTGTCTATAAAATAATTGTGCTATTATTTCTTAAATCAGTAGCCAAAGGTTAGCATGACATTTTATGTTCTTTGTCAGCTGGATTCAGTTACTAAGAGTTTATTGATGGGTTACAGTTGTGTTACCAACATCAAAAACTTTTATTTTGCTATAGTTTCTTTGACCTCAAATTCTGAGCCAAACTCAATGTTACAAAATGGCACATATAAACTAAAAAATAATCTGTTCAGGAACAAGGAATGCAATTACACAAAATGAAATCTGGATTACTGTACTTCTGTTTTTAGGGGTTTTTACAATGAAAATACATTTATTTTTACATATTTCATGAAGAATTCAGTTTGATGCACCTCTTACGGACAACGTATCTCCCAAACTACTTTGATAAGATGGTATTCAGGGCACCTTTTATTTGTTAGAGATTTGTGGCTACTGGTACCATTTTCTTCAGGTCCTAAAGAAATGCAGCTAGTTTTTGACATCATCATCATCATCTTCATCCTGATTGGGGAAGTTAATAAAACTGGGTTGCTTCTTACAAATTCTTTAGAACACTCCCCCAAAGTGGACAGAAACTTGATATCCACACACTAGTAATCTCATTGCAACATTACTATGCCCTTCTATGGATCCTGGAGACCAAAAGAGTTAACACGCTTCTGTAAAAAGCTTACCTACCATAAATAGGACATGACTGCACTAGGTATAATGATGTTCGTATATTCCTACCCTTCCTATGTTCATCTTTCAGGATTGTGGGAGAATGAAATGGACTTAACTGGTACAGATTGTACCAGGTCATATGAATATCTAAAACAGAGGTCTTCAAACTTGACAGCTTTAAAACTTGTGGACTTCAGCTCCCAGAATTCCTCCTCCAGTCATGTTAGCTCAGAAATTCAGGTAGTTGAAGTCCACAAGTCTTAAACTTGCCAAGTTTGAAGATCCTTGACTAAGACATTATTATTATTATTATTATTACATATAATCAAACTTGTTCCTAGCAAAACTTACCCCCATGCCACGGACTTTCCTGTTACTACAGTCCTCCAGGGCATCAGCAACCATATGGACTTCCTTCAAATTATTTTCCTAACACAAACTGTTCAAATGTGTTTCTGTCTGTATACCTTGCTGTATTTTTGCACAATGAATTGCCTGTCACAATATCACTTCTTCCAATTCTAGCCAGGTGGGAATATCTTCTTCAATACATTTAATATTGCTGTAAATGTTAAACACTGCAATCTCAAGGATGAGGAAAAACTCGACTAGAGGGTATGCAATTTTTATTAGCCTTGGGAGCACAAAATATCATTGTGTTGTGGCTGAAAATTGCTGGGTATATGGATTGTGAGGCCATGGTTGAAAAGTTTACACCCTCCCTCTTTTTTTTTTTTCAATATGTGGGATTTGAGATAGTTTTAAGGAGCAAGATCGATGCCTTAAAACCTAGCAGACTTTTGCCCTCTAAAATTTGTGGAAAATATGTGGAGGGGGGATAGCCTGATATTTTGGTGGATCAGAATTCAAAACAAAACAGAGGATGCCTTAAGCCAGTGGTCTCCAACCCTTTTTGTTTCACGGACCGGTTTCACGCAGAAACACTTTTTCATGGAACGGGTAGGGGCATGGCCAGCCGTCCCCCGCTTCTCCCCGCCACCTTCAACTCCTCCTTTGTACCTTCTCATGATTGATGGGCTTTTTGGGCTCTTTCTTAATCTCCTCCTGAGTAACGTGTGACTCCACCGCCATCAGGACAGCGCCCCCCCTTCGACGAAACTAAGGTGCGAGGATTCCTTCAGCACCCAAACGCCGCTTTCCAACTGACAACCGACAAGCTCACCCAGAAGCACTTTCTCAAGTGCCGTCAAAACAAGATGGCAGTGCCCAAGTACTGGCGGCCCAGTACAAAATGATCCACGGACCGGTACTGGTCCAGAGCCCAGTGGTTGGGGACCACTGCCTTAAGCTACCCTTTTCACCACTTAAAAATCCTCTCACTACCCCAAATGAAAAAGCTGGTTTGAAAACCTCAACACTACCCAATCCAGTTTTTGAAATCCCAGATGGGATCTAAAGTCCCCAGGGAGACCCATTCAGAAATTTGGGAGTTGAAGTCCACACATGTTCAAGTTCAAGTTCCAACACTTCTCTAGAACAGGAGTCTCCTACCTTGGCAACTTCACAACTTGTGGACTTTGCTGGCTGAAGAACTCTGGGAGTTGAACAAGTCCACAAGTCGTAAAGTTGCCAAGGTTAGAGACTCCTGCTCTAGAGCCTTAACTTGTGTGAAAGGCTGTAGTTGTGTAAGCAGCAAACAGAAAAACAAGAAAGCCTTTCTTCAAGATTTTTTTTTCTTGCTCCATTAGTGGAGCTGCTCCAAAGCAGCCTTTCTGGAGAATTGAATAGTCTCTTTCAAATATATAGCTTCCAGCTTCCTGCTGATTAATAAGAGAACAGAGCAGATTTGGCATAATCTCAAACACTTCTTTGACAGCATAGTCATTACCAAAGCCACGGAGGTAGCTGTAAATATTCAGAACAATTGCTTTTCAAATTCCTGCATTCCACAAATGAATCACTGTGCCCTCTGTCCTTACACTGAAAGACTAGTGACCACGTTGTCAGAAACTGAAGAGTGAGGCTTATGCCAGTTTATGCCAGTGTATTTAAAGATTTCAGTATGCTGATTAGTATAGTCTGCCTCTCCATTTTCTTGATATCATGTCCATTTCTATTGTCTTGAGTCTCATTAAATTTTTCTCATTTTCTTCTTATAGTCTCCTCCATGCTTCAGAAAATAGAAGAAACTTCACAGCTATCCTTACTGTCTGATAAAGTAGGTAATTTCAAAATACTTAGCCCACAGGCAGTGTTAAAAATATACTAGAAGATATTCTTGCTAGTCTTTGTTGTGAACTGTTTATAGGATCCAATACACATGAGTGTTCAAGATAATTCTAATTACAACATTTAGAGCTCATTCCAAACAACAGGCAATCATTTATTCTCCCTCCCTGTTTCTCTCTCAGTGTCTTTCTTTCACTCTTAGGAATGATTCTCATAAAGTAATTTTGTTCTTTAATGAACTCAGTAGCTACACAACATCTAGTTAAACATCTTGTCCCTATGTTCTCCAGTGCATAGCATCTGGCAATAAAGGAGTGTTTCCCTCGCAGGAATTACTAATTCCTTTAAAACAATGTGACACTAACAAACTAACGCTTGTAACAAAGCTTCCTTGCCCCCCAGCTAAGAGATTTGGGGGATGCAGCTGAAAGTTAGTTTTCAGAAATAGTATATGAAGTGTGACACTTTAAAATTAAAGTGGGGGTGAAACCTATTGCATAGAGATGGGCAAATACTTTGTGCACAAACCATGGCATGTATGGAACATCTAGTTTCAGATGATCTCTGCAAGAGATAAACGTGTGGTTTTGGATATTTTTCTGGACAGAATCCAGAATTTCAGTGCTTAGAGCAGAGAAAGTGATTTGAATGTCTCATTTCATTTTAGCTGCTCTGATTAGACCTTAGATTGGGGTCCCCAAACTTGGCAACTTTAAGACTTGTGGATTTCAACTCCCAGAATTCTCTAGCCAGCTTAAAGTTGCCAAGTTTGGAGACCTTTTCTTTAGATTATCTCCTGTTCTCTAAAATGATCTTCTCTGCGTTTTTGGATATATGACAGACCCCAAGTCAAAATTTTACAAATCTTCATGGAAAAACTCTATGTGATTGCTAAGAATTGAAAATGACTTGATGGTACAATATCTTCATCCTCGTCATCCTCATCATTTTGTTGGTTTGTGTTCAACTTGTTTTAGATTCAATTTGTAGTCTACCAAAACACCAACATCCTTCTCACAACTGGCAAGCTGTATCTCCTCTATCCTACAATAATGTCATTCATTTCCCCATGCTAGATGAAGGACTTTATATTATTCATTATTTATATTATTTATATATATATCTAACTTTGTTTCTTTTGTTTTAATAATGTTCTCCATTTTCACAGCCTGCAGCAATTTTTCTGTACTTTAGTTCACAGTCATTCAAATGTCATTTTCCTTCTTCTACAGTTTGATGGATTTGCAATAGCCCTCCGCCACCTATTCTTCTTGGTAGGTACAGCCTGTCGACGTCACTTCATGGATTTAAAGCGTTGTACATATTCAAAAGTTTATGCATTTTCCAGTCCAAATTTTCCAGTTCAGTTAAAGTCCAGATATTGAGATTAGCCATAAAATCCATCCAAGTTTAATCAAAGTGTGATCCTGACTCTGATATTTATTCATTTAACTTTGTAATTTTTTCTAATGAATCAGTTGAAAAGACCGTATTAGCCTCCTTAATTTGTTATGTTGTCTACATTTTTCCAATGTTGCATGATTATTATTTTGGCACCTAAGTATTAATAAATAATAAATTCCTTATGTTTTTTTGGTGCTGTAAATAAATGTAATAAGCCTATCTCTGGGGAGCATTCAACTCTTTGATTAGTGATGTTATCACTTTGATTATCTCCTCAAAATGTATATGGCGAAAGGTATAACCTTAAGCTTCCTTTAAACCTTATGGTGAATCCCCCATTTCTGATTGCAATAATAACCTACACCAATTTGAATTTTTCCTTTTGATTGCTTTAAATAATAAAGTATTAAATTCTCAAAATTGGGTATTGGGCCATCTTGCTAAATGCCTAATACCAGAATAGCAATACGACTTAGAGTTATATAGTCCCCTATAGCACTTTACCGCACCATCTAAGCTATTTATAAAATCAGCATATTGTCCCCAACAATCTGGGTCTTTATTTTATTGATGTTAGAAGGATAGAAGGCTGAGTTAACCTTGAGCCAGTCAGGATTGAATTCCTGGATATGGGCAGAATCAGCCTGAAATACTGAATTCTAATCACTGTACTGTTCCTTATAGAATAGGCATTGTATCTTATCCCTTATTGTTACTCAACCTGGACTTTTGTTGTGACCTAGGCTTCACAAAAATCACGAAACAGATGCCTTGTCCCAACAAAACCTCTTTTTATTAGGTTAATGTGATTGTCTATCTTTCACATTCAGCAAAGTCCCAGCAAACAGTCTTACAAGGGTGAATTACAAGCGCAGACCTTATCAGGCTTGAAACGTTGCCAGGCTGATCGCTTTCAAGCACGACACTGTACAAGAAAATACTTGGCAAGGAGTCTCTGAGAGTCACAAACAAATCTTCATTCTAATTAAATGAACTAATTGTCTCCTGAAAACACCACTCCCTTTTTGCTCCTCTTTATTCCCTATGAGAGGAGCCATTCACCATCCACTTGGACCTTTACTCCCGAGCCGAGCCTTGTTCCTTAACTGTTCCCTTCTCCTGGCAGCTCTGCGCATGCACACATTGGGAACGGGCTCTAGCTGTTCTTCTGCTCCACTGATCTCTGACTCCAAAGGCAGCTGATAACTGTCGGACGGCCCAGGCCCCATCTCTGCCTCCGACACAGAGCACTCATCAGAGCCTTTCTCCAGACTCCAGGACTGGCCCATGTTCCTCCCAAACCTCGTCACTGTTCTAGTCTGCTGCCAGCTCTGCTGGTGGGCCATAACAACTTTATTGAAAGGTTCCATATTACTATAAAAAGTTTTAGTCTATAAAGATTATGTTCCCTCAAATAATTTATTTTATCCAAGCTACAATGATCATCTTGTTTGACATGTGCTATTAGTGGAGTTTAAAGGTAGTGCATTTTTTCAAAGCTGTATGTCTAGTCTTCCAAATCTGAACCATTGTTTCAGTAAAACACTTTCAATCTCTTATTTTAGAAAAACACATTGTAGGTGAAAAAAAGCATTGATTGATAAATGTGTATGGCTCTGCCATAGTTTTAATATGACTCCATTGTTTATAAGACTCTCCTGTAACAAATGGAATCATATGCCCTAACTCTTATATAGGATTTTACTCCTTTGGATCTGACCTACCTTCAATCTGAGTTGGAAAATCTTCTTTTCTGAGTTCTGTGATGCTATTGAAGTTCTCTATTTTTTTCTTCCACTTGATATCATGAACTCCAGGATAATACAATTATAAAGAGTCCAATTACCTTCACTTCAACCAATTAATCCCTGCTGATAAGGCCAGGATAACAGATACTGATTCTAAATGATATTCTTGGCCTGTTTTACACACACACACACACACACACACACACACACACACACTCACATGGAATTACATGATTTCATTATGTAAAGCACAATATCTCTCCTTTTCTGATGAGCCTACAGATTGTAGGCTAAACTGTAGCCTTCCAGGACAGTGTTTCAATCACATGCATTGTCTCACCAAACTTCTATGCCTATAACATATTTGTCCATCTATGTTAGGATTTGAAACTCTGCCTGTTTTTTCCATGCTGTGTACTTCAGTGCAGAAATATAGGAAATTGTGAACAGCATTTCCTAGCAACTTAGCTGCTGTAACTCTTTTCCAGTCGTTCTGTCCTCTATTATGCATGGGTCTTCTGCCCTCATCCTTCTTCCTTTTCTCCATGCATTTTTGGCACTGGTCCTTGGCAGTATATTCAATTCTACCCTTTGGTCACCTTCCTTCTTTGCTTTAACACCCTCCTGATGAACTTGGCAAGGCACTTGTCAGACATGACCTTCCCAGTTTGGGTATTTATGCTGAATAAATTATATCTTCCTGAGGAGGAAGTAATAAAATACTAATAACTGCAGATCTCATTAGTATGAATATCTTATCCTAGACTTTTAATAACATAGTTTGTCTTTCTTCTAATTAATGCAACTGAAAATTCACAAAAGGGTTCATAGAGGAACTCTAATTTTAAAGAGAGAATATAGAAAAAGAGAGTCCTCCCTTTGCTCTTTGTGATAAGGTCACTGTCTCCCAAAACACAGTGAAATACTGTAACTAGAAGGAACAGTTTGCCCAGTAGACAAATTGTGTGGAGTAAAAAAAATATTTATTTATTTATTTTTGTTAATTGCTTATACGATAACAGGTATAAGTAAAAACATAGTTAGGAATACATGGATACATATAAGAAAAAATTTAAAAAAATAAAAAGAAACAATAGGACAGGGACGGTAGGCACGATTGGTGCGCTTATGCATGCCCCCTACAGACCTCTTAGGAAAGGGGTGAGGTCAATAGTAGACAGTCTAAGGTTAAAGTTTTTGGGGTTTGGGGAAGAAACCACAGAGTCAGGTAGAGTATTCCAGACATTGACCACTATGTTGCTGAAGTCGTATTTCCTGCAATCAAGTTTGGTGTGGTTAACCTTGAGTTTGTATCTATTGTTCGCTCTTGTGTTGGTATGGTTGAAGCTGAAGTATTCATTGACAGGTAGGACATTGCAATGTATGATTTTATGTACTATGCTTAAATCGAACTGAAGGCAGCGTTGTTCTAGATTTTCTAGGTCTAGAATTTTGAGTCTGGTGGCATAAAGTATTCTGCAACAAGTAGAGGAGTGAAGAATTTTTCTTGTGAAATATTTCTGGACTTTCTTTGTTAATATCAGATACGTAATGTAGGTTCCAGACTGATGAGCTGTATTAGAGTATTGGTCTAGCAAATATTTTGTATGCTTTAGTTATTAGTGTAATATTACCAGAGAAAAAGCTATGTAAGATTAGGTTAACAACTCTTAATGCCTTTTTGGCTATATAGTTACAGTGGGCTCTAGCACTTAGTTCATTAGAGATAAGAAAATCCATTTATGATGCCACAAAGATATTGAAAATTTGATATGAAATTAGTCAAGTGGGACTTGCAGTCTATAGAGTTGATTTCAAGTAGATTACAAGTAAATAAGAAACCATCCAACTGATAAATAAATACATAAATGTTTATTGTTGATTTTGCAAATTTGGCGGTAATGCATAATTAATAGTCATGGGTCTTGTCTATAATTTTTAAGTAAGTAAGTGCATTGAAATTTAAATTTTAGCAGGTAAAAAAAATCAGTTTTTAAAATCAGAGTTACTTCTTTAAGGCCAATAAGTATGTACTATATTTGTTTGCTGTTTGATCCTTCAATAAATATACAAATATTTTGCTGTAGTGTTTCATTCATCATAAAAATGTGTAAAAAAATCTAACATTCTTTCACTCCAACGAACTGGTGGTCTAATCTTAAATTTTCCTTGCAAGACTTAGAGATCCGTACAACTTCTCATGGAATTTTTCCCCTTCTTTGCTACCACTAATTTTGATTAAAAGGTTAATATCAAATTAGATGATTTACAATTAAATAAGTAGTGGAGTGGTGGTGGATAGAAGAGTCAGTTTACATGAAAAGAATGGATAGGGGTTTTAAACTAAAATATCTAATCTAAAAGGTTTCTGGTGGTGACATCATTCCTCTTTGCTCCACCCACATGTGGGTTAGGGTTACATCTACAAGTTAGACTAAAAAAGGAATATCTTATGAAATCTTGGGAAGGCAAAATTTAGTATGATATAACTTTGGAGCCAGAAACAGCATAAAAATACAAATCTATGTGATCTTTTAAAAAGTGCTATAGCTCAATGACAATCCATGAATTTTATGAACACAAATTTCCAGAAATTCCAAATACGGTATCTATATTGTACTAGATAATACTTAAGTACATGCACCATAGGGATTAAGCAACTTCTGCTAATAAGATTTGCGGTTTAAGCGAACTAACTTCTGCTAATAATATTAATACTTTTCTGGTATTTTTCCATACTGTTTCAATTGCATGGGTCAAGAGTCTGATACTAGTTACTAGCCCCGCAGTTGCATTTTGTGCTAATTGAGTTTCCAAATGCTTTACAAGAGCAGCTTCATGGCTGCAATAAGAGGTCACTGGAGCATGAATTACTCTGAGTAGAGCCTCACAGCCCATGAACGGAAACAACTGGTGCAGAACCTGAAGATGTGCAAAGTTTATCCTAGCCACAGTTGGTCACCTTCTTATTCACCAATGTGAATGAGAATAGACAAACTTAGATTAGGTGGATGAACAGAAATGGAAAGCAAAGCAAAACAAATGAATGTTTTGTGGGTAAGGATCCTAAAACATCCTTACCCACAGTGCAGCCTTCCATTTACCTGGGATTTCAATGTAGCCTATAATCTCTACACATCATAGTTAAAGAAATATGGACATTTATAGTCATTGAGAAATTATGGGAATTTTAAAAACTATACATTGGGGCACCAGGTTGGAGAAGGCAGTGGTAGCTTTAGTCAGCTTCCTTAGCAAGTGAGGTATTTTATTGTCTCTATTATCTTTTAATAGAAACACTCAGTTAATAGAAACACTCGGACTTCTTTTAATTGCTGTGTTTTATTCCTCAGTGTGTCTGGAGTGCAGATGGCATTTGAAGAACAGAAGACTTCGTCACAATTAAGAGGCAGAAACATGAAATGAGGTCAGCTTTACCTGCAAAAGATTAAATGCAATCACTGGAATAAGAGTCAGGCAACCGTGACCCTTAAACTATGGAAAGTAATAAATCACTGTTGTAAGAAAGAGGAACCATTAAATTGTCTGATTGCAAAGGGGCATTAATTCATTCAATTAGTAACGATGAAACAATCAGCAAAGCAAAGTGATTGACATATGCTTCTGGAAAATGGTGGCTTTTAATTAATCACCAAAGATTTGTTGCATAAATTAGTCCATTACTTGACTCTGAGCACTTCATGTTTCAGTTAAATCACACGAAAGCAGATGAGAAAGAGCCTTGAATGGGTTGATGGAAAATTGCTTCCTGGCGATGTATTGCAGGGGTATCAAACTCGATTTCATTGAGGGTCACATCAGGGTTGTATTTGACCTCGGGAGGGGCAGGTGGGGATGAATGGGGTGGGCATGGCCAGATCAATGTCACTCATGTCGGGGGCACCTGTGGTGGCCTGGGTGGGACTGGAGGAGTCCATTGTTTTCACTGGAGGAGGGCAAGACCAGGAAGAGCACCAAACCTTTTTCCTCCAGCCTTGACATCTCTATCAGATCACACAGAGAATCCCCAAACAATGGCACAGACTATCCAGAGCCCTAGGCAGTGAAGGGCAAGTGCCCAGCCTGGCCCTCTAGTTCCCAGGGCCCCACAGTCCAGCCCCATGTCCCTGAGGGGGTCCCTGACTGTGCTGCTCCATGGCTGCTGCTGTTGCTGTTCTCACTTTCCTTGGCCAGGTTGCTCATAGTGTGTGCAGAAGGGCAAAGTGTGTGGGTCAGAGGTGTTCTATTGCCAGGACAAAGCAGACTCAAAGACCGGAGTTGAAATCAGCTTTTATTAGCAACCAGTAACTTCAACTGAAGTCGAGCTGCGGCAGCCCTTTTTATAGTGGCTGCTCGCAGCTCGCAACCAATGGCATGTATTTAAACTTCCCGCTGCTTAGGTGGCCAATCGGAAACTGTCGTTCTTAACCAATCGTTAAGCTATGTTGACTAACCAATAGGAATGTAGTATTAGAAGTCTATACATGAATACACTACAAGAGGGAGGCCCACTCGCTCTCCATACAAGGAGACCTGGCTGTAACCAAAGCATTCTCAGCAATAGGATAGGAGACCACCAGGGGTGGTCAGAAGGAAGGGACAAAAGGATGGCCAAAGGATAGCAGGGCTGATGGTGGCCAAGTACTAAACATGCTAAACCTTCCTTTCTTTCTTTTCTTTTTTTTCCTTCCCTCTTCATTCTCCTTTCTTCTTTCTTCTGCTTTTTCCTTCTTTTTCCTTCCTTGCTCTCTTCCCATCTTCCCTTCTTTTTCTTTGTCTTTCCTTTTTCCCTTTCTCCTTTCTTGCTCCTTCTTGGTTGCTCAAGTGCAAAAGGAAAAACATTTTCCCTTTTGTTTTGTTTTGCTTTTAGTTTGCTTTGCTTGTTATCATATGACACAGAGATCAATTTTATGTACTATGTATACATCAAATATACTTTCTGGATTTGGGAAATATGATGGTTTCCCAACCCTACAAGGGCCTAGGGTGGGTGGGCCAACAGACTCACAACAGGATCCAAACCTACATGTATCTAATGTTTCCTTCCTGTGCAAACAGCTGGGTACAAAAAGCTTTAACTGGGAAGGTTAACTTCAAACAATGTTCAAACTGGTCTTCCTTGAGTTACAAAGGCAATAACTGCCAGAATCATCATTGCTACACATTTATTTATTTATTTGTCAATAGCTAACAACAGGGGTCCTCAACCACCGGTCCCCAGACCGGTACCGGTCCGTGGAACAATTTCTACCGGGCCACCAGTTTGCTGGGTGCTGCCATCTTGTTTTTATGAAAAAGTCCTTCCAGTGAGCTTTTCCGGATAGAAAGCGGCGTTTGGGTGCTGAAAGAAACCTCGCGCCTTAGTTTCATCGAAGGGGGGTGGCTTCGAACAAAATTAAGGCATGAGGATTCTTTCAACATGCATGGCAAGGCAAGCCAAGTGACCGTCCTGAAGCCGTCACGAAGCCCATCGACACAGGTACAAAGGCAGAGTTGAAGGTGGCAGGGAGAAGCGGGGGACGGCTGGCTGGCCGGTCACTCGGCTCGCCTTGCCATGTGTGCTGATGCCAGTACCGGGCCGCAGATGATTTTGTGATGCCGGTACCGGGCCATGGCACAAAAAAGGTTGGGGGCCACTGGCTTACAAGATAATAGATATAAGTATAAACATGAGTAAGAATACAGGAAATAGGTACGAATAAATGGGGACAGTAGGAGCGGGACAGTAGGCACGATGGTGCACTTATGAACCTCCCCTTATACTATGTTATGCATTATGGTCATAAATTATGACATTATGTGACTGCATATTGCAACCCTGGAAATCGTTGCTTGGCAGTCCCAGTTGCTATTGTAACTCTAAGACCATACAGGTTATAAAAGCAGGGACACTCATGTGACCACTTTGTGGGAACAGGCAGGAATCTCAGGGCAGCTGACTGATAGGTGGGTGTTATAAGGATATCAGCACATCAGGTTTAGGAAGGCTGATTTAGCAATGCTAAGACCGCAGAGTTTCCTTAGTTATATTTTTATAGCCATTTTTGGATGTATGATGATCCTTGATAGTTTAGATAAGTTCTTATCTGTGTAGCATTAGAATTGTTATTATTATTATATATTGGTGAATTTCAATAATAACCATGATAAATACCACACAATTCAAATTTTCACTGCTGGCAATGTTTGGTTTTAATATTAGCAGAATGTCTCTGAGCAGTAGTTCAGAACTTCATTAATTTTATTTGGTTCAGGGATTAAAACAGGCTGAATAAATTAAAATGGAATATTTTAAAAATGAGTTCTAGGAGCATATCAGCAAAACAGATAAGCTAGATAAGTTAACACTAATATATAATAATCTGTTGTAGCAGGAAACTCCACAAAACCTGTTATCCTTCCTATATATCAAAGAAACAGATTATTAGGTGTGCATCTTAAATAAACTTGCCATATTTTTTTAAGGCAATATGGAAAAATTAGCCCATGATATGTGCTGTTCCAACTTTTAATAATACTATGTTTCTCATATAATAAGGCTGGGTTTTATTTATTTTTTGAGTCCCGAAAATATGGCTAGGCTGTCTTTTCATGGGTGACTTAATTCCTCCCCTCCCGGCATCTTCGGGTGGGCGGTGACAGCTTGGATGTTGACTTTGGCATTGATGGGGCACTTCGTATCGGGGTCAACGCAGGCAGCACCATATCCGGGTGTGCAACAAAAGTATTTCCTAATGACAAGGCCCCCCCACCATTCCCCTGATTTCGCATGTTTTAATATAGGCCTTAATTTGGGGGGAGGGGCTTAATTTCATTTCATGCCTATAAAACATGCTGGGACTTCCTATTGGGGGGAGGCCGTATTGTTGGAGAAACAGGGTAATAGTAGGCAACTGTTTGCTATGCAAAATAGTCCAGATAAGAAGCACAATCAGGAGTGCTAATTGTATATTTATTGTTAAGTGAACTTGATTTACAAACTTATGAAAAACTAATTTCAGTTACCTGAAACCTGAATTTTATGGAAACGTTCATATTCATGTTATTGGCAACTGTTAAAAAAAATCAAATCATCCAACCCTTTCCTCTATAAAGAAACCTTATTATCATTTTTGAACAATGGGCCTCATCTCCTTCAATTGATAATACCTGCCAGGTAGTTTATAACACTCAGAACAGGCCTTATTGTTTTGCAAGTGAGGAAGGACATTTTGGATTCCATTAAGACATCAAATTTTTAGTATTTATTTATTTTTGCTAAATTTTTACTTCCTCAAATATGACAAATGGCTGATTGTGGGATTATAATATTGCCTCTTGTGGTTAAAAATAATAAAATTTTGGCTTGCTCTAAGTATTTGGAGCCTGATTTTACTGTTTATTTCAGTCAATATTAACAATATTAACATTGAAAAGTCTAAGAAAATAACAAATATCACAATTATTTGAGCACTCCACTATTGCATATTCTAGCACCCAAATATGGAATAATGAAATACATAACAAATGTACTTGGTCAACATACTCAGAAGACGTTTTTCAATTATGAAAGGATTACAAGAATGTGCCAAAATTTAATCTAATTGTTTCTATTATTCACAGATAATTGTTGTTAGTGTCTCAAAAACAGTTTATGGGACATGCAAAAATGTTCCTATTACAGATAATGAGATACTAGACATGGTACAAACTATGGTGAATGTTGGTTATTGAACAGACTACCCACGTTTATTTACTGTATAGTGTCTATAGACCACCCAAGCTATACAATTCCTAGCTACATACAACAGGATCAGAAAATAAATGATTAAATAAACTAACAAGAATAAGAATATGTAGAATAGAATGTCCAGATGAATAGAATATTTAGGGACAAATGCACAATGGATGAAAAATGTTTTCATTGTTATGCAAAAGGAAAGGACAGAGGATGCTACATTGATATCCTATAACAAGCATATTCTAAAAGAGAGAGAGAGAGAGAGAGAGAGAGAGAGAGAGAGCTACTACAGAGAAGGCCTTATGCCTCACTGACATCCATATATTTCCAAGGAAATGGAAAATTCTGTAGGTCTTCTCAAGTCATTAAGGATGTTTTAACAGAATTAGCTATGACAGTGTATGATATAAACTGCTATATTTTGTAAGGTTTTGTAAGCAATTATCAACATTTTGAATTGGGCCCAGTGGTTTATCAATGTCCAGTTGCAGTGACCTCTAAGTCAATGACAGAGTTGTCCCACCATGTTGGGTACTCGTTCTAGACCAGCTGTAGTTCCTAAGTTATCCCTGCAGATAACTTTGCATAGAATGTATTGCATAATCCATGATTTTTAATTACCAGATCATCATGTCCAGTTAGGGTCAATACTTTTACCCCAGCTAAGCTGGCTGAAAAACTTCTGGCCATGGTTACTACCTGCTGATTAAATAGGAACTGTTGAAAGCCAACTCTTTTGGAGGGACACAAGCTGTCTAAAAGTAACTATAATTTTTAAGTACTTGGTTAAAGGAGTGGGAGGTTAATCTTGCAAAATTAGAGATACTACAATCCTTTACTCAGCTATATGGGTATGGGATTATAACTTGCTCATACCTATGGTGATAGTAATATAGAAGGGTGAGGAACAAACAAAATTGCCCAAACCAAAGACAGAAAATATAATATAAAGTTGTGCAAATCTGTATATCCTGAAGTATAAATAAAAACTACATAATTATATCTTTGAAAACATTTTTACTATGCATTCTGTCCTGCCAACGTTTATTTTAGCTATCTGCAGTAAGGCAGGTATTTTATTCTCATATAAATGAAACAACAAAGATACCGTACTTTTTGTCTTCTCTTTGCAAATCTATAGCAAATGGAATAAATTCAGGAAGTAGGCAAATACAGTTGCCAGTTCTGGCATGAAGTGAATAAAATACATTTGTTTAACATTGATAACGTAGGAATAGATAGTGGCTAGGGACCTAGCTTTAAATTGTAGTTTTGGATTGCTATTGCTGCCACTTGGTGGTTCCCCAAGAAGGGAGAACTATTATTATTATTATTATTTGTACATGAAAAGAAATTACCAACAGAACACAGGGACAATTTATAGAACAAATGTGCAATAAAAGAATTATTAATCATTTAAAAGATATTCCATCTGACAAATATATTTTTTATATATCCGTATATCCGTTTATGGCATGAGTGTGTATGTGTGTGTGAGAGAAAATCACTACCATTTGTTCTCTCTCTCTGGCAAAATATTTTTTTGGTTTTTTAGCAAAGAATTATTAATTGAAAACTGAGTTATGATTATAAGGAGATGTCCCATCTATATATGAATTAAACTGAAGTCGTATCATATATCAATAAAACAATCCTGTTTTATTGTTTTCTGATTAATTTATAAGCGAATTTCTTAGCTGATGCAATTCTCTACACTGTAACTATCGAAATCTAGAAAATGAAAGTAGTATTCCTAAAAAAGTAATATAATGTACTAGAACCGTGATGGCAAACCTATGTCACGTGTGCTGGAAGTGGCGTGCAGAGCCATTTCTGCCAGCACGTGAGCCATTGCCCAGAACCGATCCACTGCACATGCATGCGTGCCTCCCGCCAGCCAGCTGATAGTCGGGTATCTGCAGCGCATGCACAGGACACTGCTGGATTTGACTTGAAGTCTTCTCCCCCATCCAGGCCCCACCAATTTTGTATTTATATCTGTCTCAATATCATTTTATATCCAGTAGAGTTATCAGTTGTAATCTATAACATCAATTCATTAAATTGTGAATCTCTGGCCACTACTTTCCTACACCACTGTTTCTTAAAGCAAACTTCCAGGATTTCTCAGATTCCCCCATGACCCTCTCAGGCTTTGCAAAATCAAAATTATTGAAAATTATCAATTTATAGTCTAAGTTTAAAAATAATATAATATTAAAATCCCATCAAACAATCTTGAAAAGTAGCATCCATTTTAATATTAATATTCATCAATATAACCATAAAAACAAAGGCTTTTTTACAATCTCTTCTAAATTGTAAAAATAGGAAGGTGTCTTAAAGAGAAAAAAGTTTAAGAAACACTGTTCCTAGGCAGATATTCAAAAACTGTAAAAGATTGATATATCTTCTTTTGTACTGAGGTTTAACAGACTTCTGAATGTCTATAAAACCTTAATGGAATCTAAAATATTTTAATCCCAATGGGATTACTACTAAATTTGCTAAATTACTACTAAATTTTCAAGAGGGAATTAATCAGCAGTTAAGACACTGCATTTTTCATTTGTATATATCCATAATGAATTCCTTTATGACTAACATTTGAGAATTTCATTGCAAAATTCAGTGAGCAAAATTCAGTAAGAAATACATGCAGACAATTTTTTTTTTACTTTTCACAGTTTATTTTTAGCCTTGAAATCGTAATAATATCTCTGTGTTGTGGCTAGAGAACTACATAGAATGTACGCAAGTATCAATAGGTTTTTTTAACTGCATAATTATGACTTTGATTTGTGTTGGAGATATCCAGAAAAAGAAGCAAGGAGGGATTATGATGAAAGTAGACACAAATCATTGTGATGCAAGTTGTTCTGTCCTTTGGGCCTTCCTTCTCCTGGCCTTTCCGGAGAGTTTGAAGATCTGGTTCTGCTAACTCTTGTGGGTTCTGCAGAGGAGACCACAACTTTAGGAGTTGATTAACTTCTTAAATATGCCCCGCCTGCCCAGTCTTTTTAACCTTAACTATTCTATCTTTGCTTTAACTACTTTCTTTTACCAAGATACTTCCTCATAGTCCCTATTCAGGGTGCAGTCAGAGTGATTGGATGGAGCTGGGCATTTACTGGCCATATGATTCCTACACAGAGTTTGCAGCAGATTTTTCTTTGTGCCCTAAGACAGTGGTTCCCAACCTTTTTTTCACCCCGCACCCCTAAAGAAATTTCACTCGAACCTCGCACCCCCTGAAATTTAGACTTTAGGAACTACTGAACGCGTTAAATATATGGTAGGATTGAATCTTTTCAGCTATGTATGTGACGGCCACTAAATAACGATACTTAACTCTAAAATGAAAACAAAGTTAATCCATTGCATAATAAATAAAAATGCCAACATATAGCCAATATCCTATTATTTACCTGGACTTTTCTCGCACCCCCTGGAATATCATCTCGCAGCCCTCGGAACCCCTGCCCTAGGAGAAAAACATCCGTTACTATCTATGGCTTTTATGTTTTTAATTATACACCACCCAGAGTTGCTCTGTAAAGGAGATAGGGGGCCTCTAATTTGATCAATCAATCAATCAATCAATCAATCATTGTTGTGTGCATATAAGAAAGGGCTGGAGCATGTGTCACACTTTATTCTCATTTTGATACAAAATGATTCTGTAGATGCTTCTGGTCTTTGACCACGCTAGTTGAAATCACACAGTTATAAAAAGTTCCAACTCGCAATTCTGTTAGGTCTCCATTGCCAGTCAGCTATCAATCCTTCTCTCTCCCCACCTCTCCCTTCCTCTCTCTCCTCCCCTTCATGATTCTGGCAAGAGCTCCCTTTTCTAACGTCCATTTATGTCAGATAATTTTGTTACAGAATCAGGCTGTTAGTTTTTTTTTTCTTAGTCATAGCATCACCTCTTGTTTTGATATACAGCATTTGCTGAAGTTTAATGAGATTCTAGAGCTATTCATCTTCAGGAAATCTCGTGACCAACAGTCTTTATTAATAAGGATGCCTCTGACATCTAAAAATTTCACGTATCACCAAGAGGTCATTTAGGTTTCAGAATAGGTTCCTTTCCCCTCTATTTTATTCTTGTTCCTCAGAGATCATGTACAATAAATACTAAGTGTTAATATGAAGAGCTGTTTAATTATTCATACAATGGACAATAAAATGTGTCTAAAAATATTGCCAAAAGCTGA
The DNA here is from genome assembly GCF_049901715.1 of Pseudonaja textilis. Lineage (NCBI taxonomy): Eukaryota > Metazoa > Chordata > Lepidosauria > Squamata > Elapidae > Pseudonaja > Pseudonaja textilis. The sequence goes on along the minus strand of NC_141994.1, from coordinate 6,318,765 downwards.
TTGGACACATGTGTCTCTGTCTCAAACCTAGTTGTAACATTTACATCAAATGTGAGGTACTTAGTCAATATTTGCTTTTTCCCCTGGATCATTTCCTTGACCTTTTCAGCAGGAAATGGCTTCTCTTCTTATAAGAGAAGAGAACTGCTATTAAATTTTGGGATCTTAACACGAGAACTTGTTACGAATTGCACTTTGAGAAGGTTGCTAGATAGACATGGGCTTGTATTAACATTGGAGCAAAATCAATCCTCGAAGTTTCTAAGGGAAAAAAATATCTGCAAAGGGAAACATATATATATATATATATGTTATGTCTCCTCTTGGAAATTCAAACGAACAAACACAAAGCAGCCATTTCACAATCAAATCAAACTGAAGGAAATAACAAGATAACAGCTGGCAGAAACTGTTAGGACTCCCCTTCGAAATTCAAACAAACAGAGAGCTCTTTACAGTAACATCCTCATTCAAAATAGTCATTTTGTTCCTGGCAAAAGGCACCAGCTCAGCTGTGTCCTTTTATACCCATTAAGGCAACGTGCTAATTAACTGGCTTGCCCTTCAGATTAACGTTTCCTGGTTCTGACGTCAATCCACGATCTAACAGTCATCAGAGTCAAAACTCCCCACAGGACCGATCCTTCCAATCACAACATATATATATATATATATAAATTATTCCATTGCTAGTTTTCTTCCAAATGTTTTTAGAATTTGGTATCATGGTGCTTCTGATACCTTTGGTATCATTGCACCGTAATGCTAGTGTTGTTACAATTTTTTATTTCTCAATTATTCTGCATCCTCTTGGGCAATCCAATGAGATCATTCAGCTCATCAAAGAATTTATCTTTGAATATTTGAATGGAGGACTTCCTTAAATGTCCTTACCGAATCAACATGACCATCTCACAACCAAGATTACCTCAAAGTGACCCCAACTGCTTTGTAGCCCTTCACACCACAACACTGCGCAGATGTCTTTTTTGAAAGAAAAAACACTGAGAAAAGTTGTGGGTTACATTTTCCTCAGCATTCTCCGCTGGTTTTCACATGTAATTAGTGGAGAAGACTGAGGAGGCTATAATCTCACAATATTCTCCAGCAGCACTTGTAAAACCTGGTACAGACTTCTGCATAGACGCAGCATCTTTACAGAAGGTCTTCAGCTTTTCCAAGGAATCGAGTTAGAAGATCTGAAAGCAATGCAAAATGCTACATTGAGGCAAAGTGTTGATGCTTTGCTTTGCCAAAAAGAATTGGATTGTCTCTATTTATTTATCTTATTTATTTATTTTGTCAAGCGACTACTAGATAACAGGTATAAGTATAAACATGGTTATGAATACATGAAATGGATACGAATAAGAAAAAAAAGAAACAATAGGACAGGGACACTAGGCACATTGGTGTGCTTATGCATGCCCCCTACAGACCTCTTAGGAAAGGGGTGAGGTCAATAGTAGACAGTCTAAGGTTAAAGTTTTTGGGGTTTGGGGAAGAAACCACAGAGTCAGCTAGAGTATTCCAGACATTGACTACTCTGTTGCTGAAGTCGTATTTCCTGCAATCAAGTTTGGTGCGGTTAACCTTGAGTTTGTATCTATTGTGTGCTCTTGTATTGCTTTGGTTGAAGCTGAAGTGTTCACTGATAGGTAGGACATTGCAATATATAATTTTATATACTATACTTAGATCGAACCGAAGGCGGTGTACTTCTAGGTTGTCTCGGTCTAAAATTTCAAGTCTGGTGTCATAAAGTATTCTACAACGAGTAGAGGAGTAGCACACATCTCTTTGTCAAGTCTCACATAGCCTCTGCTTAGTCTTTTTGAACTGGAAAAGTTTCAGGTTCATCAAAGTTCCGTCCTGATGTTCTCCATAAAGGTTTAATTGAAATATGAGCAGCCCTGGAGACTGCAGATTTATTAGAAAGCTAAGTCTATAATGTACAATGAGTCAAAACATTTACACAGTCATTAAAATGAGTTCCCAATCATGAAATGACCTCTGAAATATCTCATTTGAAAAAATTGAAAGCAAATATTATCAGTCAAATTCAGTGAAAATGGTGCAGAAACAAATGCAGAAGAAAAGTTTGACATATCAGTGGTAAAAGCCAGTTTCTGCCTTATCTCAACCCTGGAATATTAAACCTGAAATGACAAGTTAAATATAGTCATGATTAGCAATGAAACCATTTTGGCGGGGGGAAGGGCAGGAAAATAACCCTTCTTGACTTGCCCAAATGATACCTCTGCATTTGGACTCCAGTCGTTGCTATGTCTACAATGTTCTCTATACTAACATGCATATCATTTATAGTGCTTTGCTAGCCAGCATCAACATCTTAGACAGCCACTTAGTTATAAGTGCAATAAAGTTTCATTTGAATTAAACTCAATTCATAGTACCATGTGGACATAAATACATAGTTTTCTTGAGAACGATATGGAAATGATTTGACATTGCCTTCCTCTAGAATACAGGGTTTTTTTTTAATTCCCTCCTTGTCTAGCATGTAACATTTACATTCCTGATGTTATACTCCTGAAATATTAATAAGGTCCATCTTTGTTTTTGTTTTTTTTTTCAGATCAGAAAAAGTTGCCTAGATGTTGCATCTGCCTTGTTTTAAATGCATTATTTGAGAACTGGCCTTCTTGATTTCAGTAGTTTCAAATTGACACCTCTCAGACCAATTATTGACAGATGCCTAAAGTCTGCACATCTAATCTCAAAATATGTTTGTTGTTTCTTGCCTAAAAGACATCTTATTTTAATGTCTGTGTAATGTGAGTGCTGGGAGAAACCTAGAGGGTCTGAACTGAGACAAGCAAAAGATGCAGTTCTACTTCCATGGTCTAGTCAAAGGTTGCACTATTATGGCATATCCATGATTAATTTGGCTATACAATAGAGCAGGGGTCCCCAACCACCGGGCCCCGGACCGGTACCGGTCCATGGATCATTTTGTACTGGGCTGCAAAGAATGAAAGTAGGACCTACTTTGCTTGGGCGCTGTCATCTTGTTTCGATGGCGCTTGAGAAAGTGCTTCCGGGTGAGCTTGTCAGTCGTTGGTTGGAAAGCGGCGTTTGGGTGCTGAAGGAATCCTAGTGCCTTAGTTTCATTGAAGGGGGGGTGGCTTCAAACGAATGGTGGTGGAGTCTTGCGTTACTCAGGAGGAGATTAACAAAGAGCCTGAAAAGCCCATTGACCGTGAGAAGGTACAAAGGAGGAGTTGAAATGGGGGACGGCTGGCTGGCCAGTCGCTCGGTTCGCCTTGCCTTGGTCGTGCGTGCTGATGCCGGTACCGGTCCGTGGATCATTTTGTACCGGGCCACAAAGAATGAATAATCGTGAAACTGGTCCCTGGTACAAGAAAGGTTGGGGACCACTGCAATAGGGCATATTTTAAAAGAAAAACCAGAAGATCTTCATCTCATCCATTTAAATTGCAAATTGAATCCTACTGGCACAGGTCAAGCCAAGCCAAGCAAGATTGTTATTGCTTTTTAAAAGCAAAAATAATTGCAAATTATTAAAATATATTATCGATTCATTCGGCTGTCATATTTATATCTAATGCATTTTATTCTGGAGCCCAAGGTAGCATGCATAGTGTTCCTTCTTCCTGTTTTTCGCACAATATTTTCCCCGTGAGGTAGATTGGTCAGAGAGAATCATTGGCCCCAAGTTATCCAGTGGGTTTCGTGGCTCTGGAAGCTGAATTTGAATCACCCCAGTGCCATTCCAACACTTTAACCACTGCACAATCTGGAGAAATATTCTTCACTATATCATCAAGATACTAACCATTTCATGTTCCTAGCAAAGAGAAGAAAGGTAGGATTTCTTAAACTTTCTAATGCCAATCATTTGAAGAACACCCTAGAAGATAAATTCCTCTATTGAGAAAAGTGCTTTACATTTCAAAAACACAATAGATTTTTTCACTTTTGTGCACAGCAGAGGATATCTAATGGCTTCCAGTGGGATACAGTATTCATTTCACTTCAAATGAAAAGTGCCTTTGGTATTTGAACATATTTATGGGACTATGAATATGGCTACATTTTCACAGTAAACCACAAAAAGGCACAAGGTAAGTACAACTGCCTCAAGTAATATGGGATGTAAAATGAAAAAAAAAGGAACAAAAGAGCATAAACTCTTAAGTTTTTCTGCACTTCTATTTAGATTAAAATCTAAATTATGTTAAAAAAAAACAACCCACGCTTGTTAATTTTTTGGATCATTAAATCTTTAGTAATGTACTTAAACTAATGACTGTCAAGCCCCATCCAAGAATAACATAGAACAATCCAGTCAAAGTTTAGTTCTTTATTTGCTTCTATTCCATTGACAGAATTTTGCCAGACTTTAAACCCTTATTAATATCTACCTAATGGAAATATCCTGGGAGATTCAAGGGAGTGGCTATCCTAACTCTTTTCTTCTGCCTCCCATCCAGCTCCTGGATATGCTGTGTCTTGCCTTTCTTTTTGGAATGTGCTCTCCTCTTCCAAGGAAACCACTTCACTGTAATCCATTTCACCAGTTCCTTCATAATGACTTCCTTTTATATGTCTGGGTCTATGAAATTCATTTCCTCTTTGTTTCTTCTTGTAACTGGATTCTGGTCAATTCTGCCTAGAGGCTATAAACCCAATCCATTTATATGGCCTGTGGAATTCTTCCCATTACTACCCCCATTCGTCACCCAGAGCTTGTTTTTGAGACGTAGCATCTGTTTTGGAACCAAACTCCAATCCGAAATCCCCCCACCTCTAATTGGTAAAACCCCAAAACAAAGTTTCATTTTTTTTTTCACCTCAAGCACAAAGTTCAGAAGCGGTCCCTATGTGGCAACGAAAGTACTTATATGCTTTTCTTTAATCAGAACAGCCAATATAGCTACCGTGTTTCTCATATAATAAGGCCGGGTCTTATTTCTTTTTTTTGAGCCCCCCAAAAATGGCTAGGCCGTCTTTTCGGGGGTGACTTAATTTCCCCCCCCTTGCATCTTCAGGCGGGTGGGCGGGCGGCGATGGCTTGGATGTTGACCTCGGCGTTGGTGGGGCACTTTGTATTGGGGTCAACGCAGGCAGCACCATATATGGGTGTGCAACAAAAGTACTTCCTAACGGCAAGCCCCCCCACCATTCCCCCCCATTTCGCATGTTTTAATATAGGCCTTAATTTGGGGGGAGGGGCTTAATTTCATTTCATGCCTATAAAACATGCTGGGACTTCCTATTGGGGGAGGCCGTATTGTTGGAGAAACAGGGTATTTCTGCCAACTTCATCAGCTTCTGTAGTTATTCATCCATGGCGGAAATTGAAATGTTCTTCCATTTTTGTGCATACAGTGGTCTTGCTGCTGTCAACATATACAAGATCAAAGTTCCAAATTTTTTTCTCCAAGTCTTTTTCCATCAAACCCAAAAGAAAAATTTCATCTTTATCTTCATTTTATGAATTTTCTATATGAAAATATGAATTTTACTCCAAAATGTCTTTGATTTATTACATGTCTACCACAAATGGTAAAAAGTCCTGTCTTTACTTTTGCACTTCCAATATTTATTTTAAATACTGTGTTTCTCACAAAATAAGTCTGGGCCTTATTTATTTTTTTGACCCCCCCCCCAAAAAAACGGATAGGCTGTCTTTTCGGGGGTGACTTAATTCCCCCCCCCCCTTTCATCCTCAGGCGGGCGGCGATGGCTTGGATGTTGACTTCGGCATTGGTGGGGCACTTCGTATCGGGAGACCTTCTGCCACCATTGCTTTCCCTTCTCCCTTGCTGCTGCGGCATTTAGAGCAACAGTGCGACATTTGGAGCAGCCATGCGGCATTTGGCACAGCCATGCGCAGCCAGCCAGGGCTCTTCCCTGCAACCAGAGTCCGGTGGAGACACTCGGCTTCAGGCACTCCTGTTGCCGCCTTCCCAGGCATCGTTTGATGGCAAAACCTATTCTTTTAAAAACGACGCCCTACTACCAGTACGACAAAGCCTCCCCTGCCCGAGAGGACAGCCCAACCCCACATGGGAAGGCGAATCTCCCAGGGCTGCAGCGTAGGATTGGCCCACCCTGGGAGAAGTCAAAGCAAAACCAAAGTATCAACTGAGATCCCCAGATACACAGGAAGTATCATATCTTCAGGGCCTTTTGGAAAAATATCAAGATGGGGACGAATCTTATCCGTGGGGAATGATATTCCATAGGGAGGCAGCCAGCACAGAGGTCCATGCAGGATTCCACAAAACTGGGACTGAGGGTCCTGAAATTCTTCCAGAGGGATACCATTGACCATGGTATTGAAAGCCATTAATCTATCAAATAGAGCACACTGCTTCCCTTCTGGAGATCACCAAGAAGCATGACAGATGCTGTTTCCTTCCCATATTCAAATCTGATTCCTGATGGAAAAGTGTCTAGATAATTTGTTTCATCTGGAGTTGCATCATAATCACCTTTTCAACCACCTTGCTCCCAAATTGTCCATCAGGGTGGAATACAATGATACCTTCTTAAGGAGGAACTGAACCACAGCCTCTTTAAAAGATTGGGGCACTGCCCCCTCCCTCAAATACACTGCTCAAAAAAAATAAAGGGAACACAAAAATAAGACATCCTAGATCTAAATGAATGAAATATTCTTATTAAATACTTTGTTCATTACAGTTGAGTGTGCTGATAACAAAATCACACAAAAATTATCAATGGAAATCAAATTTAGCAACCCATGGAGGTCTGGATTTGGAGTTACATTCAAAATTAAAGTAGAAAAAAACATACAGGCTGATCCAACTTTGATGTAATATCCTTAAGACAAGTCAAAATGAGGCTCAGTAGTGTGTGTGGCCTCCATGTGCCTGTATGACCTCCTTAAAATGCCTGGGCATGGTCCTGATGAGGTAGCGGATGGTCTCCTGAGGGATCTCCTCCCACACCTGGACTAAAGCATCCTCCAACTCCTGGAGAGTCTGTGGTGCAATGTGGTGTTGGTGGATGGAGTGAGACATGATGTCCCAGATGTGCTCAATTGGATTCAGGTATGCGGAACGGGTGGGCCAGTCCATAGCATCAATGCCTTCGTCTTGCAGGAACTGCTGATGCACTCCAGCCACATGAGGTCTAGCATTGTCTTGCATTAGGAGGAACCCAGGGCCAACTGGACCAGCATATGGTCTCACAAGGGGTCTGAGGATCTCATCTCGATACCTAATGGCAGTCAGGCTACCTCTGCTGAGCACATGGAGAGCTGTGGCGGCCCCCTAAAGAAGTGCCACCCCCACACCATTACTGACCTACTGCCAAACTGGTCATGCTGGAGGATGTTGCAGGCAGCAGAACGTTCTCCACAGTGACTCCAGACCCTGTCACGTCTGTCACATGTGCTCAGTGTGAACCTGCTTTCATCTGTGAAGAGTACAGTATGCCAGTGGCGAATTTGGTGTTCTCTGGCAAATGCCAAACATCCTGCACGGTGTTGGGCTGTAAGCACAACCCTCACCTGTGGATGTCGGACCCTCATACCACCCTCATGGAGTCTGTTTCTGATCGTTTGAGCAGCCACATGCACATTTGTGGCCTGCTGGAGGTCATTTTGCAGGGCTCTGGCAGGGCTCCTCCTGTCCCTCCTTGCACAAAGGCAGAGGTAGCGGTCCTGATGCTGGGTTGCTGCCCTCCTATGCCCTCCTCCATGTCTCCTGATGTACTGGCCTGTCTCCTGGTAGCACCTCCATGCTCTGGACACTATGCTGACAGACATAGCAAACCTTCTTTCCACAGCTCGCATTGATGTGCCATCCCGAATGAGCTGCACTAACTGAGCCACTTGTGTGGGTTGTAGACTCAGTGCTACCACTAGAGTGAAAGCACTTCCAGCATTCAAAAGTGACCAAACCATCAGCCAGAAAGCCTAGGAACTGAGAAGTGGTCACCACCTGCAGAACCAGTCCTTTAGTGGGGATGTCTTGCTAACTGCCTATGCTTTCTACCTGTTGTCTCTTCCATTTGCACAACAGCATGTGAAATTGATTGTCAATCAGTGTTGCTACCTAAGTGGACAGTTTGATTTCACAGAAGTGTGATTGACTTAGAGTTACATTGTGTTGTTTAAATGTTCCCTTTATTTTTTTGAGCACTGTATATATTAACCACTGCCAATACCCATCCAATGTTAGTTCCTGAAAGGCTTTTACCAACTGGGAAGCAAGATCTAAAACACAGGTGCTCAAGTTCATACTTCCCTGGATCCTGTCCACTTCCTCAAGAGCAACAGAATCAAACAGTTCCCAAATAATTGGGTTACCTCCACTGGACAAGTATACATGCCAACAACCAAGAGAGAATGAATCTGAGTGATTCTATCTGGCAGAAAATGAGCAAATTCCTCAGTGTGTCCCTGCAAGTAGACTTTTGAGTCTCCTTATAAGGAATCAGATTACATTAAAGAGGGTGGTTGAGTGATTATTTGCAGATGCAATTCATGCAGAAAAGTATTTCCATTTCACCACATAAATTGCCACAAGGTAGGCTCCAATAGCAGCTCTTACCTGTGTTTGGTAGTTCTTTTTCTTCATCTTCTTCTCTTCATCTTCTGCTATTGGTGCCCTAGACATTGTTGACGTCTTCTTGATCTCTTGCAGTTCTTCTAAATATTATCGGGCCTGATTATGTTGAAGGGGCCAAGGAAGGTCACTGAGGTCCAAGCCTATCTAAAACCGCAATCACTTCCTATTTCAACTGACAACTAGAGTCTCAGTAAGATTACACGGCAGATTAAAACACAGCAGTTTTAATTCCCAGCTCCCTCTAAAACCCATCAGAGATCATTAGTCAGTCATCTATTGAGGGTGGACTGATCTAATGGGCTCTTCAGCTAGGCATTTTTATTTTGTGGGTCCCAAGACATATGTCCTGTCTGCCATAATGTGGAAAATTCTTCCCCCCTGAAGTTAGATTAGCTTTATCCTTATTGGTATTCTTGATGTCCCTCAATACCTGGTTATATAATTAATCCTGGTATACTATGATTAAACATTTCTCTCCTTGTACTGTAGATAACAATTGGGACTCTTTAGATATTGATGAAATACTTCCCCAGAATGCTTAATATGAGAAATGTAAAAAATTGTCTTTCAGCAAATTTGTACAACTTTATTATCACCTATAGCGGGGGGAGGGGTGTCAAAGTCATCATGGCGCCATCATATGATGTATCAGGACTTTTCTCCCCTTCACTAAACTGGGCATGGCCAGCGCATGACACACATGGTGACTTAGAATAATCAACTTCCAGAAGCAAGAAAAACTATTATAAAGTTTAGGCAGAATTTACTCATGATGTTAATTACAATACATTATCAACTCTTACAGTATAGGAAAATTATGAACAGTTTCTGGACTTTTTTTTTTTTTTTTTGTAAAAATTTTATTTGGGTTTTCAAATCATACAATTAAACCATACAATTAAAATATCTTTTTGAGAACAGTATGATTCCAGGTTATCACTTCTCTATACAGACATAAAACTTGTTTACATATTCATCTTTTTCTAAATGTCAGTATCTTTCTAATCCTATTTATACTTTTGTCTGTCCTATTTACACTTTCATATTTTCTTTTCTTATAAAACAAGATTTCCCCTGTAATTACTAACTGGAGTGTAACACCTTTATGTCTTTAAATTACTGTCCATTCAAATCTCATTTAAGATTTAATTTATATCTTAACAATTATAGCATTGAATTTCTAACCTCTATTTTATAACATATAACTTTTATCAACCAAATTCTCTTGGTACATTTCATTAGAAATACACACTAGGTTCTAAAAAATACAATTATAACATTCTATTTCATATAATTTATCAAGCAAGTTCTATATGGTACATTCCCTTAAAAATCAATAAATTCTAAACAGAAAAGGAAGTAAAGTAAGTAATGGAGTTGTTCTCTTCAAATTCATCTTAACATCTGATATTCATATTTCTTTTCAATTATATTTTAATAAATTATTGATAACAGTTAAAATATTCCCATCCTTTCCCACTTCCATTCTCTTATTCTGTTTATTTCATTTAGTTACATTCCATTACATAATAGTACCAATTTTGTCTTTCATTTTAATCACCTATATTTCATATTTTCTACACCCATTACCATTTCTAATATAACAATACTATCTAATGTACCCTTGCAGAATCCTCTTTCAATTAAGTTTTCAACCATTATCTCTGGGAATCCTTGTACGTTTTCCCTGCTTCTCTATATCCTGTGTCTGTCCTTTATAACTTCTTCTCCTTTCCATTTCCCCCTTCTTCTTCTCCCTCGCCTTTTTTACCCCCTTTCTCTCTAGTTCTAATTCTCCCTTCTGTAATCCTCTTCTGCTTCTTCCTAGTATTGTATTTACTTTTCAAATTATTCTTTTTTTGGTTGTTTTTTCAGATCTTTAGTTTTTCACTCCCTTTCTGCCCTTTTCCTTTTTAACCCCACATAGAATTACTTGATCATTAAGGATGGTTTCTTCTTTGTCCCGCCTTCTTGTTCTGCAAGCATTTTTTGTTGTTTTTTATAGTTCAAAATCTTCCCTCTTGTGCATCTTCTGTCTGCTTTTTAAGTTCCATTTTTAGCTCTTTAAGGAGTGATACCATTTTAAACACTTTTAAACAACCACCCAATTAATTTAGTCATTAAAATCCAAAAAACAAAATTCCAAAAATCATCAAGTAATCCAAATAATCCAAAAGCTGTTTCTTGCTTCTTTTTTCCACTTTCTCTTTCCAGAGGTTCTGTTATCTTGTAGAAAAGTTTCAATTACAATGTATCTTTTAGGAGTCTTGTTAAAATTTAACTGTTAATTCTTTTTAATTTCAGGTGGTCTCCATTTTTTCCAGATTCATTTTTCCCTTTCATTTTTCCCCCTCTCCTTTCCTTCTTTTAAAGGTTTTAAAATATCCAAAAGTCTTTATTATTCCTTTGACATTTTATTTTCAGCTTAAAATTGCCTATTAATGGCAAAGTGGATTTATATTAATTTCTTGCTTAGATCTCCTCTTCTTAGCATTTAAAGCCAATTACAACTGTCAATGTAAGAGGAAAAAAAAACCAAATCTTTTTCCTTTCCTCTCTCTTTCACCGCTTCAAAGATCTTCTTTGGGAACAGTATTATTCTTTATAGTTCAAAACCCAAGGTACCTTGTATAGTTTCTTTCTCAATTCAACCTGGTTAGTCAAAACTTTCTCTTTTATCTTCCTCCTGCACAATCTTGTCTGGTCAGGTTCTTCTTTGAGGTGGCCATTTCTGACCACCGCTGCAACCGCCTTTGAGAAAGGGAGTAATGGCCAGCTGAGGAGGACCCCTCAACCCCGCTGGCAATCTCCCCCCTCTTCATCACCTCTACGGGGCAGCTTAGCCCTGAATCTAAGCAGCTCGGGGCGCTCCAGCAGCGAGCATGGGTCGAAACCGCGCATGATCACGGATTTTAGTTCATCACCAAAGAAGCCCAAACCGGAAGCCTGGACTTTTTCTTAACTATGCCTTTAACTATTTATTTAATGTATTTTTGAATTAGTTCTTAAAACATTATATATTTATTGTTTAGCTATTTTTCTCTTTGTGTAAACTATTTTTCAATAAATAAGCAAGTAAATATTACCATACCTGCTACAGTGACACAACTAATGCCTAACTAATGTACAATTGAGGCTATTCGTATAAAATTTGGGGTATCAGCTCCAAATATTTATATTTACGTATCCATTTGAAGGTTTAAATTTGGTTGTCTTGAATAGTCTAAGAGGTTGGCTTTTTAATTAACGTGATTTTGTCTTAATCACTAAGTTGATGAAGTACAGATCTCTAGAATCCATAGGAATGAATGGTGATCTAAAAATAATTTTAACAAAGAAAAACATACTTTGAACATAGCATCATTTTAACACTTTGAGTCTTTCAATGACATTCCTCGAGGCAAAGAAATGTAAAAATAAAAGGAAATCCAAGAAGAAAGCATCTATGAAGAGAACAGCAAGAAACAACATCTTGGAGAGCTCTAGATGAGTCTTTCTGATCAAAGTCCTCCTCTATTGAGACAATAGTAGGAAGTTGTTTTAGCCATATATTTTTTTGAATCTAGAAGAAACAAGGGCAGAGTAAGTCCTGTAACCTCCATTGGTGATCTGGAACCCATGATTCCATTATAACACATTCCAAAATGTATGTAAATCATTTAATGTTGCAAAAAATGTTATCCACTAAACGGGCTGTAATATTTAACTGAGGTAAATTTGTGCAGTATGGTTTTGCATTATCACTTCAACGCGGAATGTTCCAAAGAACAGAAATCTGTTTTCTCTCAGCACAATCCAGATTCTAAATGCATTGCTTTGAAAGTCATAAAAACTAGGCTAAGCACTAAAACACCTGATCTGCTTTGTCTAATGTTCTTGGCCAAGGTTCTGAAAATTATCCAAATGAGGAGAAAATATAATGAACCTTTCTTTCTGCTATATCTACTGTTCACCCTTACTTTTCTATTTTATTTCATATTTGACCTCAGTCCCACTCTTGCCATTATCTGTAATCTAAATGGCTCCACCCCTTTCTAAGCAGATAGTTGACCTATTAAAGGGTCTTTATAATTTTACAGTGAGGATGGGAAGTTAAAGATCCTGTTGGGAATTATTCCTCTAAGCTAAATGATTTTGACAAGGACGTATCTTCCTCTTTTTAGAAGTGACCATTCTTCTGAAAATCTATTTCATAAAAAAGGGCTCATGACAAATGGATTCTAATAGAAAATAGAGGTGTCAATAAAGGAGAATATTTATAGCTCAAGATTGAAATGAGGGGTTCTCTGAGCTTGACTAGCACTGGTAATGTTATCTAATTTGGGTAATTAAATGTCTGCAAAAAAACAAATAAGCTCAGAAAATACCAAGGACACCTTATATAGAAGTGTGCATGAAAGATGAAATTTTTTAAAAAATCAGCTGATAGCAAGTATTACACAAGGTATCATTTATGCAAACAGTACATATTTATAACCAAGAGTGTACTTATTTTTTAAAGTATGTAGTGTATACCTATCTACATACATTCAGTTTTAAAAAAACTCCCAGCTAACTGTAAATAATAATCATAGGAAAATCTAAGTCTACAATCCCTACCATAGGCATCGATAATATTTCTAATGTAAAACAGACTCTAACACAAGTTTTAAGGAAGTCATTTTGGTCCTGGTTTTAGAATACAGAATGAAGTGATTAAAATTGTAAAGAGGTTTGTAATTAAATCACAGTAAGAATAAAGTTATATGTCAATAAGAAGCCATTCAGCAGAAGTTCATAGCTGTCAAGGTGAATTTGGAGGACAGAATGAAGGTATAATTCTGACTTTCAGCAGGACTGAGGTATTGAAACGTTGTCTACAGACATCAGTACAGCGTTAAAATAAGGGGAATAGCATCCTCCACTCAGTGTAACTGCAGTGTCCCATTTCAAACTGTAGATTACATCGTGACTGTCTGCAAATTTAGGGCATATATCAGTCCAGGATCTCATTTTTTAAAATGTAAACAATGCTGTGCTTCAATGGTTTGATGGCCTAGACATTGGTATTTGAACACAGATCTTTTTAACATTTATATTTTATTGTGTTTTACTAATCTGGATGAAATATTAATCTGTATTGCTAGTCCACCTATGATAGCAATAGCACTTAGACTTATATACCACTTTCCATTACTTTACAGCCCTCTATAAGTGGTTTACAGAATTGACATATTACCCAACAATCTGGATCCTCATGATATGTCATGCAATAAATAAATAAATGAATGAATGAATAAATAAATAAGTAAGTAAAAAAAAAAAGGTATACAGGGTGATGTATTTAGAAAGTAAATGGTTTCAATACAAACATAAATAAAACAAATGCCAAAGTGCATAGTTGAACAATGCTCTTTAATGTCAAATATAGATGATGCTTCAACCTTATTTCATTTTGTTTTCCACTTGTACTCCCATTAAAATGAACTTTTTGATTCCTTAGTATACATGTCTGCACAGCTGTAGTCTAATTACTAGTCTCTCTCTCTCTCTCTCTCTCACACACACACACACACACACACACTTGAAATAATTCTTCTAAAAAGCAGTAAGATCCTCTACAAATATATAAACTTGATTCTTCTATGTAATCCCTTAAAATATTTATCAGTAAATGTTATGGAATTTTTCTTTGATTTCCAAGCAAAACACTAGACAGGAGTTACTAAGAATGAGTTACTAAGAATGAGTTACAAGAGTTACTAATAATACTAATTTCTAAGAATGCTATTATCATTCTTGAGTCAAAGCCTACAGCTTTAAAAATCACCTACAGCTTTAAAAATCTCTGATGGCATAACTGAGAAGATAATTTATTAGTTAGTAATTATGAAGGGGGAAGCAAATACATTCTTCACCTTTTTTGGGGGTATCCATACAATCAGCTCTCCTGTTAATGTGTGATTAATATGATTTAAAATCCTACTGTATGAGATAAGCAGACTGAGCTGGAGGGTGGGGTTAAATGCATCATCAGTTTAGTATCATTTCATAGCCACAAGAGATCCAGGTCCAGAACCTTGTGAATTCCATTGACCCTTATCTAGTGTTAGTTTAGCTGGACTGTTATTTGCTCAAATTTTTGGTATAGATGACAAGAATAAACTCTCAGCGCTTTGAACTCAATTCCTGTTCCTGGTTATTTGTACTGAAATCTATTGACTGATGCTTTATAAGAAACTTCTTATCTCTGAACTTGATTTCTCAAGCAATAATATCATCACTCTTAGTTGGAAGTCACAAAGCATTGTAGCAAATGAAGTAGAATTCTTATCCAGAAATATATAGTCAGCAACTCTACATAGATTCTCAATTTTAAACCATTTAGCTATTCTTGTTTTTAAGGTCTAACCAAACTTTTTCAGTCCACTGCCCCCTTGGTGCTACAAATTCATCCTCAGTGCCCCCCTCCCACCCAGGGTTGGGATTCAAATTTCTGTGGGTGTGGCCTAATTTGAGGGTATGGCTTGCTGGTCACATGACTGGGTGGGTGTGGCTTGATAGTCATGTGACTGGGTGGGTGTGGCATGCTGGTCACGTTACCGGGTAGGTGTGGTTTGGTGGTCATGTGACTGGGTGGGCATGGCCATGTGACTGGCAAACCAAATACAATATGTATGTCATCTACCTTGGTCATGGTATGAACAATATCCCTTAGGTCCATTTAAATTCACTTTCTAGAATGTTCAGATCTAGTTCAGTGATCAAACCAAAACCCATTCATTTGGAGTCTTTTTTTTTTTGGTACTTTTTTATTATGAGAAGACTAAGGAGCACCAAATGACAATTTTTCACAGATAAGATCATAAATGTATTTGAATCATTCTAGCATTTGCTGAGTATATTGAAAAGTATGAAGCTACATCAGCAATTCCGAGATTTAAAAGGACTTCAAAAAGGTTATGGAAAACAATGAGAAATCTAAAGAAAGAAATGAATAATGCCAAAGTTATGAAATACTTAATTGCTGCAGAGTGCAACCTTTTTCTTCTTAATGGATAAATATTATCTTTGTATGGTTGGCAGGGAAGGATCCATCTCCAAGTCTCATACAAAACATCATTTAAAACATATTAAACAATTAAAAAACATATTATTAAATTTTGACAATAAATTATGACCCTGAATTTTGATAGTGACTCTCAAAGGGATTCTGGTAGTGATAAATAAAATCAGGACCCACAAGTAAGCTGTTAATTGTGGGTTGCTAGCAGAGGTGGTATTCAGCAGGTTCTGACCAGTTCTGGAGAACCAGCAGCGGAAATTTTGAGTAGTTCAGAGAACCAGCAAATCCCACCTCTGACTGGAGATTTTACAGTATCCTTCCCCTGCCACACCCACCAAGCCACGCCCACAGAACCGGTAATAAAAGAAATTGAATCCCGCCACTGGTTTGCAAAACCCTAACTTATAAGAGTGATGGCAAACCTTTTCATTGTCGCATGCCGAAAGTGCATGCGTGAGCATGTGTGTGTGTGCCTGCATGCCTGTACCCATAATACAATGCACATGCATGTTTCCCCACCCCCTGTGCATGTGAGCATAACCCCAACACACTCCCCCACCCCCTGTGCATGTGACCCCCTCCACATGTGTGCTCATCTTCTGCATGTGCCCCCGTGCATGCGCAGCAGATACCCGACAATCAGCTGGCTGGTGGGAAGTGCGTGCGCATGCACAGTGGAACTGAGCTGGGGTGAAGGCTCACATGGTGGCAGAGATAGCTCTGCATTCCACTTTCAGCATCACGGTTATAGGATGTTCAGTGTAGCCACAAGCACTGAGAGAAAGTTTGATAAATGTGGAGAGATAGCCAAGTGAGGAATGTTGAATAGTGAGAATTGATAGACTTGGCAATGAGCATTTGAATCAGGAACTGTCCTAGTTTTAATGTAATTTCTTCTTCTTCTGTTTCCTAAATGACATGCTGCCTCTTGCTGTTAAGAAACACACAAATGGAAAGCATGTTGCTAAACCTATTTTTTTCTTTCCATTTTAATTGCTTCATTATTTCCTCAAAAATTGCAGAAAACATACATTTAATTGAAATAATACAACACTCTGCATACTTAAATAAAGATATACCACTCCCCCCACAAGGCAATAAATTAGAAAATTGGATTTATAAAAGCTGAGTTTTCATTCTCAAGGAGTGGATTAATGTATATTGGTATAGCTGTGAATCAACATATATCTCAACTGTACTTCATTTTTATTGTTATTTGAGACCTCCTTAATTAGTATGTTTTGGATTCAGTTAAGACTTGCAATGATGACTGGGGATCATAAGTATTGAAGTAAATTTATAATAGGATTAGATAGGACATGCATCACTTTAATGCTTTCCCCCTGCAAGTACTTCATCTTGCACATTGCTAAGGAACTCTTAGAAACATTTTTGTGGCCTCTCTCTGAGCTGTAAACCATGATGAGAATTGTTTTTGGATCAGATGCATATTTAGAATATTGAGAGGATGTGGTGGGTACCCTCATAAAATGGCCGCCATCAGAGTCTTGCCAGTTCACAAAATAGCTGCCATGTGGGCACTGCCATTCAGACAAACATCAATTGATCGAAAAGCAAACTGACCCTCTGGGTGCTCTCAACCACCTCTATAAGACATTTGTTGGGCTCAAAGGCACTGCTAAAAGCAATTAAAATACCAGTGGCTTGTTTTGCTTTGTACTATGCCAATTTCCTAATTATTTTATGTTATTAAAATAATGTTTTAAGAAGCCCAGTAGTGCCACAGAAAAAAAAATCGAATAAGTGGTAACTGGGAGGATTTTCCTTTATACATCCATTAATTGCTGGTAATAATAATAATAATAATAATAATAATAATAATAATAATAATAATAATAATAATAATAATAAGTCTTTATTGATTAGCCCTTGGGCCATATCAAAGTACAAAGTTCCAGCAACAATTTGTTAGTATTTTATCAAATTTCATTTTGCTGGTTATAAAATCAAAATGTTTAAGGGGAATGAATTGACGAGATCAGTTGTCATAAATAGAACTTCCAATTTTCTCTATTTACAATTCAGCAAATCATTGGACCATGTTCTCCTGATCCTTCCTTCTTGCTAAATATTTATTCCAGTGATACTACATAAGGGTAAATAAACTTTGCTAAATATTTATTCCAGTGATACTACATAAGGGTAAATAAACTTTATCTGCAAGGATGTCTACAGATATATTTAGGTAAATGTGTTATGGAAAGAATCCAACCGACTGGTAGCTTTTAGTGAAAAGGTAACGCCTGAAAATTGCCTGCTATGCAGATGTTCGGCCTGAATCCACCAGAAAAGATCATGCATGAAAACCATTCATGAGTCACTTTGTCAAGAAAAGTGTTTTGATATAGGTTCCTGCAGCTGAATTAAAGTTCGATAGCTTTTATAGCAAAGAGACTGACAAAGCTTATCTAAGTATACCATTTCCCATCGACAGTTGTGATTGATTATAAATGCCTACTCTATGTGACATCTATCACATTTTTTTCAATGTAGAAAGTATTTTACCGTTCTTATTCCATTTACCTTTTCAACTTTGTGAAGTTCATGAGGCTGCAGAATAGAGATTCTCCAAGTAGACTCTTGTAAGCTGAGTGAAGATCTGAATGCAAGTTCAAGTTTACATGTAGCCCAAAATAACATTCCCTCCATTTTATTGAACTGAGTTTTTCACCATCATATGTCTGTAGAATGCTTAAAATATTCTTAATGTGAAGTACTATCGAAGGAATTCTCCTGTGTAAGCTGACTGTCAATATCCACAGATGTTAGGAACTAGAACAGCTGCTACTAAAAAAATATTACTTATTTTCAACCTCACTGCAATGCAAGGACTAGAATATTTAAAATTTAAAAGGTAAGAAAGATTGCTTCCCTTGTTCTTTTCTACCTCATGATACAAACTTAATTCTAATTATCCACTTAAAGTAATAGTAGACTACAATTCTCTTTTTCCAGTATTCTTTATCTTGATTTTCTGGGATTGTGGGGACACCAGGTTTTAAATTATCCATGTAAGCAAGCAGTTTCCTTCTTCCTCCCCACTCCATAGCAAATCATGAGGTTGTAACCAAGCCCTAAAGATTTGTAGAAATGTAAATAAGAGCTTTGTAGACATAAGTTCTTCATTTAAGCAGCATCAGCAGAAAAAAAACAGCTTTAAGAATTCTTAAA
Organism: Pseudonaja textilis; assembly: GCF_049901715.1. Classification (NCBI taxonomy): domain Eukaryota; kingdom Metazoa; phylum Chordata; class Lepidosauria; order Squamata; family Elapidae; genus Pseudonaja; species Pseudonaja textilis. Next base: position 6,299,937 of record NC_141994.1, on the reverse strand, counting down.
CAAATTATGTGGATATCACATTGGAGAAGGATAGCATAGATAATGTATATTTAATTTGTTTAAGACATGCTATTTTTAACTATTCTTCAAGATCAGTACGGAGCTGGATGAATATTATACAGCCGGGGCCCATAATATCATTTTGCATGTATAATTTCAGAGTTCTTGTATAAATACCCTTTGGAATTTTAGATCCAGTCTCACAAAGATCAGCATCCATTGCACCTTCTTGTATGTTGTTGCACTTCTTAACCTTTGGATTGGCGTAAAATAGTAGATTGACTCACTGCTCTTCTGTGTGATTTTTTTTCATAATTTCCACCCCTACCCCACCCCCCAAAATCACCCCACAATATTCTCACAGACCTTTGACTACAAGGACTATTATTCCACAGTAAAAATTAAAACTTTTATTTCTTTATCAATCTCACTTTGGAGTGACTGTGGGTGGCATAATGCTAAAAACAAAGTACATAAAGACCATTAGAATCACAATTTAGATTTGTATTAAAAACCAGATAAAAATAAAATACAAAATGGTGACAAAATATACAGAGATTGAACCAGTTAACCATCATACATCCATCTAATAGACTCCCCTCTGTCCTGTTTTTTGTATGATGGATTCATGCAAAGATCCCCCAAGTCATACATTCTATATGCTCTATAACAGAGGTCTCCAAACTTGGCCACTTTAAGACTTTGGGGACCCCTGCTCTATAAGGAAAAGCCATGAGTCTAGGATAACACCAAATTAGACACCGGGTCTGTTTGAGGCAATGTGACCCATGTTGAAAAAAAAAATGAGATTCTCTGAATTACGAAATCTATAGTAATTAGTCTTTGTGGGCTTATGCCTGAACCTGTTGTTTTTCAACCCGATCCCCACAGCTTCCAAATATCATGGCTAAGTTTCAGTAGCATTGCTTAGGTCCGGGGTGTCAAACTGGCAACCTATGGGCTGGATGCATCCCACACAGGCCATACCCGCATCAGCTCTGCAAAGGAGAAAAACATCACAAAAGGTCACATGATGGCAAGGTGATGCAGTGAGTTTGACACCCTGTGGCTTAGGTAGCCAAAAAACTGAAAATTATGTTTACAAAGGTGTTAACAGGCATCATTTCATAAAAATTAGCTAAAGTTAACAACCTACCGCTATAAAATCTGATATGAGTGGAAATCAATAGATGAGAACAGTGGAACAATAATAATGATAGCTGGAATAGTTTAAGCAGGCAACATTGTTCATTCAGGGATCATCACCAATCTAGCACAGAAGTCTGTCTTTTTTCAGGTTAGTCCATTTGCCCGTCTAGCTCAGTCCTGCTTATTTTGACTGACAGCATCTCTCTGGGGTCTCAAAAAATAGATCTCTCTCATTAGCTATGGAATATTGAACATTGTTATGCTGCCAACTATGCTGCCAGAGATTGAATTAGGGACTTATACACACAAATTCTGGTCCTGTCTTACAGACTTTAGCACAAAAAAAGCAAAAATAAGTAGCAAACTATCTTTTTTTTTCCATGTGAAACTGCATTGGATGGATTTAAATTCCTATTTAGCAATCATCTAATCACTGTCTTTTCTTTCGTCATTCAATCTAGGTTTTGATTTGTTCCTAATTCTGGAGCAAGATTGAGAAAACTCAAACTTAGGGAAATTCTCTTTATAGAATTAAAAGAACCCAACGTATCTCCTTCCTTTATTTCTTGAGTTCTTTTACCTACAAAAAAAAACACCTGCAACCCAGCAATAATAATCTTCTCTTATATTATGTAGTCCCACTCATTCTCAACCTCTCCAACAGCCCTACACTTTTTAACATATAGAAAGGTTACTTTTCATGAAGTCAACCCAATTCCAAGATGCTGTCATTGGGCAGTCAATGATGGTTTCAATAAAGGGTCACTTGATATTGAAATGAAGGACAAGACTGCTAGTCATTGAATCCTTTCTCCCTTTCCCTCCTCAAAAGTTAGTTTGTACAACTTACCAAGCAAACTTGTTGTTTGCTTTTTTATATAGATCTCTGACTTAATGATGGCATCATGCTGACATCCAGGCCAATAAACCAGTAACTGAACGTTGCCAAAAATTTGAGTCACATTCATAGCAGGTTGACGTCATCTGCATTGCTACCACAAAGCTATTCTAAATTATCAAAGTTCACAATATGATAGAACACTATCCTAATATTTTCTAACTTCAGCTACTAACATAACGTGTTTCATTATACTTATCCAATGTGATCTCTCCACATACAGTAGGTGCAGTAATTCCCTCTTTAGTCTACCTTATGGGAAAATGAAATTGTGTTAAATCAAATTCTTTCACTGATATCATCACTGTCCGCTATAGTATTCCCAACCAGGAACCTTCTAGATATATAAGATTTGCATTTCCCAGGCATCTGTATATTATATTTGTTTACATAGCAGCCCATCTAATTATAGACTCTAGATGGCAAACAGTGTAAATGAACGACAACATAAATAACAAACAACAAAACAATTCAGCTCATTATGAAAACAAAAATGGCAGCTGAGGTTAATTCTCAATAAACGTAATAAACCACATGGGTTCCACTAACTTCCCTCCTTTTAGCCAAGTCTTAAGGACTTTCTGGAAGGGAAGCAGAGTCTTTGTACATCTATTTTCTAAGCTTTGCTAGTTTTAACTGGAACATTCTGCCCAAATTCCATCAGCAAATGTTGACTTCTTAGTCAGAAAGAAAATGAAGTACAAGTCACTGATTTCAGATCAAGAATTTGCAGATGATTTATGTAAGCAATAAAGTTTGTTATGCATTCCTAATTTAGCTAATTTAGCTAGAGTGCAAAATAGAACTGGTGCTGCAATTGTAAGCAAGTTTACTCAGAAGTAAGGACATAGCATTTAACCAACTTTAAAGCTGTTGGAGATGGAAATATTCTTTCTCTGTGTGTAAGAGAGTGGGGAAGAGAGAGGGAAAGGGGGAGAGAGACTGTATCTGAGATAGTGAATGCAACCCAAGCAATTAGTGAAGCAGGTTCTATCATTATAATGGAAACAGATTTATTTATTAATACACTTTACGAAGACAGGCGAAGACTAGTTAACAACTTCTTTCCAGAAGAAGTATAAGCAAGCAAAGGCTTCATTTATGTGCGCTTGGAAATAAAGGCAAAAGGAGGTGACCTCGGATTAGCAATCTCAAAAAAAAAAAGAATGATAGAAAAGGATTACAAAGTCACACTTGGCTTCACACTGAGCTCTTGTAGTTGGAATATCAACTATATTTGGAACTTTGATAATATTTTCACCTGAGTTTCTGCCAGACATAATGGTATAAAGATTGAGAAGGAAGCATCTCTAATGATTTGGGAGAGATGGACAAAAGTGGATAGGTCAATATACAGTAGTTGCCTACCTTAGTTTAGAAATGTAGCAGTTTATGATTTGTTTGTTTATTGAATTTCTAAGGTCACCAAGTCCAAAATGTTACAAAACCACAATTTCTATCTTGTTTTTAAAATGATGTTACCTACTACTATATTCAGTTGAGTCTCTACACTCTTCCAAATCTTATACCGTGTTTTCACTTTCATACGAGAGAAGCAATTCTGTATCATATTATATATCTTTGATGGAAACTTAGCATAGAAAGAAGAAGCATTGTCTGGAAATCCAGTGATGGCACAAAGGTTTATGAACCAGTTTTAAAAATAGGGGACAGAAAGAGAACATATTATTAAATTCAGAGAGAAATAAAACTTCTGATTTGACCTTATACTACTACATTCATTTCAGCCAGTTAGTGATCAGCTGATGAACATAATAATATTAAGAAATTAACAATCACTTTAACTAAATACTATTATTAGTAAAGAAGGAACACTCATTAAACAGAAACTTGAGAGAAAAACTGGTTGGAGATCATAGAATGTTATCATTAAATGGTAATAAACCTTGCTCAGGACCATGTTTCCTAATGAAACAAATACTTCTATTCGTACAGTCTACTGAAAACCTATTACAAATTCCATCAGGACAGGAGAATGAGCTTTTACTATATTCTCTCTGGCTCAGATCTTTTATAAACGGTTGAAATGCATTTTTAAAATAACAAATGTTATAAGTTGAGTGGAATTTCTAACTTACATTTATAATGTCGTAGTAGATTCTCAGTGCAAACTTTTTTTAACAGAGCAATTTTTCAAAAGTGATGTATGAAAATTAGATTTGCAATGACAGATTAGATGCTTATGAAAAGCTAATAAAACTTACATTTACAAAGCTACTTATTCATCTTGAAGAAAGGGCTGAAATTACATTTTATATTATTCTTAGCCTCTAAACATTTTGTATAAACCACGCTTATACATTTATTGAACCACTTTATTTTCTAGCTTTTCTAGACAACTAATAGCTGCAGGTTATCAAATTCTTTCTGAGAAAGAAAGAAAGGGAAAGGAAGAAAGAAAATGTTCACTAATTTCCTTTAACAAAGGGATAAAATGGACAGATTCAAAGGTCCCATACTATAAGATACTTGAATGAATCTATTATATCGATTTTGACAAGACTAAATATATTATTCTCATGCATAAAACTATATGAAAGACAACAGTGTCTTAATATCTTCTGATCGTTGGCTTTTTCTCTGACTTTCTCATGTTGAAAGGATAACTCTAAACAAAAGGTTCTTTTTAGATGCTTGCCTAATGGTAAAACTACATATGACATGGAATATGATGGATTAACTTTTTAGATTACCACAAAGTGTTCATCCTGCAATGCTTGGAATATCCTATTCAGATCCTGCCATTAGCCATTTTTTCTACTAGGAAATTCTGCATGAAGTAGAATACTTTTTGGTCTACAGCAATTGTATCCACACATAAGCACATCAATCATATATTAGTTTCCTAGACTATATGAATGTTACATTATCATACATATCCAAAACCATTTTTTGTTGTTGTTATACTGTCAGTATATTGACTTGCACTATTCTGAACTAAGTTTGCTGAAGCCATTACCTTTCAGGTGCAGCAGTACTGGGAATTGGCTTGCAAGGCAGAAGGTCAAGAAAGGAAAAATGAAAAGCGGATTAAGTGCTCAAGGGCGTGTACATTCTTCACTGATTTTATATTTTATTCTAAATGCATAGTGTGAAATATTCCCATCCTGCTTATAAATGAACACAGCCAGGGTCTATTTAAACTGACTCAAATGTGAAAATGGACAGAGGGAAAAATCTGGTTGTTTTTTTTTGTGTGAAAACTAAAGGTTCAGATGTTACAATATTGTTTTAAGACACTGGAAATGAGGCTGCAGAAGCACTGGCCATGAAAGAAAAGGTATACCAACACCTTATTCCTACATACCTCTGGGTGTCTCAATATCTATTTTTTGTGCATGTGAATGAAGGGGCTTTTTTTACAAAGTGAAAAGCCAGAAAGCATAAGAAAATAATAAAAAGAGAATAAGAGAAATAAGAGAAAAGATAGAAAAGTAGAAAAGAAAGTTAACAAAGAAAAACAAAGAAAAGAAAATCTTTAAAGAAGTTCCAATCTTTTTGGCAGCAGTTACATAGTTAATTCTATTTACACCCTCCCAAGTTTAATCAATGCATTCAGAAATTATCAGTTCAGTTTTATCCATTCTCAGCAAATCCATTAAGAATACCCTATTCCTAATTACTATCATCTTTGACCATTTGCACCATTATGTTTTGACTGCATGGTGTTTTGGAATGTTTATGCTTTAAAATATAGAAGCTAGAACTTAGCACTTATAAGCTAAAGCCATATGTTCATTCTATCTAAGTTTCTCGGAGGTCATGCTGGACCACTCCTATAACTTTGCTTCCATCCATTAGTTTTATAATTTCTCTGAAAATAAACATAAATGCTTACTATGAAACAAAATAATAAAGGAAGTCTGGGAAATAGTGAAAAAAACAATCAATCTTTGCAGAAGTATAAATCAGCTTTAATGTATAAAATGTTTGTGTGCCCTAAAGTAATATTAATAGCTGGCTGGTTTTCATGTAAATAGAATATATCTTCAGGCTTAAAGGGGAAAAAATGAGATTCAGGATTTTGGAGAAATTTAACACAGCATTTCACACATTATGTGATAAGAAAAACTACAGGGAAAGGATTCATCGGAGACATTTGCTGCTGTTTCCTTCATTTTTTCCTTTCTTCCAGAACCTTTCACAAAGCAATACAAAACGAAATATCCGGTTTCCAAGGAACAGTGAACAAAGAGTGTTCCATACAGAATTTTTTTTTTATGAGGTCACTTAAAGTGGAGTTATTATGCTCTACAAGTTCCAGCAATTTTCCCCTTAGTAGTCGGAATATTTATAAATTGCTAAAATGAAAAATGATTCTCCTTTTCAGCAGTATAGATTTTAGTAACAATACTAACTAAGAGGAAAATATAATTTTGAATTAACCAAGGAGGCGATGTTAGTTCAGTATGTTTCGTCAGTGTTCAAAGATTCTTGATTCCAGTCAAATCCTCTCCACTTACAAAGATCGCAATACGATGATGTTGCCAAGTACTGCTGTAGTTCTCTTTTGAATAAGAAAGGTTATTTTACAATGAGAAGATTCATCAGTTTTCAAAGTTGTCCATGTTCTATATTGGCCATATGAAAACTATCTAGAGAAATAGATTCTGTGAAAGAAAAGTCATGATGGTTATCTGAAGTAGATGTGCTACCCTCCCCCAGTTAGATGATTTACACAATTACTAAATTAGAGGCTGAACTAATAAGAATTCGTCTTGGGATTTCAACTTCTAGAGAGGAACACAATCCTTTTTAGTGTGTGTGTGTGTGTGTTGTGTTGTGTGACATAATTGTTTCTTGATTTCAAATGACTATGAATATTGTGGGCGACCCTCATGACAGAAGTACAGTGATGTGATTGAATTTCTGCAGCTAGAAACAAATTATGCAGATAATTATGCTTCATAATCTATAATTTATATTAATTCTAATCAAGTGCATTTCCACTCATTCATGAAAACACAGCAGGGAATACTAATTATGATAAGTCAAAAGAGAAAAACATTCAGTGCTAAAATAATGATCTGGATTAGTGCTCTACACTATTCTCTCTGGTAATAGGAATGGTCAATGTACTCCATTCATAGATTTTATTAACGCCAAGGGATCAACAATTTTATTACTTTTTCTTTTTCTTTTTACAACCCTGTAATTCCTTGCTTCAGAGTGGAGTCAGAACGACTGAATGGAGTGTTCCTGGCCGAATGCTCTTGCTGACTCCTATGCTGAGTTCACAGCAGACATTTTCTTTTTTGCCTTTTTTTGTTAGAGAAATATCTGTTGCTGCCTAGGATTGAACTCCCAATCTTCTGAGTGGAAGGTGAACATCTTCACCTCCAGGACACTACATCGCTCAACAATAAATTCAATCCCAAAGTTCTGAGGAATTAATCTCAAGTTTATCTACCTATTCAGTCATAAAGATAAATAAATGTGCGTTATAGTAACATTTCTATAGTAACATTTCTATGACTATAATTCACATTTATTTATAGGTAGAATAGAATAGAAGGGACCTTTCTAGTCCAGCCTCCTGCTCAAGCAGGAGAACCTTTTCCAATAGTTTTAAAGCTGTTTCTAGAGGATCTTCCAGAATAAAAACCAAATCATCCGTGTTATGTCCTTGGAACTCTAGGAGTTCTCATTCAGGTCCATTCACTTTGCGGGGGCGTTTTTCCCCCTCACTCATTGGTTGGTTCTCCCCAGCAGCCAGCTATAAAAGCAGGCTGCGGGGTCCAACCAGTTGCTGATCGCTGCGAGCCAGTTCCAGGCTTGGCAAGCACGGTCAGTCCTTTATTGCTATAATAAAGTATTGTTGCACTCATGCTCTGGTTCAGCCTCTCATTTCCCAAACTTAACACTGGCGACGAGGATGGGATGGCTACCAGAAGCACCATGCAACCGCTGAGTCACTAGCCGCCGATCCGCAGCCAGAGAGAGCGATCGGAGCCAGCAGCTGATCCGCAGCCAGAGAGAGCGGTCAGCAAGCACGAGCGAACGCTGATCCGCAGCCAGAGAAAGCGGTCAGCAAGCAACGAGAGCGAACGCTGATCCGCAGCCAGAGAAAGCGGTCAGCAGAACGATAGTGAGAAGTGTCTGTAGCCGCTTGTTAGCCCAGCTACAGGAAAAGTGAAGCGCTGCGAGCCGCAGCCGCTCGTTGTTAAGGCGCGAAATTCAAACGGCTGTCATTTGAATTTCAAACCTAAAAGGTACAGCGCGGTGCTGTAAGTCAAGTCACTGACGCCCACGAAGGCGCGAATTTCAAAACGCTGCCAACGGCTGACAGCCTAACCTCGTGCTTGCCCAGAGAGAGAGAGAGGATTGTGACAAAGCCTCCTCAGAGCTGAAATCACTTGCCTGCCACAGGCACTAGAAACTTTGCTGCTGCCCCAGAGAGATTTTTTCCACAGATTGTACAACCGATCTCATCACTATGAATTCCAATCCAGTCTTCCCAGCGTTCAAACCGGATGAGGAGAAGTGGGAATCATACAAGAACCGCTTTAACCATTACATCGATGCAATTGGGCTGGCTGATGCTGGGGAGCACTGGAAAAAATCATATTTCCTGATCTACTGTGGAGTCATCGTCTTTGACACTGCCACAGCTCTCGTGGCTCCACGTGAGTTAAAAAACGTTCCATGGTCTGAACTGTTAGAAATCCTTACTAACCACTATTCTCCCAGACCTTCACAGATTGCCAGGCGATTCACCTTCCGTATGAGGAAACAATCAGACAAAGAGACCATCAACCAGTACATGGCAGCCCTCAGGACAGCAGCACTCCATTGTGGGTTTGGAACCTACCTGGAGGACATGCTCTTCGATCAACTAGTCTGCGGGGTCAAGGATCTCCACCTCCAAAGGCGCCTACTCGCTAAGAAGGACCTCAACCTCGCACAAGCCGTCGAGGAGGCCCTGGCAGCAGAACTGGCAGCACACTCAGCCACCGAAATCCATGGCCCAACTTCCAAGCTAACGACAGTTCCAGTCCACTCCGAGGAGGTAGTAGCAGAGGAAGCCCTTAGTGATGAAAACGACATCCACCGCCTCACCAACGCCAGGCATCCGCAGGTAGGAGCCAAGCAAGAAAACACCGGTCCACCCAAGCACATCACCCTGTGCCTAGCCTGTGGTGGATCTCATCCGAGGGCCACCTGCAAATTCAAAGGAGCCACCTGCAACACCTGCCACAAAAGGGGGCACATCGCGAGAGTCTGCCAAGCCTCTCAAAACTCAGCACAAAGGCACCCCCTTCTCACACTCTGGACCTCAGAGGCAAGTATTGAACTGTCGCACTCACCACCATGCCAAGCACACTTGCCATACCATTAGTAAAATCTCTCTCTCCATTTTGTTAGAAGGTAAACCGTGCTGCATGGAGGTTGACACAGGGTCAGCGCTCTCAATTATCTCATGGAGCACCCTCAAGAGGCTACAGCCCAGCCTATCAACAAGCCGGCTCCAGAAGTGCCAGTTTAGCCTGAAGGACTACCAGGGGAAGGTCATTCCTGTAATCGGCAGAGGCAAGTTCCTTGTCAATTTTAAAGCTTTCAAAGGTCACCTACCTCTAGTGGTAGTTAACGGCAATCTCCCCACATTATTGGGGCTCGATTGGTTTCCCCATCTCGGCCTAGGGCTAACAGGAGTCCATGCTGTCTCAACCTCTGACACTGACTCCTTATTCGCTGATTACTCAGATGTATTCAGCGATGAGCTGGGGTGTTATAACGGTACCCCTATCTCATTCTCAGTCGACCCCCAGGCAGTCCCAATCAGGCTAAAACCGCATAGAGTCCCATTCGCTATTCGGCCAAAACTAGATGCAGAATTGGATAAACTATTAAAACAAGGGGTCATTGAGCCAACAGATTTCGCCAAATGGGAGACGCCCATTGTCACACCCCTCAAAAAAGACGGTAGCCTGAGAATTTGCTCGGACTACAAGACCACAATTAATAAGTTTTTACAAGTTAGCGCTTACCCAGTGCCCGTCATTCAGCATTTATTGCACACTTTTGAACCTGGCAGCATTTTTGCCAAATTGGACATGTCTCAACCGTATCAACAGTTCCCTGTTGACAGCCAAACAGCGGAACTCCAGACCATTGTCACCCACAGGGGTGCTTTCTGGTGCAAGCGTCTCCAATTTGGCGTAAGTGTTGCCCCAGGCATTTTTCAATCCCTCATGGAGCGGATTTTGCAGGGCCTCCCTGGTGTAGTACCCTACTTCGACGACATCTTAGTCTCGGCCAGGGACAGACCCCAACTCTTCCAGAGAGTTCGAGCAGTATTAGAGAGGTTCAGACAGCATGGCCTCAAATTAAAAAAGAAAAATGTGCCATTGCCACTAGACAGGTGGACTTTCTGGGTTATAAAATTGACGCCTCAGGCATTCACCCCTGGAGTCCAAGGTTAAGGCAATTCACGAGGCACCCACTCCAACCTCCAAAACTGAGCTGCAGGCCTTCTTGGGGCTATTGAACTTTTACGCGTCCTTCCTGCCCCATAAAGCATCAGTGGCAGAACCCCTACACAGACTGTTGGATAAAAAATCACCTTGGCACTGGGGTCACAAAGAAGACTCTGCTTTTCGCGCCATCAAATCACTACTCACGTCAGAGGCGGTACTTATTCAGTTCGACCCCAACCTTCCATTAGTGCTAGCAGCAGATGCATCCCCTTTTGGAATCGAGGCAGTATTAAGTCACAGGCTCCCCAATGGCTCCGAGGCTCCCATTGCTTTTTTCTCCAGGACGCTCTCTGCAACAGAGTGAAATTATAGCCAGATCGATAAGGAAGCTCTAGCAGCTGTTGCAGCAGTGAAGAAATTTCACGAATTTCTCTTTGGCCACTTTTTCGAGCTGGTCACGGATCACAAGCCTCTCCTGGGTCTACTAGCTGGGGACAAACAGACCCCTCAAGTCCTTTCTCCTAGAATGACGAGATGGACCCTTTTCCTAGCGGCCTACTCGTATAGACTCATACACCGCCCAGGTAAAACGTTGTCCCACGCTGACGCTCTCAGCCGCTGCCCCTTGCCGGCTCCAGCTGAAGACCCTGCTCCAGTCCACGCTATTTTTGAGGTCACCCAATTGGACCTCCCCATCACTGCCCTTGACATTGCTGCCAAAACCAAGGCAGACAAAACAATCGCCCAGGTACTGGACTGGGTGAGGAGGGGGTGGCCGGGTGGTGATGTTGAAAACAATTTTACACCTTTCAAGACCCGCCTGCAGGAATTATCCAGTCTGCAGGGCTGTCTGCTGTGGGGCACTCGAGTGGTCATCCCGACCTCACTGCGTACCCGAGTTCTGGAGGCGTTGCATGAGGGGCACCCTGGCATCGTCAGAATGAAGGCATTAGCACGCAGCTACGTATGGTGGCCGGGCCTCGACGAGGACATCTTCAGATGGGTAAGCTCCTGCAACCCCTGCCAGGAATCCCGTCCAGCTCCTCCTATTGCCACCCCTACTAAGTGGGAAAGCGCCAGCGCTCCGTGGTCCAGAATTCACATCGACCTAGCCGGCCCATTGCATGGGAAAATGTTCCTAGTGGTCGTGGACTCCTACTCTAAATGGATTGACGTGGCACAGCTATCCACGACCACCACACTAGCAATTACCAAGGTATTAACTCGCCTGTTTGTAACACACGGGCTGCCTGACTCCATTGTTTCCGACAATGGCCCACAGTTCGCATCAGCCGAGTTCAGCCATTTCGCTGCCAACCTGGGCATCCGCCACGTTTTCACGGCCCCATTTCATCCTGCCAGTAACGGATTGGCTGAAAGAGCCGTCAGGACCACTAAAGAAGCCCTGGCTAGGTTCAGCAAGGATGACTGGCACCACAAACTCTCGCGTTTCCTGATGAGCCAGCACTCAACTCCGTGTTCAGTCACCAATAAGTCCCCAGCTGAGCTCCTGATGGGCAGGCGCCTGAGGACTGTATTGGACAGACTTCACCCACATTACTGCCCTGACTCTCCCTCGCTTCCACATCGGGGTTAGACATTTTATCTTACAGGAACCCGTTTGCAGGAACTTCGCTGGAGACCCTCTGTGGATCCCGGGCGAGATCGTGGCCATCACCGGACCCAGGTCATATCGAGTCAGACTGGAGGACGGCCGAGTATGGAGAAGGCACCTGGACCAGCTGCATAGGCGTCACAGCACCCTCGCCAGCAGTGACCCAGAATTGCAGACCGGAGCGAGGCCTCAGCATCAACCCCACATCAGCATCAGTCCCGGTGACCAGCTTACGCCAGCAGCCATTCCGGGGAATCCGAACACTGACAGAGGCGTCCAGATGGCTGACCAGTCCGAACCAGTCAACGGGAGCACGTCCCCAGTGACCAGCCCTACGAGTCCCGAACCAACCCGATCCGAGGGGCGTGTTAGTGACTCCCTACCGATCCTGCCTTCCCCTACAGACTCTGAACTGACAGACAACCCACCAGAGCTGCGCCGTTCTGGGCGCCAGCATAAACCTCCTGCCTACCTCAAAGACTATGCGTGTTCGCATCTGGGGGGAAGGGGTGTTATGTCCTTGGAACTCTAGGAGTTCTCATTCAGGTCCATTCACTTTGCGGGGGCGTTTTTCCCCCTCACTCATTGGTTGGTTCTCCCCAGCAGCCAGCTATAAAAGCAGGCTGCGGGGTCCAACCAGTTGCTGATCGCTGCGAGCCAGTTCCAGGCTTGGCAAGCACGGTCAGTCCTTTATTGCTATAATAAAGTATTGTTGCACTCATGCTCTGGTTCAGCCTCTCATTTCCCAAACTTAACAATCCGCAAAGGCTTGCAGTTTAAATTCCTCCTTCTTAATTTTCATTCCTTTTATATTTGGATCCTCTCTAATATTTCTATTCAGCACTTCCAAAGTCAATACAAATAACAAAGGTGATAATGGGCATCCTTGTCTTGTGCCTTTTTTTATATTAATAGAGTCTGTAAATTCTCCCTCTATCATTACTTTTGCCGTTTGTTTATCATATATGGCTTCTATTGCTTGAATAAATTTTCTAGCGAAGCCCATCTGTTCCAATAACAAAAACATGAATCTCCAGTTCACATTATCAAATGCCTTTTGGGCATCTAAAAATATCAAAGCCATTTGTTTTTCAGGATGCGCCTCGTAATATTCCAAAGTATCCAGAATTACCCTCATATTATCCCTAATTTGTCTCTTTGGCAAGAATCCATTCTGATCAGGATGAATAAAGTTATTTAAGTATCTTTTGAGCCTTTCTGCCAAGATTGAGGCAAAAATTTTATAGTCAGTAAAGAAATAGGTCTATAGTTCTTAATTTGTAATGGATCGGCCCCTTCTTTTGGAATAAGTGTAATATAAGCTTCTGACCATGTTTTAGGTATTTTCTTATTTAACATGACTTCATTCATGACTTCTAATAGTGGAGTGCTCAACGATTCTTGTAATGTTTTATAAAATTCTGCCGGGAGCCTATCTGGGCCTGGTGCTTTTCCGTTATTCTGCCTATTGAATGCTTCAGTTAATTCCATCATAGTTATATTGCTTTCTAACATTTTTTGAGTCTCTTTAGGTATCTTACGTAAATTAGCATTCTGTAAATACTGCTTAACTCTGCTTCTCTCTTTGATAAATTTCCAACCATAGATAAATATCTAGATAAAGATAGATGAAGTCCACTTGAGTTCAACTCCTTGAAACTTTGGGATTGAGTTTATTTTCAGTTTTTCAGAAAAAAATAAGATTATAATTTAAAAGTGGTCCTTGACTGTAAGGGAGAGCATGCTGTATTTGCATATACTCTAGTTATGATTAGAGCATTGACTGTAACCCTTTCCAAGACAGTTAATTTTATTGATACTTTTCCCACACTATCGTGACAATTCATGACTACTATTACATCCTTTGTGAGAAGTTATCCTTAAAAAGAATTGCAGCAGACAGTTAACTTGTTTAAAGTTATGAAGCTCATCTGAAGCATATACTGAAAGATCTGCATTGGCATCACTTACCTGCTAGGCAAGTTGAACTGAAGGAGCTGAGAAAGAAGAAAACAGGATGACATTATCTATGCTGTCCAGGTTAGAACTGACCTTTTCACTCTAACAGTTATAGTGTATGGAGAGGCAGTTTGGGCTAGTGTTAAGGCGCTAGATTGGAAATCTGGAGACTGAGTACTAGTGTCACTGAGGTATAAAGCCAGCTGGGTGACTTTGCACCAGTCACTCACTCTTAGTCCAAGGGAAGACACATAGGCAAAACACTTCCATAATCTTGCCAAGAAAAGTTCAGGGACTTATCCAGGTAGTCATCAAGAATCAACAGTGATCTGAAAGCATCAAAATACACACACACACACACACACACACACACACACACACATATATACAAAAGAAGACCAAACCGATCAGCTTGGACTTGGGAGGCAGAGAATAGATGTGGGCGTGGTCAGTCAGAGGTGGCATTTGCCAGTTCTCGAAACTACTCAAAATTTCTGCTACCAGAAATTCTCCAGAACCTGTCAGAACTGACTGAATACCACCTCTGGTGCAGATGATGCAGAGTCACAAACCATACCAGTAAGGTATGTTACCTAGTTCCATCATGAAATATACTTGTCAGACCTAAAGTTAATGATTATGACCTCTGGATATTTAGGGGCAGTTTTTTGTACTAAAAAGCTCTATTTGGAGCAAATATATTTTGTCCGCTTTCAAAATAAATAAAAACCTACTCAGGTTTTATTTTTGCTGAGTTTTTAAAACCATTACTTTAAGTGCAAAAAAAAGAGAATTTTTTTTAAGTTAAAGCCTGCTTTTCTGAAAGTGCAAAGTACGTACAGATGGTCTATGTTTAATGGCCACTCATTCAGCAACTGTTCCAATTTACAACAGCATTGAATGAGTGGTAATTATGACCAGTAATTGGAGTTCTGGCTGTTGTAGTGTCCCCATAGTCAGGTGATCACTATCTGGGTGCTCAAAAGCTGCCTTGCAATTATGATACTGCAATGAGCCATAGATATGTGATTGGAAATTCCAATGTTCCTTACTGGCTTCAGAGAAGCAAAAAGAAATTGGAAGTAGTAATCATGGGAGGTCCTCACTTAATGATAGCAACTGGGACTGCCAGAGTTAATATTGCCAGCCAGCATGGTCCTGTGACATTGTGCTTTATGAATGTGCTTATCAGTGGCCATTCTGGCCCCAGCTATCATTATACACCTAGGAGTATGTACCAGTATTTTTGCAAACTTTAACTGGAAACATGTACTGCCTTTAATGCAGAAAATAATAATAACAACAATAGTAATAACAACAATAATAACAACAATAATAATAACAACAACAATCATTTAAAACTACAAATTGGTTTCCTTTTTGATTATCAAAGAAATACATTTTGCAAAACTGAACTGTAAACATGCACATGCATCCTCGCTCTAATGCAAGGAAGAGATTTTTTTTAACAGTATCAGCTTATTTCTTTTTTTTTTCTTCGTGGGTTTTTTTGAAAGCTATTTTTTTGCAAAGTTTAGCTGAAAAACCTATCCAGCCCCCCCACCTTCATGCAGAACTCTCTAAGTCAGTGACCCCCAACCCTTTGCACAGCAGGGACTGGTTCCTTGCAGAGTGTGCCCACACCCCTCCATGTGCTGATGGGGCTTTGCTTGTTTTCGTGAAACAGTTACTGGCATGCCACAGACCAGTGCTGGTCCATGGATCGGGGTTGGGGATTTCTATTCTAAGCAGTGCAAAAAAATCCCAACCTAACATAGTGAGCAAGCCCTATTTTCAACCTTTCGGAAAGAAAATAACAGCTTTAACTTTCTCTGAGCAAAAGGTTTACCTACAGGTCTGCAAGTGAGCAGAGTCTCCTTACTTGCAAATACTGCAGATGTGTGCAAATTGCTAGAACAGATTTTTATGTTTTGGGGCAAGACTAGAACAAGGGTAAATATATATGACTTAGTAGAGGGGCCTCATTATGTATTCTGCCACAGTTTTACAGAGGTCACATTTGATTTTCCTTGTGTATTTTAAAAAGTAAGATTTTGGAGATAGTGACCTCAGATACCAAAGAGGAGCTTAAAGATTTTACAAACCGTTTTTACATCTTTGGAGATACCCTCCAGCTCCTGAAGCATTTGAGGCTATGTTTTTCATCAACATGCTTTCTGTTGAAAAAAAAAACACCCATCGCCAACAAGCTACAATAAAAGCCATTGTCAGAGTTTTTATGAAGAAAATGGTTTCTCTAGGCTGAGACTGTGTGGTTATAAGCAATGCTGAAATTCTGGCCCAGCTGATGAGGAACAAATCTGAAAAGTAGCAATAAAACAGCTTATGAAAGGGTGAGCAGCTCCACTTTAGAACGTCTAAATAATTGGCTTTTATTGCTTGTTATGTAAGTAAGTGTCTTGATATTACCTTAAAGGATTGGATTTCTATTTTGCATTCTCTGAATTAATGATGCCTAAAAAGGAACAATTCAAAAGAAGCCATGTATATATTATTGTGATAACCACTATTGTGATTTGAGTATTTTTCTCATCTAGCCTATAGCTGTGATTCTTTACTATTCCCGAGAGCCTACTATTTTCACTGGGATTTGAAGAGCTGTAACTCAAGCAATTAATGGTCTGCTCGGGACTACGGCCCTGATTTATGGAATGAACAGTGATTTGGCAAAATGTGGTGGTCTCAACTTCTCCTTTCTCTTCGTCAATCATCTCCTCCTCCTCCTCCTCCTCCTCCTTCTCTTCCTTCTTGCAGCTTTAACTTTGAAATTCATTCATTTCCCTGTTTTAGCTAGCAGTAGCTGCTGCAGAATAAGAAGAAGAGCCAGGTGAAGCAACTAGAAGATACATAAGAAGTCCAAAGGCAGCTGGAAAAGATTTGGATCTGTATTTGGAGTGATCCTATGGATTATACATGTTTTAGTATCTGAGACTAAAATAATCTACGGTTCTTTTGCCATTCCTATTTTCAGTTTTTGCCGCATGTCTTTGGATACTAGACAAAAGAAATAAAGGAGATCTGGAGCAAATAAAATTGTGTCACCAGGTTCATCCATCTCAGGACAATATTATTGTTTGCCAGGATCTGATCTTTCTTTGATCTTGAGAGCGACACAATTAAGCCTCATAGCAGGCTGCAATAGATTGTAACAAGCATACATCTGTTAGTAGAAAGTAAAGGGTGTTAATATATTAAATGTCAGGCTGGTAATGAACTGTCAAAACTTTGTTAGAGGGAATTGATGTTTATAGCTTGAGTCAACAGTGAAAAATACCATACAGTGCTGGGCTTCTTCTTTCTTTAAGCAAAAATTTAATTGACTTTTTAAATGACAGGTATAAACGAAAGTAAATCTCACTATTTCCCCTCCCCCATATCTTGCTTAAAATGATATTTCTAATTAAAATAAACTTTACTTATTCATTCAGCTTGCACCGAGTGTATTTGTCATGCTTCAGTACAGTCTACACGCTTGATACCAATTATTTCCCTTGTAATACATGAAACCTTAATGGAATTTTCTTGGGATATATCATTTTCTTGGGATCAGAATTTCTTTGGATATACAAATAGATTACAGGCAATATCAAATAATGGATTTGAAAGCCATTAAATCATTAGCATTTACCATTTTAAAATAGCCTCCTGGTGGGACTGCATATTCATAACCTGGTGTAAAAATTGCAAAACCAAATGCTGAAAACATTCAATCAAGTAAATCCTGTTGTTGTAAAACCCCATTGGTATTACAAAGATTTTCCTGGATAATATGGTGTGATGGCATTTGAAAAATCCTTTTAAACTGGAATGCAATGACGGATATTTTCCCATCCTGCATAATAACATTCAAAGTTTGGTTAACAATGAAATGTGCAGTACATGGTACTGTAATATAGGAGTCTATCCCCTAATCCATTATCACACTTCTCCAAGAAACACAGTCAACATTCTGTGCTGAACCATGCACACACATTTCTCATACTCTTTTGAGTCTTTCAGTTTATTACCTTGTGCTTGAGTAGAACCATTTTGGGTATATAACCAATGCTATTCACAATACCCATACTGAAAACAGGTCATATTTTCTTGCAAGACACTATGAAATCCTTGAGTCCTTACAAAGGGCAAAGGACAGTATGTGATGCTGCGGCAAGAAATGATGTCAGAACCAAACTCATCTCCAACCTAGAGCCACAAAGATCAGGAATAGGTCTTTTGTTCCATGGCAGTGGTGAACTAGATAAAGCAAGTAGTGGTTGTGGCTTATTCTGACCCAAACCCTTTTCCAATAAGACAAACAATAACCAAAGAGAACAGAAACCTTTTAATGAGTCTTACAAATCCCCAGTTAAAAGGCTGCTGCAAACTAATTAACTTTGATAATCACAAACCTTGCCAAAACTGTGTGAGACTGCCAAGAATCACAGATAAGAAAGATTTCACAACACAAGAGTCTTCAAATACCAACTTAAGATACTGTAATGTCCATGAGGCTGTGTTTCAAAACATCTTTGCTTCCTGCAAAGAATGCTTGCTTCACAACTGCCTTTTATCTTCTTGAAGGAGGGGCCATTACCTTGCAGCCTTACTCCCAAGTCACCCATGCTGTTGCAGCTGTTCTTTCCTGCAAGCAATCCTGCGTGCACATGTACTTGGCACAGGCTCCTCAGGAACCTCTGCATCACTGCTGCCAGCCTGAAGGCAGCAGTCCACTCCCTAATGGTTATGGCACCTCATCTGAGTCCTCGCTCTTCTCAGCACCTGCTGCCGGCTAACCACAACATGGCTAGAGTCAAAAGTGTCTCCATCTCCAGCTGTTTTTATTCCCACCCTCTTTTCTTCTCCTCCTCCTTCTATTTCCTGCATCCATGTTGGTCTTCAAGGTTGCAAGACGACAGGAAAAGGTGAGCCTTCTTACTAGTGATCTCAAACAATTTAGCTTTTCAAATAAGATCAAGATATACATGAAATTAAGCTGAGATCACATGTGACCAAAGGTCCATCAGTTCTTATTGGCTGACACACACATATAGGAACATGCAGATATGCACACAGAATTGTACACACGAAGACACACACTAATGCAGTCATAGAATTTCAGTTATAAACAGAAATTATATTAAATGTTTTGGAGAGATTGCACTGAAGTACAGAAAAGCTCCTAACTTTAGTGAGCAAACCTTATCAATGATGGAAAACATTTGGTATCACATCAGGGCTATTTATAAGCATATTTCTTTGTGAGTACAGAAATCCAAGCTAGGGATAATCATTAAACACAATTCTTGCATCTAAAATGGCAATGGAAACTCTTTGAAACAGTTAAAAATAAGAAAAAAACAACTAAATCTGCTGGTTGGTAACTTTATAATATAGTATAAAAATAATTCTGTATATAAAGGGCTGCTATAGAAAAGGGCTAACTTAATTTTGGATCATTGTGTCTGAAAAGTATTTCCCACTGCAGACACCAATTTGTTTCATTTTGCAACCCATTGCAGGGCAATCGCTTGCAAAACAGACTTATCTGTGGGAACAGGTGTGCCTGCATTTATAAATCAGCAAAGAATGTTATTTATCTCCATAGCGTTGATATGTTGCTATTTGACCTTCCCATTCCTGAGCAACACAGATCCTTATTTCTCTTTTGTCTTTATGGCACTTGGTCTTCTAGATAATTTCCTCTTACTATTATTGGACCGTGAGCTGTTTAAAACTGGGCTGCCCGAAGCATACACACCCCTTGCGCGAGCAGTGGGCAAGCCCATTCGTGCATACTCCATTTGCATGACCTCTCGGGCAGAACCGTTCCCTCTCTCTCCCCCACTCTTTCCTGGTCCACAAAGCCAGAAAGGTTGGGGAACTCTGTCTTAACCCATAAAGGGAGAGAGACTATTGATTGAGATACTCTGAATTAGACACATTTTTTGCATAGGTGTTGCCTTTAATTTCCCCCAAGGCATGTACAAATATTCATAGCCTTTCTCACTCTCTGACCGGCTCTCGTCACAATACTGTGGTCCATACAAAACTCTTCTAGTCCATTCCCTATCAGGAAGTGCTGAAATTGTCCGTGACATCAATCAGTGGCATCTCCAGAACAGAGAGGTTAGATTGTTTTGTGGTGCATTAACCATCATAGTCAGAGGGATCATTGTGGTGCCCTACAAACTGTGTTGTGATGGCTTTGAATGGGTACTAATAAAGGTTGTGAAGGGCTATACTTTTCTCTGCTCTTCTCAGCAATTCTACCCCCTCCCACCTCTAAACGGCACCTGTTTTCCTGCATGCTTTTCTGTCAATCTTTGGATCTTGCAAATAAAGAGGACGGGGGCATACTCTGTTCCTCCCCTCCCCTCTCCTCCAAAAGTTGATAGGACTAAGTATTTCTGTATGTATGTATACTTTGGAGAGAGAGGGGGACCTAAATATTCATTGTGTCTTATGAGACTTTATGTCCTTGCAAGGATGTTAGGGCCTTATATAAGGAAGAAACACGTCTTTTCAAAATGTGATAACAATACCAGCAAACCAGTTGCTGAATAATTCCTTATATGGTTTTAGATTAGATCTTTTTTTAAAGGTGGTAACAGTGTCTATTTCTATCTTTTCCTGCAGGCATTGTCTGCTAGTGTTCAGAACTGTGGAAAAGTTGGAGGAAAAAAATGGGTAAAAATTCACTTAACATTAAAAATTCTGTTTCCCACCTGTAAGCAAAAGCATCCATTATGGTGAAAATTCAAATTGGTGATATCCTCCATCATAGTCCAAGCAACCCCATAGGACCTCTCCAAACAGAGGCAGGAGCCCAAATTCAGCCAAATTCATGAATGGGATTTTTTAAGGCAAGGATATCCAAACTTGCCAACTTTAAGACTTGTGGATTTATGCTAGCTGAGGAATTCTGGGAGTTGAAGTCCACAAGTCTTAAAGTTGCCAATTTGGAGAGCTCTGTTCTAAAGTTTAGTACAGCACTCTAACCAGTACCCTTAAATTTAGCTTTACAAATGCCTATATTCAACCTGAACTTTCCCAGCATACTATTTTCTTCATGGAAAGCCTGAAACTGCTTTCATTACCATATTTAGAACAAGATGAGCTTCCCATCTTAAAGTAAATTATTGGGTGAAAAACCTATTTTTTTTTAGGTAAATATGATAAAACTTCCACTGAGTTAAGTTTGACTCCTGATGAATACATGATCATGACATATCTACAATGTTTTCTTGGCAAGAAAAGTGATATTTTCTTTAAGGATGTTTTTTCTTTAAGGATGAAAAAATTGATAGCCCAGGGTGATCTCCCAATGAAGTACTAATCAGATGAAAACATTTTTATTTTTTTTCAAGATCAAACCAAGTGGGCCAAGAACTGCCAAGAGCGGATGCTTCAAATAAATACAGTATTGCAATAAGTGCCAAAGATGCTATAAAATAAATCTTTTGTGCAATTATCATCCAAAGCATCTTTGCTCTATACTCACAACACTTTACTTATGCTGTGTATAATGTTTATATATTTGTTAGCGTATTTTTCCATTACTGTTTCCAATTCTTTTGATGGCTTACAACTAATGATTGAAGCATTAAAATATAAGCATCCAGCACTGAATAAAAATCTTTCTCCTCAAATAACATCCTTACCCAGCAATTGTATTATCTTAATGGGTCTTTGATAATGCCTGTTTACCCTGATCCGCGTTGGCAGTTTATAGTACATAAGCAGAAATATCTGACTCTTCAAAGAATTCTTGTGTTCCCTTCCTTCAGGTTAACAGACATTTGCATTTTGAATACAAATTGAAATAGTAAGCTATTTTGATATTTAATAAAATTGAACCTGCTTCTGGTCAATTTACTTGGCTTCAGTTTAAGCTATATCTCTGTTAATTTATCTGGATTTAATCTCCACTGAACTCAGTGAGACCAACTTCTGAGTAGGCAACCAGGCTACTTAAGAAAGTTGCCACTTTTGCAGTTCCATTGGGCAAGGAGAAGTAGGTTCCTCTTACTATAGCTTTAGCTGCCTGACTTTTACACTTTTTGTGTACTTTTATTTGGGTTGTACTCCCATTGAATGTAATGGAACTTATTTTGAAATTGACAACCATTAAATTACTCCATTAAAACTCAAAGCAATTTCTCAAAGCAGAGATTAGGCACTACAGCTTCAGGGATTTATTTGGAAAGCCTCAAGGCTACCCCTTTCATATCAAGAAATATGGGATAGCTCACATTTTTCTTCTTAGCAATAGATTAAAGATCCCTATTTTAATTTGTACCGTCTGTATAATGAACCCAGAAACAACACACTTTGATGTTGAAGCAGATGTAGAAATAAAACAATGCTGTTTGGAAAGTTAGAAGCTAGCATTTCAGCTTTTATTCATCCATCAAAGAAAAATTAGAATGAAATATTGGCAAGGAGGTACTGACATTAAAGTGAAGCCCTTGGATAACCAAGCAATTAGCAGTGCAAGTTAGACTCATTTTATTTTGCATGCAGGCTTTATCTTTTCAATAGTTAGTGTTTTATTATAATACAAAAAGGCCCTATGCAGTTTCCTTTGTTGAGGATTTAGCTCAAAAAAACAAAAACAAACCCACATTGTATTGAGTGTTGCTGTATAATATAGCTCTAACAAAGATGCACATGTGTAAAACCGATTCTGTACATCTGGGTCCACAAAAGCACATTTGATAAGAAAATGAAATGTTTTTGAAAAATACCCAAACCGTGGAATTATATGGGAAGCTGGACTCCTGTTCCTGCAATTGTGAAAGTTTTTCACTGCAGTTGCAAAGTTGTTTCTATAGGACAAATGGCGATAGGGATTGGGGGGCACCCAGTCTATAATGTTCTGGCCATACATTATAATATTTGTTTCCTATTTCGAGCTATTTACTGTATTTGCCATTTTAATACATTTTGCATGTCTGAGGGAATCTTTTTGTTTTTAATCATTTTATACAAATGAGGGTTGAAAGTAGAGGGTTGTTTTATGGATTCACACGATAGCTATCTGGGCCTAGGAAATAAACATTTGAGTTTTTTTGTGGAGTAGTCATCAGGTTCAGATATGGTATATGTTAGGAATATAAGTCACCTAACAGCTATTTGGGTTAGAAATATATAAACCAGGATAAACATTTTCATACTATGTCTTTAAGAGAGTTGCAAAAACTGCAATTAGGTGTGGTCTCTCAAACGGCCATAAGATGGAGCCAGAAACCCAGTTTGTTTAGTCTGAGTCTCAGAAGAGAGTGTAAGTGTATCTCTGTTTCCTTCTGTTGGAAAGTATTGCCGTTGCTCCATTTCTTCTAATTGACTGATATTACTGGATTTAATGTAAGTTTGTTACTGAACTGTTTTTGACATTGGACTTTGACATTTGGATTATCCCTGGATTGAAAACTGACTGATTTTACTTGTGAATGACTTTTGGACTGCTTATTTTGGACTTTGCTTAAACCTTTCTGGAAATAAAAACCTACATTTACTGTACAGTGTATCTGTGTGCTCTGTGTGTGTTTTATTCAAACATTTCTCTCAAATACGTCTCCCTGTATGTGCTCATTCTCCTAACAGGGAATTACCTCAACACTATACATGCTTATGCTAAGGATCCTTGACCACTCAGGCTCACTTTGCCTCTGGATACTGCACACTTATTCTAGACATCTGTTACCATCATTTCAAGCATTAATGTTTGAAGGTTTTTTTCAAATCATCATCATCCTTCAATAGTCTATCACAATGGTTCCCAAACTTGGTGCTACAAACTCATCCTCAGTGCCCCCCACCCAGGGGTGGAATTCAAATTTCTGTGGGCGTGGCCTAATTTGAGAGTGTGGCTTGCTGGTCATGTGACTGGCTGGCGTGGCTTGCTGGCTGGACATGGCTTGCTGGTCACATGACCGGGTAAGTGTGGTTTGGTGGTCATATGACTGGGTGGGTGTGGCCAGGTGACTGGCAAACAAGTGCTCCTCACTTAATGGCCGGTTGCTTAGCAAGTGTTCTAATTTATGACTGGCTTCCTCAGAGATACTTGACCTATTTTTGGAGTTTTGACAGCCATGCACACACATACACACACACTCCCTTCTAACCCTACTGGAGCAGGTCATTGGACTACAATCAGCAAAGCATCTCTGATTAGATTCTAGCAGTGAATAAAATCTAATCAGAGATGCTTTGCCCATTCTTGTTGATTTGTTTTATTTGTATTTCTTTATTTTATGTTGCTGAATTGCATTGACATGTGTGTCCCTTCTTGTGCACAGCCCAGAAGCTTTTGTGATTCTTTGCAGCAAAAATGAACGACCTCTGGCTTTGCTCTACTTTTCAAATATGCCGACACTGCCACATTCTAGGTGCTGGCCCTGCAGGTCCACCCCATTGAGCCCACTGCACTGGAGGGACCTGCCCAAGCAAATCAAGTCAATGAGGTAAGCCTGAGAGAGGGAAAGAGAGAGAGAGGAGAGAGAGAGAGAAAAAAAGAGAAAAGGAAGAAAAGAGAGTTAGGGTTAGGGTTAGGGTTGGTTCACGGTTTTGCTGAGCTTTCCTCTATAATTCTGAGTTAGTTTTACTATTCAGTTTCCATGAGCTCAAATCTCATCAGCATACTACAGGTGTCAAGTAGGAGTTTTTGCCCAATATGTTTTATATGTATCAGAAGATAACCAAGCAGTGAGAGAGAACTATGGAAGAGATCCTCATCTAGATTCTCTTCATCCAGATCAAGGACTATTTATTAACTTGCACAACTGTGTTTATTCACAGTGATATTAGGACTGTAGGAGAGAAAACAAGAAACCATTGACTTGAGACTACTTTTGATGCAGTAGAATAAGCTCTGTAGAGATTCTCAGCCATCCAGGTCATGGTTGTCCCAAAGTTTCTTTTTCAGGAATCAACTGGATTTTTTGCTTTTTTCTTTTAAGACGTTTCGCTTCTCATCATCTCATCTTGGATGAGAAATGAAATGTCTTCAAAAGAAAGAACAAGGATGTCCAGTTGCCTCTTGAAAAAGAACCTTTGGGACAGTAGAATAAAGTAGTAACATAAAACCTCAACTTTTTACTTTTATATAATATATACTATCCATTTCTGTAACAACAATTTTTTGTGACAACAAAATCCAAATTCAAAGTTTCATTTCATTTTTTCTCAAGCACAAAATCCAAAATTAACTGTGTTCTTTTCTTAAATCAAAGCAGTCAATTTTGGCATCTTTGCTAACTCCATCAACTTTCATCCATTATGGGAATCAAAGTATTTTTCCATTTTCTTGCTGCCATCAGCATATATACCATCCAAGTTCCATTTTTTCACGTTCGTTGTCCATTAAGCTGTTTTTAACTTTATATTCATTTTGAGAATCTTCTCTATTAAGATATGAATCCTAATATACATCCATCGTACATTTACATTTTAAACATTCATTTGAGTTAAGTTTATACATTCTTGATTTGCCCAGTGTTAGATACCAATGATACATCATCTTATAAAAATGGTCTTTTAAATTTTAATTTATTGTGAATTTTAGACCGTTCATACATGCGTTCGTTCTCCCATTGTTCAGGTACTATATTATATACAAAGTTTTTTGGCCACTGAATCATACAATGCTTTATATACACATTTTCCAAATTCAATTTCAATAACAATCTACAAACATTAGCAATAATACGTTCATTACTACCACACAATATACACAATGGGAATTCTAATTTATTTTTCACAAAACTGAATCCATAGTTTTTTAATCTAGTTTAAATCTTACTTTCAATTGCAAATATGTAAACCAATGGCAAACATGTTCTTCTGATCCCAGCTCCTGTTTAGAATTGAAACATAGTGTTGAGGTAATTCCCCGTGAGGAGAATGAGCGCATACAGGGAGACGTATAGAGAGTAGTGTTGGAATAATACACACACAGCACACAGATACACTGTACAGTAAATGTAGGTTTTTACTTTCCATAAAGGTTTAAGCAAAGTTCAAAATAAGCAGTCCAAAGTCATTCACAGGTAAATCAGTCAGTTTTCAATCCAGGGATAATCCAATAACAAAGTCCAGTGTCAAAAACAGTTCAGTATCAGACTTACAACAAATCCAGGAATAGCAGTCAATTAGGAAAAACGGCAATACTCTCCCAACAGAAGGAAAACAGAGACTCACACTCTCTTCTGAGACTAAGACTAAACAACCCAGGTTTCTGGCTCCATCTTATGGCTGTTTGAGAAAGCACACCCAATTACACTTTTACATTTTCTTAAAGATACGGTATTAAAATGTTTATTCTGGTTTATATATTTCAGACGCAAATACCTGTTAGGTAACTTACGTTCCTAACACATATCATCCATGTTCTGACCAAAAAAGCATATTTGGAGTGAACTGAGAAACCCATAATAAAATTCTGATGAATTTACGTTGGATAGTTTGAAAATTAATGCAATTCCTATCAGAAGGGATTTGGTTTGAATCTCATGCTAGCTAAAGACACCAGACTTCTCTTTCAATCTCTCTCTCTTTCTCTCTCTCTCTCTCTCTCTCTCTCTCTCTGCCCCACCCTCTCTTTCTGCATTTTTGTTCTATTTTAATTTTGTTCTATTATTTTTATACAGAGTTGTTATTATCTCTAATCTCACTATGCGATCTGTTTCTTCTCTGCGCTTGGGGTGGGAATGTTATGGCTGTATATTAATAAAGTATGGGTTGTTTTCTATTTCCAAGGATTAATTGCACTTGCAATTTAAATACGTTTTTCAAATTTGAGGGATCTGTTTGTTTTTAACCAGTTTAAGGTTTAATTTAGGCTTATTAGTAAATGTTCCTGCATGTGTTTAGCCCTAAATTGAGATCCAGCTCTAGAATACAGAGTAGGTCTCTGGAAGCTTAATTGTGTATAATTCTTTGTTGAAAACACAAACTATATCCACCTCCTATCATTTTATTTTGCTTAACCAATTATTGATTTATATAACAAACTCTCCTTTTATCCCAGAAATGCTACATTTGTTTAAAAGAAGCACTATTCCTTGAAGTGAAATTTATTTGATATCCCTCAATAATCTTCTGATGTTTCACCTGAACCAGAGAAAGTCATTTCAGATTTGGATTTAATTGGAATTTTAATAGCCACTCTACAGAATCTAATTTCTTATTGTGCATCTTATGCTTGTGGTATATATATTCATCATATTGCAGAGAGATAACTCTGTTTTCCTAGTAGTTTCACATTGTATTCTGAAGTATATTCATAATATAAAGTAAAAACAAACAACTTAATCCTTTTTTGAGCTATTCATGATTGTAGCCATTCATTGCACAGGAAACACCAATTTCTATAAGGCATCAGGCTGGCAGCTAGGAATGTTTTCTGTAAAAGAAAAAAAAAACAGCTGAGTGTTTGTAATTATACTTTGGCTATACAAGTCAATGCCATTTCTAAATCAAGGGCTCTCAAGAGGCAGCCTGCCAAGTGCTAAAGGAATGTGTCAAATAATATGAATTTCGGAATGTTTACTGACACATGTGCCTTATATGGTTTTTAAATAACAGCCTCAAACAATGAACACATTCATACTGTTATTATTCATGACAGACAGCCCAATCTTGGCTAAATTCCATAAGCACCATCAATATTTGCATAAAATATGGTAAATAAAGTCTGCCTATGGAGGAAAACAAATCTCCCAAATATAATGCCCAGAGCAGTTTACCACAGAAGGGTATTTATCCACACAAATGATATATTCCCAGGATAACACTTTCAAATTCCACTTGGGAAATCTGTCAAATTATATGTAACTTTTTTCTAAGATAGTGTTTTCTGTTTATTTGGATACTAATTGAGATTAATAGCAGTTTCATAATAATTTTTTTTTAAAAAAATGTCAAATAAAAACATATTTGAAAAGCTGTTTTTATATTTATTGAAAAAAACGTAAATCATCGTGGCTCTATATTTACTTATCAGTCCATACAAGATAATGAATTTAGGGAATTTGCTGACTATGCAGTTTCCTGACTCACCAATTGATCAAAAGGAGCCTTGTCATGGGTCCTGGGACAGGGCCTTTTCAGCGGTGGCACCCATCCAACCTACCTAGAACAACCTCTCTCTCTCTCTCTCTCTCTCTCTCTCTCTCTCTCTCTATCTATCTATGTTGTGGCTCTGAGGTTTGAGCCTGCATTGTTAGAGGACGAAGACTCGGACAATGGGGAAGAGGAGGGTTTGGAAATGCCTTCCTCCCCAGGACCTTCCTCTTTGGCAATGCCTTCCTCCCTGATTGTGCCTCAGGTATTGGCAGATAACCGAGAGGGAAAACCTGAGGCTAATCAGAAAAGGAGGAGAGCATATCAGAGTCTCTGACTGAGAATCAAGCAGAGGAATGCTGGCTTGATGCGAGGCAGCATCGCAGGCAAAAGTGTGAGCTGCAATGCAGGAGGAAGGGACGAATCAGAGACTGAGATGAGGGACTGACACACCCCACAGGGAATAAAAGTGGGTGTGTTAGCTCTGAGAGTTTCGTACGGGACAACGTGTGACTTATTCCGAGGAGCTCCGGAATATTCTGTGTGGTGATAGCTTGTGTGATTTATATTCCTGCTTTCTTGTCGGACTTGGCAGACAACGTGTGTGAGACTGCCAAGAACTTTATTGGCTCAAGGCGTTAACTCTATAATTACTGGATTTACTTGCTTGTTTGTATTCAATTGGAATTTGGACTTCTCACCTCCTTTGTAAAGGTGAGACATAACATAAATAGATAGAGAGAGGAGTGGGCTTCAAAAATTTTAGCAACCAGTTCTCTGCCTGGTTGCTGGGTGGGCATGGCCATGGTGGGTGTGGCCTAGTCAGCCTCCTGTACCTTGGTGGTGGGAGGCATTTTTGGCTTTAGAGCAGGGGTCTCAAACACAATTTACCTGGGGGCCGCTGGAGGCAGAGTCTGGATGAGGCTGGGCCGCATAATATTATACCTTATATTATACTTTATATTTATATTCTACACTAATATTATACTTTCATATCATGCTGGGGGCCACAGGATAGCATCCTGCGGGCTGCAATTGGCCCGCGGGCCGTGAGAATGAGACCTCTGCTCTAGACGCTTCCTCAATTCTCTGGGAAGGTGAAAATGGCCTTCCCAGGCTCTGGAGGCCTTCTGGCCTTCCAGAGCCTCTGGGAGGCCCATTTTTCATCCTCCCTGAGCCTCTGTGTGGACCCTGTACTTACCTGGGTGTCAGCGTTCCAGCAAAGCTCCATTCCAATCAGTAACTCCAAGACAAACATTATCTCAAAAGTACCCTTATTAGAATAGCACCTGGCTATAGCATATCTGTGGTATCCCGAATCTTTCATGTGTTGGACTAGTCCACAATCGAACCCAACATTTCTGTTTTTAAGTGAGACCTTTGTTAAGTGAATTTTGCCCCGTTGGAAGACTTTTCTTGCCACAATTGTGAAATGAATCTCCACAGTTGTTAAGTTTGTAACCCATTTGTTAAGTGAATCGGGCTTCCCCATTGACTTTGCTTGTCAGAATGTCAAACAGGGATGAGAAGACTCCGGGACACTGCAACCAAGTTGCCAAGTGCCTGAATTTTGACCATGGGGATGGTGCCACCGTCATTAAGTGTGAAAAGCAGTTATCATTCACTGTATTCAGTGCCACTGTAATTTCAAGCAGTCACTAAACGACCTGCTATAAGTCGAGGACTCCCTGCACTGGATTGGTTGTAACTGTCTGTTTTCTTGTTGTATATTGGTCAGAGCTGTCTGAAATACTGAGACATAGGAAAAAGCAGTGAAAAGTTGCCAGATGAAGAGCAAAACAAGAGAAGAAGTGGGAATTGCTATTACCTGTCACTAAAAGCTTATAATAAAGGTGGATGAGAGCTATATGAAATCAAGCACGCTGTGAAAAGAAGCCTTTGGTGGAAGAAAAAGAGAAATGAAATTTGCCACCTTCTGGAAGATTTAATTTTTTTAGGCACCATATCACAGTGCACAAAGATCAGCAAGGGGAAAGTGCATTATTTCCTCTCCCCCCCCCCATGACACTTTCACACCAGCCTACCTGAAACATGCACAGAACCCGCAAAGACTCCTCAACCTTTTGTTACAGGTCACATGCATCCAAAGTCCCCCAGGGTTTTAAGTTTCAGACAAACTATATGATGGAAAAGATCGGAGATAAGCCTCGCGGTTCTGTCCGACCTCTTTGGACAGCTTCAGAAATAAGAGGGAATAGAAGAGGTTCCAGTGCAATGTTCAGCCATAGAATATCAAAGTTCTAAGCTCTATGGAAAGCTGATATGAGTAGAAAAGACTTTGCAATATATTTATGTTCACTTTGTGAATACATTATAGCATGGATGTCAAATTCACTATGTCACATTGCCATCACGTGACATTTTGCAATGGTTTTCCCATTCATAGAGCTGAGTATGTGCATGATGCATCTGGGGCACGGGCTACCAGTTGGACACGCCTTGTCAGCCTTCAAGATTTTCTCCCTTTGCGTTGCATCTTTTGGCTGTCATAAGTAACGGGGGGAGGAGGGGGGAATGGTTATGGGAAGCGAGCTGGAGGTGTTACAAAGCAGAACTGTGTAAGCTGGAGGTTAGATTCTTGCTTAGGTTTCTATCCTATGCTATGCGCAGCTGCAACTCTTTATCAAAATATGCCAAGGTCAACGGACAGAGGGCCTCATCACTACCTGGAGATGCCCACATGATGATATACACAACTTTTAATTGGATGAGCCAAGTGAACTGTTGGGGGTGGGAACGTGGCCATTACTTTGTATATGTGATTTACGCGCCCATTTTCTCAGATTCAGAATTCTTTTGTTGCTACCACTTGATTTCCAGTGAAAGATATCTTTTCTCTGGTTAATGGAGTCTAAGTATTTCTTTCTTGGATTTTGAATGGAGCACCAACTGACACCCCTGCTGTACAGAAACAAAGTGATATAGTTAATGGTCCGTTTTTGTTTTATTATGATCCACTTGAATGTATGAAATGGCTTCTGTGATTCATGTATTAGTTTAGTTGAACGACACAGCTCTAGACTTAAAAAGACAAAGACCCTTTCAGCTACACCTTAACTGCATGGATACCTCTGTGTAATTTTTTGGGCTACAAAAGAAAAGTTTATTGTTCCAGATGTTTTGTTTCTATGTTCCAGGCAAGGGTGGGATTCTACCAGTTCGCACCTATTCTCTGGAACCGGTTGTTAACATTCTAAGCAGTTCGGAGAACCGGTTGTTAGAAGAAATTACTGGCCTAATCCTGTAAGGAAGGCAGGAAGGAAACATTCTGGTGTTGCTTACAGAAACTGCCTCTCCATTAACTCTTATTACGTTCTTGGCAGGACTAGACTTCCTGTCTCAGGAACTTCTCTGGAGTTTTTTCCCCCCCCTTTCTGGTATTTTGCTTGTGTGGAGTGACCATTCAAAGTTACAATGGCACTTATGACCATTTTTCACACTTACGACTGTTGCAGCATCCCCACAGTCATAAGAAGCCAGGTGAGGAGTTGCGTGCCTCGATGTGAGTGATATTGAGTTGGCCATGCCCAGCCAGTCACATGACCACTAAGCTATGCCCACCCAATCACATGACCACCAAGTCACATCCACCAATTTAGCCACGCCCACAGAACCGGTTGTTAAAAGTTTGAATCCCACTCCTGCTTCCAGGACTAAGCATCAGTACTGTTTCTTAATGGATCTCTCATCCAAAAACAGAGCAGATGTGATCCTACTCAGCATTTTTATATTAACAAGTCATCTTGGCATTGTTATAGCAACAACTAACTTTTGTTCTGAATTTAAAAAGACAACTCATGTCTGAGGTAACCTATAAATGTCCTAGTCTAGCAAGTTCAGAGGACCTGTTGCTTCCTTTTGATTTTTTTCTTTTGGAACACTTTCAATTAACTAACACTTTCAATTAGTTATACCTTCTGATCTAAAGCATTTGAAAAGGTGACAAAAATAAAAGAGTGAATGAGAATCTCATGGTATTCTTCCTTCTTGCTCCTGCTGGTGCCTTTTTAATTAGCAAAATGAAACACAGGGTACTTTTGACACATTGGAAAAATCTCTGAATCATAGCCCTGTTCCTTGAGCACAAAAACCACACAGAGCAATGATCTGTCACTAAGTGTATTCCACAGAAAGTGTTGATTGAGACAATACAATTTGAAGATTCTGCAGAGACAAGTAAAACAGCAATTTAATATTAACTTTCAATTATTGTCACAGTTTCATTTAGGAGGAGCATAGGCATTTAAAAGTCTGGAGCAGTTTTAGAGAACTGGAGCAGTTTTAGAGAACAGCAGCCAAAAACCCGAATCCTTCTGCCAGCTTTCTAAGGATTCCAAGCACAACTGCTCTTCTTGAATTACCTTGCAGGGTGAATGAATGCAAGGGGGACGTGGAGCTTATCAAGTGCAGAGCTTTGATTCCTAGAGAAAATTCAGGGAAGACTTAGGAATTGTAAAAACAGGTCCATGTGATAAAGCCAGTTAGACAAACATCTGGGTAATATATTCCATCATTTTTAATGATGTGACTTGCAAGATCCAATCAGTCATTGGGACCAGAGGTTTACTCTTCCGAGCTTTTGAGTTCATGCTGGAACGCATCTTCATGGATCTTCTCTCTACTGGAATATGTGCTCTGGGATATTCTATGAATCATGTTTATGTGGTGCCTTCTCATTTATGTGACTTATACTTCCATGCCCATTTGCACATTCATAGGGGGGAAGAAATACTAATGTTCTTGATCTGAAGAAGAGAGCCTGAAGCATTTCCCAAATCTGCCAGCCCAATCTTTAAGTTCTATATTTGAGAGAGCAATGATTCCCCTTATCCCCTGATATCTATAGATTTCAGACTAATTACAATCAATAAACACAGCTGAGCACACTAAATCATTATAGCAACCCTAAGCAGAAAATAGTTTTCTCCAATAACAACGGAGGAATGCACAATTTTTCCTCACAGATAAATGAACTAAGGAAGGGAGAGATCTTGGGAATAGAGGATGAGAACTCAGCAAATAATGTATGAATGTATGAAAAACATATGAAAATGGTTGTAGGAATTGGGTATGTCTACTCCAGTGAAAAGAAGGACTAGGGTAACATGATAGCAGTGTTCCAATATTTGAGGGGCTGCCACAAAAAAGAGGGAGTCATACGATTTTCCAAAGCACCAGAAGGCAAGAGAACAAACAATGGATGGAAACTACTCAAGGAGAGAAGCAACCTAGAACTAAGGAGAAATTCCTAACAGTGAGAACAACGAATCAGTGAAAGAGCTTGCCTTCTAAAATTATGGATGCTACATCACTGGAGGCTTTAAAGAAGGGACTGGAAAGCCACTTTTTACAAAAAAAAAAAAAAAATGCAAATTATAACTTTTAGGACTAGGCAGCATCTTGGAGTATTTATATTTTTGGTGAATAATAACTATATTGAATTAATAAAATATTTGTTGCCAAGTAGAATTATGTTTAGATGTTGTGCTCCAGAGAGCTATGATTTGCACAATTGCTGTCCTTTATGAATGAAAAAATTCAGAATCTAGAGTCAATTTGTTGTAATAGTTAAGGTACCAACCTAGAACCAATAAATACTAAGTTTTAGTCCTGTCTTAGGTACAAAGCTAGCTAGATGAGCCTGGGCCAGTCCTTCTCTCTCAGCCATACAAAGAAGGCAAGGGCAATTCACTTTTGAAATCTTGCCAAGAAAGCTGCAGGGATTTTTCCAGAAGTTAACATGACTCAAACACACACACACACACACACACACACACACACACACATATACATAGATGCACCCACCCACACACATGCATACACATACATGCAAATACATAAAACATATACAACTGGGAATCCTGAATTTACAAGTGAAAATAGGAAGAGAATAACAAGCAAGCAGGTTAGCCTTTTCTTCCTCTTCTACAGAGGTTCTATTGTAAAATTAGTTCCACTTTATGAAACTGTGCAATATGTTCCTATAATATTAAGGACGTCCGGGAATGTTTCTGCATAAATACAGCTCTATTTATCTTATGAGTTATACTTCACACTTGCTTCCATATATAAGCCTTGTTTTTATCCTCTTGAATATATGCTTTTGTTTTTTTTCATTTTCTTCATTTGTTTTACTGTTTTGTATTTTATTTTTTATGATAAAATAATAAATAATATATTTAAAAAAAAATTTCTAAAAAGAAACATATCAATTTGAAAGAGTCTTCAACTGTCTTTCACTTTAATATATAACCAGCTCCAATGCTTCCTCTTTCTGAATTTCTCAATGTAATTGCAAGCTAATAAGTCTTTATCTGTACCTATATATCTATATCACCTATAAAATAGACTAGAGAACAAGATGCGGGTAATTAAAAATACAAATAAAAGTGGGTATAAGATAGCAAGTGGCAATATCCAAATCGATTGTACTGGTCTTTGAATGTACATACAGCAGACAAATAAAAAATAGCTTATTGCTATTGCAGTAGAAATACATCTGTATTCCAACCTATCTCCAGGATGTCACATTGCAATGATAATATTACTGACATATCTGGTGATTTCCGCATCTGTACAACATAGATTTTCCCAGCTGAATCTGATGTAAACTTGCCTCTATTTATCATGTCAGATGAGTATCTGACAGCATTTCCACGCTACAGTACAAGAGCAATGGGGACAGTTTATTGGAATATGTCTCTTTTATTGATAACTCAGTTCTAGAGGCTATCTATGTTTGGGTTCTTATTTTGAGCAGAGACATCTCATCCCCAAATATAGCTATGCTGTGTTTAATGAAACAACCCAAAGCATAAGGGCCCGGCTTTGTTTTTACGCAACGACGGATGGGAAATCATTGCAATATGCTTTGAACCCCATTTTTTTGTTGAAACTGGTGAAAATCAAACTAACATTGGATTTTAATTTCTATCAAAGGCATGCACATTGCTGCACTTTGTTCCTTGAACAAGGAACAGAGGTGATTTCTTCAACCCATAGGACTGCTCCTAGATGTTGGAGATTATCTTGAAAACAAGCAAAACATTATAAATGTTGGAAACTATTCATATTAAAATTTTTACATTCAATAATTAAACCTGATGTTTATGAAATGATTCCTATGGTTTTTCTTCTTGTAGTGCAGGCATCTCAAGGGTTTTAGTACTTTTATATATTTTATATTTTGTTTATTTCATGTCATTTTTTTTGTCTTTATCCTCCCATGCAAGAGTGATAGAAATGCAGGTGAATGCATATTTCAATTTAAACTCAACTTGTACAATATAAAATGCCTTAGATGTCCTTCTAAGAAGAAAAAAATACTTGCCACCTGGATACTGACTTTGTTGTCTTAAAATAGGAAATATGTTTTTCAGCAGAGTACCTTTCTTATCTCGTACATGAGTTGATCAAACATATCTAAGTAGAAATTCAAACCTGCAAAGATGTTGTAATTTAATTAACAAGTGCTCAAAATTTGTGGTGGAACAAAAATAAGTGATTTAATATTCTCTCTCTCTCTCTCTCTCTCCCTCTCTCTCTCTTTTTCTCTCTCTCTCTCTCACACACACAAACACACTCACACATTTTTCAATTATTAGAATTTTCTGAAGATTTTACCAGTATATTAGATGTTTTTGAGCATGTTTTTAGGTTAGTTATGAATCAGCTAAATTATAGCTGGGTTTTTTTTATCAAGCTGTAATATAGACACTACTACTACTAATAGTATATTTGTTAATTCTTCTGGTTTATGATTCACACTGTATTGGCTCCTGTATTTAACTACCAAATATTAACTCCTATTACTACTACCACCAGAGTAGTATGAATTAACAAATATTTGGGTTCAATCTAAGAATTCTGTCATTACTTAACAAAACAAATAAGAACTAAAATATTAAAGGTTTGTACTAATAGAAGCTTAAACTTATGTGGTAGAGATCTGTGTATAAAATTGTGATCCATAAATTGTTTCCAAGTTCACTTTAATTCTATATCTGATTTGTCACTTTTTACAGGGTTGCATATTCCCAAATGTTTCCTTAATGTCCTTAATTTATAATTAGAGGAAATTATTTGTGATTTCCAATGTAAACCATAAAGTGTATAAATAATAGAATAATGTGACTTGATTAAAACCCTTGCAAAAATGGTTAGGTGAAGCTAGACAGAATCACATCTGATACCTGTACAATTAGCACAGCCTCCCCACAAGGTTGTGTGCTTTCTCTATTTCTCTTCTCCCTATATACCAATGACTGCATCTCAAACAATCTATCTGTTAAAATACTGAAGTTTGCTGATGACACAACTGAAGTTTGCTGATGACACAACAGTAATTGGTCTCATTCGAGACAACGAATCTGCATGCAGACAACTTGCCTTGTGGTGTAACCGGAACAATCTGGAACTAAATGCACTAGAAACTAAACTGTAGAAATGGTGGTAGACTTTAGAAGAAATCCTCCCATACTACCACTTCTTACAATATTAGTATCAATAGTAGAGACCTCCAAATTTCTAGGGTCTACTATGTCACATGACCTAAAACGGACACCTAACATCAAAAACATCATCAAAAAAGCACAACAAAGAATGTTCTTTCTGCGCCAACTCAGAAACTCAAACTGCCCAAGGAGCTGCTGATATAGTTCTACAGAGGAATTATTGAGTCTGTCATCTGCACCTCTATAACTGTCTGGTTTGGTTCTGTAACCGAACAAGACAGACAGAGACTTCAGAGGAAAATTAGGGCTGCAGAAAAAACAATTACTACCAACCTGCCTTCAATCGAGGACCTGTATACTGCACGAGTCAAAAAGAGGGCTGTGAAAATATAAACAGTTTCAACTCCTGCCCTCAAAATGATGCTCTAGACCACTGCACACCAGAACAACTAGACACAAGAACAGTTTTTTCCTAAAAGCCATCACTCTGCTAAACACATAATTCCCACAACACTGTTCAACTATTACAAAGTCTGCACTACTATTACTATTAATCTTCTCATCACTCCTTATCACCCAGCCCTTCCCATTCATTATTGTAGGACTGTAACTTTGTTGTTTGTATCCTAATGATTTTTATTGACTGTTTCCTAGTATGATTTGATTGCTTATTGTACCCTATGACTATTATTAAGTGTTTTACGTTATGATTCTTGACTCTCGACGAATGTATCTTTTCTTTTATGTACACCGAGAGTATTTGCACCAAGACAAATTCCTTGTGTGTCCAATCACACTTGGCCAATAAAGTATTCTATTCTATTCTATTCTATTCTATTCTATTCTATTCTATTCTATTCTATTCTATTCTATTCTATTCTCTTCGAACATGAGCTCTAGATATACCAATCATAAAAGATCTTCTACCATTTTTTTTGTTTCTGATATTTATGGTAAATTTTATATTTATCTTTCATTTTTATTCTTATTGTTATAGGCATTATCAAATGTTTAAATTCTGTATTTGTTAAATCATAGAGTTTTTAACTTGTTCATTTTCTCAGCATGTCATTAACTTGTAAATAAATCAACAGATATTTTGACATTTTTTATTAGAACTTTGTGAAATAAGGTCAAGTTTCTAAGTAACCTGCTCTATTTTTTTTCCATTACCTTTCAACAATGCTGCTTATTTTTCAGTATTTGGAGATACTGAAATCAGTAAGGGGATTCTGGTCACTTTAGATTAAAAAAATATAAAAGATGTTATCTTTGTTTTGTTAACAATTAGATTTTGCAGTCTCTATGTATAATTTTCTTCATAATAGCTGTGGGTTTGTTTGTTTATTTGGCAATTTCACCTAGTTTAAATAAATATTCAATATTAAAGAAATGGGCAATTAATTTGGACAAAGTCTTTTTTTTAATTAATTGGTAATAATCAGATGACCTCATACAGATTATGCATTTTAGTTTCTATAGATCATATGTAGATGAACTGATCCAGTCAGTAATCCAAGTTATTGATAATAATAATGATTATAATTATTTATAATGCAGTTTGAAATTTACTAGTGTCAATTCACCACATTCTCCCAGGTTATTTTAAACCTTAAACTTAATCCTCATCATTTATTTGATTATATAAATTAATAACTTTTCTCTGCCACATGTTTAATATTTTGTCTTCATTTTTTTTTTGGAACCATTTCAAACAGGAGGTTAAATATTTACTTTAACTGCTGCTCTTCTTTCTACCTTCTTTATTGATTTAGTTTATATTATTTATTTATAAGGCATCCATCAAATGACCCTGGGTGGCATATAAAAATTAAAAATACCATGCACAACATTTACCCATAGTACTTGTCTCATGGATAAATAGTAATTCTACTCACAAAAGCTTGTCAATCTTCCCAGGTCTCTTCTGACCTCCTGACTCAATTGCTGGGGAGATCATCTTCGGTGTTTCACAAAAGCTAACAAGGTTGCAGCTACCTGAATTTCCCTGGATGCTTTACCATAGGGCAGGGTGTTGCATATCTCTGGGGCCCAATAAGATAACACTGTTAAATATAAAGGACTCAAAACAAGCTAGATTTGCTGGGCTGAGTGGAGACAATGGGAGAGAAAGGATCCTGCTAATACACTGTACCAGAGGTGGCATTTCTGATCGGTTCTGAAGAACCTGTAGTGGAAATTTTGGAGTATTTTGGAGAACCGGCCAATACCACCTCTGACTGGAGCTTTTACAGTATCCTTCCCCTGCCACACCAACCAAGAACAAGTGGTAAAATAATTTGAATCCTACACTGCTTTGTACTGTATCATATTGGATAACTAAGATCTACCAAGTAGCCTAACGGGAACAATGTCGTTTGCAGAGCACAAGTGAAGTATGACTGTAATGGGACATGGCGGGGCGGAGGGGGGAATATCTATGGTGCTGCGTTCTGGACCAAATGCACCTTCTGAGTGTTCTTTAAGATCAGCCCCTGTATAAGATGTTACAGTGCTCCTAGTGGCAGTTAGCTAAGGCATGAATCACTGTGATCACAGGAATGGATGCAATTGGTGCACAAAGTAACCCTGTGCAAACACACTGATCATCATTGCCACTTGTGTTTAAGCATGAGACAAGAGTCCAGTAGGACCTACAGATTGGGCACCAATTCTGATTGGACAATCAGCTCCGTGGAGATTTAAACATGAAAAATCCCAGAGCTAGGTGGTCTTAAAACTCATAGCTGCTCAGTCTTGTTAGCATTGAGCTAAAACTGTTTCTGCGCATCTAGATCTTCACAGCACTGGGGAAAGGTCGTTGATGGCATTGCTTTGTCAGCCCAAAGTGGAATGTCATCAGCAGAGTGATGGTACTGCACTTTGTGCCACTAAATCCACATAGTGGCTTTGTATATATGTTAAATAGGAGCA
This sequence comes from Pseudonaja textilis, assembly GCF_049901715.1. Taxonomy (NCBI): domain Eukaryota; kingdom Metazoa; phylum Chordata; class Lepidosauria; order Squamata; family Elapidae; genus Pseudonaja; species Pseudonaja textilis. Next base: position 6,260,403 of record NC_141994.1, on the reverse strand, counting down.
AAAAGAGGTTGGATCCCTAAGGCACACCATAAGCAGGGCCCTGGAGAAAAAGAACCAGTTGTCAACTCCCAAAACATTCCTAACCTGCTCTCGAATTGCCATGGGCAGGAAAACAGGGTGGAAAACAGATGGAGCAGCATAGCAGCTACAACCAGAAGCACATTGCACGCATACCTTCTTCAAGGCTGTATTCCAGGCTACTGGGACCAGCCTGAGAGGTGTGATCTCTACAGCCTGTGAAAGTCCTCCATTGGAGAATGTGATTTATGTGATTTATGACACACCCTGGGGGGGGGAGGGGAAACAGGGTCATAGGGGGCCATAAATTATGTGAGGCAGAGCTGACTTCATTTGGGTACATGCTAACATGTTGCTCCCAATAAATAACTGGAATTATTTTGAAGCTTGGCTCAAGGCTCATGGTTTAATTAGGGCATCCGTCAGAACCCTGACACCAATGTAATATGGTGCCTCCAACTCCTAATGCACTGAGTTGGCCCAGGACGCCATGATCAATGGCACTAAAAGCTTCTGAAAGATCAGAAGAATCCTGTCAGATCTGCCATCTTCAGCTGCTTTGTTTCACTTCGTTGGAGGAGAGGGGAAGAATTTGGGGAAATTTGAGCTGGAGCAAAGAAGGAAAATGACCAGGAGAGGAAGACAAACTGACAGGATCCAGAGGTGTCAAAGTGGAACGAACCAGCTGCCAAGGACACCTGGTCTGGGAATGGAAAGTTAAACTATTTTAAGAAGTGCCCAGCTTCAAAGTGGTTTCCAAAATATCAGGCCAGGATGCTATTGGACACTGTAGAATTGGTCAAGGGGTCGAACCAGGAAAAAGGGGGAAATTATAATCTGTTGTGTTGGAATATTCAGATCTAGTCTTACTTTCCCTACAACCACTTGTCTTTAGTAAAAGAACCTATCACTTCAACCAAATGCAGTTGAGGGTTTTCCTTTCCTAAGAATCAGAATTCCTAAATTGGGCAGTTCTGACAAATCCACCACACCATCCTGAGTTCACCAGGAGGCATTGACAAGCATTACTAATGCTATCTCTATTCTAACCAAATCTGAACATAACAATTGAAAAAAGTCCAGATAACCCAGTTTCTTCCTTTTGGAGTTGTAAGCCAACCACCTTTTCAACCATCTTCCCTAAACAACAAAAAATAAATAAATCGGAAATTGTAAAAAATATGTCCAAATATCTTGGGTCCTTTAATAGGCAAATACTTAAAGAATGTTTATTAAAGCCTAAAATTATATGCAATTTAATACTGTTCTTAGATCTCTGATTTATGAAGTGGGTTTTGCTTAATCTTTGGGATTTTGAAAAGAAACATTTTAAAATCTACTATCTCATTATACACGTTGTTACACATTTTAACCACTCTGTGGAACAAATTATAAGCTTTTGGCAATAGCATTAGATGTGCAATCATTAGTTTCTCCTTCTCCCTGGATGGTAATCTTTCAAAAAAAAAAATCATCTTTCTTGACATCTTACCCATAAGTAAAATTTGTTTAAATAAGAGCCTGTTTTAGTCACTACATAATATCAGTATTTAAGCATCAGCATTGAAGCTTTGCCTTTTATATTTAAAAGCTATAAAATAATGAAATATTTCTGCATTTTTATGCTGAAACAATAGCAATATAATGTGGTTTAATTGTTTAGTTTTGGAACTCTATTAATTCATTTTGGATACTTCTAAAAGCTATCTGACTCCAGTCCCAGCTGGATTATTAGATAACTAAGTAATGTATTGTGGCTCCATAATCTTAGAATTTAAACTAGCATACATTAGTTTCTTGAAATAATACACTAATGTTCATAGCTCTTTTTAAGAAGATGGTGGACACCTTCAACCATATTTTTCCATTTTCTCCAAAGTATCAATTGTATTAAACATTTTTGTATTAAACATTTTTGATAGATGAAGATAAGTTCATCTATCAAAAATGATGCTTGTTTTCAGTAGACTCCAAAAAAACTTACCCCCCAAAAAAACCTTACCAGGTAAATAAATCTGATTTTTTTCAGCATAGTATTGATAGTGATACTCACTTTTCATAAAAAGTCAAATTCACATCAGAACATGTTAGCCTCTAGGAGACTGTGGATCGCAGTATGAAATATTTGCAGAATATTTTCTGTTAAAATGAAACATCACTTTTCCAATCAGAAACTGTTTTGATTTCTATCAGATGCCTATAGAATAATGTTATTGATCTATCTCAGGGGTATCAAACACAAGGCCCGGGAACCGGATCTGGGATGCTCAGATCCAGCCTGCAGGGCTGCCCTGAAAACAGTGAAGGACCAGTCCGCGGTGCCTCTGCCAGTGAAAATGGCTGCCTGTGGCCCTCCTGAGCTCCATTTTTATAGTGGGTTGCAGGAGACCATCACAGCCAAAAACAGAGCTTGGGAGCCATTTTTTGCTGGCAGAGTGGTTGGGCCACCACAGGTGCTCCCAACATGAGTGACATCAAGATGGCCACACCCACCATGCCTCGCGAGGTCAAACACAACCCTTTTATGGCCCTCAATGAAATTGAGTTTGATACCCTGACACCCTGATCTAATCTCGAAGCCCCAACATAATGATAGCATCACTGTAGAAACTGCACATAAAAGAATTATATAATTGTGAGGAATGTATCTTATCACCCTCAGTTGTGGCAAGACTTTCATATTATCATTTGTTTTAGTTGTCATGATGAATATATATTTTCATTTAATATAGTAGCTTCTTAGTTTAATTTTTACTGAAGACACCACTAGCGTTCTTTAAAGAATGCTAGAATACAGAGATGCTGTGAGAAATAACAAGATCATGTCTCCAGGGTTGTGTCATATTAATGGTTTTAAATATTTGTTGGTCAATTTTAGTTCCTACAAATACATCATGGGCTGTAATTAAAAGAAGGAAGCAATAAATAAAATAGAACTAAAGAGAAATAAGGTTTCTGGATTTATGTCTCCGTTAAAATAGAGGAAGAAATGGATTTATATGGTTATTTGGAAAACGAATGAAAAGAATAATATGTCTCAAAAGCAGAAGGCATGGCACCAGAAACAGGGCTCATAAGAAATTTACTTTTTGCACTAAGTTGTATCAATATGGATTTTCCCCTGGTTTTTTAAAATACAAGATTAAAAAATTGAATTGAATACTTATTAACATTTTACTGACCTTTATTAAGCTAAGCTCATGGGGTAATTTGTTATCAAAATTAAATATTAAGCTAGAACTTTGATTAAATGAGTGTAGCACAATATAATTTCAAGAGACAGGAGGGAAGAACAAAATAACATAGAAATGCATCTGCAATATATAGTAATGAGGCCAAAATGAAAATTCTCAATGACCTTATGCAAATGTCACCATTACATACTTATATTTCAACCTCTGATCCAAATATGTAGTTGAGTGTTGGTATCATTTTCCCTCTTGTATTTCTCTCCAGAGGTTTTAATTTTTACAAAGATTATTTTCAGCAAAGACTTTCTTAAATAAATAACCTCTTGTGATGGAATTCAGTACTATATTTGCATGTCTCTGTTATTCTTAGAATATTATTACATTCTCCAAATAACCAAGTGAACCAAAAGCTTATTGTTGCTTTTTTAACACTTGGTTGGCTGAGGAAAAACCCTCAAAGTGTTTCTAACATAGTTTTGACAACATTACAGTTTTAAATGGAAGACTTGATGATTGTATCTTAGTGAAAAAAATTGAGAGCTTATTTGGGATAAATACAAGCCTTAGTGAGTATGCTAATATTTTTTCTTATATCAGATAAATATCCAGTATAATTATTTTCTAGTCCAAAAGTAAATATAAAAGCAGAAGAAATTGGTACTTCTGTATTGGTATTCCTGAGTCAGAAATAGTTGGATACAGTTAAACAATGTATATGACTAATGACATGAATTTTATGCCCTTTACTAGATTTTGTTGGAGGATAAAACACAGAAATAAAAGGCTGTGTGTAAAATATGACATTACTGAATATAAAACAACATCTATATGTTTAGGAGTAGGACAAAATGAATACATTTCAATGTTTATGGTGATATGCATGTTCTCTAAGCTGAGGAGGCACTTTTTTTAATGGCAAATCTATAATTGTGTGAATTTTTGATGAACACATTCACCAAGCAATGAAGAAACAGGCCTATAGGCACATCTTCAACAGGACAAAGAGAGTCAAAATGATGATGTAATTGTAAATCAAATCCTTGGCCCTTTTTAACTATGTATGCATGCATATGTGCACGATGTTGATATGTATTCAAAGGGTGGGGCTTTGATCCATAGCTGCACCTTCAGTTTTGGTCTCATTTCATCCCATTGCCCAGTTACCAAGGGCTGATTTAGTGGGCCAGCAAGTCATAAAATACCCATGTTTTAAAAAAGGAAAATATAATTGATCTAAAATATCTAAAAATGATTAGAGTTAATATTACAGCCTACTGTACAAACTATAGAACAGTACTTGGCTTTGGTCAGGGAAATTAAATCCGATTGATCCAATATAGAGTTACACATAGTCTGTGCTTTGCCTGCATACTGTTCAGTTCAAACCACCTTCATGTGTGGAATACAGATGTCTGGATGATTGCTTGATTGACTAATTAAGTGTAACTTCTGTGCTGCTTCAGAAAAATTAGTTCTAAGCAATTTAAAAGTCAGATACAGAAAAGCAGCAACAAAATAATCTAATCATACAAAGAAACAACATTATAAATACTACTCAGGGGCTGCATCATTACCTCTTAAATCCTAAACCATTGCTAATGAACAGGATAAACATTCAAAACACACCAAGTGCATCAGTCAGTCCCAACTTTTGGGCACTGAAAATACTTCTTTCCAATCTATGGGAATCCATGGGACTCTTTCCTCATGCATTTTTTGTTTTGGATACAATATGCAAGAAATGTGTCTTGATTCAAACAATACCAAATACTACATAACTTTTGAGACATTCTTGGAATGTGCAAAATTTCCAAATGAGGCTGTGCTGTCGGGATCATCTATTATTAATGGAAAGGGAAAGCTGATGTTTTCAGGTGTTGTTTTAAAAAAAATGATATTGCCTAGTTTGCTAATGAAATATCTGCAAAAAACAAACAAACAGTCAAGCCACCAAGAACACCAAGGACCCCAGAGTTTCTTGAAAATATGGAATAAGGAGGAGGGCTCTAAGAGAGGGCAGGATAGAGATAAAAATAGGGAATTCTTTCCACCAATGGAATATTCCACTAAATCTCAGCTCTTGTTATAAATTTATTTTATTATTATAAAAAAAAATTATAAACTTCCAATCAGAAAAAATTTGCTTAGGATCCAAACCAAGTCAAATGAAGGAGTGGAATCCTGTCTGTACTTTTTATTTACTTACTCAGATTTCATAACAGTGTTTTTGTTTGTTGATTTGTATATTTTAGCTTTCTGTACAAGGCAAAAGAAATACGTGTTTTTCAATGGGGTCATGGAAAACTTTCATATAATAAATTGATCATTGGGAAACTGAGACTCAACATTGTTGTCAGCTATTCAAACTTTGAGTACTCATGGGAACCTGACTAATCTTCAGGATTTTATCCACCTTATGAGATGGAGGCTAAAACTCATTTCTGAATTGCTTGAAGGAAAGGAAAACATCTGAACGAATTATTCATCTGTAGTTTGTTCACTTTACTGTTACTATCACCTTTGATAGTTAAAGGTTTGTTCGTAGGGTTTTTTTTTACCTCCCTCTCTTACTGGAGAACATTCAACCTATTATTTTGTTGTCATTACCATTCTTTTAAAACTAATTATAGCTACACTTCCTAACAAGTTTCTCTTATATTCTTTATTCCTTAAAAAGGCTTTTAAAATGACTCAGTGGTTTTAATTCCTATTGGGACGCAGTTTAATCCACAAGTGATCTGCTTAGATAAAGAAGAGAGAGGAAAACGCAAAGGGGTTGTTCTGAATGAAACTAAGCATTTTGCTGGGTCCTAAAAATAGTGAATCTCCCAGGATAGATTGCTTCCCAATCATTTTCAAATTGCTTATTTTTTCTACAACTTGTACTTTAGCCAATTACTCCTTACTTACTTATTCCTTCCTTAAATGCACCCGTGACAAATTTCAGCTTCAGTATAGTTCAATAGCACCTTCTAAAGCATTAATAAACTAATTCAATGCTACTTTTAGTGTTCTATTACCTAAATACAAAGAATTCCTCCAACCCACAAAACTTTTACCCATATTAATGTTATCAGATATGGGGTGTGTATTTTTGTAATCACTAGACACAGCCAAGAAGTCAAAAAAAACTTTCAGCCCAGGGTGAGCACAATAGAACCTTTGTGATAGAATGCTACAATTTGTGAAAATTATTCTGTGCATTTATCATTCAGTCATACTTGTCATATGCAAAAAGCCAGGTCGTTGTTGATAGTGGAACATCACAATGCATTACTAAAAATAGAGAGAGGTTTGTAAAGATGTCTATGAGTAAGCAACATGTATCATTGGCAAATGGATGGAAGATAAAAGCCTCTGGTGAAGGTACATGTGTAAATGAACATTTAACTGTGTTATATCTACCTAAACTGAAATTTAATTTATTATCAGTAAGGGCTTTAGTTAATATTGGTTATGTAGTAACCTTTAGGGGAGATAACTGTATAATAGAGAAAGAGGGTAAAAGTGTTACCGCTACTTTAGAGAATGATTTATATGTGATACATGATTGCCAGTTGCAGATGGCTAACTCAGTTTATAACAATGTTAAGCCACATGATGAATGTATACATTTACTGCATAGATGTCTGGGACACATTAATTTCAAAATGCTCAAACAAACTGTTGAATTGTCAGAGGGAGTAAAATTGAAACCCTGTAGCAAGTATTTAAACTGTAATGCTTGAAGCCAAGAGAAAAGCAAGGTTACTCCAGCAAACAGACTAAATGAGTTTAAGACCAAAGAACCTTTAGAGGTTGTGTTTGCTGACATAATTGGTCCTAAGAAACCTAGTTTGGGAGGTGCCTGCTATATTTTGAGTTTAATGGAACATTACTCACAGTATGGTTTCTGCTATCTCATGAAAAACAAAACAGAAACATTCTAACATTTCTTTAACTGGCTAAGATTTGCTGAGAGAAAAATGAGGAGTAAAGTAATTACGGGACTGAGTTTATTAACAAGAGAATCCAAACTATGCTAAAGTTGGCTGGTGTCGAGCATAAATGTTCTGCACCTTACAGACCACAACATAACTCATTTGTAGAACAAAGAGGGCCAAGGTTACAAGCCATGGCTCGCACTATGTTATCTGATTCAGGTTTACCTGAAACACTGTGGGGTGAGGCCATAATGTGTAGTAACCATGTTTTAAACAATGTAATAAATACAACAACTGGTGAATTGCCATTCACTCGTTGGCATGGCAGAAAACCAAATTTAAGTTACCTACACACATTTGGAGCTCCAGCATGGGTGCATATGCCCTCACTAGTAAGACTGAAAGGGCAACATAGAGATAAGAAGTTATTTTTTGTAGGTTATGAGGCCAACCATAGATCGTTTAGATTCTAGGATCCAGGCACAGCTCATGTTTATTGTAGTGTTAGTGAAAAATTTCTTGAGCACATTGGGTGGGATAAACTGGAACAGGAATCCAGCAATGATATTATTATTAACACCCAAATAGTCCCTAAAGATGAATTAAGTAAACCATGAATAGCCATTAAAGAGGAAGAACAGGCACAGGAGGAAGTAGGAGAAACAGGCACAGGAGGAGATAGGAGAACAGGAGCAGGTGGCACAGGCGAGTCCACCAATTAGCCCTGTATTACCAAGACATTCAACCCGAGTAACACGACCACCTGATAGATATCAGGCTAGTGTTGTATGCCAAGTAAATACAATTCCAAGTGACTATAGTGAACTAAAACTGTATCCTGCTAAGGATCAGGCTGCTTGACAGGAAGCAATGGATAAGGAACTGAAATCCTTACAAAAACTGGAGGTATACGAAAATGTTAAGTTACCACCAGGTAAACATGCCATAGAGTGTAAATGGATTTATAAACTTAAGACTAGTGTAGATGGGACTGTTACCCATAAAGCCAGGTTAGTAGCACAAGGGTTCAATCATTCAGCAAATGACTATGATGAGGTGTTTGCACCTAGTCTGAAGGCTACTACATTAAGGGCAGCATTAGTGTGGGCAGCTAAGGAGAAATACATTATAAATCATTTGGATGTAGAGACGGCATATCTGCACGCACCATTGCAACACACTATATATTTAAAGAAACCTTTAGGTATCAAAAATGATAATACAACTGATTGCTGGAGATTGAAAAAGAGTCTTTATGGCTTAAAGCAATCAGGATATGAATGGAATCAGTGTATAGTTAAGGAATTAACTAAGATAGGTTTTGTAGCTGGCATGGCTGATCCATGTTTATTTAAAAAAGAAAGTGATGGTGTAATGTCATTGTTGCTATTGTTTACTGATGACATAGCATTAATCACCAAAACTGAATAAGAAGCTACTAAAATAATATCACTGTTAGAGAAGAAATTTAAGATAAAACAGTTAGGAGAAATCAAACAATATCTTGGTTTAAAGATAGATAGCACTAGGGGAGGATACAAGATCTCACAGGCAGATAAAATTAACCAATTACTAAAAAGTTTTAAAATGGAACTTTGTAAACCACCTAAAACTCCGATGAGCCAAGAGTTTAGCCATAGTGATGTTCAAAGTCCTGCTTATCTTGGACTTTGCTTAAACCTTTATTGGAAGTAAAAACCTACATTTACTGTACAGCGTATCTGTGTGCTGTGTGTGTGTTATTCTTCACTACTCTCACTATGTCTCCCTGTATGTGCTCATTCTCCTAACGGGGAATTACCTCAACACTCTCTGCCAGTCCTCCTCCTGTACACATTTGTTAATTAAAGGGGTTTTTTTTGTCATATATTGTTTTATTTTGTTGACTAGGCTCACAAAATGAATGCCAGATGTACAGCATATTTCTTTATTAAGCAAAGTGAATTCCTATCCTCTCCAAAGTGACTGTCTTTCCCATTCTTTGGAAGCAGTTACATAAAACTGCCATTTTTGTATTTACTTTTCCTAGGACGCTAGACAAAAATCTTGTCCACTATCTGTTGACTAACAAAAGAATGGCACTGTAAATGGAGAATATCAAGTTGTCTTGATAGGCTTGGGAAACGTTATCAAAACAAATGGCTCCTGTTGTGATAAGAATCTGATGATAAAGACTGGTAGGATTGTTTGCAAACATATATTGCTGAACAGGTAACTGAAATTCATGGATAGCTTCTATCATTCTAATTCCTTTGGGATGGAATATGGCCTACAAGAAGTACCTAGACAAGGAGAGATTGTAGGTGTTGTAAGTGGAACAAAACACCTTGTTGGTCATTGACATTAAATGCATTTCACAGGAAAGGTTGTTCGTTGATTTTATAGAATAATCTTATTCTTCCTAAAATATATGGGTGTTTTGTGGGTTTTTTTGCAAATAACACACTTTGTATAAATTTTCATGAAAGAGCTGGGGGAAAAACTGCAATTAGAGTCATGTTTTAACAAGTGGTTCAGCCAGATGGTGTTAGAGCCTAAAGCCTTTAAAATGAGACAAATCTTTTAATAGCAGCATTTTAAAATCAAGCCAAATTTTACCTCATTGAAGAAATAAATTAGCCTGGCACATCTTGACTAGCATACATTATATTTCAGGAAATTTCATTTGAAAGAGACCACTTTGAAGCAGAATTTGAACAGAGATTTGGACTAGAACAGGGGTCTCCAACCTTGCTGACGTTAAGACTTGTGGACTTCCACTCCCAGAATTCCTCAGCCGGCAAAGGTTGGAGACCCCTGGACTAGAAGACGTCAAAGGTCCCTTCCAACTGTTAATCTGTTCTGTTCTGTTACTGAACTTCACCACCAAATGGGCTTTTGAGTCTAATGTTTTCCGTAAGTATTTCTAAATTCATCCATATTTTGACTAGAGTAAGAAGGCATGTATTTGGAAACACCTGTCTTGGCTGGAATAGAAATCTAGATAATAGAAATTACTACTACTCCAAAAAGTCTCAGCATTTGAGTTCCCATTTCATTTTACTTCTATAAAACTGCATGACAAGTAGTCCATAAATCTATACATATAAAAGCGAAATACCACTCATGCTTCATCACAAAATCTCCAGAACTGTAAAGCCTACAAACTTGAAATTGGGCAACTATGTTCCTCTTGGCTTCTTGGTGCTCGCTACCAAAGGATTTTTCAAAATGACCATCAGAGCATTAGTATTTCGTATATTATTATTAACACGCTCTGATGCTAAGGAGTTCTACTCCCCCTCCCCACCTGAAAAGAAATCTGTTCCAAATGCAAAACACAAGCAGAGGAGAGGAGTTTCAGTTTCAGTTTTAGTTTCACAGCAGCAACCAGCTTTAGTAGGAACAGTTGAGCTAAGCCACACCCAGGCTCCTTGCTGTCTCCTTCTTGCTCACAAAGCAAATACCGTTTCAGTTTCCAAACAGCCCTCAACTCTCTCACACACTGACAGGAGACTATCCAGATGAATACCAATGGATGCTGGTAGGCAGAGGCAGAATTTTCCCCCTTATTTTCCTTCCCCAAAACTATGCCTGACCACATAGTTTAATAGCCAAGTGCGGGTTTCAATTATTAGGGGTTGCCTTGCAAAGCTGTGTCAGCTTTGCCTTCTTTATGTCTATAGTCCTGATGGAGCACAAAATCTGCCACTCGTAGAGAATCTGTTTTCACATTATTAAGTTTGCAAAGTTAAAAATGGTTTGAAAAACTAAGACATCTTCACTAGCACAGTTTTTTCTTGCTCCTTTCAGTTAGATTTATTGAACTTGCATATCACTTTTCAATTTTGGAAAGCACATTCCATTACTGAAATATCATTTTAAGATTTTGAAATGTAACATTTGGTAAGTCCCTGGTTTTTTATACCCCTTTTTTTGTGTGTGTGTGTGAATGCTTGTTTTTGTGTTTAATGTTTTAAATCCTGTCAGGGTTTGTCTTTATTCCCGCCGGAGGGCAACCTCCGCGGGGTGCGGAAGATGAACCCTGCAGGGTGGTTTGATCGTATTATCGGTTTCTTCCTAATCTCTTTTAACCTTACAATGTTTTTTTATATTTGTTTTGTGGTAATCTCCTGTCTGTCTCTTTTGTATTTTATGTGTCTTTTGTCTGTTTGTCTTGCTTATTTGGTATGTCCTGTGTTTGTAAGGGTCTTCCTTTCTTATTTGTCTAGTTTTCTTAATTACTTGGGCTTTTGTCTATAGGGATTCTTTAATACCTTTTATTGGATTCCTTTTCCTATGTAAGTTTGTATTATGGCTAGCCTGATGTTCCCTTTGGGCTTTTCCTGCTTGAGTGACACCACTGTCTTCATGAAGTTCCCTTTCCCATAATTTTTAAGTAAACTATTTCACTTTTTGGTCTTTCTTAACTCTATTCTTGGATTTATTCCAAGTCTGAAGAAATAGGATTATGCACAAGCTCAAAAGGTGCTTCATTTTGCTGAACCGACTTGTGAAATATATCCCCGAAGCTGCTTTGCAAATCAATATAGTCTCCTACCTGCAGATGAGTAGAAACTTTTTCCAGTTATTAAACATATTAATCAAGATTGAGAAGACATGTGAATGCAAATGTGTGACCTCTGCAGCTGAATAGGATGAATAGAGATCACTTTTCACCCTCCTGAAAGTTCCAAGGTTAAAAGCATAGAATGTCTGCAGGCCAAGTGAGAAAGTAATTGAATGCCTTCTGGATAACAGAACTTGTTATACAGAATAATGAACATTGTACATCTCTTAGTGAAATAAAATTTAATGTCTGAAGATCAAAGAAGACGGGAGAAACATGCATATATGGACATGTTCTCGTGTAACTTGCAGTTCTTAATTTCATTTAGTGACTTTCTTGGATACATGATCTCTACAAATATATATGTTAAATGTATCTCTGTAACTATTCAGCTATGTTGAAAATAGTCGTTTGTACACCTTAAGCCCTTCTGGAAAGAAGGAGATTAGCCAGGTGAAGAGAGATCAGCAATATTGTCTAAAAGTTGTCATTTCGCCATCCTTCAGATTCCACGATAGTCTAGCAGACTGCTTCAGGACTAAGTAAACACCAAGTTGGCACAAAACGAAGGATCATATTAGAAATTACTGAACCGTTGTATGAAGTTTTCACACAAAATTTCACTTAAGGTCTTACAATACATGGAAGGAGAAATTTATTCCTCATCCTCTGTATAGTTTGCGTATGATGACTTACATAAGGATTGATACCTTCATAAGGTCATTGATACCAGCTCTTCTTCCTTATATATACCTGGGTCACTGACACCTTACATAGTTGTCCTATTGATGGCAACCAAGTGTTTGTCACATGAACTGAGAAGTGACATTCAAGACAGGAAGGCCATTTAAAGTATCCGTTCTTTGTTGCTAGATTCAGATCAATGCTTTTTTTTTTTTTTGCCAAAATTTCCACTACTGCATCTTTTCCTTTGCTACTTTTCCGAACTTTGATCAGATGTTTATTCTTTTTCCAATTGCACAGACATACCTACGCAACTGTAAGTTGAATGGGCCTGAAAGGAAAAACATGGAAGACAAAAAACCCATTAAAGGACTGTTTTAATAGAGGAAGCACACACAAAAAAGACCCCAAGCATAAAGATGTTCATTTCATGACAACAATGAGAAAGATAAATGAAAGTTCCTTCATTTTTCTCCTTCCAAGCTGCCATTCATGGTATCCCACTGACAACATTATTTTCATGAATTTCCTAATTGTGAGTTTACATAATACATTCTTACACACTCCAGTTTAATAGTGCATCCCTCTTATTTTCATCCCCCTCCACCATGTCCTGTCAACTTCCTTCATAACTCTTGGGTATTATTTTTACTATGGGATAAAAAAAATAAAAAAACCCTAATGATTTCTTATATTGATCTTGATAGACAGTGTTAATTGGCTTTGCTATTTCTAGCCATTGCCAGAGTAAGTTAATTTTTTTCCTTTGCTTCTCAAGAAAGGGGAATATAAAAGTACAAAGCATGGATAGAGTTTTTTTCTTCTTCTGAAGCTACATTAGTACTGATAATCAAGGCATATTGGAGTCATTCCTGCATCACAATGGAACAGCTCTGAATAAGAAACAACTCCAAGGGCAAGTTTAGTTTGCATAATGTACCTGCGTAAAGACAGAAACATGATATTTCCTTGGTAGGTTTTGCTGTTGTAGTTTGTTTGCAGTAGCACAGCTAATTTCATGAATGAGTAATTAAATTTTTTTCTTGTTTTAATTTTCAGATTTTTTAAAAATCTATGTTGACAACAATGCAAGTTTTCTTTTGGGTCAACAATAATATGCAATATGTTTAGATAGTTTAGTTCAGGCTTGTCCAACCCGCGGCCCAGGGGCCGCATGCGGCCCAGGTCGCCTCGTAATGCGGCCCAGTGCCCACGCCAACCTTCATGCCAGAGCCAGTGAGGAGGAGGAGGAGAGGCAGGCGCGAGGCAGGGCGAGGCGAGAGCCAGGCCAAGCAGCAACAGAAAAGGCGGGCGCCGTCAGAGCGCCACCTCCTGCTGTTGCTGCCGCCGCTCTGCCCCCGCCGCTGCTGCTGCTTCTGCCTTCCAGTCCTGCCTCATCCAGCCGGGCCATTTGCAGGAGGAGAGGTAGGTGCGAGGCGAGCAAGCTTTCTCCCCCCACAAAATTTGGCCTGAAAATAAACCATGATAAAAAAACCGTGATAAAAATAAATAATTTTTAATAAATAATAAATAATAAAAACATCTCACTAACTTCATTTCCAAATAAATTTAATATGTTAACTATGTTTTCTATGGTTTTTTTGGATGATCAGGTATCGTTACTGTTATTTTATTTTATGTGCGGCCCAAACCAAATTTTCATCTTCTAATGTGGCCCAGGGAAGGTGAAAGGTTGGACACCCCTGGTTTAGTTTAAACACCACAATCCTGCAAATTATTTCTCTTCATGTATTCTTCTCGTGGGGTTCACAGACTTGCAATTAGTAACTTTGAGAGACAGCCTAGATACTTGCAAGGAGCCAGCTGCAGTCTGAAACACCTAACAGGGAGAAGACATCTGCAAAGCAAAATGCCTCTGTCCCTGCTCTTGAAATCTAATCAGACAGAGGAAGGTGTATCCAGCAGCCATCATCTGTAAATCCATTCCAGGCTCTGATGCCTTCTCTGTTGCCATTGGTGACAACCGAGTTGCAGAATGAATACTTCCAACCTTCCTTCCATTAGATACAGGCCATTCTAACCCAGGCCAGGATCTGCTTTAAGTGAGAGGAAAACTCCCACCAAAAGAAAAAGATGTGAAAACTTCCCGCCTTGCCTAACACAGTATGTACGTTACGTATAGAAACACATCCAATCCCTTATAAAAATTAAGATAGGCTGGAGAAATGGGCTGTAGTGCAGGAAATTAAATAATAGATTTAAACCACTGGAAGGCAGATTCTGATTGAATAATAGGAAAAACTTTTAAACAGTAAGAGTGGTTTGACAGTGGAACAAATTACTTAGAAAAGAGATAGGTTCTCTTTCGATAGAAGTACTCAAGCAGAACATAGACATTCATCTATTTAGGATGTTTCAATCTGGATTCATACACCGAGCAGAGTGCAGCCTTGATCACTTACACAGCTCTATCAATTCTATAGCCCTATGAGCCTAAATGATATTGATATGCCAATCAATTCTAACCTTCCTGCAAACATACACTATATTTTTCTTTTTTTAAAAAAAGAAGATCAACAAATAATTGGGTAATAACATTGGGTTGTGATACATTACTCCCCACCAACTCAGTCATAGAAAAGTAGCAATTTAGACGTAACGGTCATTAATTCCATTTATTTAGACCAGCAGTTGCCAACTGGTGGGCTCTGGCCCACTGGTGGGCCGTGAGAAAATTTTGGTGGGCCGCAGAGAAATCTCACCCCCAGAGCATCCTCCCCAAAGCAATTAATCCAGGTTGCGCAGAAACACAAGGCTGCTCAGCCCACATGGCCCACGGGAACCCTCCCACCCACTCACTCCTTACCTGGCAAACTTGCCTGCTATTTTTTCCTTTTTCCGACCATCATCTGTTCTGCTGTGCCAGGAGATTTAGATTAGCTAGGAAGCAGCAAATGGTTGGATTTCTTGCTTTCTAGCTAAGCACAGCTGAACCTCCCTTAGGACTGAAGGTTTGCTTGCAAGCAAATTCAGTGCAGACTCACAGCAAGCAAATTTGAGAGACTGAGCTAGCCGATGGCAGATAGATCGATCACTGAATGATTCTGTGAGCAACTCAATCTGCCTGCTTTGCCTGATTTTGGATAAAAGTTGCTTTTTTATATAAAAAATTCAATATTTACATCCATGGTGTGTTGTGAGTTAATTTTGTGAGTTTGCTTGCAAGCAAATTTTATGTGACAGATTGAGCTAGCCAATGGCAGATAAACAGATTTATGAATGTGATTCTGTGAGCAACTCAATCTACCTGCCTGCTTTGCCTGATTTTGGGTAAAAGTTGCTCTTTTTTTATAAAAAAAATCAATATAAATATTTATAATATTTACATACAAGCCATGCCCAGCCAGGCACATGACCACCAAGCCATACCCACAAATTAGGCCATGCCCACAGAACCAGTTAGTGGTCCCTGGGGTCTAAAATTATGAGTTTAGTGGTCCCTGAGGTCCAAAAGGTTGGCCACCCCTGATTTAGACCTAGTGTAAGAATGTGCATCAAAGCATGTCCACAAATATCTTTTAGGCGTCTGCCTGAACACATCCAGCACATGAAAGATTATTATCTCCTTAGTTGGTTCCTTCCCAATTTCCTTTACAATCCCATAGTTTTTCCTCATTCAGCTAAAATATACCTTCCTATAATTTAATTCTATTCTATATCTGAGCTCTGAACACAGAACAGAAGAGCTATCATATCTTCTCTAACATAGAATCCCACCAGTGACTTAGAGCACTTTAAAGAGACATCTACTCATCGCTGTACCAATGTTACAGTAAAGAAAACAGTCTTTATCCTACCCTCAGAGGTGACACTAGAAAACGTTACAAGACTAATGGGGAAATACTTCTAGTTTTCTTAGCCTTTACTTAAAGATATTCATTTTATTCTCTTCAATCTTTTTTTTTACAGAGTTGCATACGGTATGCTGACCATCTCTTAGCCCTTCTTTGTATCTGTTCTAATTTGTCAGAATCCTTCTTAACGTGTGGTGCCCAGAACTGAATCTGGAATTTGGGATGGAGTCCAACTAATGTAGAACAGAATGGCAAAGTACTTTCTGGAATGTGGATCTGATATTTCCTGTACCTATGCTTATATTTCCTGCAATCCTACTGCAATCCTATTTCATTCTATTTTCACGTTACTTCTTCATTCTATTAATATCATTTTGAATTTTGTTTCTGTCCTCTATTTTATTAAGTATTTCAGCCCATTTAATATAATCAGCAAGTTGAGCGAGCAGTCTTTCTACCTCTTTGTCCAAGTCATTAATAGAGAAGGAACATTAGGCCCAAAACTGAAATTTTCAACACCCACTATGATCAATTTTATACTTCAGTAGATGGGGGAAATTACCAATTAGAATGTCATTTGGTAATTTGTCATATACTTTGTCAAGTTTTGTGTGTAAATTCTTTTGAAAACATATTTTAATTAATATTTAGTTGGAGAAAGATGAATGCCAGAAGACTTCACATTAATATTAGTGTATATAATGGATTGAAGTCTAGTAGTAATAAATAATGAAAATCTTGCTCCCACAAAATCCATGAAGGATTTTGTTAACACTCAATGCCGTTGATAATTAGAGCCATATCTATTTGTTGTGATCTAGTAGTTATGAAAATATTTGCAGCTTCAATAAGGTAGACTTACTATATTTTCCTGGTAAGCTAGAAGCTTTGCATGAGGTTTGAAATTCAATATCTGGCATTCACCACTACAAACATAACCATACAAACTTGTGAAAAATTACCCAAATTTGAGATTCTATAGCTAGTGATATAGCAATTTGTATAGCTGGCCTTGTCTAGAATAATTTGTTTTCTTTTTTTACATTCTTTAAATTGTGCATTAAAACGAAGGAATTCACAAATTTAAACATTTGAAAAAAGCAAAACTTTATCTCACAGTTATAACCTCCTATTTCAATAGACTTTTTTTCTAAATGATCTATACACTGAATTGGTTTGAAGATCATTTAATATAAACACATCATTCACGTATATTTATATTTATTTATTTATATAATATATAATTGTTAGGTCTTGTATTAATTTTTATTTTGCTTTTAACAGTGCTTAAAGTTATGAATGCTAAATGTTAATTAAGGATCAATTACTAGTTTAATAATCAATAATTCAGAATGTACGTAAAATGCAATCCACAGCATTTTCTTCTCAGATGTTATAATCAAAGAAAAGTGATCGTTTTTATTTTCTTTCAGTCTCAATAGATTAACAGAATGATTGTACTTCTCAACCACACAGGATGATAATGTCCATCACTGGACTTAATACCAGCAGTGGTGCATTTAAGATGCATGTCATATAGATTTACTAAGGGGGGTCCAAAGAAAAGCAGATGTGGCATGAGGCTAAAATAAAATCCTAAATTCATATACTGTAGTATTGAATAAGCCCATTAAAATCTGAGAGGTTTGCTCACCAGTATTACTACTATTTCCATGTTGATATTTTTTTTTATTTTTTAAAACCCATTCCTATTTAATTTGATGGTGAAAATTAACTGCTTTTCACCTCCCTGTGTCAAGGAAAATATATTTGAGACATGACTATAAATGGAGTTCTTCTCTTGTCTTTAGTTCTTAGTAAGCATTTGGTTGAGGGTTGGTCACCTCAAAGTGAGCGTTTATTCCCACTGTATCTGGGAGAGAGTGTGGCTTGGTCCAGAAGCCCATCTGCAAGGGAATTGTTTGAAGTGCATGAAGAATGGAGTATGTGAGTGACTTGATCAGAGAACAGCATTCTTGACAAACTCTCTATAGCTATTGTGGAATCAGGGAAGGTTAAAGGTGCAAATTCTTTGATCCTCCATAGATCATCAAAAAGGAATGGTAGAAATGATGTGCTTCCCATCAGCAAGAAGCAGGCATTGTTGCAGTTCTTGGAAGAGTGTCCTGTCTTTCACTGAACCATAATCTCCCCAGAGGCCTGTTGCAATTAAGTTCTAAGTGAAGACATTATTGGGAAAATTTCCCTTGGGTTTTTTCAAAGTGGGGCAGCCAATGATGAAAAGATACGTGACAAATAACAACAGTTTCTGTCATTTCTAGCAATAAAATAACCTGTCAAATTCACCTTCAGAAATTTGACAGAAAACTCAACCAGTGTGAGAATAGGGTTGACATTTTTCTGGGTACGAAAACTTTTCAGACATCACAAGGCACACTTTGTCAATGCATCCACTGTACCCTATTACAAACATTATGTTTCACAATTTTATGTGGAGATTTTTTTAAAAAATATATGAATAAAATAAAGACTTCCTTCCTTCCTTCCTTCCTTCCTTCCTTCCTTCCTTCCTTCCTTCCTTCCTTCCTTCCTTCATCATTTCTTGTCTCAAATACTTTTCTATCAGAGAAAGGAAAATATTTCAGTTTTCTTCCAATATAGCAGTAATTAATCCATTATTAATAGCCCAAACCCATAAAGTTTCCACAGATACATTGTTGGATATAATGAAGATATGAAATCAAGAAAGGATTGTTCACGTTCTTGAATCCTTAAGCTGTAAATACATTTTAGAATCTATGTGTACAATAGTCTTTAAACACATAGATGTCTTAATAGGGCTGTGCAGATTGGTTTCAACTATTTCAAATTACTAAATCTGTTTGAATTGTTACCTTAATCCAAAAGATCCATACATTTAAAAATTAAGTAGTTCCTCTTTTTATTCAAAATCTTCAATCCAGTTTATGTTATTTGATTAACAGGAATTAAAATTTCATCCAATCATTTGAAATGCATGTGATTCAATTTGCTCAGTCTATTCAATGCTTTTGGTACGATTCAGAAAGTTTATTAAATAGCAGATTCAGTAATCTTGAAGCGTGAGGAACTTGCATAATTCCCCTCCAGTATAGTTGAACTGACATTCCCAGAAGCCCTAGCATTGCATAGCTAATCATGAGATATACTAGGAATTCAAAACATGAGTGTTCTATCTTTGGTTTATAAAGAAAAATATCCATTTCTGTTAAATGCCTTTCTGAGATGTTTGCTTTCCTTAACCTCAGTGTGCACCAGACATCTACAAGAATTATTTTTTAAAAAAATCTAACATGAAGCACTTTTTCAGTTTATGCACATTTTGAAAACTGTTCACTAAACAACCATCTCATGCATATCAAATATAAAAGTTAATTCATGGCTACGAGGCAATATCAAAATATGGTGTGAATATGGCAACTTATCAGCTAATAAAATATTTCCAGAAAGCCAGTTTTTGCATCCTAAGCACAATTCAAGCAACTCATTTTCAAACAGATGATTTCCAAGCATTTGTTTTATTAATTTTGTTAATTTCTTTAGAATTACAAAATTGCAATTAAAATAATGGTTTTAATGAGATAACAATTGCTTGCTTAAATCAATGTAGCATCTTTAGCAAGAAATTCAAGCTCAGTGATCATCCTTATAGTGCCTTTTTTTTTGTAAATTTTATTGGTTTTTAAAAACAAACATAAACAAACAAAACATAAAAACATCAAACTTTCTTCCATAAGTACACAAGCAGTGTGCCGATTGGTTTACAGATTATTTTGTGCATCCATTTCGTAGTCTTCAATTACAGTTACATTGCATCATATTATATAGCATCGCTCATATTGTCAATCAAAATTTGAATACCCTAGTATCATTATTAATGAATCATTTGACTATAGTTTTATACATTCGTATTTTACAAGATAACCATAATTTACTTAGTTTATTTTATAAGAATTCATATTATCCTCCCAAATCTATCCTAAAGACATTTTGTAGATATAATAAAAAAGAGGTATATCTTAATAAATATATAAAGATGTACCTCTTTTTTATTATATCTACAAAATGTCTTTAGAATAGATTTGGGAGGATAATATGAATTCTTTTTCTAAAATTCTTTTTCTATTTTCTAAAAATCTACATATTTCATTACTGTATTTTATTATCTAACCATTGATAGAAAAGATCCCAAATTTTATAAAATTGTTTATCCTCTTGTTCTCTAATTTCAAATGTCAATCTACTCATTTCAGCACATTCCAATATTTTCTTAATGATTTCCTCCTGCGATGGTATTTTCTCATTTTTCCAGTTTTTAGCAAATACAATCCTAAGCACTGTTAATACATTTACAATCAAATATTTCAAATCTTTGCTATATGTATCAGGTAAAATTCCCAGTAGAAATGTCTCTGGTTTCAAATCTGTATGTTTTTTTGTCATTTTTTCCAACCACATGTGGATTT
This sequence comes from Pseudonaja textilis, assembly GCF_049901715.1. NCBI lineage: Eukaryota > Metazoa > Chordata > Lepidosauria > Squamata > Elapidae > Pseudonaja > Pseudonaja textilis. The sequence goes on along the minus strand of NC_141994.1, from coordinate 6,239,757 downwards.
TAGTCCAGTATTTTCTAGCATCTGCACAAGTCCACCACATATGGTAATATGAGCCAGGTGTCTGATGACATTTCCAACATTTTTCGGATTTATTCTTGAACATTCTTGCTATTCTTGTCGGGGGGAAATGCCACCTGTAAAACATCTTATACAAATTTTCTTTATAAGCTGTTGACATTGTCATTTTATAATTTTGAGACCCCAATTTTTGCCATTTCTCTAGATCAATCCCATATCCAAAATTCTTCCCCCAAGCAATCATAGTTTCTTGAACTTGTTCTTCTTCTAATTAATTTCTAATAAATATCCATACAGTTTTTTAATCACCTTTTCATCAGTACCTGTCAAAATCTTATCTAGATCAGTCAATTTATCATAAAAACCTTCTGTTTTAAAATCTTTATCATACCTTGAATGTATTTGCGCATATGAAACCAATTCATCTTTATACCTTGTTCCTCTAGTTTTTGCATAGATTTAAGTTCACCCTTTTCATTCAATATTTCACCATATCTAACTGTTTGTTCCTTCTTGTATATTATAGAATAGGAAAATGCTTCAATAGTCGATAACCAGACTGGAATTTTCAAATAACACTGTCTTTTAATCTTCTCCCAATTTAACCACAAAGACTCCCGTATATGATGTCTTCTAAAATACCCCTGTATTTTGGTTCCCTTGTACCATAAAAAAGCATGCCACCCCAACAACAAATCATGTCCTTTTAATGTCAACAATCTAGTATTTCTTAATGTTATCCATTCCTTGACCCACATTAAGTTTGTAGCTTGGTAGTACAACTCCCAATTAGGCAAACCAAATCCTCCTCTAATTCTAGCATCTTGCAAAAGTTTTAACTTTATTCTCGCTTTCTTACCTTACCATATATATTTCAGCACAATTTTATTTAAATCTTCAAAATAGTCTTTTCCAAGCCTACTTGGAATTGTTTGGAACAAATATAAAATTCTGGGTAATATATTCATCTTGATTGTTGAGATTCTCCTTATTAATGACAGTTGCAAATTTTCCCATTTCGCCAGATCTAGTGCTATCTGCTGTTTAAGTTTGATATAATTATTCTCTTTTAATGTACTACATCTTGCTGTCAAGTGTTTCCCCAAATACTTGATCTTATTCGTGACTTGAATTTTCAATCGATCTGCCAATTCTTCCTTTCGTCTTGATAACATATTCTTTGTCAAAAACTTTGTCTTATCTTTGTTTATTTTCAAACTAGCCACATTGCCATATGCCTCTATCTTTTCCAATGATTTTGGTGCTGTTTCTAAAGGGTCTTCTAAGATAAAAACCAAATCATCCACAAAGGCTTGCAGTTTAAATTCTTCCTTTTTAATTTTCATTCCTTTTATACTCTTTTCATCTCTAATATTTCTGTTTAACACTTCCAAAATTAACACAAATAGCAAAGGTGATAGTGGTCACCCTTGTCTTGTTCCTTTTCTTATGTTAATAGAGTCTTATAGTGCCTTAAAGAGCCTTGGTGGTGCAGTGGTTAGATTGCTGTACTACAGTCCACTTCTGGAGACTACCAGCTGACTGCAATTTGGCAGTTCAAATCCCACCAGGCTCAAGGTTGACTCAGCTTCTCATCCTTCTGAAGGTGGGTAAAATGAGGACCCAGATTGTTGGGGGCAATATGCTGACTCTATAAAAACCACTTAAAGAGGGCTGTAAAGCACTATAAAGTGGTATATAAGTCTAAGTGCTATTGCTATTACTGCATTCCAATTGTGAAGGCAGAGTATGTCATTTACTATTGTGAAAAAAACAACAAAAACAAACTTTAATGCTCAGCAAGATTGAAACAGACTGATAGTCTGTTCAATCAGACATTCGTCTCTCAGCAAATATTGGAACTCAACAAAACTGAGGCAATCCTGCTGCCTATCCTGTCACAGAAATGAAAAAGATACACTGGCAAAATTGACACTGATATCCACTTAATTATTTAACAAGGAAAGTGGTGATAGAATTGGGGAATACCAAACATCTAAAAAAATAAAACCCTCTCAGTTAGTGATTCAATGACATTTGACACTGTTTATCATTAGAAACACCTTACAAAATTCCAGTTCTGAGGTCAAACATTGAGAAAAATGTTGTTAACTGTACATATCAAACCCTTTTTTTCATCACCTCCTGTCATTTATGAGATATATAAAGTGCAGATAATGAATCTGTTTTCAAACTATCTAGTTTTAATAAAATATAAATTGTTCTCATAAAATTAACCGCAATCAATAGATACTGCTCTCATAAGCTAATTAAACACAATATATTTTAAAAATTAAACTTGCACTTATTTCTGTTTCTGGGTCCATTCTTAAGAATGAGTGGCCTTTTGAAGACTAAGAAATGACAATTGAGCAACTTTTAAGAATGCACATAATGAGAACTTTAAATGGCACTGCTGTTCATTCAGAAACTACCAAAATAATGAGATAATTCCCTCAAATATTGATTATAGTCACAGGCCAGCATAAGAAAGATGGGGTACAATCAATTTAAAAGCATAAAAAGTACAACAGTCTAAACTAATAATAACTTTTAAAATGCTAAAAGATACCAAACAAAAAGTGTACATAAAAACAAAAATCTTAAAATAATCTAAGAGGAAGAGTAAACATTAGAGGGTTGTAGGATAGCATAAAAATCAGTATGTGGCAGATTATCAAATTACAGAGCACCCTAGAATGAACGAGATGCTTCTTTACTCTAAGTTATGGCATAGGTCATAGATTTTAAGCACTGCTAGTTGTTCGAGGAACCATGATGGCAACAGACTAGCAGCTCCTGAAATAAGCTTCCAATTTCTTCTTGCATGTGTCATTTCCTTAGGAAAGAAAGACCCGCCGACTCCATTCAAGTGAAGTCATAAGTTCTTTCACTAAACGTTGGTGGTTGCAAGAAAGTCAGGCTAGAACTAAGATTTATGCATGAAAGGTTACAATTTCCCCCCTCATACCAGCCTTCTACCCTTGACCAGTTCATCTTCAGCTAATGGAAAGCCCGATTGGTGTTTTGAGAATTGTTGAGATGTTTGGGAGGCAATCTACATTCTATTTTCAGGCCTTGAATACTTGCACAAACTGGTTCTGAGGTTCCCTGGTCTTCATCAAGCTGTCATTCCCCTCCCTTGTTCCCATCATATCCCCATGCATCTTTATTGCCCATTTGTCCTATGTTCCCCACCCCTCCCCAAGTTTTTGATGGTAGGATGCCAAGGCGCTAAGTTGAAGATGGCAGAACTGACAGGATGTCTTTATATGTACAATATTAGTATTGTCCCAGAAATCTTAGGTTCAGTTTACCTGGCATGCAAGCCCAATGAACCATAGCAGAGCTTAGATGTGGCTTAAATGTTGAATTGACACACCATCGCCAGGAATTAATCAAAGAACATTCACCTACCTTTCAGTTATTCACTATATTTCACCAGTGTGTACTCTTAGGTCTATAGGCTGGCAGTTCAGGATCAGTTCAGCACAACCAAGTGAGGCCTTCACCCAATGTTGGGCACCAGAATTGTTGTTCTAGAAATCTTGGGTTACCTGGTGTGAAATCCCAATGAATTGCACCAGATAAATGGAAAGGAAGAAAGAAATTTTATTTGCAAATGAAACGGTTATCCAGAAACAAGTTTCAAATGGGCACACCTCAACTTGGAGTGGATTCTCTTTTATACAATTTTGAAAAGCATACATTGCCATGAGCCAGTCATGGAAACACACAACATTGTAAACTAATTAATAAGAGCAATATAATGCATTCATCTTCAGTGCAATAGTTCAACTAAAGGTTATATAGTAGATCAAGAACTCTGTCTTATTAAACACATTCCTTATCAGTAAAAACCCTCCTGAGCAACTTCGTAGCAAGGTTTCATCTATCACCCTAGGTGCCAGGCACTTTTGAGCAGGAAGCCAGATGGTTTAACTCAAAGTATCATAAACTCTGCCTAACAAAGCAGTTCTACTCCATGCAAATTGATGCCAGGCCCCATAACTATTCCTTCGTTATTTCTATGTGCTAAATAACAAGCAATACCTTAATACATGTCTAACGAAGTTTCTTAGTAGATAAATACAATTGGACTAAGGTTTAACAAGTGGCTAAATGAATTTGGACTGATTAGGCTGTCATAACACTAGTGCAAATTCTGAAAACAAAAACCTAAAATCTCAACTTTGGGAACTTTAAAATGTATAGATTTCAATTCCCAGAATTCTCAAGCCAGAATAGGTGAATTCTGGGAGTTGAAGTCCACACTTGTTATTGTTCCCAAGGCTTTTAGATACTGAGTCAGAAGCTAGAGTAGGTGAAGCATAAGATGGTAGACCAGTTTCTGTCCATGCACCTAAGCTGCAAGAGCTGTCTGTTCTGATTAACAAGCAACAAATTGTTTTTGTTTGGGAGTGTGCATAAGCGCACCAACGTGCCTACCGTCCCTGTCTTATTGTTTCTTTCATTTTTCTTGTATGTATCCATTTCATGTATTCATAACTATGTTTATCCTTATCCTTATTATCTTGTAAGCGATTGACAAATCAAATAAATACAAATAAAAAAATAAAATAAATACATTTGTTTTGGGAGTCCCAGACCACGTTAAAAACATCTTAAGCTGAACAATCATAGCTCAGATTCCTAGGGATGAAGTAAATGGTCTTATGAGTCAGGAAAAAGGACAAAGTCATAGTCTGATTATGTAGTTTTCCACATCTAATTGTTTGTATAGCTTCCTAGCTATTCTTGGTATAATCACTTTAATATCAATAATAACTCAGCATGCTGCCATGAACACTGGGGCAGAGGAATACGTACAGTTTGTTGCTGCTCAATAGAAACTTGACATGGTGTCTGTATGTGTGGTTTTGTGATTTTCATAGGCTATGCAATAAGTGGCAAATTGAACCTGCATCCAACACTTGCTGTTTAATTTTTAAAAATACATGTAGATCATTGACCCATGCGTTCAATGTGTACACACTTCTTACTTTTAGTGCAGATCTAATATTTAGTAAACAGTTGAAGTCATTTGAGATTGCAATCTCTCCAGTAGGTTAAGTCACCACTGAGTAGTAAGTAGACAAACTTTAGTATTTTTTGTTAATGAATGAAATCATATTGTAAATTGAGTTTCTCTTTCTCCGTATCTTATGCCATAGACTGTTCATCTACGAAAGTCTGGAGAAGCTGATCAGGTTAAAATAACCCATTCATTTATATTTCATTTATAGCTACATAAGGACAAAAATAGAGTATGAAATTGCTCTCAGTTGCATTCCACAGTGAGGAAAATGCAACCAAAAACTTAAAAGATTGTAGGAAGAACGCCTATCTTTTAAAACTCCTTGAGGACAATTCTTGACAGTTTAAACATAGTGACCACCCCCCCAACTAATTAAACTTTCAAACTATTTTCTCAACAAATGCAATATCCACTCAAAAGATTTGCTCATTTTATTGAAGCTGAACTGTCTGTCATTATCCACAATATGAGAACATAAGCATGCTATGATCCAACAAATAAAGGACTTATTTGTTTCAGGCTTTGTTCTCTCAAAAGGCTAAGACCCAATAAAATTGGAAGCATTCTAGAAATCGCATGTACTTCAATTAACCTGCAGGGGGAAAAGTGAAAAAAAAATGCAAAACGCATTTTAAAAGCCAAAATGCCTGCCTCTGATGAGATCTCCCTTGTTTAAATGTGGATTTTGGATTATATTAACTCCTGGCAATTAATTATTTTCTTAACTTAAGCATTTGATAAAGCAGTAACTACAGAATGGAATTGAATTCTACAGTTCATTGACCATAATTGCAGGGTGTATAATCATATATATGATTACTAATCTGAATGGAAGGTGAGACTAATAGGTTTTCTATTTAGAAAACTTAATCATGAATATTTAGCCTCTGCAAATCTGTCTTATAACAACATATCAATATTTCTATTAAGCAGTAAATTTCAAATATGCTAACTCTGTAAAAGTGTTGATTACTTAATTTTGCCAAAAGTATTTACTGTGCATCTATAAAACAGAAATTAAATTCTTGTTAAAGGCCCCAGTCTGTATAAAGAGAATTACTGCATTTAAAGATAAATTTTTCTTTTAAATTAGAATCCTGTTCCATCCCCAAATACCATAAAAATTCTAAGTAAAATTTTTGTATTATTATCTTCAGGAATTTAAAACAGCTGAAATCAAATAGAGAGTAGAGTGATGACACAAATTTAATATGGTCAAATAATTCATAAAAACTGATGTTTAATTAATATATATATATAAAGGTCACTACAATCATTGATCAGAATTCTACTAAAAGAACCCAATAAAAGAACCCAATAAGTTAAACATACATAATAAAATAACCAAAATAGTTGTATCATCGATGCAATTAAATCTCAGAGATTTTGGATTGATTGATTGATTATGTGCTATCAAGTTAGTGTTGAGCTTTGGCTCCATGGTGATCTGTCCCTAAGCAAATACGAAAACTGAGTTCATCCACCTTGCTTGGTTTTCTTCTTCTCTTTCTGTAACGCAGGATCATCAAACTGGATTTCTTTGAGGGCCAGATCAGCATTGTAGTTCTTCATGTGCCAGCCGGGTGGTGATGATAGGGGAATTGAACAGACATCTCCTGCATCACCCTGATAGGCGAAACAGGGTGCGAGGGGGTCACACGTGGCCTTGTCACCCCGTTTTCAGCCTGTAACTCCCTGCCATCCAAAAGAAGGTATGGGGCCCTGCCCCTCCCATGCCACCCCTTTCAGCTGGCAAAGTGCTACAGGAGACTATCCAGGCGTGCCCCATTTTGGCTGTCAGAGGCACCATGGGACAGTCCTTTGCTATTTCTATTCAGATTTCAGATTGAAGCACCCTGCAGGCCAGCTCCAGCTTGTGGGCCTTGAGTTCGATACCCCTGCTGTATTGGAATGTGTGGACGACCTTAGGTATCAGAGAAAGAGAAGCTCCTAGGAGGAAATAATCAGACGAGAGAGGCAGAAGCATATTGCAACATGGAGGTCAGCCGTCTCAAACAAGACAGGAAACATGACCAGATGGGCTAATTTACTTTATTATAAGGCTAAATTAACAGAATCTTGTAAGTTTGAATGTACAAACTTCCTGCCGCCATTTTTAACTCTTAATCCATTAAGGTGGACTAAATTTATTTCTTTAACCCTCCTGACTCTCTTGTCTGATTGGTTTCCTGGGGAGCCTTTTTGCACTCATTCCCCAAGGTCATGCACACATTCCATTACACTGTGAATTGCAGGGCAGCCGATAGTCAACAGAAGTGGCCTGCAGTACAGCACTCTAGCCACTGAGGCATTTATGGGGTCTTTGTAAGGATTTATAAAGTGGTACTAATGCTTCATGTGATTTTGATTCTATGCCTCCATTTATTACAACAAGGATGGTTGTATAAACATATAACCAAAACACCTTTTTGGTGGGCTTCTGTCATACATTGCTGGCTAACGTTTATGTGATTGTCCACTAGAACTCTTCTCTCTTGGAATTACTGTTTTTAAGCCAAGTTTCACCTAATCTGTATTTGTACTTTTGATTTTTCCTGCTTTTCTCCACATTAAATTTCATGTTGTTGGATAGGGCCTATTGCTCAAGTCTGTCAAGATATTTTTTGACCCTGAATTTGTCTTCTGGGGTGTTGGCTATTCCTGTCAACTTAGTGCCATTTGCAAATTTGATGAGTACCCCTTCTATTCCTTCATCTAAGCATTTGTGAAGGTATTTAAGAGAACTGAGCCTAAAATAGAATCTTGTGGTATCCACTGCTTATTTCCCACCATATATGTACCATTAGAGGTTATTCACTGAGTATGGTTTGTAAGCCAGTTACAAATCCATCTTGTGGTGATGCTATCTATCCCACATTTTTCTAGTTTAGCAAGAAGTAGGTTGTGGTCTACTTTGTCAAGTGCTTTGCTGAAGTCTAAGTATGTCCACAGAATTTCCTTGGTCTACTAATTTAGTCACTTTGTCAAAGAATGAAATAAGATTGGCATGAACTGTTGAATTCGAATCAGTTTAAATTTCTAGAGCTAGCTGAATTTCTTCATTATTATTAAAGGAATTTGCTGACAGTTTGGCCAAATATTTACGTAATGTAGAGCAAGGGTGTAGAAATATTTCCTGCATTCCAAAAGAGGAAAAACAAAGAATGAAGGGTTTAGTGACAATCAGTCTAATATCCATAGAAAATAATTGTCAGTCTATAGGAATCTTTAGACTGAACTATGAGTTAAAAGGGTCATAGGACATATCAGCCGCTCCTATGTAAAGTAGACAGGAACCATTAGATTAACTAATTCTATTTTACTGTAAGGCTATATTAAAAGAATCTTTCAAGTCTGAACATACAAACCTCCTGCCACTATTTTTAATTGCTTGATCCATTGGAGTGGATCTTTCCTATGTTTCTTTCTCTGACCTTTAAGCCACTTGGGAACTTTGATCGCTCTGCAGCACCTCTTCTTCTCATTCCCCCAAATCATCCACACATTCCATTAAATTTACATTCTATCTTTCTCATTATTAGTGTGTTCTCTAGAAAGCTAAGTCGTTGCACAATGTGTATAAAATAGGATAATTTGAGTCTGATCATTCGTGCCTTCACTGAGAACTGTGGTTGATTTATTTGATAATCCACTGGTTTGTTTTGCTGGCTTTACATGATGTTCTCCAAAGTCTTCTTCAACACCAAACTTCAAAAGCTTGTCCAGTTGCTTCCAAGTCAATTTAGGCTTCATTATAATGTCATATGGAATACAATTGGTTACACTATTCTGCCATCTCAGTATCTTTTCCATGGTCTTGATGGCTGTTCTACCAGAAGTTAGCCCACATCATATTATTTGATTTCTTTCTCTTTTACTATTGATATTTGATCCTAAAAGGGAGAATCTGGTTACCATTTCAATAGCTTTATTGTCAGTTCCAAGATTGGTTATTGTTTTTATTAGTTTGGCATTTTATTACTAAGCTAGCAGATCTTTTACACTTTTGGGTACCAGATTAAAGCTACTCATATTTTTTTCCAATGTAGTTTCCCCAGAGAATTTTACAGATTGTAAAACAGTCTAACCACAGAAAAAAGCTGAGTCATATTGATCAGCTAGCAGCAGTTATACATAGAAGATATCTGAATGACCTGAAAATTATAGAATTACAAAATGTAGCCCTTGATTCTTATAAAATGTATGTTGCAGTATAACAGGAGACATATTTTGAATTGTCCCTTTGCCAGAAGAGCATAATCAAGTTTTCTTTTCTAAATCTCTCCTGGTAGTAATGCATTAGAATTATATTAATATGTGTTAGGACTAATGGATTTTTTGAAGCTTGGAGATGGTTATTTGACTTAAATATCTCATTGGTACTGTACATAAAAAGGGACTGGCTATCCAGAAATACATCTCTAGGGATTTAATTGCTCTTCCACAAATCAAATTGCTCTTCTATATCCATAATACATTGCTTATAAGTTGACACTGCCTGTCAGCTCTTCAAGGTGAGCCAGATCAGGAAACAAACATTACAAAAATTTCTAGACTTATACTTTATTGATAGCAGCTCTGAGAATACAATATTGAAGAGCTGCCACCATTTCTATTTCTTTCCCTGCTATACCAAAGAAAATCAAGATAGGGCCATTTTCATGGGGTAAGCCCAGATTTTACTATCAGTTATTGCATATTTTCTTTAAGGTCACCTCTGCACTTTTCTTTTCTTTGGGGGGTTCACTATGTTTAAACTGTCAAGAATTGTCCTCAAGGACTTTTAAAAGATAGGCATTCTGCCTACAATCTTTTAAGTTTTTGGTTGCATTTTCCTCACTGTGGAATGCAACTGAAAGCAATTTCATACTCTATTTTTGTCCTTATGTAGCTATAAATGAAATACAAATGAATGGGTTATTTTAACTTGATCAGCTTCTCCAGACTTTTGTAGACAAACAGTCTGTGACATAAGATACGGAGAAAGAGATGATCATCAAAATTCTTGGGGGAATTAATCTTTTTCAAGGCTATTCAAATTATCAATCAAGATCAGAGAGTCCAGGCTTGCAGGAACAAACTCTAATTAATATGAAAGCAATATACATACATTCGTTTCCAGTTTGACCACATCAGTCTTTCATTTGGAAAGACACTCCTTAGAAATTTAGATTGTACTTTCTGTAATCTCAAGGTTGTCTGCATTTGCCAGAGGCATGAAACACTACACAAAAATAATTGCAGATTTTAACTTGTTTTATTTGCTTCTTAATCAGCTGTCAAGCATGCACAACAGGGAATTTGGGAAAAGGTAAAAAAATAAATAATCAGATTTAGTGTAATCAATCTTTGGTGATTTCTCGGTAAAGAATGTTTATAGCTCAGGGTTGACACGAGGGGTCCTCAGTGCTTTCTGATCTTGCTTGTTTTCTTGCAGACATTTCATTACCCAAACTAGGTAACCGCATCAGTGCTAGTAAGGAGTACAGTTTGCGTTCAGTTTATATTCCAGTGGCTTACCTAGTGTATTGATGAGGATGGTCTTAGAGGTTCTTTAGTCGAACTGTTTGCTGTTGACTTCTTTAGAAGCTTCTTGGCGTATTGTTTAATTGATTGTTGGTCCGGAGTTAATCTCTGCTGATCTGGGTGGATAAAAATGCCAAATCCAGTCTGAACGTTTGGCTGCCTGTCTGATGAACCAAAATCAGGAGTTTCCGTGCTAAAGGTAAAAGGATTCTATGAAACAAAAATGAAAAGTATATAATTAGCATGATTCTTCTTATTCAAATGTTACAGTGAGTTAAACAGGAAAGTATAGTAGTGCAAAAGTGAGCTAACCAAGTCATAAACTTCTTAACGTATATAATTTAGATAAGCCAAATGTGATAAATCAAGAAATCCCTTTGGCTTGAGGCTATGTTTTTTTCTTTTTTACGTCTTACAGAGAGGTGTTAGAAATAAAGAGGAAGAAGAAAAATGGGGAGATCTGGTCCACTTAGGTTAATATTGGGACCTATTTGGAAAAAAATATGAGTCAAAGTAAGCTGGATATGTATATTAAATAAATGCCTTGGGTATGACAGTAGGTTCTCTGGATTTTAATTTTTTATTTAAATTAATAAGGAATAAATAAATAATTATTAGTGTAAATAAGGGCATAAATTGTATCAGTTTAACTATTGGCTAAAATGAAGTAAACATCTAATGGAAAATAGTAAAGTTTGGTGCATATATAAAAAATAAAGTGAGTTTTTCTTCTTTCCATTATGTAGAATCATCACACGAATATGGTTGTTAACAAAGGAAACATAGATAGGACTGAGATAGTAGGGATCCATAGAACATGCAGTACAAGTAAATCCAGTTGCAGAAGAGAAGTTCTCGGATTTGCAGTATTCTTTCTTCAAGATTTTTTAACAGAGAGTTTAGGGCAAGTTGTAACTTAAAACTCTTTATTGCATCAATAATTTTCAATAGGTCATTCTCACAGTTCCACATTTTATCTCTCCACTCCTCTTCTGACCCCTTGCACTACCTGTCTCCTTCAATGTCTGCAAGGGCTTTACTACTACAATTCACTTGTACCAATAGTATGTTAAATGTCATCTTTAAAAACATTTTGTTCTTCAGGTGCCTTTGTGGGGAGGGCAAAGGGCTTCACTGGGAAAAAGGAAGCACAAAGTGATGCTTGTATTTCTCTGAAATGTCACATCGTGTTGGGATAATTAACTTGAGGCCACCAAGGAAAATATGACTTGGACTCCATACTAGAAAATGCCATCACAAGGTAACAGTGGACACCTATAGCCTCTTAATTCAACACGGTAGGCTGGCTGCTAAGGTCATCAGCTAGGGGCCTTATTTGGCCTAACCCCCGCTCTTCCTCTTTTTCCAATGTCTCCGTGTTCAATTCATAACATTCTTAAATCTCCCTGGCTTCTATCCCCAACAGAGTAGTTTTCAGATGCAATGGATCTAGTGAACAGCATCTAGAGAAATGTTTTTGAGAATCAAACATAATGTACAACAAATATTTTTCATGGCCATAGGTACTTTCAGATATGCTAGAAATGCAATTTGAAAATACTTTGACCCAAACTATAGTGACTTTACAAGAGCAAAAAAAAAAGTATTACTGTTTCATGCAAAATGAAAAACTACAAGCCATATTTCATATATCACTGCAAGAAAATGCATTGACTTCCATACTTCTAACTTTAGATCAAAACCCAAGATAGCATGTGACTCTCAGTCATATTCCTAACTATAACCAGTAAGGCTTTAAGGCAAATGGCTCACTTATCACATAGCAATTTCTATGCTTGTGTAACATGGACACTTTTGTGTGAAAATATTTTGTTTCTACAAACATCATAACTTATATTGATGAAGATGGGTTTGTGTGGTTGTTTAAGACTATAATGAGCTAAATGTTATACAGAATACAATTTTCCTCTTCATTTACTTTAATTTATTCTAGTTGTAAATGCAATCACTTCCATGATTACGGAATAAATATCTCTGTAGGATCAATTAGTACACTTCAAAAAATAGAACTAAGAATTGTTTAATAACTAGGGGCCAATTTTATACTGGTAGATCTCTGCATTAGTTTTCATCACACATTTTAGCCCTAATGACACATCTCATTGAAGTTTACCCCATGAGCCCTTTTATATTTTATAAGATATCATAATTCTAATGCCGCTGTGATCCTTAAGTCAATTCTCAGTGGATTACTCTTCTGCTTAGGCAACCGTTACTAGTATTGTCCAGAAATATTGTTCCAAATTTCCAGTGTTTTTTCCTGGGGAAATAGAATTTTCTAGGACATTTTAATACATTTTAGGATTGTACAGAATTTCTTCTGAAAGTGTTTCCGAACCTTTTTGCTATTTCAAAGTGGTACATGATATTGTGGATATCATTTGTCCTACCGTTCATCTTTTTATCACTCTGAAAATCCACAATTCACAATGTGGAAGTTCTGGGTGGGGACGAATATGGTCTGATGCATTCCAGAATGGTAAATTGAGAATGAATGCAAAAGAAACAAACCAACACAAAAAATCTGTCTCCTTCTTAATCACTTGATCAATTTGTGTTCAAATTACACAACATTAATTCAATTGCAATGCATTTTTAAGAATCAAAATAAAGTAGTAAATTACTAGATTTATTTGAAAAATCTTGGCTATACACTGTAGGTTTTTCAGAAAAATCTTATGCAAAATGTATTACAGTGCATTTTCCAAGCATGAAGTTTTATTTCAAGAAGTAATTTTTAATATTTTAAACTCATATAACACAAAACACCCTGTTTGTATCTACGTTTGCCAGTAATATTAATATCATCCTTGATATAATTATCCTCCAAAACACTTAAATATTTCCATTTGTCAGTCACAATGAAGGATGCAGTTTTTTAAAAGTGGGGACAAATCACCACAGCTATAAACAAGGCAAATGTTCTTTCTAAAAATCTGGCAATATCAAGTTTCTGAAAATATACAGATGATATACAATGGGGATACTATAAACAGTGAGTAGTCTGTAGCTGAATAAAACAAAATAGAATTTGTTTAATTACAACTGACATTAACTAGCTCATATAGATTCATGAAAGTGCTAAACTTCTATATGCCTGTTAGAAACAGATGAAACATTTTTATCCCTTACAGTGGCAATGACTGAGAAGGACTACTGTAGGTAGTGAGTCTGCATAGCTTAATCTATATATCTTTATAATTAACAAAAATATACACTAAGAGTTAAGGGCACTCAAATAATTTATATGAATAGTTGCCTATAGTGAAATGCAATGCATGCTCAATTTGAACAAGCTCTTTACAGTTTCACTACATATGCACAAAAGTTATTTGTGCTAGTTTAATCAACCTAGCAATCCATTTCTCAGTTTTGATTATCATTAATGAAATGGAGATACTCAAAGAATGGCAAAGTAACAGAAGGAATAGTGTGTAATAAATGTTAGAAAAAACTAAACAAAATAAAAAATTACAACATAAACGTCATTCATTCATTCATTCATTCATTCACACATCTTGATATGTCGTAACTCTCCAAAAGAAATAAAATAACACCTTCTATATTAAATTTTCAGCACCCAACCTATTAATATTTAATATAACGCTTTAAATATCTCAGAAACAAAATATTTAATTCTTGCTGATGGACAAACATTCTCTACCTTTCTTTACTCATCTTTAGATCAAATACTTCCTTCAATTTGTTCACTTGTGCATTTTAATTAAAACTAGTGGGATTTAAGTTGGGAAAGATCATAGTAATTCTTTGACATTAAAACCAGAAATCTGTTAAAAGTAAGTTACAATCCTTTGAATTACAGCTTTTGCAACCTTTGGCATGAGTTTCAACAAAAATATCTAGACAATTTTGTCAAAACTGGGAAGCTAAAAAAGTTTACAACAAATAAGTTCTGCAATTGGCCACTATGAAGATGTACCCTAACTATTGGTTTTGCATATTAAAAAATGGCATGACAACTCACATCTGGATTGTTGCCAAAAAACAATGGATATGAAGCCATAAAATATGAAACCATGTACCCATAAAATTATTTTACTTACTCGATAAAATATCTATGCAGGAGGAAGTTATTAAGAAAATTATGGACTGTGCTGAAATGAGTAAATTGACATTTGAAATTAGAGAACAAGAAGATAAACAATTTTATATGATATGGGATTTGTTTTACCAATGGTTGGACAAAAAGACATGGTAATGTAATAGACTAGATAATTTTGCAATAGAAGTTTAATAGATTTATATAAAATATAATATAGACATTGGATGAAAGTATAATGTAAATTTTAAAACAAAATTTGGAATATCTCGTATACAATGATGGAATAAATAGTTTAGTCACGGATGATTAATAACTGATAAATATATAAGCATATGTCAGTTTGACAATGTGAAAATTGATATAAACTGTGAGTAATGACTACAAAAAGATAGCAGAAAAGATTTGTAACCAACTGACACACTGTATGTATGTAAAATGGAAGATGGTTTTATGTTTTTTATGTTTTGTTTGTATATATTTGTCTTAAAAAATAAAAACTTTAAAAAAAAATTATTTTACTTACTGTTTTGTCAATGTTCGTTTTCTAATAAAAGAGAAGTTCTTTCACTATGAATCTTTCCTCCTGTATATGAAAGCCATATTAGGTCTCCAGAGACCTTGATTAAATTCCCTATTCATCCATGAAGCTATTTAGATATCTCTGCTTCATCATTCTTGACTCTGTTTTACAGAAGATAAAAGGATTGGTCTCATTCTGGAGAACACTCTTACAGAAAGATGGGTGGGAGACCTTTTAAGAATAGCATTTGTGCCCCCACTATCAATGCTCACTGGTAAAAAAAAAAATCAATTTGCTTGACACCATGAAGCTTTTCAAGATATGGCAGTCAAAGAATATAGGGGACTAATTGTTTCCTTCTAATCTGCCATCTCATTGACAATAGATAATTCAGAGAAAATATGTAACTGCAAGGAAAAATAAGGCAGTGGAAATCATCCAAAGAGAGAAGCCCTGTGAAGATGCATGCTGACAAATATTTTGCATGTCAACTTTTCTTAGGAAATCAGTCGTTCCCTTTGTTGTAAAGCGGTGGAATAACCTGAGGCGAATTCGGAGCGAACTTCAGCTTTTACTTTATTGAAACAATAAAGGGTTGCCGCGGCTGCTGCGCTAACAAGGCAGCCAGCTGGTGGACAACAGCTGATGCCATTTGACAGCTCCCTTTTATAGCTGGCTGTCAAACGGCATCAGCCAATAGGAAAGGTCCGTGTTCCCGCTGGAAACACGGACCGGAGTGAAGACTTCAGCTCAGTCTTTTCCGAACGCCACACCTTTCCCTTCATATAATGGAAGAACACAATTCCTAGACAGTATTCCTTTCTGCTCAGTATGCAGCCTTAGAGTCAGGAATATTACCATGAGGAGAGATGGGTGAAGCAGAGTTGGGGCATGACAATCACAATCACAATTGACATTGTAGCAAAATCTCAAGAGCCTACTTAACAATCAATTAAAAAAGAATAATATGACAATACTTGTTCTAGTATTATCTCCTTTAGAGTTAAATATAAAGATTTACTTATTTTTGCAACTATGTAGGAGGTTTTGATTTACTTTCCAGATTAAATATTTTTTTAAAAAAAAAAAACATTCTGAAATATTAATGACTGTCTTAATGTGTGTCTCCTGTTGGATGCCCAGAAGAAAGCAGATTGATGAAGAAAGGCATGGATCATTGACCACTGCTCTAGAAGTTCTTCTCAATTCAAAAGTGCAATCAATGTTACATTAACGAATGTACAAGCATAAACAACCATGACATCCTACACAAATGAACTGAAACACTCTTCTTCAATAGTCACACTGTCAAATCTAGGAATGCAATTCTCAAATTTAGAAAAATATAAAGAGCTCCATACGTATTATGGAAATGTCTGTATGTCCACATATATATGTCTTAACACACATCCACAAAAACATAAAAATATGTACAAGAGTTCCTTATTAGAAAGAATGAGGATCAAGATGCGTATCATTTTTATGCATATCCTTTTCAGAAAAATGTTTCCAAAAATACGAACAGATCTAATTTAAAATTATAAAAATAGAGAAACTAGAAGAAATCCTTGACTTACAACTACAATTGAGCCCACATTTTTCTTGTTAAGTGAGATGTGTATTAAATGAGTTTTGTTACATTTTGTGACCTTTCTTGCCATAATTGTTAAGAGAATCATTGCAGTTGATAAATTAGTAAGATGCTTGTTAAGTGAACCTGGATTCCCCATTGACTTTGCCTGTCAAAAGGTTGCACATGACTTTGGGACACAGTAGTCGTCATTAATACGAAGCAGTTGCCAAACATCTGAATTTTAATCCCATGATCATGGAGATGCTACGAAGGATGTAATAGTGAAAAATGGTCATAGGTCACTTTTTTTCAGTGCCATTGTAACTTTGACTGGAACTGTTGTAAGTCGAGAACTAGCTGTTCTAGAAATCCCTAGCCAACATTTTTTTCTTCCCTCTACTGAATTGTGCATCCTGCTTTTGGCCTATCATTTGCTTTGGACATGAGCTTTCAAATGGATCCAACACAAGATGGTAGAAAGAGTCAAACTTTTCAAACTAAGATGTATAGATTTCAACTCCCAGAATTCCACAACTCAAATGGCTGAAGGATATTGGGAATTGGGAAAGTCCACATATCCTAAAAAATTTTGAGACATAGAACCAAATACTGATCTGAGAAAACTCAGAGAATACTTTGTCCCTTTCTGGCAAACAGATCAAAAATGCCTTCCAAAGTCATCATTTTGATATGTCTGAATCTGCTTTTCATTTCTCAAGCTTACACATAGCTTGGCATTATCTTGTCCAATAATGGCTGTCCTGCTGCTCTTAAAAGATTGCCCTTTGTGACACCATCTATAACCTTTCTCTCTAAGAGAAGGTACTTTGCAAATGTGGCCTTTCTCTTGAAATTTTAGCCATTGTAATAAATCAGAGATTAGCTATTTTTTCTAGCACCTCAAATTTCTTGAAATAACCAAGTCTGGTGAGTTTTTAGGACTCTTCAGCTAGAATCTAATCAGATCGATTAGAAGATCACTGAAATCTTTTATTTTAGAGATTTTTTTAAAAAAAGACCTTTTCAGACAAAATTAATTTTGGGAGCACAGATACAACAGATGCTGTGGTACTTGCAGGGACCTGCTGCTAATCTTTTTTCCAGATGAATGTGTCTGGGAATACATTAATGTTTTATGCATCACCAGGTGTCCATTGATGTCTTTTTCTGTGTTTTCCCGTGTGACAGAGAGTAATAGATGATGTCATGCCATTTGATTACTGTCTGAACTGTAGCTGTATATGCAGATCTTCAGTTGTTGCAAAGGTTTTTCACATTAAAGAGAATAACTAACTTGACAACCTGAAGTTCTAATCTGATTTCAGATAGATGTATCTTGATTATTAAGTTATATGCCTCCATCACATTCAAATAGATCTGGATTTCTTTTCTATACAATGTTAGGACAAAAAAAGGTTAACTTCTTAAGCCAATTTAGTATATTTATTTTTTAGAGTTTTCCTGCCTTAATTACATATGTTATTAATTTATTAGATTTGAAAAAAGCAATAATATTTTATTTTAATTTGATAAATACTTATGCATGGCTTATTCAGACACAGAAAAATAACCCATGGCATTATAGAAATTAAATTATGTAACTTGCTTTATTACTGTACTGCAACAAGTGAATTTCAGGCATAATGTTAGAAATAAAGTAAGTTATATAGTATTGATTCAAGGGCAAATTGTATATTTCAGCTACACTATGGTAACAAGGCTGTCCAATTTGTTACCAGATCTCTTTTGCCGGAAAAATAACAGATTCAGTGAGGCCTCATGATTATGGGAGAGAAGCTGAAAACATTTTTACCTGATGATAACATCATTTGACTCTCTCTCTTCAAGATAGCGTACAATCTTTTCTTTTTCATCTAATTACATTATTAGTTCCCAGAAAGGAATGGATCCATTCCATTTCCATCTTGTTCCCTTTTAAGCTGTGACTGATAAAACATTATATAAAAACTACCTAAAATACTAAATTGGCTCCAAGCTATTCAGTGGCTCGTCCAATCTCAGCACATTTATGAAAGAAAGATTAAATGCTCATCAGAAAATTTCTTTTACCATTCCATACCAAAAGACCAATCTCTTGATGGTTTTACATTCTATATCAGAATAACCATCTTTTGGTGCCTTGAATAAATCCAGATTAAACTTGTACTTCCATGCCACATTCTGTAATTCAATCAAACAGGGAAGCATTACAGATTCAGATAGTCTTTGATGTATGACAACAATTGAGATGTTGTCATACAATTGAGATGTTGGACAAATTCATATGTGCAAGACAAATGTCTCTAACAGAGGACTAGCTCATGTAAGTTACTGAACTAGCAAATCAGGAACCGATATCGTATGAAGAGACTCTCAACCATCAGTTCCAGTCAATAATATTTGTGATACATTTTTAAATATTGTTGACTGAGTTTTATGTTTAATGTATAAAAGAGATAACAACAACAACAACAATAATAATAATAATTCAAATACAGACGAATCATCATTGGGAACACAACATGACAGATATCACAGATGTTGAAAATCGCAGCATACAATTTATTGACTCCAGAGTCAAAGAAAAAGAGCTGGAAAAAAAATCATAAAACGTCACAACCTGGCCATCGAAACTACGTGATTATGAATGAAGCATGTAACAGTGATACCCATGCTCATCGGGGCACTTGATACCATGACCAAGAATTTTACAAAATACATCAAGAAATTGCAACTTCTTGCAATAACACCAGTGGAACTGCAAAAACCTCTGCTATTCGGAATATCATACATCTTAAGAAGGTACTTGGTTGATACCCAGGATGCTGACAACCATCCGTATCAACTATCGGCGCCAGTCAATGATATTTGTGATATAATTTAAAATGTTCAGTTGATTGAGTTTCTTGTTGAATGTAATAATAATAATAATGATAATAGCTTTCTTATCTCACTAACTTTCATTCCAAGCATTTTTAATAATGCCTAAAAAGCAAGTATTCTATTATAATGCATTTTTTCCCCTTTTTCTTCAATACTGGAGGAAATCAGGCTCCATATTTCATGCATCAAGCATCTGATTTATCAAGTCCTCTGAACTCTAGTCATAGGCTTGTTGTACTGCAGGGGTGTCAAACAGGATTTCTTTGAGGGCTGGATCAGCACTGTAGTTCTCCTCTGTGAGCTGGCCATGTGGGGCAAAATGGAATAGATGCCCCCTGAAGCATCCTGCCTGCCAAAATGGGGTTTCGGGGGCCAACATGCAGTCCCTATGTACCCATTTTTGGCCTGGACAGCTTTCTGCAGCACTCTGCTGGCCAAAACGGGGTGCAGGGAGTCATGCACAGCTCCCCCCATGCCCCATTTTGGCCAGCACAATGCTGCAGGAAGCCATCCAGGCTGAAAACTGGGTGTAGGTTGGTTGTGTGGTCCACCTGTGCCCTGTTTTGGCTGGTAAAATGCTGCAGGAGACCATCCAGGCCAAAAATAAGGTGTGGGGAGGCATGCATAGCCTCCCATGCCCCGTTTTGGCTGCTACAGTCACTGCAGGCTGTTCCTTTGTTATCTTTAGGCCAGCCCTGAGGGCCACATTTAAGCACCCTGTGTGCTATATTCAGCCCATGGGCCTTGAGTTTGACACCCCTGTTGTAGTATTTAAGGCATCAGACTAGAAAGTGGAAGGCCATGAGTTCTAGTCCTGCCTTGGGCAAGCCAGCTGGGTAACCTGGGGCCAGTCACTTTCTCTCAGCTTTAGGAAGGAAATGAAATCTGCCAAGAAATCTGCAGAAACATGTCCAAATAGACTCCAGGAAGTAACATAATTGAACAGAAGGAAAAATAAGTTGGAGCAATAACTGCATTATAACAAGTAGTCATGAGGCACATCATGGTATGTGATATATAGCAACATGATAAAGTTGAAAGAGAGGTTTATTAAGACAGGAAATGTATGAGGGACATGCCATTAATTTCTCTCTAATTAACAATCTTATTACAAGAATGAGAAAGGGAAGTTTCTCTAATGGCAATTTATGCACACTGACATAGGTGGGATAAGTAACAAGCAGCAAATAATAGATGGTGACCCAAATTTAAAAAGTAGGATTATTTATGTCTCTAGCTCTCTCACCCATGCATTATTCTCTTACAAAGACCATAAGACAAAACATATTCATAGGTTTCAAGTATTATTTTTTTTTCTGGGAGAGCAATCTATAGCACAGAAGTAAGATGTGGCAAGCAACGTATCTTCAAACTGTTGAATGCAAAGTTTTGTGGAAATATTTCTGAGCCATAAAATAACACCAAAGCAATCACAGGAGTGGATACTTCTGTCCCTGAGCCAAAAGGTACATGGAGTGTAAACTGAAAAGTAAAATGTAAAAAAAAAAAAATGTGAGTGAATAGTTGAAGTCTCCACAAAGCCCTCACAGCCACCCCATGTCAATTCTTACCCCCTCAGGACTAATAAACTCAACCTAAGGTCTACTTTATTTTTAGCACTGCTTTAGCCCTTATTCTTGTTATGCCTATGATCCATCCTAAGAGCCCTCACATCCAATAGTAAAGTGATTTAAGCTTGTAGATTTCTGGCCAAAAGCACAACTGAAAGAAAATGGGCTGAAAAAGAGTTTTCATCTGCCCTACAACTCACAAGATCGACACCTCCAATGTGGAAATAGTGTTTAAAGATGATCATGCTTACATGTACCACAAAAGGCCCAAGGACTGCCTTCAAAGGAGCAGAAATTTAAGGGCATGCGCAAGTAGATAACATTCCTGTGTCCCCTAGCTACAAGTTTATATATGTGCAGAAATTGCCACTTTTCCTTAAGATTCATTTTAAACATCTCTCTAGTCTTGTCAGAGACTTGTTTTTGTCTTCTTGTCATCTCTAAGTGTATCCACAGGCTAAGACAGTTTTAGACCTTTTAATATTCGACCTTGAGCCTAGTATTCTTTTTGGCCGTTTTTCAATCCACTCATGATATGATCTCTTTCCTTGTAGTCCTCTCCTCCTCCTTCTCTTTCTGAAAAAAAAAAAGAATACAAAATCTTGGAACTGAGAGTGGAATTTCCAACCCTCATTTATAATGAGTTCACTAAGAAGGGTTCATTCAATTTGAAACCTTTCTTCCCAAGTGTCTTGCCCCTTGGCCCAAGTTTTAGATTACAGGATAAGAAGCCAGTGGGTTCTCCTTCTAACTCTTAGTCCCATCTATTTTTGTGGCGTGATCGTTCACAGGAAGATGCCAAAATCTGATAGCAGAATAATAAAAGGTCAAGTGGGAATGGCAGAGAAAATGAAACATAAAAAGGTTTATCATACTTGGCCTTTCTTTTACCCCCTTTGGTTATGATTTCACCAATGGCTGAAATATTGGAGATAAGATTCATTTTAAACAATCTTGCTGCTTCCCCAACCCCTTTCCAAGCCAGCAACCGAAACTTTCCATATGCTATTGGAAAACATAATCAGAAATAGTCTCCCCTGGAGACTTTTAGAGAAGTTGTTTACCCAATTTCTTTACCTGAAAAAAAACGTTCTCCAGAAGTTCAAACAAATATTTGAACTTCTGTGGGGCTCTAGTCTACGTTAGCTCAGATGGTAGATCTGAATCATATTCATGCTTTCAACTAGCACATATTTTGTTTGATTCAAACTAGCACCAGGAACAAAGAAGGGAGAAAAACAGAGCTTGTCATTGTGCAGGTTAACTTTTCTTTTTATTATTATTCTGTGCCATTTTTTGCCTCTTCCTCTTCATCATCTTCCTGAATCTTCCATTAACTGAAAAGAAGAATAAAGTATTTGTATCCTTCTCTCGCTGCTTTTTCTGCGAGGATAAATAATTTATCCATTTCAAAACTGATAAAAAATTATGTCTCTGGAGTACTTTTTCCATAATCCTGAAATGTAAGCATGGGAAAAAGTTTCCTTTTCAGCTGAAACCAAAAAGTGGAGAGTAGGCTGATTTTTGACAAATTAAAACATGAATTTTTAGGCAATATTTATTAATAGTTTAGTATTTATTAAACTAAAAGACATAATATAGGTATATATATATATATATATATATATATATATATATATATATATATATATATATATATATATATATATATATATATATATATATATATATATATATATATATATATATAGGTGAAGTGCGTAACTGTCATACTTGCAAATTAATCTTTCTTTGAAAGATCCATATATATATATATATATATATATATATATATATATTATATATATTGCATCTTTCTTTGACTTAAAAAGAAAATTTATTTCTTCTTGGCAAGCCTATTAGATATGCTATTGTTCATTTTATAAGATTTATATATTCAGATACCTGAAAGTTGCAAAATAAGAAAAACATATGGATTTTCCCAGAGGGGAAAAAAAAAATTAGTCAAAGAAATTATTCTGCAATAGTATTAGATCATTTTGCACAATATATTCATTATATTTTCCTTGACATTTTGAGAATGATTTCAGTATATTGTAATTATTTTCTGATCACTTGGACTATGCAAAACTAAAATTGAGCAAATAATTAAAATAAAATAAATGGAATTGGGAGGGAGAGAGGAATAGACAGACTGTATGTGTTTTAATTATTTTTGTCCACTGCTTTGGGACAAATAGAGAAAGAAAGAAAACAATATGATAAAGAAAAAGATAAGAAATATGTAACAAAGTGATTTCCAATTTTATTGCAACAAGTGTAGAGAAATTTGTCACTCCATGTAGGGTTACAAACAAATACCTTTTCATTCCATATCCCATTCTGTATCTATGAGCAAATCCATAAAACATCAACTTTTTAATCATGGTTTCAGCAAAAAGTCTGCAAAGGGTTGCCAGAACTTTGCAAATAAATGTCTTATTTTAACCTTGATCAGATAAATCAACTCTGCACTTCTTCCTTTTACTTCTAACAGGTTATAAATCTCTTTAAGTAAAGTCTTAATCTTTAGTTCATTCAAATATTGTCAGCAGGATTTTATTTCTCTTCAGTTCTTTTTATCCCACTGCACAGTATTCTTCAAGAGGTGAACAAGTCTTTTATATATCAGATAAGAGACTATTTCCCAAACCATTCTCTTGATTTGTCATTTGTATTTCTCCTTTAATGTATAAAACTTCAGCCAGTTTCTCTTGTATATCCAATAAAGCATCTGTTTCCATATCATTCTCTTGGCCAATCATTTGTAATTCCACTTTTGGTACTTTCTCTGTCTTGTCAGACAAAATTTGCTGCACACCTGTCATTGCCTCATCGACATCTTTTGGACTTAATCAATTCAGAGAATTGACATAATTACTGACACTATTGATATTGTCCCAGTAAACCAATACCCAAAGCTGGTCTGTATTTTTTCCCTTCTACTTAGAATCTTTAGCCCACTCTAGTCTCTAGTTTCTAAAATCATACAGTTGCTGATCGTGAGAACCATATGGTAACTGCAAATTTATTTGGGTTGGAATCATGTAAA
Source organism: Pseudonaja textilis (assembly GCF_049901715.1). NCBI lineage: Eukaryota > Metazoa > Chordata > Lepidosauria > Squamata > Elapidae > Pseudonaja > Pseudonaja textilis. The sequence continues at coordinate 6,215,492 of NC_141994.1, read as the reverse complement.
TCCACCATCTTGTATTAAAAATAAAATCTCCAATATTAAAGAGAAAACCATTATAAACCCACTTAATTATATCCTGAAGTTACTAATATGAACTGAAGCCATTAACAGCAGGTTAACTGCAGTTTTTGTTAAGTTTCATTAAATTTTGTTGCAGCAGAAAACAATCTGAAGTAAATAAATTACTACTGGAATATGAATAATCCAATGTCCACAATTATTAATTTTTAAGTTTACACTAAAATATGGAAATATTTTATATATAATTAATCATTGAGCATTATTGATTATCAAGACTACATTATTTTTCTCATTACATCATAGTTCATTGTAGCTTATTCAACCACTAGTGGTTCTTTTCTTGTTATTGAGATCCTGAAAAGTTAAATGATCTGTAATATAGGAAAGAATTAAATAATTCAATACTGTTAAACATCCAACTGCACAATACTGGACTAAAGTTAGTTAATTAGCCTTGGTTATAATTCATCTAAAATTCTAACTACAGAAAGCTAGCAACTCTCACTTCTAACTTACTTTCAGTGACCTGTAGATCAGGGGTCTCCAACCTTGGCAACTTTAACACTTGTGGACTTCAACTCCCAGAATTCCCCAGCCAGCATGAACAGGGCTAGGGAGAACTTTCAGGTCAAAGAACAAGAATAAATTTTTAGGACCTCATGGCCCATCTCTGGTTGGATTTAATACCTTCTAGAGTAGGGTTCTCCAACCTTGGCAACTTTAAGACTTCCTCAGCAAAGCTGGCTGAGGAATTCTGGGAGTTGAAGTCCACAAATCTTAAAGTGCCCAAGGTTGGAAACTCCTGCTGTACATAGAGTGTATACTTTGGAGATGAATTAAATATTGCCTTATTAAAAAGCACTTGTGAGGTAATTAAAACATATTCTGGGTAAATTGTTATGTTTTTTTATAGGAAATTTATTGATCAAATTACAGAAAGACCTTTTACAAATGGAAATAACTATTATAACAGTATGTCAAAAACTGTCCTATCAAATAGTTTTTCATTTTCCCTTGGAGGTGTTGGTGAAATATACTGTCAAAGCTGTCTTTGACAAAACCAGCTATGATAGAAGAAACACGTAACATTCCAGGTATTCATTCCACATTTATTATTATATCTCCTAAGAAGGAAATTCACCTAGTTTGATCACAGTAAGAACCAGTGTTCACTTTTTCATACTCCTCCAAAATTGATTTGGGGTATTATTGGCCATCATCTTTCATGGAAAAAAAAAATAGGATATGAACAATACACATAACTAAAAAATGGTATAGAGCCAGAAAATTCCACTAAAATGTTCATTGTAAAATAGCATGATAACAAAATAAAAATCTAGTAGAAGAGATTGATAAAATTTAAAATGCCGGGGAAACATCTCACGTTGGGGATCTTGGGCCACAAATAAGAAAGGATGAGCTTTGCAAAATGACAGGTCTTGTTTCATGAGATCATTGTGAACACGTCAATATTTTTCATTGTGGCTGCATTTCTGGGAAGAAGAGTTTCATCAAAGGGACACCATGGTAGAAAATAACTTTGGATTATAATATCAAAAGTATTATGTCACATAAGTGAATGTAGCATGCAGTGCCATTTTTACTGATGGCAACAGCATGTCTTTGGAGCATCCAGCAAGCATCTTTTGCAGCTGGACTAACTTGTGATTCATTAGGAAGAGAGAATAAGAATTAAATTTAGAATAATCCAGGCAATGCAGGAGCTCTGCCCTGTACTGCTTCTTTCCCACCATCTACTCCATGCACTGTGTAGATCTATTTATCTAGTACCTTAGAGGTAGAGATTCTTGATTCAGAATACAACTGGATTCATGGTATTCAACAAAGTGCTATGATTTGTATTTGCAAAAAAAAAAATAACTTGGCAACCATCTGCTATTATTTCTGTAGAGTAAAGAAAAAAGACTAAGGGAAACTTGGGAGCAGTTGGAATTTGGAAGGAAAACAGACAGTTCTGCTTTGTGTACACCAGTCCAGCATCGGCAACTTTAAGACTTGTGGATTTCGGTATCCAGAATTTCCTACCTAGCCATATTGCAGTTTATTTTATGAATGAAAGAAAATATACATGTCCAAGGATAATGTTGTAGGATCCAATCTGGGTCAGTTCCCAAGACCAGAGCCACATGAAGCTTGACATAACCCTAACCCTAACCCTAACCCTGTGCTTTATCAGTTGCTGGAACCTCTGAGAATGGGTACCCCTGTTGGGGCATTACATACTCCAACTCTTAACAAGACCTTTGGCAAGGACACTCCCGTAATATCTCATTTGACAAACACAAGAATATCTCTGTACATCTATATATGCAATTTCACAAAGACTGCCACTTTAAGTCATTACCTTCAAGCATCACATCGTACCAATCAAATTTCTTTGAAAAGCCCTCTTGGGCCAACTCAACTTAACATTCTTAGAAATCTTAAACACATTTGCCTAAAAGTAAGTGCCATTGTTCTCCATAGAGTTTATTTCTAAGTAGATGTTAATAGGATTGAACTATTGTAAAAGCACAGGATCCGTTTAAATTCTGATCACCCTGCTTAAGAAAGATAAATTGAAATTTGTACTAAGAGAGCAGAGGAACACTGATTTATGAAACGTAAGGGTACAGATATTATGCATTTATCTTTGTGTTCTACAGAAACAAGAATAGCCAGGATCCAGGGACTTAAATGTAAAAGAAGGCAGAATTAACAGCATTTCTTTAAGGGTGCTAAAATAAAATATTAGGTGGCAGCCACTACAAACCTCTATTTCCCTTTGCAGAAGGCAGAAAGTTGCACAGAAAGCAGCTGGTGACATTGTACTCACTGCTTCCTGAAGACTAATTGAGAATGATAAGGGGGAGAAATTTTTATGTAATATATAGCTGTACACATTTCACCCCAGATGCTCATCAAACACATCTGCTCTTTGATGCCAATAAACAACCCATCTTCCAAGATCCTTCCTTCCTCCAAAATTCATCAACAGCCTGGAAGACAAAGAGACATCAGGGAGGTACAAATCTGAAGCTTGTTGCTTCAATTACAAGTCCGTTCCCTTACAATTTGAAACACACCATTAGAGGTTACTCACTTTACCGTTCCCAAAAGGAAGTCCATTCACCAGCTGTACCATATCCTGGTATTCACATCATGCTAACTAAGGCATGTACTGTAGCTGTAATGGTGTTTTCTGCAACCTTGAAATTTGATTGTTTTTTCTCTCTCTCTCTCTCCTGCCCTCCCTCCCTCCCTGCTCCTCCCCCTCCCTCCCTCCCTCCCTCTCTCTGTAACTTATTAATTTGTTGCTGGTATTGCTCACATTGGGAAAGGAAAAGCATTTAAATAATTTTATAGCAATGTTCTGTGTAATACATACATTTCCATAGTTGTGAAACAAGGTAATAGGGTTTTCTATTTCCTGCTAAAATTACCCAAGCTGATAAATATTTAAGGAATTATAAGGACAAGTTGAAAACCTCACCAGACATGACTTATTCAGCCTGAATGAAATGGAACAAAAATAGAAATCCTTGAAAGTTATGAATATGTTTTACATGCTTTCTGTGGATCAAATTAGGATTCAATATTATACCATAATAAAGAACAGGTATACTTCACTGAAAGACTCTGCTTTCTCTTCCTCCTCTTTATTTAGAGTTTGGAAAGAAAATGAAAACTAACTAACACAAAATAAAAAAGAAAGGAACAAAAGACTTCTGGTTTGAGCTTCTTCGATGATGGACTGAAATCCACGATTGTGTGCAGTTTCGATCCATGCTCACCACCGGAGCGCCCTGAGCCAGCTGGATTCAGGGCAAAGCCACCACCTAGAGGTGGTGAAGATGGGGGAGACCGCCAGCAGGGTCGAGGAGAGCTGCACCTCTCCTCCCCAGCTGGCCATTACTCCCTTTCCTTTCCTTTCCGGTTGCAGCGGTGGTCAGAAATGGCCACCTCAAAGAAGAACTCAACCGGAAAAGAATGTGCAGGAGGAAGAAAGTTTTGGTTGACTAGGTTAAACTGAAAAAGCAATAACATAAGGTACTCTGGAATTTGAACTATAAAGAATAACATTGTTCCCAAAGGAGATTTTGAAGTGGCAAAGGAGAGAGGAAAGGGAAAGGATTTGGGCTTTTTTTCTTTCCTTCCTCATATTGACAGCTAAAATATTTAAGTAAGAAACTGACAAAAATCCACCTTGACATCAATAGGCATTCAAGTTGGAAATAAAGTGTCAAAGGGATAACAAAAACTTTTGGATATTCAAAAACTTTTAAAAGAAGGAAAGGAGAGAAAAGGAAAAAAACAAAAGGGTGGGATCTGGAAAAATGGAGGTGACCACCTGGAAGTAAAAGGAATTAACAGTGAAACTTTAACAAGATTCCTAAAAGATACATTTCAACTGAAACTTTGTAACAAGATAATAGAGACCAAGGAAGAGAAAGTGGAAAAAAGAAACAAGAAGAAACAGCTTTGGATTATTTGGATTACTTGGTGATTTTTGGTTATTGGACTTAATTGACTAAAATCAATCGGGTGGTTGTTTAAAAGTGTTTAAAATGGCATCACTCTTGGAGGAACTGAAAACAGAACTTAAAAAACAGAAAGAAGTTGCACAAGAAGGAAGAGGTTTTTTTGGCTTCATATTTCAATTTTTAGAAATGGAGATCTTGAACTATGAGAAACAACAAGAAATGCTGTAGAACAAGAAGGGTGGGACAAAGAAGAAGCCATCTTTAATGACCAAGTAATTCTATGTGGGGGAAAAGAAGGAAAGGGGGGAAAGAGAGTGAAAAATTTAAGATTTGAAAAAACAACCAAAAAAAGAGAATAGCTTGAAAAGTACAATATTAGGAAGAAACAGAAGAGAGGATTACAGAAGAGAGAATTAGAATTAGAGAGACAAGGGGTCAAAAAGGGGAGGGAGAAGAAGAGGGGGAAGAGGGAAAGGAAAAGAAGTTATAAAGGACATAAATAAGATATAGAGAAACAGGGAAAACATATAAGGATTAAAGGTATAAGCCTATTTAGAAGACATAGAGATAATGGGTGAAAATGTAATTGAAAGAGGAATTCTGCAAGGGTACATAAGATAGTATTGTTATATTAGAAATAGAAATAGACTTAGAAAATATGAAACAAGTGTGATTAAAATGATAGATAAAATACTTATTGTAATGGAATGGAATATTTGTTAATAAATAAATGAAATAAAGAGAATGAGAGAAGGAAATTAGCAAAGGATGGGAACATTTTAATTATTATTAATGATTTATAAAAATTTAAGTAAAGAGAAACTTGAAAGAAATATGAAAAAAATTATGGAAATATTATAAATGTTCCTAAGGAAGTATGATATTCAACTGAAAAGAAATGTTAAAGATGTTAAAGATTACAACTAACATCAATGATAGAGCTGAATTGGAATAGAATAAATATTTTATTTATTATTGTTATATATATATTTTCTCTGTAAGAACATAGTGTCTATTTAAGAATATACCAAGCAAAATTTGATTGGAAATTATGTGCTATATTGAATGTTATAATTGTAAAGGCATAAATTGAAGTTTAAATAAGAGTTGAATGGACAAAATTAAAATATACAAAGGTGTTATACTCCAATCAGTAACTACAAGGGAAAATTTGTTTAATGAGAAAAGAAAATATGAAATTGAAACAGGACAGACAAAAGTATAAATATAATGATTAGAAAGATATTGAAACTTAGAAAAAGATATATAATTGAATCTAGATAGGTATGAGATAATTAAAAACAAGGTTGAGATAACTAAGGGAGGGGAAAAATTACGGAGAAAATGTTAAAATAGTAATAAGATATGGAATAGAACACAAAGATGAATATGAATTTGAGTTTGTGTCTGTAGTCTGTATGGAGAAGTGATAGCCTGGGATCATGCTATTCTCAAAGAAAATATTTTATTTGTATTATGTTTTGTGAAAACCCAAATAAAATTTTTACAAAAAAAGGAGAAAAAGACAAAAAGTACAAAAAGAAACAATGAAAATAAGTAGCGTCCAATTTTTTCTGCAGTAAATGTAAGTACAATTACAAAATTATTTATTGCTTTATTTATTGCCATAAATCATAAGATTATTACTTTTTCTGTTTCATGCAAAAAAAATCTATAACAGTTTTCAGTCAGCACTAACTGTAGATGTTCTTTCCTCTATTCAAGGATAATATAAGCCATTTTTGCTGGTGAAACAAAGAGAACACAGCTTTTGCCAATCTTTTTAATTACTGTAAAAATCAAAAATTGCACCAAGCATTTTATGCAGAGTTGGAAGCTTCAGGAAAATGGAAAAAATAGAGAAGAATGAGCATGAACATGTGTGTGGTAAATATATTCTGGTCAAAATGACATACAATCAAAAGGACGCTTATTCAATCCTCTCTGCAGTTTCATTATTCCAATAACTCTTTAGTTGCTATTATTGTCACTGTCATTATTGTCTTCTGTTTTAATACTGAAGAATCTGTGATTTTTAATTACTTGGATGACAATTATTTGCTTGAATTTATCTGCAAGTTTGATTTTTTTCCCCAAATAATTTGCATTTTTCATACAGTTTTAATAGATGTATTAATTATTAAATAACATTTTCTAACAGGAAAATAGTTTCTCTCTATAAATGAGAATTAGCTGTTAGGAAAAGTGAATTCAATGTTCCAGATTTTTTAGCTTTATTACAGGACATTTAACAGATTTAATAGATAATCAGAGTTGGAAGGGACCTTGTAGGTCATCTAGACAAACCCCCCACCCAAGCAAGAGACCTTACACCATTTCTGACAAATGGCAGTCCAATCTCTTCTTGAAAGTCTCAAGTGATGGCGCTCCCACAACTTCCGAGGGCAAGCTGTTCCATTGGTTGATTGTTCTCACTGTCAGAAAGTTTCTCCTTATTTTCAGGTTAAATCTCTTCTTGTTCAGTTTCCATCCATTATTCCTTGTCTGGCCTACAGGAGCTTTAGAAAATAGCTTGACCCCCTTCCTCCCTGTGGCAGCCCCTCAAATATTGGAAGACTGCTATCATGTCTCCCCTGGTCCTTCTCTTTAGTAGATTAGCCAAGCCCAGTTCCTGCAACCGTTCGTTGTATGTTTTAGCCTCCAGTCCCCTAATCATCCTGGTTGCTCTTCTCTGTACTTTTTCTAGTTTCAACATCTTTTTTATAATGTGGTGAACAAAACTGGATGCAGTACTCTAGGTGTGGTCTTACTAAGGCTTTATAGAGTGGTATTAGCACTTCCCTTGATCTTGATTGTCTCTGTTAATACAACTTAGGATTGCATTAGCTTTTTTGGCAGCTGCTGCACACTGCTGGCTCATATTTAGCTGGTTGTCCACTAAGACTCCAAGATCCCTCTCACAGTTACTGCTATTGAACCTGGTTTCACCCAGTCTATATATGTACTTTTGGTTTTTCTTGCCTACGTGTAGGACTTTACTTTTCTCTACATTGAATTTCATTTTGTTAGATATGGCCCAGTGTTCTAGTCTGTCAAGATCCATCTGGATCTTGAGCCTATCTTCTTGGGTGTTAGCTATTCCTGCCAGCTTAGTATCATCTGCAAATTTGGTAAGTTCCCCTTCTATTCCCTCATCTAAGTCGTTAATGAAGATATTGAAGAGTACTGGGCCTAAGATGGAACCTTGTGGCACCCCCACTGCTTATTTCGCTCCATGTAGACTTAGACCTATTAAGGACTACTTGTTGAGTATGGTTTGCCAGCCTGTTGTGAGTACATCTAGTAGTGGTGCTATCTATTCCACCACTTTTTTCTAGCTAACTAAGAAGTAGTTTGTGATCTACTTTGTCGCATGCCTTGCTGAAATCTAAATATATTACGTCCACAGTATTTTGCTGGTCTACTAATTTAGTCACTTTCTTGAAGAATGAAATAAGATTGGTTTGGCATGATCTGTTTTTAACAAACCCATGCTGACTGCTAGTTTCTAGATGTTGGCAGATCTGCTTTTTTATTGTCTCTTCCAGTATCTTCCCGGGTATTGATACTAGGCTGATTGGTCTGTAGTTTCCTGGGTCTGTTTTTTTTTCCTTTTTTGAAGATGGGAACCATCTTCTGTGACATAAAGTTAATATGTCAAGTCTTAATAACCAGCTAAAAAGAACAGAACTTTGATTTTGGAAAGTTACAAATGGATCCAGATGGATTTGAAATAAGATTTTGGAATTAATTGTAAGAATCCTTCCTATAGGAAAATGCTTTGTTCTGAATTATTATTTTTTAAATGACAGATGGAACTTTGAAGGTTGGACACTAGACGGAACCAGATTGAACTAAAAATTGCAATTAAAAAAATATTTCAATTTTACTTACTAATGCAGAATGGAACAAAATACTGTAACATTAAATGTATTGAAGGATGTTGAACTCAGAAGTTAATTCTAAAAATGTCTGCCTCTATAGATGAACTGTATCCAAATTATGTTATGGAAGAGGAACAAATTTTTAGCAGTGTAAGACCAACACTTACCTGAAATTGGATTTTAAAATGACAGGTTACAAGAGCGATATTTTTAAAAATACATTGGTTATATAAATGAAAACAATGAAGATTTTAATAATGAAAAGGAAACAGCTTAACAGAGTCAGAAGGGGCCTTATAGGTCAACCCCCCACCCAAATAGGAGACGCTAGATAATTTCTGACTGGCAGGCCAGTCTCTTCTTGAAACCTTCCAGTGGTGAAGCTCCCACAACTTCTGAAGGCAAGCTGTTCCATTAGTTAATTGCTGTCAAAAAATCTGCTTATTTCCAGGCTGAATCTCTCCTTGTTCAGTTTCCATCCATAATTTTTTGTCTGGCCATCAGGTCCTTTGGAAAATAGGTTGACCCCTCCTTTCTGTGGCAGCCCCTTAAATATTGGAAGACCGCTATCATGTCTCCCCCAGTCCTTCTCTTCACTAGACTAGGAATGCCCAGTTTCTGCAACCATTCTTCATATGTTTAGCCTCCAGTTCCCTAATCATCTTGGTGTTCTTTTTTGCACTCTTTCTAGAGTCTCAACATCTTTTTTATAGTGTAGCAACCAAAACTGGATGCAATATTCTAGGTGTGGCTTTATAGGGTGGCATTAGTGTCTCACTCGATCTTGATTATATCCCTCTTTTAATGCAATTTAGGATTGCATTGACTTTTTGGGCTGCAGACACACAGTGCTGGCTCATATTTAATTGGTTGTCCACTAAGATTCCAAGATTCCTCTCACAGTTCCTGCTATTGAGCCTGGTTTCACCCTGTCTATATGTGTACTTTTGTTTTTTCTTGCCTAAGTGTAAGACTTTATTTTCTCTGTTGGATAACTTTCCTATAGCTGATTTAAAAAAGGAGCTAGTTAAAGTTTTGAAGATTTTGTTAGAAAAAGACAAAAACAAAAATGAAAAGAAATCAAGCTATGGGACATTATTTAAAAATCCATATTATTAAAACTAAAAGGAAGGTATATAAAGGTGGTTTATTTGATCACAGTTAAAATGAATATGTTATCTCTGGTAACACTTAATGGACTTTTCCTGCTCAGGACTAAATGACGTGGCTTTAAGGATTTGTTTATAGATAACAGATGGGATCTGGAAGAAAAAAAATCATTTTTGTACTTCAAAAGAAGGCAATAGATTGCTAAATTTTTTTGTGCTAAAAATGCAAGTATATTCTATATATACATTTCTTCTTTACCATATTCTTATGTATTTTTCTATTTCTCATTTCTGAACTTTCTATTTTTTTTATTTTTTAAAGTTTGTATTCATTTTTTATTTTCTTAACTTTAATTTGCATCAGGGACAAAGGGAATGGAGAATTATATATAAATAAAGTACAAGCAAGAATGGTTTGCAGAAGCAGACAGTTGTAAGCAAGTTTTCTTCTCTCTCTCTCTCTCATTCTCTTTCTACATACACATATATACTATTAACATATTTTCTCTTATTATTCTCTCTTAGTCTGTGCTTCTAATACTATTGCCTTACCTGAATGAAAATAGTTTGGTGAGAATGTATATGTGCTTGTTGTTTATATGTCTAATGGTTTTTTAAATTTCATTTTCATTTTTTTTTATTTTCTTAACTACTTTGATTGCAAATTATATATTTTTAAATGTATCACAAGATATATGTACGTTGTAATCACATGATGTACCTCAGGGATGCTTTTAAGTTTGTATCTCATTTTCTGCTAGGTATAAGTTTAGATGTCTACATACCCTACTGTACAAAAACTAGGACTCAAGACAGATCTACTGCTATTTCAGAGTAATTCACAGTCAAAATCAAATGTTTTACTTCTGTGATAAAAACTTTCAATGGAATGAAAACCACTAGAGGATACCCAATCAAAACACCAAGCATACAGCTGTTCCTTGGTTCTTCTTTGATAGCATTTGATGCCTGACACCTACGTGCTGTGATGTTATTCTGAAATGGAATACCCCTAATGCATCTTTACTGTACCACGATTCACTTCTTTTATATTTTTAGACAACCATTCAAACTGACACAGAGCATTTCTTTAAAAAGTTGAAGCTCGGTGTTGATTTTCATTCCTAATATTATCCAACTGGATCTAAGCAAGCTAGAATTGTTATCTGGAAATATTTCAACTACTGCATTTAGTGATTTGAGTCCTCTAATCACTACAGGCACCATAATGTTATCCTAGCAATAAAGGCAACCCCAGTATTTCTTTTCCGAAAATAGCTCTTGAGGAAAAGAAACATTTCTAAACATGTCAGTAGTTCACAGCGTTGGAAAGAGAAATCTATGTCTTCGGTAGCTTGTTTTGGTGTGTGTAGGGGGGGGGAGGGGCACTGGGGAATCATATCACATGCAGATGGATTGATATTTTTCAGTATCAGAAAACAGCTGCACTGATACAAATGTTACACAACAGTCCAATGGCAAGGCCTGCCACAGTAGAACTTCTAGTTGGATTGGAAGAAACATTACCCATACTTTTTCCTGATTAATTTAAATGAACAAGTACATTTACATGAATCTATTTTTTGTGTGCAGAAATTAGATAGTTCACCCCCCCAAAAAATGAGGTTGAATGAGTCAACCACAACTGTTTGACATTTACTTGTTTCTATATTACTATTAAAATGGTGTCAAAATGCATAAGTTAAACATTTTGAATCCTATTGAATTAAGCATGAACATGGCTGTGCAATTGGTATCAGTGATACTTGTAGGAAAATAACCAGAGAAGAGCAGAAATCTTAGCTTTCATTTCCTCAGTAGTTCATGCTATTCTCCCTTCATGTTGAATCAATATTCCCAAAGGTGCTTTTTCTCATCTCCTCATCCCAGAAGCTTGCTTATTTATTTATTTGTTTGCTTGTTTGTTTGTTTGTTTATTTATTTATTTATTTATTTATTATCACTTACAAGATAATAGGAATAAGTATAAACATGAGTAAGAATACAGGAAATAGGTACAAATAAATGGGGACAATAGGACAGGGATGGTAGGCACGATTGTGCACTTATGCACGCCCCTTACAGACCTCTTAGGAATGGGGTGAAGTCGATAGTGGATAGTTTAGGGTTAAAGGAGTGGAGGGTTAGAGGACATAAGTCAGGCAGTGCATTCCAAGTATTGACCACTCTGTTGCTGAAGTTGCACTTTCTGCAGTCAAGTTTGGAGTGGTTTACATTGAGTTTGTATCTGTTGTGTGCTCTTGTATTGTTGCAATTGAAACTGAAGTAGCCATTGACTGGTAGGACATTGTAGCAGATAATTTTGTGTACTACGCTTAAGTCCAGTTGTAGGCGGTGTAGTTCTAGGTTATCCAAGCCCAAAATTTCAAGCCTGGTGATGTAGATGTTGCGAGCAGAGGAGTGTAGTTCCATATAGCCCCCCCATTTTTGGATGGTGAAAAAAATTTTATTAGAGAAAAAGTTGAGAAGAAAAGGGGGGGGGGGGGGAATTAGAAAGTAAAAGAAAAAAAATAGAAATTAGGTAAAACTGTGTCGAAGCGGGCGGCGCTGGAATTGGAACGAGGAAGCATTCAGGGCGAGATATTCTTCTCGTATCGCTGACAATATCATTCTGGAAAACCTCCTCTCCCTCAATTTTGTGGGGGGGGGGGGGGTGGGGGGGGGGGGGGACAGGGGGGGGGGGGGGGGGGTTGTATTAATGTCCGATATACACACAGATATACAGACAGATATCCAGACAGATGAGCTGTATTCAAGTATTGGTCTAGCAAAGGTTTTGTAAGCCCTAGTTAGCAAATCAATAATTCAATAAGCTTCCTAAGATTAGATTTACAAATCTTAATGCCTTTTTGGCAATGCTGTTACAGTGAGCTCTGGCACTTAGTTCATTTGATATGAGTGCTCCAAGGTCCTTGACAGAATGAAGGTCATCAATAAGGTCATATCTGCCTAGCTTGTATTTGGTGTACTGTTTTTTTTTTTACCAATGTGTAGGTCAGAACATTTGTTGGTTGAGATTTGGAATTGCCAATTGTTTGACCATTCAGACACATAATCAAGGTCACTTTGAAGGACAGTAGCATTGTCGGTGGTGTTGAATAGTTTTATGTCACCTGCAAAGAAGACGTAGTTGCTTATAAGGTGATTGTAAAGATCATTTATATAGAGTATAAAGAGTGTGGGTCCTAGAACACTGACTTGGGGACACCTCTGTTAACTGGAGCAGGGTTTGATATGACACTCCCTATTTTTACTATTTGTTGCCTGTTTGACAGGAGCACAGTAATCCACTTATGAAGGGAACTGGAAATGCTGTAAGAGTTTAGTTTTAACAGTAGTTTGTTGTGTACCACTGAATTAAAGGCTTTGCAGAAGTCTATGTAAATTGTGTCTATTGCTTTACCCTGTTGATTAGAATAGTCCATATGTTTTTACAACGTAGGAGTTGTAGATTGCAGGACATTTTTTTCCTGAAACCAAATTGTTTTTTGGTGTGTAGTTGTTTGACTCTAACTGGAGGGTGATGAATTGGTTAATGATTGATTCCACGACTTTGAACATGAACAACACAGTGAGATTGGTCTGTAGTTTTCAACCAGGCTGGGGTCATCTTTTTTGAAGATAGGGATGACCATTTCTAAGCACCATAGGTTTGGTAAGGAGCTGGTTCTGAATGAGATCTCATATATTATGCTTAGGGGTTCTGCTATGGCAGTGGAGAGCTTTTATAAGAAGTATGCACATAATCCATCGGGGCCAATAGATAGGGATGGTTTTAGATTATGTAGTGTCTTTTCTATGTTATCTTCTGTAAAATCAATATGTAGTTGATCATTGCAGTTAGTTGTGGTACAATTAGGAAATGTGGGGCATTGCTGTTTACAAAGACTGAACTGAAGGATGTGTTGAAGAGGTTGGCCTTAATGGCTTTATCACTGCAGTCTTTCCCATTTGGTCCTTTTCGGAGTGAGATGGTTCTTGAGTTTTTAAGTTTAGCATTTACAAAATTGTAGAAAGCACAGGTTGATTTTGTGTAGGAGTTTTTCCTCCTGCTTGCAGTGGTAATTGGTACATTCTGCCTTTGTCTGTCAGCATAAGGTGTTGTTTCAGTTTTTAAAGTTTGCTATGTAGCTAGTTTTGTTTTTATGCCATAGCAATTCTTTTTATTGAAGTTTCCTTATTGTTATGGGTAATCTGGGTTTTTGTGTGTGTTTTGGGGAGTTATTAATGGTGCATATAGTTTGATGACTCTTTTAAGTTTGAGCAAGAATGCATTATAATGGTCTTCTATATTATTACAGCTTCTTCAGTTCTAACTGAATGGTAGAAGATGGAAGGATTTATATACAGTACCTTCTTCAGTCAGAACTGAGAAAGCTTCTTGGATAAGAAGCCAAATGCCTTCAAGGAAAAAAACAAACTCCAGTTGCTTTTTGATAAAGTACTTTTGGGACAACCATAACCTGGATAACTCAGAATATCCATAGACATTTAACACAATAATTTACAATCACATTGTTAGGAAAACATCTACTATATTAGTTTATATGCTTACTCACATTAAGCTGTAGTGAATGAGATTAAACATTGCAACTAAGTGGTAATTTACTTTATTAATGGATTTTCTTTTCTTTTTTTTTAAAGAAAAGATACATGCCAGTGGCAGATCAGCTGATTCTAAATTCAATGTCTGATAAAGGCTAGGGGAGAAAAATCCTAATTCTGAACCTCAGAAAGACATTTGCAGTTCATAGATGCTGAACTATATATTAAGATAAGCATCAATATTTTATCAACTCTAACAACATTTTTAATCATTAAGTATTTTTGCCTATACATTTAATGGTAGCTAGGCACCTTGCTCAGACTTATTTATTTGTTTATTTTATTTTATTTTATTTTTTATTTAATTTATTTGATTTGTCAATTGTTTACAAGTTAATAATAAGTATAAATATATACATAGTTATGAATACATGAAATGGGTACATATAAGAAAAATAAAAGAAACAATAGGACAGGGACGGTAGGCACGTTGGTGCACGCCCCCTACAGTGAGGTCAATAGTAGACAGTCTAAGGTTAAAGTTTTTGGGGTTTGGGAAAGAAACTAGAGTCGGGTAGAGTATTCCAGACATTGACCATTCTGTTGCTGAAGTTGTATTTCCTGCAATCAAGTTTGGTGCGGTTAACCTTGAGTTTGTATCTATCGTGTGCTCTTGTGTTGTTATGGTTGACAGCAGATATATATACTGTATATATATAATGCATTTCCTTCTTTTTCTCCCATGCTTTAATTTTAACAATCTTGATGGATTTTGGTTTAGAACAACATTGACAAGGATGATTAAATGATTATACTCTTGAGCAGATGATGATTTATTTTCCTGGGAAAAAAAAAAAACCCAGCCTCGTTACCGTTCAATATTCTGTCAGGTCTGTTGAAAGAATCTTTTCCATTTAAGCTTTCAAACACTGTTAAAAAGTGTCGCTATCCTGATAATTATATTTTCAAATAAATTTAACACATTTATACACAGGGATAGGATTAGCCAATTTATCATTCACAACTTGGGACTGGTTGAAAAGCACTTATTTGTGCATTCTGAGAAATTATATGCTTCTTAATGTCTCTGCAGTAACTGATATGTTGCATACTCCCCATTTCCCAAGCAGCGAAAAGTTTCTAGAAGCAGGTTCATCAGATGAGTAAACACAAGATATTGAATGAAATTTTTCTAGTACTTGTTTCTTAAGAAGCTGAAGCAGAGCAGTAAGTAAATAACTGAGCTGATATTATGGCAAATCTACTATCCAAATCTTGTATGTCCATCGTGAACTTTGCTCAGAGGCTTTTCTGTGTTTACACATTTATTCCAATTTAATCTAGACATTGCTAAAGTTCTCTTTTCCCATTGAACCTTACAACCTCTGTAGGCCAGTCAAATATTTACCAGATCTGACCTTATTTAGTTATTTTCAAGATTAGCCAAAATTGGCTAGGTTTCATTGCTTGCTATGCAGTAGATTCTGTTGTGTCCATCATTTTATATTTTCTCGGCCACAATTTTTGTTCACATGTTGAATGGCTTTTCCTTCTTTTTATAAAGTTCAGAATTTACCTGAATATCTTCCGGGGGTAGTTCACTTTTTTACGTTTCATCTTTAACTTTCCTCTCTAATGAGATTTTGTTTAAAATTATATTCCAAATTCCACAGTTCCTCATCTAATTGACTATTATAGGTAGAGAACCTGATATAAGATGCAATTTAATATTAATTAAAAGATTTTCATAAGAACTATAAATAGAAATATCACCTTTTTCATTCTGAAGATTAATCTGTAATAGTGGACTAGTATTTCCTGACAGTTCCATGTCCTATTTTTCTGGATTTGGCTTCAGAAAAAAAATAAAAATCTTATTTTTTGCATGGTCTTTTTTTATCTTCATTATTTTCTAGTAGGATATCCTGTAGGAAGAAGAAGCTAGAAGATAGCTTCTTCTAAAGCTTCTTCTACAAGCTAGAAAATAGCTTCTTCTAAAATAATAAGACATAACTATAGAGCTTGAAATCAAAAAAGAACTATTTCAGCTTGGAATTCATTATAAAGCATCTTATAAAGTTTTCACTGATTTATGGCCACTGGCTTAATTCATACCTTGAAGATTGTAGAGTTGCATATATGATTTTCCATCATAGGTTAAACCAGTTTATTTTAAAGAAGTTTTATTGCAGATAAGAATTGAGGGCATGAAAATAATTCAGATGCAAAATAATTCAGAAGTTGCCACCACATGAAGGGACATGTTTAATTTAGGAAGAAGTTGATATTGGTGATAGTAATATCACTGCAAAGGAAGAAAAAGCTAAAAAAAAAGGCCAAGGAAAAGATTACTTTGGAAATGAACCACAAAAGGAAAGAAATGGCTGAGAAGTAATCCAAACAATATTCAACTGTGCAAAAGAAAGAAAGAAATTTAAAAAGTAGGGAAACAATAAAACAAATCTCCTTCCTACTACATAATATTTTCACAGAAGCATAAGAAGTTCTTCATTTAAGAACAAGTTTGCTACCTTCAGAAAGAAAGACTCTACTTCCTGTCCAAGGAAGGTTTATTCACCTCCACATTACCAACATTTGTTGTAGTCTTACTTTCCATCAGACATAATATATTGGAGGGAATAGAAACAATATCCCCTTAAAAAAAATATCCAATCTTCTCAAGCCATCCCAATCTTCTGAAGCTCTGGGAGAGCCTTGTATGTTTACAGCTTCCACAGTTGTGCCTGTCTTCTTTTTCTTTTTCTTTTAAACAAGTTTTATTGGTTTTTAAAGACAAACAAAAACAAACAAAACATAAAAACATCCAACTTTCTTTCATAAATGTACAAGCAGTGTGTCGGTTTGTTTACAAATCTTTTGTGCATCCATTTCCAAGCCTTTCCAGGACCTCCTTAGCAGATCTGACTGCTCTTTCAGCCAGACCATTACTGGCAGGGTAGAAAGGAGCTGTAAGCACGTGCCTGATTTCCAGGTTAGCTAGGAAGACCTCAAATTCACAGGAAGTAAACTGGGGGCCGTTATCATACACGATGGTGTCAGGGAGGCCATGGGTAGCAAATATCCTTGATAGAGCCTTAGTGACAGCTTCTGAAGTTGTGGTGGTCATCAAGGTCAGCTCTACCCATTTAGAAAAGGAATCAACCATCACCAGGAATGTACGCCCATGAAAAGGGCCAGCCAGATCAATATGCACCCGGGACCAAGGGGTCCCAGAATCTCCCCACATGCCTGGAGTGGATGTTGATGGAGCAGGTCTGGTAGCTTGGCATGGCTGACAGCATTCACCCAACTTGTAATCTGAGCATCCATGCCCGGCCACCATACATAACTGCCAGCTAGGGTCTTCATCCTGACAATGCCGGGATGTCCTTCATGCGGGACTTTTAAAATTGAGGTCTGCAACTTGGAAGGGATAACTACCCTAGTTCTCCAAAGTAAAGAGCCTTGCAAAGAAGACAATTCTTGCTGGCGAGTTTTGAAGGGTACGAATTTGGGGGAATAAGGAACTGCAGGCCACCCACTTCCCACCCAGTCAAGGACTTGGGTGATTACCTTGTCCCTGGCAGAGTGGGCAGCAATATCAAGGGCGGTGATGAGAAGGTTGAGATCATTGATCAGGAACACAGCATTCATTGGTGCAGGATCCTCAACTGGAACAGGCAGGGGACAGCAGCTAAGGGCATCAGTGTGGCAGAGACTCTTGCCAGCCCGATGAACCAGTGCATAGGAATAGGCAGTCAGAAATAAAGTCCACCTGGTCATTCTTGGAGACAAAATCTGAGGAGTTTATCTATCGCCTGACAGAAGACCTAACAGAGGCTTATGATCCGTAACTAACTCGAAATGGTGTCCATATAGAAACTCATGGAATTTTTTGACAGAAGCAACTGCAGCCAAAGCCTCCTTGTCAATTTGGCCATAGTTGCGCTCAGCTGGGGAAAAAGTTCTGGAGAAAAAGGCAATGGGTGCCTCAGAACCATTAGGCAGTCTGTGACTTAAAACGGCTCCTATGCCAAAAGGTGATGCCTCTGCTACTAAGAATAAAGGTAAATGTTCATTAAATTGAATCAGAACAGCATCAGATGTAAGCAATGATTTGATTGCATTGAAAGCATGGGCTTCCTTAAGTCCCCAAGGCCATGAGGATTGCTTATCCAAGAGTCTATGCAGAGGTTCTGCAATGGAAGCCTTATGTGGCAAAAACTGGGCATAGAAGTTAAGAAGTCCTAAAAAAGCCTGGAATTTGGTTTTGTTAGTTGGTGTGGGTGCCTCATGAATAGCCCTTACTTTAGATTTGATTGGGTGAATACCAGAAGCGTCAATTCTGTATCCCAAAAATTTGACCTGTGGGATGGCAATAGTGCATTTCTCTTTTTTTAACTTAAGACCATACTTTCTGAAACAATCGAGGACTCCTTTGACTCTTTGCAGTAACTGAGGCTTGTCAGGGGCAGATATTAAAATGTCATCGAAATAAGGAATTACGCCAGGTAATCCTTGAAGTAGTCTTTCCATTAATGATTGGAAAATTCCTGGGGCCACACTTACGCCAAATTGGAGGCACCTACATTTAAAAGCACCCCTGTGCATTACAATAGTTTGTAGTTCAGCAGCTGTGTCATCAACAGGGGACTGTTGATAGGCCTATGACATGTCTAGTTTCGCGAAATGGTTCCCAGCTCAAAAGAATGCCTCAGGTGCTGGATAACTGGGACTGGATAAGTGCTGATTTGTAAATATTTATTCAATGAGCTCTTGTAATCCGCACAGATTCTTAAGCTACCATCTTTCTTCAGGGGTGTCACTATTGGGGTTTCCTATTTTGCGAAGTCCACAGGCTCTAATATGCCCTGTTTAATTAATTCGTCAAGCTCAATGTCTAGTTTGGGGCGGATTGCAAAAGATACCCTTCGAGGCTTTAAACGGATTGGAATTGCCAGAGAGTCCAAGTTGAAAGATATTGGGGTTCCCGAGTAACAGCCCAGCCCCTCGCTGAACACATCAGCATAGTCATTAAACAAGGTGCCTACTTCAGCAGTTGCAATCAAGTGGATTCCGCTTATATGGAGGCCAAGGGCAGGGAACCAGTCTAACCCCAGCAGGCTAGGGAGGGCACCATCCACTACCACTAAAGGCAAGTGACCTTTAAAATTTTGAAATTGAATAAAAAACTTGCCTTTTCCAATGACTGGGATGGTTCTGCCTTGGTAGTCACATAGGGTTAATTGGCAGCCGTGAAGCCTCTTCTTAGCCATTCTGGGAAGTAGTTGTTTCAAAGTGCTCCATGAGATGATGGACAGTGCTGAGCCTGTGTCAACCTCCATCCTGCAAGGTTTTCCTTCTATAGAAACAAAAACACAACATTGTTAGAGCCTTTGTTAGTCAGTCTGGCTTGATAACAGTCTTCAATTTGTTTTTGGAAATGCTGAGTTGTCTGAGGCTTTTGGGCAAAAGTCTTTCCTGCTTGACAGATCCTGGCTAAATGACCCTTTCTCTGGCATTTTAGACAAATGGCATTCCTGAACTTGCAGGATGCCCTGAGGTGATTTCCCCCACAGTTTAGACAAATGGGCTGAGACCATGGAGGGGATTGACCTGTTTTCCCTTTGACTGGTGTTGGGTTGCCTGAGACAATTTGCATCACTAGCCTCTTCATAGCCTTCTTCTTTGGAGGCTTCATCATAATGGATGGCTGAGCTGCTCTGGCTAATTGGATTTCCCTGAATTTCTGCTGCTGAAAGTGCTGACAGTTCAGCACCTTGAGACTCTTCAATTGCTAATTTAAGGGTTAAATCCCCTTTAGTCAACAGACGTCTTTGTAGCCTTAAATCCCTGACTTCACAAACTAATTGGTCTGATAACATGTCTTCCAGATAGTCTCTAAACCCACAGTACAAGGCACCTGTTCATAGGGCAGCCATGTACGCACTAATAGTCTCCCCCTCAGCCTGAATCCGTCTTCTAAAAGCATGACACCTGGCAATTCAGGATGGCTTGGGGGAATAGTGGTTAGAAAGAATTTCCTGCAATTCTTCCCATGGAACAGTCTTAATTGAACACGGAGCCAACAATGCCGTAGCAGTGTCAAACACTGTGGCTCCACAAAAACTTAAAAAGTAGGACTTTTTCCTATGGTCGGAAATGTCAGTGAGGTCTATGGCATCTAGGAAACAGTCAAATGGGTTTCTGTAGGACTCCCATGTTTCTGCTGTCAGTCTGAAAGGCAGGAACACAGGGTTCAAAGTCATCTCAACTCAGCGGTGCTGGATCTTCTGAGGAAAGTTGAAATTCGCGCTCGTGAATAGTGACAGTAAGCTCTTAAAGTGACATACAGCTCGGTAGTGGCTTTGGCTCTTTTTGTAGTGACTTCACTCAGCGATTCTTTGCTTGGTTGCCTATTATATGCATCCCACCCTCGCCAGTGTTGTAGAGCGGCGGAATAACTAAGGCGAACACGGAGCAAACTTCAGCTTTTTACTTTATTGTAACAATAAAAGTTTGCCACGACTGCCACGCTAACAAGGCAGCCAGCTGGCAGACAACAGCTGATGCCATTTGATAGCTCACTTTTATAGCCAGCTGTCAAACAGCATCAGCCAATAGGAACAGTCCCACTGGAAACATGGACCAGGGTGGAGACTTCAGCTCAGTCTTTTCCGAATGCAACACTGCCAATTGAGTCTTCTCTTATTTTATTCATTTTAATTTTAATACAAGTTAAATTAAAGAAATTCTATGTTGCCTCACCCACTTATTTTCTCCAGCATTTTTATGGGCATCTTTCAAAATGACAGAGCCTCAAAACTTGTGTTATTCTGTCCTGATGAAAAAAAAAATACACTAAACAACAAAAAAGAATATTCTCCTGGATATAAATTTTTATAACACAATGAACAAGGAGTAGGAAGGGAGCAAGCCCTTCTTTTAATCTTTAATCTTTGCCAGTTTTAATTGCCTTATCAACACTACCACTTGATGTACTAGCAATTGTGGGGTGCTATAATGATTATTACAGTTGAGACCATGTCCACAGTTTAGATTATTACAATATTTCTTTCTTTCTTTTTCATTTTATACAATGACCTGGTTCAACATTTCTTTTCCTCTCAAAATTGATAGTGAATTCATTATCATATAATGTAGAGAGGAGAAATAATTCTGATCTTCTTAGAATGCAAGCTATTCTTCACATGTTAAAGTTGTGTCTTTGAAGTTGAGGCAACAGGAATGGTATACATCTGAACAATTCCTCTGGGAGGTCATGCTCAACCTGTTTAATCACCTTTTTTTAAAAAAAAATCATTTTCAATTTAGTTGTGATAGATTTTCAAAATGCTGAATAAAACATTCCTTAGCGCATTACATTGTTTCAGAATTTATTGCTGAATGACCCTTAGGGTCTTTTCTGTTTACCACTTTCAAATGATTTTGATAATACCTTCATTAACTCAAACATAAGTAAAATGGTGGCAAATCAGGAGTAATGAAAGCTTATGTCAATCATTACAGAAATTAAATAGCTAGGAACCATTTTAGATAAACCATACATATTCTATTGTGCTCAGATGCTCTTCCTGGAATATAACTCAGAAATATGTCTTCAGAAAAAGGGGAGTCCCTGTGGATTTTACTGTGCTAGTCATTGCTGACCATAGAGACCAGTGCTCATCTCCACTTCAAGGCCATTGAACCAGCACTTTCCGAAAACATTTCCACATGTGGCTAGCATGACATCACAGAGCACTGTTACTGTCACAGTTCCAGCAAACCTCCATTCCAATCAATAATTCTGAGACAAACATATCTCAAAAGTACCTTTATTAGAATAATAAACTGGCACATCTGTGGAATCCTGAATCTGAAAGTTTCTGGGCTTCATACAATTTTCCAAACTACAAATCCATCCCCACTTGGCCATCATCACATCACATGGTCCAATCACGATCCGTCCAAAAGTAAGATCCCTATTTCATCCTGTGCCAAAGTCAATGACCTTAAACTAACAAAAGAATTTATTTTGTCTACTCAACTGAATCTACCCCCTCCCAATTTCTTAGGTTTGTGGCAACGTGGAAGCATCGGATCTCAGTATGGCTTCCAAAGCTGACATGCATCTCCCCTTGAAAAAATCACCTTCTGAAAGAGATAATAAATAAAACACAACCAGGGGTTAATGTGATGCCCTTAACCTCCTCTCGCCTCTCCAAGGGGACCCTTTGGTTTGTCAGGGAATTTGTCACGGAATTGGTTAACCAATCTATCTGCATGTATATCCCAGTTCTGTGTTTCGTTGTGGCACAAATTGAGCAGCTTTTTGCATAGTCCTCGACATCAGGTTTCATTTTTGGCCACCAGAACTGTCTCCTGATTAAATGCAGGATTTTTAAGAACCAAAAGTGTTCCCCACAACTGCAAGTCATGGCTACGTTTCAGTACCATCAGTCTTAGAGTATTGGGTACATAAATTTTGTTTTTTTTCCAAGCCAATCTTTCATTCATTGTCAAATTTGTTTGATGTTCAGCAAACCATGGATTGGTTAAAAGTGCTGCTTTCAACTCGGTTCTCAGTTTAACTTCTAGGCGTCTGGGGCTGTGGTTGACTTGGTCTTGGGTGGTTACTTGGCCTGTGGATTGGGCTTCTAATATCATAGTTTGCATTACTTCCTCCCAGCGACTGTCAAATTTGGGTTTTCTTGACAGGGCATCAGCCAATATGTTTTTCCCCCCTGGGATATATTTCATGTTAAAGTTGAAACTCTTGAAGTATTGAGCCCAGTGGACTTGTTTAGGTGATAGCTTTCAAGGTGTCTTTAGAGCCTCAAGGTTCTTACGATCAGTCCACACCTCAAAAGGCTCCTTCACTCCTTCCAGGAAATGTCTCCAAGATAGTAAAACCATCGCACGGCAAATGCCTCTTTTTCCCAAACCTCCCACCTACGCTCTGTGTCTGTCAACTTTTGGGGCACATAAGTGCAAGGCATTAGCTGGTCTTGAGAGTTCTTCTGGGGAAGAATCGCCATGACAGCCACCTAACTAGCATCAGCTTGGATTATAAAAGGTTTGGTTGAGTCTGGGTGCTGGAGGATGGGCTCAGTGGCAAATAGGTGTTTTAAAGTTTCAAAAGATTTCTGACAGTCCACTGTCCAAGCAAGTGGTTGATTGGGTTTTGGTTTGGTTGGGGAAGGTCCAGTTTTCAATATGTAAGTATCTCAGTATGGCTTCCAAAGCTGACAGTTACCGTCCCACTGAAGGGGTACCTATTTATCTACTCACATTTACATGGTTTCAAACAGTAGGTTGGCAGGAGCTGGGTTAAGGATGGGAACTCACCCTGTTGCAGGTTGCTTGGGTCTCAAACCTGCGCTGCTGGATTTCCAGCCGACAAGCACAACTTCTTAATAACTGACCCACCGCACTGCCCCATAACTTTAGACATGCCACAAAAATGCATAAATATTATTGGAAATGTATCAAAATAAGCCAATAGTCAAGATTAATACATAATAAAACTTTGTACTGATTTGATGTTTTTGACAGCTTCAATAATTTATTTTTTTAAAAAAATAGTAATACTAATTAGAGATTTCTGATAGCATCTATTTCTGTTGAAATAGAAGTAAATGGAAGATAGAAAATTTAATTCCAGGTGAAATCATATTTGTTGCTGTTTGTATAACAGCTGTAACTTGATGGAAAAGTTAGAAATCTATACATAATTAGATCTGCTTTCTAACAAGCAGTGATTGTGATAATGTTTGAGTTTATTGATAAGCTAAAAGTACAGAATAAAGGATCCACAGAATGATGGTTTCAAGCTCTTGCATTCGCTGAACATCATTTTGACCTCCAGACACCTTCTAAAAATGGGTCTGGTTGTTGTTTAATACAACAGAAAAGAACAAGTATTAAATACTTGGGACATATTAATACAAATTGTATTTAATTACTTTCCATTATATTAAAAACATATACTTTTCATTTTTGCATTATTTTACGCACTTCCTTTTCCTGACCTACCCTTGTGTCTTCCTTCTCCTCCCAAATGTGCATGATTTTCTTGTAGAAAGGCATTTCTCTGTTTATTTGCAGCTGCCACCCAGAAAAAGATGCGGAACTTCACTACAGTTTCTGTCTGCTCCTTAACTGATAAAGAATCTGTTGGTCTCCAGATGATATTGAAATCTAGCTCCCATTAGCTTTAGATAGCAAGGTGAATGGTTGGTGAAGTGAATTGTATTCCAACAATAAAGTATTTAGAAAGCCAAAGTTCATCATCCCTCCTCTTTTTATCTTTTGCTGTTTATTATGATGTAGTGAATAATGTAATTGGAATTGTCCTTGTCTCGGTATAATAATTAGTATTGTTAAATGAAGTGGAGAAGAAGAAAAAAAAACCCAGGCATGCTTAAATTCAAAAGGGGCAGATGTTTTTAAAAGCACACAAATAAAAGGATACTTCCCTATTATTTTCAAAAATAATTTGGTCATTTGAGAAATAAGACTCCTAATGAGACATATGCTAGTGTTAGATAACAAGTCAGCACTCCTGAATTTAATAGAAAGACTTCGGGTTCAAACTGTTCTAAAAAAAACCATAAAGAACATTTTTGTGGGAAAAGATCTTAGAAAATAAAAAAGAAAGAAATGGAAAGGTTATAAAATGACTGATCAGTCTATCAGCAATGGCATTTTTTTCAATTTATTTCAGGTTGTCTTTTTATTTACATAGGTGGAAGTAGCTAGAAATACTCACTTAAACGTCCAGTACTCTTCAAAATCCAATTAGAATTCATGAAAATTAAAAGTTCATCAGTGAGAATCAAACATGCAGCAGCCAGTTCTGCATTGGATTTTTTCTAGGAATCCATTGAAGATGGCTGCTAATTTAAGAGTATTGTTAAAAGATTCCATATACAAGTATAGAAAAAAAAAAAGGAACAACACAGAGTCAAAAATAAATAAATAAACCCATCACTAAGTGGCTCATATGGAAATATAGTAGACTGTTACAACAGATTACAATCACATGGCATTACTGTAGCATGCAAACTAGCTAAAGCATTCCAAAATATCTTAAGTAAAACAAAAACCCAGTAGCCCAAGAATTAAAAAAAAAAAAAACAGGGCCATTTACATTATACAGTGTAAGGACTGTAAGGTTAAGGTAAAGGTTCCCCTCGCACATACATGCTAGTTATTTCTGGTTCTAGAGAACGGTGCTCATCTCTGTTACAAAACCAGAGAGCCAGTGCTGTCTGAAGACATCTCCGTGGTCATGTGGCCAGCATAACTAAATATCAAAGGTGCAAGGAACACTGTTACTTTCCACCAAAGTGGTCTCTATTTTTCTACTTTCATTTTTATATGCTTTCAAACTGCTAGGTTGGCAGAAGCTGGGACAAGTAATGGGAGCTCGCTCCGTTACATGGTACTAGGGATTCAAACTGCCGAACTGCCGACCTTTCTGATAGACAAGCTCAGCATTTCAGCCACTGAGCCAACATGTCCCTTGTAAGGACTGTAACAGCCATTATATAAGACAGATAGATTGAAGATTTAGCAAAGTGCATCCATGAATGACAACTATACAATTCCCGGAAGCTTCACATTCAGGCAAATCAGTCATCAGTAGACACACAAATAACCATATTTACATACAGTCAGAATAGACAATAAAAATGCTAAAAAAGAAATGAAACTACCAGAACGCATCTTTCCAATAGTCAATGTCTAGCAGGAATTAACATTAGATAAGAACTATCAAGCAGAAAACAGTACCTTATTCAAGGAACTACCAACGAGAAAACCGGCAGGGCAAGTTACTGTGTATATACAGGGAATAAACGACATACTTATTTGTACTGATGATGTTACCTAGCTGGGTGGTGAAATGTCTGCAAGCAAACAATCAAACTCAGAGAGCACTAAGGGCTCCACAGTTCAACCACAGGGTATATATATTCTCTTCTATTCAAATACATTTTAGTTTAATTCAACATATGCTTCTTTTCTCAAGCAAGATTGGATTGGTATGATGTTTTAAATGTCAACCATCCAGGATTGCTACTGCAAGATAAGTGGCTATGTATATTGCATAAATAAACACCCATACATATACATGTCTATACATGCATACATAGATGAACAGGTGTTGATAAGTTGTTAGTCTAGCATGTGTTACGTAAGTATAAAACTGTGCTTGTTAAAAAGCCTAACTTCCTTCCCCTACTTGTTTATGTGCAGTTCACTGAGTTCCTAGACCCATTAACTTTTAGTAAGGACCACTTCATACTACATATTATATTGTGGTCATTCAAGGGACTAAAATGGTGGAGATAATAAAGTTCTGAAGAGAGTTATCATTAAGAGGAGACTATGCAGTTTTATTATATATGAAAAAGTAAAGAACAAATTAGAGACACAAAATGACTCAGAAAAGGAATGAGCAAAGTTCTACCTAGCTTGGGTCTGCTCCAGATGTCTTACTATCTATCTATCTATCTATCTATCTATCTATCTATCTATCTATCTATCTATCTATCTATCTATCTATCTATCTATCTATCTATCTATCTATCTATCTATCTATCTATCTATCTATCTATCTATCTATCTATCTATCTATCTATCTACCTATCTACCTATCTAAATGCTTCCTTAATATTTAAAATAATGTGTACATTATTTCATTCACATCTCTCTTTTTCTCTCAACTCTGGTATTCATATGCATTCACGTATATTGACAGTCCTTTATGTATAATTATGAAGTCATGAGGGACACACCTTTACATTAATAAAAATTATACATGATGAAGTTCCCACTCTTGCTTTCTCTGATGAAATAATTGCAGCTGCTTGAATAATACCCATTGATTCAAATCTCTTGTGTACCAACACATGACAGATATTCACTAGAATATCTGATACCGAAATACACATGCTGTCTGCTCAAGATTTTGGCTGCATTGAGTACAATGGTATTCTGTCATAGCATGAGAAGAATGACTTAAGGTACCTCACTAGTTGCCGCATTTTCTGTCTAGTTATGCAGAAACCCAAGGTTTCCAATTAGATTAACTGCATTCCAAATGATCATTCAATTGTAAAAAAATGCTCACAAAAATAGAACAGCTTCATCAAACATGTTGTGAAGCTACCTGAGTCTATTTGTCAGAAATGGACCAAAGTTGGTCAAGATTCAGAAAACCAAGGTTATATCGTAAAGGGATGGATTAGGACTGGAGAGGCAGTTCAGAACTAAATTTACACATGAAAGCTAACTGGATGACCTTGAGCTAATTGCTCTCCCTCAGTCTAAGCAATCTCCCCACGAGTGTCATTGCTGAGAAAAAAAAAACAAGAGAAAGGAGAAACAATAGGATATAATCTAATCAAGGAATAAAAAATGAATAAAAATTCAAGAGAGGAAAATTGCTGATATATTTCTCCCTAAGGCAATCTTGAAGGAAGAGAAAAACAGATGTGGAACTTGAGGGGAAAGGAAAGTTACTCCCCTATTAGTATACATTGTTTTGTGTTATCCCCAGAACAGCCTATTCTCAAGAAGGCATGATTTGGAATTTTAAAATAATAAAAAAAACTATTTTGAAAAAAATATATGTTAAAAGTTGACTTTCAAATACAAGGGACAAAAGCATAGCAAACCTACCTTCAGATGTACTATAAAGCTGATGACTGATATCGCGCTCCTGAGACTTTCTCTGAGATTAAGTTTTCCATTAAGCACCAATATTACCTTTTTTAAAACCACCATTTCCTTGGAGAATTTCCATTCTGAAACAACCGTTGAAGATAATTAATTCATCAACTTATGCTCTAAGATTAGAAACAGGTAATTTGAAACAAGTTCTGGAGAGAGTTTAACTAGAGAATAAGCTGTGTGCAACTTTCATTGTTTTGCTGGTTTTCTTGATTTCTCCATATCTTTGGCAGTCAATGCTTTGAGAGTTTTCACAAAATCTCTATAATTAGTTTTGTTTATAATACCGTGTTTCTCCAACAATATGGCCTCCCCCAATAGGAGGCCCAGCATGCTTTATAGGCATAAAATCAAATTAAGCCCTCTCCCCAAATTAAGGCCTATATTAAACATGCGACATGGGGGGGAATGGTGGGGGGGCTGGCCGTTAGGAAGTACTTTTGTTGCATACCCAGATATGGTGCTGCCTGCATTGACCTTGGCATTGGTGGGGCACTTCGTATCGGGAGACCTTCCGCCATTGTTGCTTTCCCTTCTCTCCATGATGCTGCGGTGTTTAAAGCAATGCTGTGGCACGTGGCGCAGCCACGTGCAGCCAGCCAGGGCTCCTCCCTGCAACCAGAGCCCGGCGGAGACACTCAGCTTCAGGTGCTCCTGTCACTGCCTTCCCTTCGCCTTCGAAGGCAAAGCCAATTCTTTTAAAAACAATGCCCTACTACTGGTACGAAAAAGCCTCCCTGCCCGGGAGGGCAGCCCAACCCCATGTGGGGAGGGAAATCTCCCGGGGCTGCAGCACAGGATCAGCCCACCCCGGGAGAAGTGCCCAGCCGCCATCCCTGCCTGGTGCCGGGCAGAGCGCAAAGAGCTTTGACTGGGGCACCCAGTGCAGCTGACAGGCAGGCCCTCCTGCCTGGTGGCAGAGCTCTCACCAAGGCAGTGAGTGCCTCCCTGCTGGACCCTCCACTCATCCCGCCAGAGCTGTGCGGGCTGGGCAGAGCTGGGAAAGTGAGCCGCGGGTGCGCTCCCGCCTGCCAACAGAAAGAGCCAGGCCGACCTGAGCTTGGCTTCCTTCCCAAGTCCCTCAAAGCCCGAACCCGAAGAGGCCACTGGGAGAGGCTGCTCGAGGCAATGAT